>NC_064627.1:441451768-442076768 GCF_023864275.1 Schistocerca cancellata
GGAATATCTAATTTATTAAAAGTTCATCAACATATACAGTCACTGACAGTCTACAGACCACGTTATAGTGTTCATGATAGTAAAAGTTATATTTACCAGAAGGACTAAATATTCGAAAGTTACACCAGTTATATTCCGAAAAAAAAGCACTCCAAACTCTATGTCACACGAACAATATCGACTGATGCTTCTGACTAACTACAGCGTAAGTTTTGAGTACCACAATGTTTGGAAAATTTAGAGCCGACTGTACTAGATATTCAGATAAACAACGAGAAAGGTTCAACTCAGATACAAACTTTGAATAAGCAGAAAGAAGATATGCTGACTTAAAATGAACCACATAAGAGAAAGGCAAACAATTTTTACGAGATTAAACGTTCCGAACTTTTGAAGTCCCGAAAGCCTGTAATTAGGAAAGCAATCTGTGTGGATTACCGGAAGACTCTTCCACTTCCTAATACTTCAGCCAATGGAGCATATTACAGCAGGCAGCTATGGTTTTATTCATTCAATATTCATTTGTTTTCTTCTGGAAAGTCTGTATTTTAGGCGTATAACGAAACACTTTCCAACAAAGGACGTGATGAAGCATGCTCAGTGTCGTGGCGTTTCTGTTCGGAAATTTTACCTCACTGTGTGTGATCTCAGTGTATTCTGTGATTCTTAGGCTTGATATAATTAAAACAGCTGAAGGTACTGGTTTGCGGCAAGTAAGGTGGCGGACGTCGGCTTCAAGTTCTTGACGTCATGGCAGCTCGCTTTACTTTTACCTCCATGCTTACAATCTACACCAGGGCGTTCAAGCTTTTAGCTTACTTCTGCTTCACTGGAAGGAGACGAGTATTTTTGGGTCGCACATAATATACGTAAATATATAACAGCAGAGAAAAAAAAGAAGGAGGAGCGGAATGGGTTGGGCCAATGAGAGAAGCAAGGATAGCATCGTGTGGCGAGAGTTTCAAATTAAAAACATTCACTTTATCCTAACTTTACACAAACGGAATTATATGGACCTTTTTTTACCCATCGTTGGACAGATGCCCACTTTTTGGACCGCATTGATACTTGCTTTGGGCTGCATGCTGCCCGTGGGCCGCGAGTTGGACCCCCCTGACCTACACTGTTCAAGTACAATCAACCAGTAAGCAACACAATATATTTTCAGACCATGTTGAAGGCATATGTAACGTCTGTATTGATGTTCATTCTGTGGTTCAGTTGTTCTATGATTGGAAAACATATTTCCTACCTGTCTACCATACATTTGTGGGATTTTGTGCTTATGCTCACGCTGGAGCGAACAGTCAATAGATCTTGACGATGACGTCACTTAACGAAGTCTAATCATACCCAATATGTTAGCAGTATTATTTCAATAATTTTTAGTCTGACATTGGAATGGCATAATTATGTTAAATTTTGGCCCTTCTCTTTTTGTATGCACTTACACAAAAATACTTTTCAGTGTTGTATTTGATAATGGTTTAAGGCCGAAATCATTATAGTAATACAAAACAAAGAAATCTTACATTGAAATTGTGGAGTATCATTCAAATATTAGCACATGACTGTGGCCAAAAAATATGAGAAGACTGTCGCAAGTTAGAACGTTAAACCCTAAATAGTTACCTGTCTAACATCTTAATAAGGAATACTTACACGATTTTACGTTTCGATACACACAGTGCCTAGTGGAACCTCTTTTACATCTCTAAGATTTAAAGTGCTGTGGCAAAAAAAAATTATGCCTGACGTAGTTAAAATGGTCGTAACATAAGCACCTCAACAGCAACAAAATTTGTGGCACAGATGTGGTTAATCAGACACAACGCTACCTGAGCAGCTTTATAGCATCTTATATTTACTATCAACTGTGCATTGCTTTGACTATGGTTTCGCACTAACATAAACGAATGAAAACCGGAATTTTTCTCGAATTACTGCGTAATTTGTTGGTATGCTCATGTTTTTATGAAACCATTGTAACAACTGATGTAGTTATGATGGTACATAACTAATGAGACTGAATACTGTCTATTACCAACATTTGTGTTGTCATTACGTTACTATTGAAGTTCTCGTGTTTGACACCTTCGTACTTCTTCATAGAACTGCCTGGGCACAAGTGTCGACGGAGTTTTCTTTTCTGGTAAACGTGTCACTTATTGGACGTGTCTGGGGTATCGTTGACCATCAACTTGTTAATCACAATCCTCCATTAACAGCTGTTGACGTATTTTAGTCACGCATCCAAAGCACGTGGAAAGATCTTCCACAAGATCACGTATAAGGCCACTTTCACTGAATACTACGACTCGCACCATACTGTGGCTTCACACCATCCTGAATTCTTAACGTGTGATACCACGCATAGCTTTGTAATCGTCATCAGTTGCGTAGTGCCATGTAAGAAATCCGGTGTGCACACCGGATATGGAACGGATTTTTCCGGATTCCATGAAGAGCACGACCGCCAGTCTTCCTTGCGAGATGAAGACAGAACTCATCATCTGTAGCATCGTCGACAGAACTGACTGCGGTCCTTCGGTACAGAGCCGACTGGATGGTCTGAATCAGAGACTTAGGCGGTTCTATGGCCGTGTAGCCAGCGGATTCCTAGACTTGCGCCATAGAGGGATTGGTTACCGGCTTCCGTTCAATAGGTCAGAAGCCCACGCTTAATAGGTCAGGAGTCCACAACACACACAGTAAGCGATTGCACGTGTTGCGGGGCCTGTGTGGAGGGGACTGGGTTGTTTTTTACACTGCAGGATCTTGGGAGACTACGGAAAGGGTGTCAGTCTAAAATGTTTCAGGTCAAACACGGGAAGGTAGAACTAGAAGCAAAAGGTATTGTAGTTGTCAATTGTCGTAGCTGTGTTCCGAAAGAACCAGAGTTCCAATCGTTGTAGGTATGGAAAGCTGGCTTATGTCGGAAATAAGTTCAGCCAAAATTTTTACAAAGGACTTAACCATTTTCAGAAAGGATAGATTAAATACAGTTGGTGTTAGAGATTTTATTGCCATCTGAAGTAGTTTACCTTATAGTGAAATTGAAGTAGATAGTTCGAGTTTGTGTGGGTAGAAGTTATGCTTGACAGCCTGAATAATTAATAAATGGTTCGTTTTACCTAACCCTAAAAGATACAGTTGTGAGCTGTGCGTTGCTCGCGCTCGTGCCATCTCTTATTTCATATGCTGTTTTTTTTTATTTTTTCTCGTGTTTCCACCTCGTTATTTTAGTTTCAATTTCCGTTGTCACTGAGTTGCTGCTTTGTCTGCCCGTCAGCAGCAGCAGCAGCGCCTATCGATATAGCCCTCACATATTATCTTTGCTGCATTGCTATTTCTTCCCGCTTGTCGTTTGTCATGGGGTGAGTTGGAACGTGCCAGGAGGGCAGTTCCGACCTGCGAGTCGTGGAGTTGGAACGCGGCACTAGTTCAGTCGGGTTGGAGCAGCAGTGAGGCCTGGACGTCCATGGCTCGCCCGACGGTTGCCGCCACGAATCACTTGAGACGGGGACAGTCTTCGTGGATCCTCGGTCTGTCGTCCTACTGGACGACGTGAATTGGCTCGCCGATTGCTTATGGGTTGGCTGTGTGTGTGTATCGACTCCCGACTTGTCTTCATGATTGCACAGCATCTGCTGAGTGTCGTTCAAGTCTTCGTGCAAGTGTTTGTCAAACTGTGTGTGTAGTTGGTGTCATTTCCACTGACAACTTGTTTTAAATGTTATCGGCATACTGGCAGTGAGTCGGTCGGTTGTAATGGATCAGCAAGCACGTCTCCGCGCGGCACAGTCGGCCGGGTCCGCTGGCGGTCTCTGTGCAGTGTCAGAGCATGTGGGGACTGCTCAGAGTGCTGCGAGGTTCGTGGCTCAATGGCCCAGGACATGAAAGTTGAGTGGTGATTTAATTATCGAAGCCACGTCTGTTCACGTTGTCCCGTTGGTTGGTGGTTTGCTGTTGGTGGTATTTCTGGGAGGAACAGCGAGTGTTTGAGTTGGTGAAGATTTAGCCGCCGTGTGGTGGAATTAACTATATCTGTCGATTTGAAATTCAAGTGCACCACCACAATTTTCTGCCTTGTGGCTGTTAGTGTTCCGGTTATCTGCCTTGGTCGCTGACATAAATTCAGGCAGTATCCTTTCCTGATCTGTTGTCGCTGTCCAACTTGGTGTGTAGTTTTGACAGTTTAATATATATTTGGTTGTGGGCGACTATGTCTGTAACGTTTTGGCTTTGGAATTCTCGTATACTGGTCGGTGGTTAGCAAGTCGTCTTGTCGGTGGGTCCCTGACTGTCTCTAGGTTGTGTTGCCGGCGGATCGAGTGTACTTGGGCCGATTTCTTGTCTCACCTAACCGAACGTTAAGATTTCAAGGGCAGACCGAGCCCATGAAATCTTCTGAGTGCCGTTGCCTATAATGCCTTCTTATTAGTGTTTAATACTGTATTTTTAATGGCTCATAGCCGATGGTTGGAATTTGTATGCTTGTAACTGTATTTTTTAAAAAGAAAGACCTTCAACCGTTTTAAAAACTTAACCTATCTGACTAGTCAAGTCTTACATCGCTTGGCTTTAAATACTATCTGAGGTTAAAGCCTCTAGCCTTCTGTCTCAAAAAAAAGAAAAAAACAATTATAGCAGTTGTATTTAATTCATGGGCCTTCAGCCGTTTAAGAATTAAAGAGGTTTTCTGTCGATAGTCAAGCTTAGATGTTGTGATGTTGGGACAATTAAATAAAGTGTTAAGTCTGGAGTGTAACTGACAGCCGCTCATTCTGGTCCCATTCCACAATTCTTACTACTCGTCCTGTCCTGCGGGTTTAGCAGGGCGTCTCAACTTGCTGAGCAGTTCAAAGAAAATTTAAGTCTTATTTCGAGTATACATCCCACTCATAAAATTATAGTTGATGGTGACTTCAGTATACCCTCTTTATGCTGCAAACATACATGTTTAAAGCCAGGAGTTGGCATAAAACGTCGTCCGAAATTGTACTGAATGCTTTCTCAGAAAATTATTTTGAACAGTTATTTCAGGAGCCCACTCGAACTGTAAATGGTTGCGGAAGCATATTTGACCTTGTAACGGGACATCTTCTAGCATTACTTTTCCTCGACAGTGGTTGTCTGTACCAGTAATATCGTCACAGCGGCTCTTCTGAAAAAAAAAATAATTTTATACACAATATGTTACATTTGGAGCTAAAATTTATGAAAAGGAATTACTTTGTTTTCGATGTTACAGTGGATAGGTACTAGCTCTGAATGTACAGTTAATTTTTTTTTACGAATTATTTGGCACACTTAACATTTCTATTATTAATTACGCAACCTATTTCTGTTTACTATGTTTGGTTCTCGATTCATTTATGAAATAATAATCGAAATTAATATAAATTCATTTGTAAAGAAAAATTTTAAACCCTTTGCAATATGGTTATTACCTCAGAGTGAAGTAGTAGTAAGCGAGCTTCTGATATTATCGGACGTATTTTTGTATTTTGGGCGAACAATGTAATTTCGGCTTTGTTAATGTGAAAATTCAAAAGACTCTACGATATACTAAAATGTGACAAAATATACTAACGTAAAAACAAAAATTCTGCGACAACAATCTTCAAAATTCTTTAGATCAATTCAACCTTGAGGACCTAAAATATGAGAATTTCAGCTTCAAGACTCAGACCCCCAGACAACAATAACTGAAGCCAACTTTACAAGAAAAGCTGAGTAAACTAAAAAAAGTTTATTGTAATCTACTCCTATCAAATCTCCAGGAAGGAACGGGGGGGGGGGGGGATTACAACCTCTTAGCAACAAATAATCCTGAGCAAGTAGGGAGCGTCATGACGGATGCAGGGGTTAGTGATCACAAGGCTGTCGTAGCGAGACGCAGTACCGTAGCTCCATATCCACCAAAAATAAATACAAAGTACATTGGTTTAGAAATGCAAATAAAAATTTTCCTAACGCAGTTTTAAGAGTTCTGCACTCCATCCAATCTGGTTAGGGAAGCGCAAACCAGATGTGCTCTGAATTCAGAGAAATAGTATCGACGGCAGAGGAGAGATATGTACCAAATGACGTAATAAGCAATGGTACTGATCCCCCATGGTACACAAAACAGGTTAGAACACTGTTGAAGAAGCAAGAAGAGGGCATCACAAATTTCGAAGAAGGAAAACCCTCCAAGACTGGCCAAGTTTTACAGAAGCTTGAAACTCAGCGCGAACTTCAATGCGAGATGATTTTAATGGTTTCACAACGAAACTCTATCTCGAAGTCACGCAGAAAGCCCAAAGAGATTCTAGGCACATGTAAAGTACATCAGCGGCCAGACGAAATTGATACCTTCACTGCGCGATATCAATGGCGATGTCACTGATGAAAATGCCACTAAAGCAAAATACTAAACACTGTTTTGTGAAATTCCTTCACCAACGAAGTAAACATTCCAGAATTCTAATCAAGAACTACTACCAACTTGAGTAACTTAGAAGAATATATCTTTGGTATAGTGAAGCAGCTTATATCACATAATAAAGACAAAGCCTTTGATACACATTGTATACCGGTCAGGTTCCTTTCAGAGTATCCTGATACTATAGCCCCATACTTAGCAATCATATTCAACCGCTCGCTCGTCGAAAAATCTGTGCCTAAAGAATGGAAAGTTGCACAAGTCACATCATTACCCAAGAAAGGAAATAGGAGTGATCCGCTGAATTACGGACCCAGTTTACTAACATCGATTTGCAATAGGATTAAACAATACTGTGTTCAAACATTTTTAACTAATCGAAGAAAACGATTTATTAACAAATAGTCAGCACGAATTCAGAAATATTGTTTTTGTGGAACACGACTAGACCTTTATGATCATGAAGTAATAAGTGCTGTCGACAGGGATGTCAAATTGATCGCATATTTTATGTTTCAAGAATGCTTTTGACGCCATTCCTATCAAGAGACTTCCAATCGAATTGCTTGCCTATGGAGTATCGCCTCAGTTGTGCGATTGCATTCTCGAGTTCCTGTCAGAAAAATCATAATTCGTAGTATCTGACGGAAAGTCATCGAGCAAGTGTCAGAGGCCCTCTGGTATTCTTTATATATATAAATAACATGTTGTTGTTGTGGTCTTCAGTCCAGAGACTGGTTTGATGCAGCTCTCCATGCTACTCTATCCTGTGCAAGCTTCTTCATCTTCCAGTACCTACGGCAACCTACATCCTTCTGTATCTGTTTCGTGTATTCATCTCTTGGTCTCCCTCTACGATTTTTACCCTCCACGCTACCCTCCAATGCTAAATTTGTGATCCCTTAATGCCTCAGAACATGTCCTACCAACCGGTCCTTTCTTCTTGACAAGTTGTGCCACAAACTCCTCTTCTCCCCAACTCTATTCAATACCTATTCATTAGTTATGTGATCCACCCATCTAATCTTCAGCATTCTTGTGTAGCACCACATGTCAAAAGCTTCTATTCTCTTCTTGTCCAAACTATTTATCGTCCATGTTTCACTTCCATACATGGCTACAAATACCTTCAAAAACGCCTTAAATCTATACTCGATGTCAATAAATTTCTGTTCTTCAGAAACGCTTCTTTGCCGTTGTCAGTCTACATTTTATATCCTCTCTACTTCGACCATCATCAGTTATTTTGCTTCCCAAATAGCAAAGCTCCTTTACTACTTTAAGCGTCTCATTTCCTAATCTAATTCCCGCAGCATTTAATTCGACCTCATTCCATTATCCTCGTTTTGCTTTTGTTGATGTTCATCTTATATCCTCCTTTCAAGACACTGTCCATTCCGTTCAACTGCTCTTCCAAGTCCTTTGCTGTCTCTGACAGAATTACAATGTCATCGGCGAATCTCAAAGCTTTTATTTCTTCTCCATGGACTTTACTACATACTCCGAATTTTTCGTTTGTTTCCCTTGCTGCTTGCTCAATATACAGATTGAATAACCTCGGGGAGAGACTACAATCCTGTCTCACTCCCTTCCCAACCACTGCTTCCCTTTCATGCCCCTCGACTCTTATAACTGCCACCTGGTTTCTGTACAAATTGAAAATAGCCTTTCGCTCCCTATATTTTATCCCTGCCACCTTTAGAATTTGAAAGAGAATATTCTAGTCAACATTGTCAAAAGCTTTCTCCAAGTCTACAAATTATAGAAACGTAGGTTTGCCTTTCCTTAATCTTTCTTCTAAGATAAGTCGTAAGGTCAGTATTGCCTCAGTGTTCCAATATTTCTACGTAATCCAAACTGATCTTCCCTGAGGTCGGCTTCTACCAATTTTTCCATTCGTCTGTAAAGAGTTCGTGTTAGTATTTTGCAGCTGTGACTTATTAAATTGATAGTCCGGTAATTTTCGCATCTGTCGACACCTGCTTTCTTTGGGATTGGAATTATTATATTCTTCTTGAAGTCTGAGTGTATTGCGCCTGTCTCATACATCTTGCTCACCAGATGGTAGAGTTTTGTCAGGACTGGCTCTCGCAAGACAGTCAGTAGTTATAATGAATGTTGTCTACTCCCGGGACCTTGTCTTGACTCAGTTCTTTCAATGTTCTGTAAAACTTTTCAGGCAGTATCGTATCTCCCATTTCATCTTCATCTGCATCCTCTTCCATTTCCATAACATTGTCCTCAAGTACATCGCCCTTGTATACACCATCCATATACTCCTTCCACCTTTCTCCTTTCCCTTCTTCTTTGCTTAGAACTGGGTTTCCATCTGAGTTCTTGAAATTTATACAAGGGGTTCTCTTCTCTGCAAAGGTCTCTTTAATTTTCCTGTAGGCAGTATCTATCTTACCCCTAGTGAGATAAGCCTCTACATCCTTACATTTGTCCTCTAACCACCCCTGCTTAGCCATTTTGCACTTCCTGTCGATCTCATTTTTGAGACGTTTGTATTCCTTTTTGCCTGCTTCATTCACTGCATTTTTATATTTTCTCCTTTCATCAATTAAATATTTCTTCAGTTACCCAAGGATTTCTACTATCCCAAGTCTTTTTACCTACTTGATCTTCTGCTGCCTTCACTACTTCATCCCTCGGAGCTATCCATTCTTCTTCTACTGTATTTCTTTCCCCCATTCCTGTCAATTGTTCCTTTGTGCTGTCCCTGAAACTCTGTACAACCTCTGGTGTAGTCGGTTTATCCAGGTCCCATCTCCTTCAATTCCCACATTTTTGCAGTTTCTTCAGTTTTAATCTACAGTTCATAATCAATAGATTGGGGTCATAGTCCACATCTGCCCCTGGAAATGTCTTACAATTTAAAACCTGGTTCCTAAATCTCTGTCTTACCATTACATAATCTATCCGACACCTTCTAGTATCTCCAGGATTCTTTTATGATTACAACCTTCTTTTATAATTCTTGAACCAAGTGTTAGCTATGATTAAGTTATGCTCTGTGCAAAATTCTACCAGACGGCTTCCTCTTTCATTTCTTACCCCCAATCCATATTCACCTACTATGTTTCCATCTCTCCCTTTTCATACTCTCTAATTCCAGTCACCCATGACTATTAAATTTTCGTCTGCCTTCACTATCTGAATAATTTGTTTTATCTCATCATACATTTCATCAATTTCTTCATCATATGCAGAGCTAGTTGGCATATAAACTTGTACTACTGTAGTAGGCGTGGGCTTGGTACCTATCTTGGCCACAATAATAAGTTCACTATGCTGTTTGTAGTAGCTTACCTGCACTCTTATTTTTTTATTCATTATTAAACCTACTCCTGAGGTCCCCTATATGATTTTGTATTTATAACCCTTTATTCACCTGACAAAAAGTCTTGTTCCTCCTGCCACTGAACTTCACTAATTCCCACTATATCTAACTTTAACCTATCCATTTCCCTTTTTAAATTTTCTAACCTACCTGCCCGATTAAGGGATCTGACATTCCACGCTCCGATCCGTAGAACGCCCGTTTTCTTTCTCCTGATAACGACGACCTCTTGAGTTGTGCCCGCCGGAGATCCCTATGGGGAACTATTTTACCTCCGGAATATTTTACCCAAGAGGACGCCATCATCATTTAACCATACAGTAAAGTTGCATGACATAGTAGACAATATACGCAGCCCCTTAGACTGTTTGCAGTTGATGCTGTCATTTACGGTCTTGTAAACTTATCATATGATTAAAACCAATTGCAGAATGTTTTAAACAAGTTATCTGTATGGTGCAAAAATGCTAATTGACTTAAGTAATTAAAAGTATGATGTCGTCCACATGAGTAATAAAACAAATCAGCCAAATTTTAGTTACACGATAAACCACACAAAGCTAAAGATTCTAAATTCAACTGAATACTTATCGATTACAGTTACAAATTACACAGTCACGTAGAGAATGTTGTAGGGAAACCAAACCAAAGACGATGATTTATTGGCAGAACACTAAGAAAAAGCAGCAGGCCTACTAAAGAGACTACTTAAACCACGCTATACCGCCCTCTTCTAGACTACTAGTGTGCGGGGTGGTATCCGCATGAGATGGGACTGACGAAGGACATTGAAAAGGTTCAACGAACGGCAACTCGTTTTGTATTATCGCTAAATAGTAGAGAGAGTGCCACGAACATGAAACGAGAATTTGGATGGCAATCATTAAAACAAAGGCATTTTTCATTGATGCAGAATCTTCTCGTGAAATTCAGTTACCAACTTTCTCTTCCGATTGCAAAATATTCAGTTGGCGCCCACCTGCTTAGCGAGGAATTATTAGAAATCAGGAATCAGAACTCCCACAGAAAGATTTAAGTCAGTATATACCTCTGCTCAGAAATATTCAGGTACACTAAACTCTAGAGTATCCGCGGGCGGATTATCTGCTTTGTGGGTTATCCGCGACATATTTCTTCCTTTTTTATGCTGAAATTTTTTCTTTGACCCATGTATGGTCCCGAATAAGCGATAATCTCACGTAATAATACGTGTGTACTAAACGTTGTGCTGCTCGAACACTGCAAGCGCTGAACTGTGTTGCGGAAGTAGTCCTCGATTTCTGTTACTGACGAACAATGTCTGAAAGGCAAAAATGTGTTGTGTTAACGATACAGCAGTAATTGAAAATAATACGCAAACTTGAAGAAGGTAGCATTGGTACTCGACATCTGGCATTGATTTACAATGTGAGTGAACTATAATTCGTGATACTCGAAGAAACAAAGACAAAATAAT
Source organism: Schistocerca cancellata (assembly GCF_023864275.1). NCBI lineage: Eukaryota > Metazoa > Arthropoda > Insecta > Orthoptera > Acrididae > Schistocerca > Schistocerca cancellata. The sequence continues at coordinate 441,462,998 of NC_064627.1, forward strand.
TCATTTTGCTAGCAGTTATAAAGGTTTGTCAAAGCAGAAGTCTATGAAAATGTCTAAATACGCAAAACTGCATAAAGCCATATTGGAATGATTTCAACAGTAAAGAACACAGGGCACACAAGCATCTGTCCCAGTATGCGCTAAACAGGCCCATTTTTCTTCAAAACCTTGGGGATGAGGTAAACTGTGATGCAACGTCCGGCTGGTTAACGAGATGTAAACAGTGATATCCGGGAAACACCCTTCAGAAAACTTAACTAGGAATAGTGAGGCACATACTATGATGATTAAAGTAGAATTTATTTTTTGAACATTTGTGATAAGGTTCTATGGGACCAAACTGCTGTTATCATCGGTCCCTAGGCTTACACACTAATTAATGTAACTTGAACTAACTTACGCTAAAGACAACACACGCACCCATGCCCGAGGGAGGACTCGAACCTCCGACGGGGGGAGCCGCGCGAACCGTGACAAGGCGCCGCTAGACCGCACGGCTACCACGCACAGTATACAATTAACTATAAACATTATTTAGGTGACTTTAATTACGACATTGTAATTATTGTTTGTTTTTGAACAACCTTAATACATTAGTACATACATAGCACTTCAATTGTGGATTATCCGTTGCATTCCGTTATCCGCGGTTTTCAAATCCCCAGTTATCACGAATAATCGAGAGCTTACTGGCAGAGACTACAAGCCATGACCGTTGTGCAGTCGACGTGATTAACGCAGTGCGACAACCAGTGTGTGGTTTTCGAATTCTGAGTCAATGAACATTGCCTGCGGTAACTCAAAGGCCAGACTGTCTGTCGAACTTAGGCTTTAGCGATTGCTGTTTCCAATCTGGTGTCTGCCGATGAAAGTCGTAACATCTGTGGGACCTCATCAGTCAACGTGGCAACGCGACAGAATTGGTGTGAGAGAGATGGGGGCGGGGTGACAGGAGTGTCTTCTGGAAGCCGCAGGGGAAAAAACCAAACTTAATCAGATCGCAGAGCCGACGTGCCATTTTGAGCCTAAGGGACGTAGAAATTGGTGCTGATGAGATTTTGATGAGAGCTGCTAACAATGGGCATTAGGAAGAGAGGGTCCGTGAAAAGCTGTACACGTAGATCTGACGTGGAATTCGCTGTTCAAAATCAATAACAGTACCGTCATTTACCAATGACACATCGGAAAATAAAACTCATTTTCTCTTAAATCGTGTGATATTAGAAGACTCATGTTTACTCCCTGCAGAATGCTGGTATGCCAGCAGCAGCTAATTGTATAATATGCCTGTACATGTTACATGTATTAAGTTTAATTTAGGTGGCAGTACTGGATGGAGATTTTGAGATTCATACATTGGTTATGACCACGATAGCGCCCAAAGGACTACATTTTAAAATTTTCGACATTTTATTATGTATATTTACATCTATTCTCAAAAAGCCAGCTTACGGTCTGTAGCGGAGGGTGCTTCCGAAGTCACCACATTTCCCCCCTTCCCTGGTCCACTCACAAATAGTTCGAGAGGATGACGACTGTTGATCAGCCTCCGCGTAAGCTCTTATTTTTCTGTCGTGATCATTCCGTGAGACTTGCGTGGCAGGAACTAATATGTTGCCACACTCTCCTTGACAGGCACGTTCTCGGCATTTCGACAGTAAACTTCTCCGTGATACACATCGCTTCTCTTGTAGCAACCGTCACTGGAATTTGTCCTACGAGGAAACGTGCCGTTCTTATACGGTCCAGTCCCATTAATGTGACCAGCGCCTATGTCCGACCTCAAAGTGCAATAACCACTCACAGGTAGCAGGTGGCAGTACTAGCTTTGGAGCGTATATAAAGGAAGTCAGGGAGAACAAGAAAACAGCGCAGTAGTTGCCGTTGTCGTAATGCGAAAACGGAACGATTCATCTGACGTCCAAACGGGCTTGATCGTTCGCTTTCGGGCCAAAGATGGAACCATTTCCAAAACGGCTAAGTCTGTAAACTATACACATGCCGCCATGCCTACAGAAAACCGTGCAAGGCGAAATAGTGCTATCCAAAACCGGCGCCTTAGATAACAGGGGTAAACGGAGATGTGTACGGGCGGATAGACGTGCAACTGTTGAGCAATTGAGCACACGTGACTCTTCAGGCTTTCCCGGGGGATATGTTGTAAATAGTCTTCACGTGTGTGCCGCCGGATGACGTTGTGCAAATCCCACAATATTACCTCGGAGCAACTGGCCGACATCATCAGGTGGTTGCACCTCGCTGGTGGCTAGGTACGACTGACAAGATCCGCATGTCGACGCCGCTGTATATAGAGCACACGCGTGAAGATTGCGCTGGCAGCATGTTAGTAAACACAGCGTCAGCGCACGCGCAGAACGGGTGCTCTGCGTTTCCCGGCAGAGGGCGTTTGAGTCTGGCGCCATCTATCTGCAAATTTTTGCGCATGCGTGGTTCCCGCGCCTGCGCAATCTTCACGCGCGTGCTCTATATACAGCGGGGTCGACATTCGGATCTTGTCAGTCGTACATAGCCACCAGCGAGGTTCAACCATCTGATGATGTCGGACAGTTGCTCCGAGGAAATATTGTGGGATTTGCACGTCATCCGGCGGCACACCCGTGAAGACTATTTACAGTTGAACACACATTTGAACCAAGGTTCAAAAATGGTTCAAATGGCTGTTGTCAGTGATTTTTGGTCAATGGAGTACCGGTAATCGAATAATAATTTATACCATCGTTATACTAATCGCAATACAGCACCCTTATATTCGTTCAGAGTAAACCGCCAGTTAAGTTAACTTTTGATAGGTATAAATAACCCAACCGATTGCAACAAAATTTTATTTTTACGAGGTTTCGACACCGACTAAGGATTTCACCATCAGAAAATCCACACTTACCTAAAAATATTATAAATAACTATTAATATAGAGAAAAACAAAGGGATAAACTGGTTTTATTTCAAATAGATTTATAAAGAGAGTGTACTAACGTGTAGCAACTGTCGAACAATTCAAGAGCAATAATTCTTGCGCCAAATAATACACAGGGTGATTATAATTAAAGTTAAACTTTCAGACCGCTGTAGAAATAAAATTACTGGTCAAAATGACGCCAAATTGCAACGGAATATTATCGGAGAAGGGGACAAACGTATGGTAGAAGAAAACTAAATAGTTACAAAATGTAGCAATAGATGGCGCAGTAAGCATCATAATTTAATAGTGATCGATTATAAATGACAAATGAATCATACAAAAATTTGTAAGGTGTACATTTGACGTTACACAAACTGTACTACTCAGCGTGCATGGGTGTATAAGTGTGATACTGTTAGTTAAGTAAGCCCATGCACCACGGCAAGGTCATATCACATCGGACGGGAAAAATCGTTTTTTAACTGTCCTGAGGCCAGAAACCGCATCACTCACATCGGTTTTTAATTGTCCTGAGGCCAAAAACCGCATAAAAAGCATCAGTCTCATCTGTTTTTAATTGTCCTGAGGCCAAATACGGCATAAAAAGCGTCAATGAAAATCAAATCATACTATTAATTCCCATGTGAATGGCGTAAAACATGTTCAATATGCTGTCCACAGTTTTCTGCAACAAGTTGACATCGAAAAATAGCAAGATCGAAGTGTTGTGCAAAAGACACTCGTAGTTCTTACAGTGACGGTACAGGTAACAGAACCGGAAGCACCTGTCTCTTCAAAAAAATATGGCCTTATGATAAATGATGTCGTATAGCCGCACCACACTGACCTTTTCAGGATGAAGTGGTACTGGTTGATTTGCGTGTGGATTTTCTGTTGCTCATATTCGACAATTCTGTGTATTGACTATTCTGTCAGATGGAAATGGGCTTTGTCTGTCCACAAAATCTTCCACGGCAAATCATTGTCCACTTCCATGCGAGCAAAAATTCTAAAGCAAAGGTCTCTCTTGCTAGCAGGTCAGCAGAAAGCAACTCGGGCACATGGGTAATTTTGAATGGATAGCAAAGGAGGACGTTTCGTAGGATTTTAAGCACCGTGATCACGGGTATGTCCAATGTTCGGGCAGTTCACGGTGCACTACACGTTTGCATACCACCAAACGTCTCCTCCTGCATTGTTGTGTCCACTGCTTGCACTGATGTCGAATCAATTCGTTTCCTCCCTCTATCAGATTTCACACCAAAAGAACTAGTCTTTTCGAATTTCCGAATCATTTTCTCCAGACCCACGACAGTCATCGGACCAACGCCTTTTTTTAAACCCTTCAGTGTCTGTAATTTCTGCAGAGCGACTTGTACACAGTCATCATTCTTGTAATCCAGCTTTACAAGCAGAGCGCGATCCTGCCTTGAGACAGTCATGGCGAACATCGCAGACGCGAAAGTAGGAAAAGCCGCCGTGTTTATACCAACTTCAGTGGGTCGTGCGCATGACAGATGTTTTCATTTACATGTTCTGACACATGCAGCACCATCTATTGATCAATTTTCACAGTATTTTTTTTTCTTCTGTCGTATGTTTTCCTCCTCCTCCGATAATATCCCGTAGCAAAATGGTTCAAATGGCTCTGAGCACTATGAGACTTAACTTCTGAGGTCATCAGTCCCCTAGAACTTAGAACTACTTAAATATAACTAACCTAAGGACATCACACACATCCATGGCCGAGGCAGGATTCGAACCTGCGACCGTAGCGGTCGCGCGGTTCCAGGCTGTAGCGCCTAGAACCGCTCGGCCACCCCGGCCGCTGTTCCGTAGCAATTTGACGTCATGCTGATCAGTAGTGTTATTTCTACAGCGTTTTGAAAGTTCAACTTTAATTATAATCACCCTGTACTTCAGTAAGAAGTTAAAATTGAAACCACATAAAATTAAAAACATTAAGAGTGATATAAGCTTGTAACGACATCAGACTAAGAAGCTGATATGATGAAGTTGCCACAACGTGAACACGAAACGAGTCGCGCCATCTAGTAACAATCGAAGGTACCAGCTGCTTACATTTCATATATCAATACCCAGCATTAAGCAAACTGAAAAATTATGTAGGATAGTGCAACAGCAAATATCAGCTACATTTTTCTACAAAACGATTTACGATGTGATAAGAAGAGAGAGAAAAACGATAGTTTACAGTATACTCTGAGGGAAAATAGGAGTGAACTTCAGGCATTTGTAAGTAACAGCTTTTCCACCTTTAAAATAACCTATTCGGAATGAATATTTCTTAGTTTTTCTCTACGTAAATGTTTATTTATAAATTTTTTAGACTACTGAATTTTCTGATGAAGACACTCATAGTCTGTAGCAAAAATAAAGTTTTGTTGCGAACGGTTGGCTACTTTATACCTATCATATTCTCGTACGGTTGCTGTCTCACGGTCATGTTTAAAACTGTAGATTAGCTTTGTTTATCGTTTCGTGAAACGTAATGATGATATGTGACATCGATCCTGTTGGTAAATATATTTTTATCCAACCATGCGTATATCTTTGTGAAAAAAGTTTCTCAAAAATTTTCTACGTGTAAACTTTACAGAAATTACATGGAGTCGCCAGCAGCAAAAAGTACCAAGATTTTCAATAACGGATGAAGAAAGCGAGAAGGAGTTACTCTGTCACCGTTCATTGTGCTGAAACGACTCAGAAGTTTAACGAACGCTTTCAGATCTAGAAGGACACGAAGAAAGAAATTGAAAGGCAGGAGACTAAGAAAATCAGCATCGCACCTCTGTGCGGTCCAGTGAACGTCACGTTACACAGTCATTTGCAGTGAAGTGGCATAAAAGATTCCGCAACAGACACGAAATATATATGGACAGTTATCCAATAGGAATAGCTGGAACTAAAAGAAAGGTTAGTGTTGAAGGTCTCGTCCGTGATATGGTAATTACAGGCGACTGTTTGTTCAAAATGTCCACCACTGTGGCTGAGTGGCTAGCATAGATGGTTGCCATGTGCAGGTCGCAGTTTCTATTCCTAGTGCTGCCAAGAACTTTCACTTGATCGAAGGACTCGTACAGACTGCCTTGAGCCGCACGATACCAATTGAGCAGCTGTTTGAGTGAACAGTAGAGGCTCCGCGGTCTGTCGCCAAAACGGTCGGGAGAGCGATGTGCTGGCCGCATCACTGTACGTACCACATCCACATCACGCCACTACCCAGAGGCCGACAGAGACAGACCGGCCGGTGGACGTCCATTGACCTTCAAGACCTGGACGGCGAGCTTGGTATACTTCCTTGACGAAAATGGTGAAGCGGTTGTGCCCTACTTGAGAAACCACCCACGGCAGCCGGCCAGAGTGGCCGAGCGGTTCTAGGCGTTACAGTCTGGAACCACGCGATCGCTACGGTCGCAGGTTCGAATCCTGCCTCTGGCATGGATGTGTGTGATGTCCTACCGTTAGTTAGATTTCAGTAGCTCTATGTTCTAGGGGACTCATGACCTAAGAAGTTCCATAGTGCTCACAGCCATTTGAATATGAACCATCCTCGGCACTCTGCTGATGGTACTCGGTGAAGCGGCAGACAGAATTAACCCTAGATTACTAAACACTCGTAAAATTTACGTTTAAATGGGGCATAAAACAGGACATTTTGTGCTTAATTTGGTGTGTAACTTATCACTGTAAATCTAGTCGTTGTAACTGACTAGTGGATAACCCATAAAGTACGACTACCTCCGAATAAATGTGGCGCAGTACAATTTACGATGGTTCTGTAGCACCGTAATATTCTTTCCTCCCCCTTCCCCCCTCGTGTTCTAGCGTTAATGAATTTGTGGTATCATGTATCGATACCATCCCATAGGCATCATGGCAACAGAGTGACGCCGATAGCCGTATCATGGGATTCGACAGACCCAATGGTGCACGCCCACCGAGCGGCGCGTCCAACAGCTCTGGGCGACAACCATCCTCTGCTGCCGCAACATAGGATGGCCGGCGGCAGCGAATCGTTAACTTGCACTTGCAGTCCCTCCGCTATGACACCGTCGTTCGTGCTTACTCCACCGAGTCTGATCGTTGTTGATATTCAAATAACTGGACCCTGTTCATCGTTGCATTATCTACAATGAGTCTTCGTTCGCTTGACGAAATACAAGTTACAGAGTGTGGCAGGATGGGAGTTCAAGTCGCATTCCTTAGGAATACTAGTCCAGCGCCTTGTTGTCTGTGTCAGTTATGGCGGGCTGATACGCGCGTGAATGGCCTTTCCCAGAAAAATAAATAAACCATAATGAAGTTCGTTAATTCTGATCCATTTATCTGACGTATGTTTCCACACACGATCGACACAACCCATTTATGCAACAGTAAGAGTGATTAACCAGTGTGTCAAACATCGTTTACCATTCCTCACAATTCTAAGATGTCAAGCAACGGTCACATCAAATTCGAGTAGATCGTCTATCACCGATCAGCTTAAAGCACGTACCATACATTGTATACCATACACCTTCTTTGTGACATGAAGAAACGCGATTTTGGGCTTCACTTTAACGTATATTGGAACACATGGTTAAAGAACTGTCTCTCGGCTGAATAAATGTTTTTAGTTTTATGAACATTACCATACATAGAAATAACAGTCCAATCTTCTACTGCAAGACGTGTGGAGGAGTTTGAACCTCGGTCAACATGACCTCGTTCATACATTAGTCGATTTCTGCCTGCATCATAAAGTTGTTCTTGATTGAAAATGTCAGTTTACGAACGTAATTCTTGTCATTTGCGGGAGTTATTACTGTTTTGTACGAAGAAAACAGCGGCTGAGTCTCATCGAATGCTCTTAAATACGTATGGTAAGGACGCTATTAGTGTCGTGACCGCTTTCAACGCTTCAAGAACGGTGATTTTAACGTCGAGACCGGCATAGTGGTGGAAGTGAGAATGTTTTCGAAGATGCACACTTGGAGACATTGTTGAGTCAAGACTGGCGTCAAACTCAAGAAGAATTGGCAAGATTAGTGGGAGTGGCACAGAAAGCCATTTCAAAATGTCTCAAGGCTGTGGGCATGATTCAGAAATAAGGAAGTTGGGTCCCGTTTGAGCTGCACCAAGAGACGGTGAACAGTTGTTTCAGAAGCAGAAACGGAAGGGATTTCTGCATCGCATTGTGACCGGGGACGAAAAAGGGTTCATTACGATAACCCTAAACGCAAAAAATCGTGGGGATATGCCGGCCATGCTTCCACGTCGACGGCCAAACCGAATATTCATGGCTCCAAGATCGTGCTCTGCATTTGGTGGGACCAGCTCGGCGTCGTGTACTATGAGGTGCTAAAACCAAGTGAAACAATCACAGGTGCTCGTTATCGAACGCAATTAACGCGTTTGAGCAGAGCATTAAAAGACAAACGACCGCAATACAGCGAGAGGCACGATAAAGTGATTTTGCCGCACGACAACGCTCGACCCCACGTTGCAAAAGAGATCAAAACATACTTGGAAACGTTAAAATGGTAAGTGCTACAGAACCCGCCGTGTGCTCCAGACATTGCTCCCTCAGACTATCACCTATTTAGACCAATGGCGCATGGCTTGGCTGACCAACACTTCCGATCTCATGAAGAAGTCACAAATTGGATCGATTCGTGAAACGCTTCAAGAGATGAATAAATTATTCGACGCGGGTTCGTACACTGCCAGAAAGATGGGAGAAAGTAGTGGCTAGCGATGGAAACTACTTTGAATGACACATGTGTAACCAATTTGTTATATTAAAGCCTCAAATGTTGGGGAAAAAAAACGGCGTAAGCAAAGTTGTACACCTTGTACGAGGGTCACTCCAAAAGAAATGCACACTATTTTTTTAATCCATCTTTTATTCTACATGTTTGAAAGTTTTACAGTGTGTAGATACATCCTTTAGGAATAATATTTTCATTTCTCCACATAATTTCCATCCCTCTCAACTGCCTTACGCCATCTTGGAACCAGCGCCTTTATACCCGCACGGTAAAATTCTGGACCAACATGTTGGAACCACTGTTTGGCAGCGGGCACAAGGGAGTCATCATCTTCAATCCTTATTCCACGAAGAGAGTCTTTCAGTTTCCCAAAGAGATGAAACTCACATGGAGCCAGGTCAGGACTGTAAGGCGGGTGTTTCAGTGTTGTCCATCCGAGTTTTTTGATCGCTTACATGGTTTTTTGACTTACATGTGGCCGTGCATTGTCGTGCAAAACATCCTGCTTTTGCAGATGTGGTCGAACACGACTCAATCGAGCTTGAAGTTTGTTCAGTGTCGTCACATATGCATCAGAATTTATAGTGGTTCCACTTGGCATGATGTCCAGAAGCAAGAGTCCTACGGAATCGATAAACACTGTAGCCATAACTTTTCCAGCGGAAGGTGTGGTTTTGAACTTTTTTCTTGGGTGAATTTGCATGATGTCACTCAATTGATTCCCTCTTCGTCTCTGGTGAAAAATGATGGAGCCATGTTTCATCACCTGTCACAATTCTGGCAACAAATTCATCTCCACCATTCTCGTACTGTTCCAAAAGTTCGCTGCAAACCATTTTTCTTGTTTATTTGTGAACCACTGCCAACACCCTGGGAACCCACCTGGCACAAACCTTTTTTAACGCCAACACTTTCAGTATTCTGCAAACACTTCCTTACCCTATCCCAACGTAGCGTGACAATTCGTTCACTGTGATGTGTCTGTCAGCAGTCACCAATTCGTTAACTCTCTGCACATTGTCTGGAGTGTGTGCAGTACGAGGCCTGCCGCTGCGAGGACAATCCTCAATATTGCCGTGCCCGCTTTCATCACGTACGCTGCTTCCCCACCGACTAACTGTACTGCGATTGACAGCAGCATCTCCATACACCTTTTTCAACCTCCTGTGGATGTTTCCCACTGTCTCGTTTTCACAGCACAGGAATTCTATGACAGCTCGTTGCTTCTGACGAACGTCGAGTGCAGCAGCCATCTTGGAGACATGCTGTGACGGCGCAACTCACGGGAACAGGTTGAACTAAGCTTGAAAACAAGCGGGAAGGATGTATCTACACACTGTAAAACTTTCACACATGCAGAATGAAAACTGTATTTTTACAAAAATAGTGTGCATTTTTTTTTCTTTTGGAGTGGCCCTAGTATATTCTTTTTTTCATATCACTACGATATGCCTTGTGCATCACTATCTCCAAGAGTGATGGATACTTACACTCGAACACACGAACTTTTCATATTGACGGGAAACCACCAATATTTCATACTACGGACACGTAAATACCGTCACTGGTGTGCTGACACGCTAAATGTAATGTTTTAGGATGAGCTACATTTCATCGTGATCGTGCGGTAGCGTTCTCGCTTCCCGCGCCCGGGTTCCCGGGTTCGATTCCCGGCGGGGTCAGGAATTTTCTCTGCCTCGTGATGACTGGGTGTTGTGTGCTGTCCTTAGGTTAGTTAGGTTTAAGTAGTTCTAAGTTCTAGGGGACTGATGACCTCAGCTGTTAAGTCCCATAGTGCTCAGAACCTTTTATTTTTTTTTATTTTATTTTTTTTTTTAAGCTACATTTCATCTTTTCCTACAGTGATGGCTGCATATCTGTTAGCCGCTGCCGTAGTGAAGTCAGTTACACAGACTACACTATTGAGCAGCTTAATGGAAAAAGCCAGCTGTTATGGTTTGGTGTGATATTGGCTGTAACACGCAATCTCGACTTCTGTGTGCAGTAGTACCGTGGGTGCAGCGACTGTTTAAACCAGGACGGTAGAGTCGGGATGCCATGCAGGATGTAGGATGGGTACTACTAGCTTTTTGGCAGCCGTGAAATCAGATCAGCAATTACAACCTTTATTCATAGAGACTCTAAAACTATGGCTGTTGGCGGTGACTCGAAGGTGTGGTCAGGCATCGTCCCCCTGGCCCTCGGTGCAAGAGACCGTTGCTGTGTAAATGGCGGTAGCTGCTCCGCACAGTAAAACACAGCGGTGCAGTGGCCTTGCGCGGTTCCCAGTGGCGCTGCGTAAGATGCCGAAAGGCACAGCTGGCCGACAACTGACCGTACGAGCCAGTGGAGACAGTCACTCGCAGACGAGGCTATGGTGCTGTGCAGCAGGGTAGAAGCGAGGCTGCGCGATGGCGAAAGAGGCAGCCTCAGTGGCGGGCGGAGGCGAGTCTGCAGTAACGTAGCACAGAATCCAGATGTGTTGGTGCATAGTCTCTGAACCAGAGAAGGGATGGCCCGTTGATCTACAGCTAGCGAAACGGTTAGATGAATGTAGCCGAGGATGAGTGACCCACATCAGGTGGCGTGAAATGTGCCGCAGCATCGGTAGTAGCAGGATCCAATATGCTGCTAGGTTTGAGCTACGAGTACTTACGGTACATCTGCCGAGCTTCGTTACGACTAGGTCCAACTTTGTTCACATAGATACTGAGATGCCGCAACGCGAGACCAAGGCATAAGGTAATGCGGCTTGCTGCTGTGGCAGACTGGGGTCTTGCACGATGACGCCTAAGCAGTATTCCTGCCCTGGAAGCAGAATTACACAGGTAGCTAGCTGGCCAACCTGGCAGCTGGTTGTGCAGTCTGCTCGGAATGATATCGTGCAATAAATGGTATCTGACTCGGACTGTTGTGGAAATAAGGGCGACATTTATAAACAATGAGAAGAAATGGTTCAAATGGCTCTGAGCACTATGGGACTCAACTGCTGAGGTCATTAGTCCCCTAGAACTTAGAACTAGTTAAACCTAACTAACAGGATTCGAACCTGCGACCGTAGCGGTCTTGCGGTTCCAGACTGCAGCGCCTTTAACCGCACGGCCACTTCGGCCGGCCAATGAGAAGAGTGTATTAACGATAACAAGATATAAATTATAATAAAGGATCGAAAAGTGCATGACAAAAAGCTGGAATAAAACAAAAAATAAACTAGGACGAAATAAAACAGAATTTAAATCAACCAGCTGGTCTTTGCAGATGACCTCACAGACTTTGACATAGACAGTGAATCAGATATAACCTAAACAAACCTCCTCGGAAGAATGTCAGACGAAGCAGGCCTTCAAATCTCGACACTTAGAGCAGAACACGTGACAAACATGTAGAAGCCCGTGAACCTTGAAAACAGATATTGGAAAAAGTAACAGAATTTAAATACTCCAGACAAATCATTGAAACCAATGCACTGGCCAGAGAAGCAAAGAACGCCAGATCCCACAAGACAGAAACTGCGTATCAGTTCTGTAATGACATTAAAATAAATTAGAATATATAAAACATAAAACTACAAGCACTCTATCCAAAAGAGTACATTTTCACGCTGAAAACAGGAAAAATAAAAAAGGAGAAAAAAGAAGAGAATCCTTTGCAAAATTCTGAGGATCACCATGGGCAAAAATAAAAACTACAACTTAAGAAGCAACTAAGAACTCTAAAAAAAATCCCAAACGCACACACTGAATCCGGTGAAAACGCGCCAGTTTCTTTCAACAGCTGAGACGGTTTGAGGACAACAGTTAACTAAAATTATCTTCCCGCATTTCAGTAACAAAAAGAACAAAAATCTATGGATCAAAGATACTCATGAAGACTAGAAGGAGATGAACATAGCTGAAGAAAACATTCAAAACAGAGAAAAATTCAGAAACATAATAAAATTCTTAGAAGATTTTCAGGAAAAAGAAAGGAAACGTGGCGCAATCTTCACCCAGGAGCAAACACAACAGTACAGCTATAAACCGGGGAAGTCCTGGGCAAATAGGAAGAAAAACCTTCTTCTGACGAACAATTGCCCTGTGTAATGTTTTACTTTGTCCACAAGCGACCGGATTCGGTGCAAGAAGATCAGCAGTTCATCCATGCCCCCCTTGTGTTACGGACGTTTCCAGCTTCTAATCGCAGGATGCCGACCGGATGCGTCATTGCTTATCGTAGATCTCCAGCTCTTTTCTGAGGCTAGATGCCCTTCTGACTTCACAGCGCTGCTAATGCAAAGGGAGAAATGCCTAGTTTGCCATTTGCGTGCAAACGACGTTCTCTGTCTCTCCGTGTTTCAACTGCTGCTTCAGTCGAGAACGTGGAAACAGCAGGAAATTCGCATAGGTTTAGGCGGAAATCCGGCTAAAATGTACATACACGTGGCCAAGAGAGTTCATTAATCCAATGCAGAGATTTGATTTTCGTCTGTCTTCTCTCCAGTTTCGCAACCTGCAGTGTACGAACACGATTTGGTAGTCGTATATATATATATATCATTTCCAACATGACTAATGTTTGCGCTTCTGAAAGCGTATTTACAGTCATTTGTGTTTCTTCCTGCCACAAATTTAACATGTACCGTATTGGTACTGTCTGCTAAATCGCGGATACCGCCGGATAAATACTGCGAAAGAAAACGTGCTACTATTAGAGCACCGCTGATTTGTGAAAAGTGGGAATAGGGACTTAGTGCAAACAGTATGTGAGTTTTCTGCCACTGCGAGTATCAATATCGGTCCCTGACCACAATTACGTGATGCAGCTGACAAATTACGTAGCGATCAGATAAAACGCCTTGCCGAGGCCGCACGCGTTGAGTTGTGGAGAGTAAAATGGAAATGCTGATAGCGAAGAAGTCAGCGTGGCGGACTGCTGATAAATAAAATATCTGCAGACTTATAAAAGTTGAAAGTTAATGCCGAAAGTTACACCAGGTTTGACGTCCGCAATAACAACGTGAAACGCAAGAATTTAAAAATTCGGCATCGACCAGATGAGATGCCACTGTCTCAACAAACTGATTTAACTGGAAAAATGCACAACTGTTCATTAATTAATAAATTAAATTTTGTTACCAAAAATGTTCGTGAAATTTACATAACTTGTAGATCTTCATTCTTGAGGTGTAGCTTAGCTGCAAATTCCATGAGTTCTTCTGCTGTGCTGATGTATATGCAGAACTAGTCGTGTAATGTACAAAATAAATTCCAGGTACAAATTTTCCACAAAATTGCTTTATTCGCAGGCAAGGTGTTCGGTAGCGAAAAATATGTGAACAGAATACTACATGCTGTGCTGTTGGTGGTTGGTAAGAGACTACCTGTCTGCTGTACGCAAACCGCTGGTATTTACATAGTTTACAACAATCACTGACAATAAGAATTTAGAAACTTTAAGAAATGACAATTAAAAATGTGCAACGAAATTAACTCGCATACATACAAAGATAACGAAAATTATGCTTTACAATTTTGTGTGGAGGCGGACACAGTTTCCTTAATAATTTCGAAGTAATTTACATGTTTTCAGAAAATAAAAATAAGTATTAAATTTTAGTAAATCACAGTCGAAAGACAGAACTAAAAGTATTCCTACCATGTGTATAGATTCCAAATAACATGTTTATCAAAAATAGCTACCCGATTTGCTGAAAATAAATTTGTAACCAGCAAAATACTCCGCTATATGTAGGTCATTATGGTTTTTGATAAATATTAACGGACTCATCGGCGTAGCAAGTTTAGATCAATTACTTAATAATTATTGGAAACAAAATTTTTTCTAGTATGTTCACAAACGTGTTATTGATTGCAGAATACAACAGCAAACTCAGATTTCACATAAGTTGCCTCAAACACACTAATTACTCGTATAAGCGCCTTGTAGCGTTGTACGTTAATCAATTAACTAAGCACAAAATAAATGTAGTCAATTCAGAAGGTGACAAAGGATGCCCTAGAGGCTATTTTATTACAAGAGGCCAGCGAGTTCCCAAGAGCCGCTGGCAGAGGACTTGCTGACCCAGCCGTCTGACACCACTCCCCATCTACGATGATATCCCGCCGCTAGTGCTCACCTAGAATACAGTTAAAGGCGCATTAGTTATGCTTCAGGAAAACACAACTGCAGAAATGCACGTCAAAGCTGCTCGTAAAATACACTGCTGTCCACTAAAATTGCTACACCAAGAATAAATGCAGATGATAAACGGGTATTCATTGGACAAATATATTATACTAGAACTGAGATGTAATTGCATTTTCACGCAATTTGGGTGCTTAGATCCTGAGAAATCAGTACCCAGAACAACGACCTCTGGTCGTTCAAATGGCTCTGAGCGCTATGGGACTTAACAGCTGTGGTCATCAGTCCCCTAGAACTTAGAACGACTTAAACCTAACTAACCTAAGGACATCACACACATCCATGCCCGAGGCAGGATTCGAACCTGCGACCGTAGCGTCGCACGGTTCCGGACTGCGCGCCTAGAACCGCGAGACCACCGCTACCGGCCTCTGGTCGTAATAACGGCCTTGATACGCCTGGACATTGAGTCAAATAGAGCTTAGAAGGCGTGTACAGGTACAGCTGCCCATGCAGCTTCAACACGATACCATAGTTCATCAAGAGTTGTTACTGGCGTATTGTGACGAGCCAGTTGCTCGCCCACCATTGACGAGACGTTTTCAATTGGTGAGAGATCTGGAGAATGTGCTGACCAGGGCAGCAGTCGAACATTTTCTGTATCCAGAAAGGCCCGTACAGGACCTGCAACATGCGGTCGTGCACTATCCTGCTGAACTTTAGGGTTCCGCAGGGATCGAATGAAGGGTAGAGCCACGGGTCGTAACACATCTGAAATGTAACGTCCACTGTTCAAAGTGCCGTCAATGCGAACAAGAGGTGACCGAGACGTGTAACCAATGGCGCCCCATACCAACACGCCGGGTGATACGCCAGTATGGCGATGACGAATACAATCTTCCAATGTACGTCCACCGCGATGTCGCCAAACATGGATGTGACCGACCATCATGAGGCTGTAAATAGAACCTGGATTCATCCGAAAAAATGCCGTTTTGCCATTCTTGCTCCCAGGTTCGCCGTTGAGTACAGCATCGCAGGCGCTCTTGTCTGTGATGCAGCGTCAAGGGCAACCGCAGCCATGGTCTCCGAGCTGATAGTCCATGCAGCTGCAAACGTCGTCGAACTGTTCGTGCAGATGGTTGTTGTTTTGCAAACGTCCCCATATGTTGGCTAAGGGATCGAGACGTGGCTGCACGATCCGTTACAGCCATGCGGATAACATGCCTGTCATCTCGACTGCTACTGATACGAGGCCACTGGGATCCAGCACGGCGTTCCGTATTACCCTCCTGAACCCGCCGATTCCATATTCTGCTAACAATCATTTGATCTCGACCAACGCGAGCAGCAATGTCGCTATACGACAAACCGCAGTCGTTATAGGCTACAATCCGACCTTTATCAAAGTCGGAAACGTGATGGTACGCATTTCTCCTCCTTACACGGGGCATCACAACAAAGTTTCACCAGACAACGCCGGTCAGCTGCTGTTTGTGTATGAGAAATCGGTTGGAAACTTTCCTCATGTCAGCACGTTGTAGGTGTCGCCACCGGCGTCAACCTTGTGTGAATGCTCTGAAAAGCTAATAATTTGCATATCACAGCATCTTCTTCCTGTCGGTTAAATTTCGCGTCTGTAGCACGTCATCTTCGTGGTGTAGCAATTTTAATGGCCAGCAGTGTAGTTACTTTTCATGCTATTAATTCTGTACATGTTTTGATGCCCTAAGCTGTTGAAAAGACATTCTGTATCCGAGTTATTGATTGATAAGCAGATTAAAGTCTTTGGCTGGTAAAGTGAAGGTATTTCCGTAGACGATAATTTGGAGTTTTAGTGAGCTGACCAATTGGTTAGCAAGCCCAGTTCAACTCGAAAACAATGCATTCTACATTTGTTCCCTCTTTTCTGCGTGCGACTTGTTGTTTTCTACTTCAGGGCACTTGCCGGAACTCGATTATAGACGCTGGTTATTTGAAATGGCCATTCTCATGCAGCAAACTAAGTATTGTTTGTTTTTTCTGCAGTTCGTTCGTGCAGCTTGACATAATATTTTGTTTGCAAACTTCCGTTGTTCGGAAAGATAGATCTAGTACCACGCTCGCTGCAGAGTATCAGCCTTTCACATGCCCATCTGTGAGGTTATCGAACAGGTTTCGTTGCATCCCCATTGAGTAACCTTTGTTGCAAGTATTCTAGTATACATCGAGCACTTTTTAATGCATCTACCGAAGGTAGCACAAGGAAGACACACCCAGGTGGAATATGATTAACTGGTTCAAACTGGTTCATTAAACCTAAACAATGGTCTCCGACAGTATGAGACACACAGATTTCAATAAGGTTTTTTTTTTTGGTCATCAGTCTACTGACTGGTTTGATGCGGCCCGCCACGAATTCCTTTCCTGTGCTAACCTCTTCATCTCAGAGTAGCACTTGCAACCTACGTCCTCAATTATTTGCTTGACGTATTCCAATCTCTGTCTTCCTCTACAGTTTTTGCCCTCTACAGCTCCCTCTAGTACGATGGAAGTAATTCCTTCATGTCTTAGCAGATGTCCTATCATCCTGTCCCTCCTCCGTATCAGTGTTTTCCATATATTCCTTTCCTCTCCGATTCTGCGTAGAGCCTCCTCATTCTTTACCTTATCAGTCCACCTAATTTTCAACATTCGTCTATAGCACCACATCTCAAATGCTTCGATTCTCTTCTGTTCCGGTTCTCCCACAATCCATGTTTCACTACCATACAATGCTGTACTCCAGACGTACATCCTCAGAAATTTCTTCCTCAAATTAAGGCTGATATTTGATATTAGTAGACTTCTCTTGGCCAGAAATGCCTTTTTTTGCCATAGCGAGTCTGCTTTTGATGTCCTCCTTGCTCCGTCCGTCATTGGTTATTTTACTGCCTAGGTAGCAGAATTCCTTAACTTCATTGACTTCGTAACCATCAATCCTGATGTTAAGTTTCTCGCTGTTCTCATTTCTACTACTTCTCATTACCTTCGTCTTTCTCCGATGTACTCTCAAACCATACTGTGTACTCATTAGACTGTTCATTCCGTTCAGCAGATCATTTAATTCTTCTTCACTTTCACTCAGGATAGCAATGTCATCAGCGAATCGTGTCATTGATATCCTTCCACCTTGTATTTTAATTCCACTCCTGAACCTTTCTTTTATTTCCATCATTGCTTCCTCGATGTACAGATTGAAGAGTAGCGGCGAAAGGCTACAGCCCTGTCTTACACCCTTCTTAATACGAGCACTTCGTTCTTGATCGTCCACTCTTATTATTCCCTCTTGGTTGTTGTACATATTGTATATGACCCGTCTCTCCCCATAACTTACCCTTACTTTTTTTCAGAATCTCGAACAGCTTGCACCATTTTATATTGTCGAACGCTTTTTCCAGGTCGACAAATCCTATTAAAGTGTCTTGATTTTTCTTTACCCTTGCTTCCATTATTAGCCGTAACGTCAGAATTGCCTCTCTCGTCCCTTTACTTTCCCTAAATAAACACGTGAAGATTTAACTACTGAGTTACATAACATTGAATCGAAATGTCAAAAAGTCTGTAATGACGTAAAAACACTAATTTGTGAGCATTTTCAACCTATTTTTTCGCGGCATGAAAATGCATTACAGAATTACGAAGCAGCCATAAAAGAACTGCAAATTATTGTTCATCAAAATCATGAGACCCTGCAAGCTAAAATTGACTCAGTTGCCTCTACCGATTCGGTTACGCAACTTGCAAAAACTCAAGAAAACTTAAAGGACACAGTAGATACTCTGAAAATTGGTTCAGAAAGACACATGGAGGAAATTAGTTCATTATCAGAGAAAGTAGTTGAACTTTCGGATCAGCTAAATAATTTATCTACGAAGGTAGATGATAATCTGAATGACGCAAAACCGGTAGTCTTTAATGACACAGAAGAGTGCGAACAAATTAGGAAACTGAAACAAAATCTGAATCAAATTAATACGCAACACCAAAGAGAAATCCGGGAAGTACAAGATCAGCTGACACAGGTAATACAAGAATTACGTATTTCAGAGGACACTCGCACTCCAATACGGGAAGAGGGACATAGAAATACGGAACAGCCACAAAATAATAACACAGGGCACTTCGGAAATTATGAAAGAAATTGGCAAGGTACACCGAATTTTGAGATGGAACCGCCGAAACGACGTAACAATGACCGACATGCGACTCGCCGACATGACGATTTTGACTATAAGCTGTTCATTACTACACGTAAATTCAAAACGTTTAAGAATTCCGCCAACGACATTCATCCACAAGCGTGGCTCCATCAATTCTCTCATTGTTTTCCTCCCAACTGGTCATTAGAACACAGATTAGAATTTATGTGTGGCTACTTAGAGAATGAACCAGCTGTAAGAATGCGATCGGTCATTCACGATTGCCACAGTGAAGGAGAATTTTACCATGCTTTCCTCTCAGCATATTGGTCTCAAGCCACACAAGACCGAGTAAAACATAGCATCATGATGATGAAACACTCTGAACGATCTGAATTTTCCAGTCTTGTCAAATATTTTGAAGACATGTTGCACAAGAATCAGTATCTTTCAAACCCATACAGCCCCTCAGAACTCATCCGCATTTGCTTAATCAAATTGCCTGAACATTTACGACATATTATTTTAGCAGGACGTTGCAAAGACGACATTGAAGCTTTTCAGGGACTGTTACAAGAACTGGAAATTAACACTGACAATCGTGGAACGCGAAAACAGGAGCACAACAATTACAGGTCACATCTGTCACAATTCCGCGATGACAGAAATAATACACGACAAGGCTATTCTTACAACGTAAATCGTGACCAAAACAGACACCACCCATATGACAACCGTTGGCAGAATAATAGTTACAGAGAAAGATCGCTTTTCCATAGTAATGAATGTGACAGAGACAACCATAGAAACAGACAGTATGGGAACCAAAACAATTATTATTACGGGAGACAGAATAACTTAAGACAGAATGGTCCAGCGCGCAGTTACGGTTCAGGGAGAAATTCTCCACCACTTAACCGACAAGAAAGAAACTACAGGAACTACCGACATGACGACAGACGATGTGACCGTAACGACAGACCTGAATTCCATCAGAACTGGCGGGATTTAAACAGGGCAGGGCCCTCTCGGCAAGGCGAATTTGTAGAAGTTAGGTCTCCTAATCCCAGTAACGATGCGCGCCAACAAAGAAACAGACAATGACTAGCACCACAGGCAGCCACGTACGCCCGCTGGCTCAGGGAAAAATAACATAGACGCTAACCTTGAGAAAAATTCCAGTATTCTTTACCGACGTATACCACATGATACTTGCGTCAAAGTTGAAACTCTGAGTACTATGAAGAGTAAAGGTTTACACCACATTTCACATGTAAAACCGTTTATTGAAAGATAATCTGCTTATTAACTTTGTCTTTGCCATATAACGTTTCACTTTACATTACCAGAATGCTTTGTCAGACTTAGTATCTGTTGACATGCAACAGTGTTTGAAGTTAAATATCCAGTCAAGAACCAAGAGAAGTTATTTAAACAGAAATTACAAATGCGTTGTTATAGTGAACGGACAACGCAGTGTTGTTGTTTGTACATTCTTGCTTGTTAGTTGCACGATCGCATAACGACTATGAGGCTCACAAACTTGGAACATATACCGGCACTGCTAATGAGATTTTCATGCAACATTTTGGTTTGCTTGAGAGTGGATTCTGGATTTGAGGTGCTTTCTGTGAAATGCCAGATGACACAGTGGTTGGTTTGTGTGTCAGCTACACGATTTTATCACGACGCTGCTAATGAGTGACAATTTACAATGTTGCTTTTGCGGTGTGTCTGTTTTATATCTGCACAGTTTTTTCTGAATTCTTCTGTAAAGTGAGACATGTTTTAGTGGTGACTTTTGTGCTATGGCTACAAGGAGACAGGCTTTTCTGTAGGACAACAATACGTTACAGCACAGTACTTTCCTCATCACGGCAATAAGCGTAATAACTAAGATATCTATACGCAAAGCATTTCACTTTTGTGTATCATGAGGTAAGTACATTGGCTTCTGCAGAACTTAGCTTTCGGAGGACGATAACTACGACACTTCCATAGAGATTATCTTACAACAAGACGCACCTTTAGCGCTACAGGACACGTATTTGAGTGATTAATTTTGTACTTAAATCATTTGTTTTTAAAGATATTTGAAGTACAATGATACAAAGGTTTTCCGTAATACATTTCATTCCATTGTTGTAATCTGTAACACCTGAGGGTATAATTACATTAATCCTCAGGGGGGTACACACTTACTTTGTGTACCATGTGTTTGGCAAGCACAAGGAGCCCTAGCTAATGTGGTATTTGCTTACACAACTTTACACATCGGTACCATATTCCTCTAACACATAAATTACACAGCTATCTGATCATTTAACTGAGAGATAAACTTTTTTTTACATCAGTGACACATGTTTACACAATTACACAGTTGGATAACTTCACACTTATGAAACTGTATTTTGTCTGTACTGTGTGAATTGTTCATATTTTTTCGGAACCATTGTGATACTATGAGAGCTTTGAATGATGTATTTGGTATGAGATTATGATTTTTAAAGTACGTTTGAGGTAGATGACACTACTGAAATGTGTAGAGAATTTTCTTTAGGTTTTGAAATTATTGCAGAAAGCTACGACGTTTTTGGGATTTGACTGAGGTGTTATGATGTTATTTTTATGACGACGATGTGTATTATGCTGTTGAGGTATGTTTATGATCAATAAGCCGATGTTATATGAGGAATTTGATTATGCTACATATTTATTAAGATGAAATATTAAAGAAGTGTCGACGAATATGTATATGTGTAGTAAGGTAAGGAATAAGGAGTAGTGGTTAGGGATTCTGATTTATGAAAAGGATGTTGGAAACCAAGAATCGTACTTTAAGATTTATGAAATGTATGTAAATGCGTGAATGTATTACAATACCGACGAAAATTTTTTGGACAATGTTATATTCATAGGATTTTGTTTCTACACATTTGCAACGCAAATTCTTGACCTGTGAAATATTTTTATATGAGACTGTCACTGTAGCGGAAACTGCTGTTGTAAATATTTCCGTAAGAAAGTTAAGTGACCACCTGCATGTAATGTGTCATGGGCACCCACCTGTGTCAGGCGCCTGGAGAACAAGCCATTAGTGTGTGCCTTTTCAGAGGCACAGGTAAAAAAAAAGAAAGGGGAGGCCATTATCCTCGCTATTGACATTTCCTCGTTGAAAGCATACTGTGGAGCTCGTAATTTATGATATTTACTAAAATGCCTAATGAAATGATGAGAAACATTTTACATCTATTGTCTTTGTAGTTGATAGATTGCTCATTTTGTTTAATATCTGGTTTCCAGCTGTGTTGCAGCATTAGTTTTATAAAATAAACTTAGATGCATTTGCTAATGTGAACACTTTCTGTCAACAGATCTATTAAATAATTATTTTATGATCCACATTCTTCGAAAAAGGAGCTCTTGGAATGGAAAGAACAATAAGAAGGGACTGATAACAATAACTGCATATATAATTTTCTTTTCAAGTACTTGGTAATTTTTGTAGAATTAGTTTTTGTGGTGCACCACTTTAATTACATAGACATTAAGATGTGAATATACATTTCCCTTGTCTGCATTATTGTCTTTAGTGTAATGTTTTTTTCTGCTTGAGCTATGTCATGTTTAGATATAAGTTCTTTCATCTGCTGCTGATGTTTGCCAGGCATAGTGTTACTGAATTTGACTTTGTGTTACCATTCTAAGCCAGTTTACTACTGATTTATTTTTCTTGTTTGCTGCACATTGGCTTATATTAGTTGTAATATTGCAATTGCTTTGCTAATTTCTATAATGCTGCTTGCTTCACAAATCTGCATTTCTTTTCATTGCTGTTTGCGTTAATTGTTTTGTGCTGCTGCATTGCCTCGTCCCTTAGTTTAGCATCTGAGCTCAGTAGATTAAAGTTAGCTTAAGAGGGGTAGACTGTATAAGAAACTGACTATGGAGAATAGGTAAAGAATGCATTGCGAAGTTATATGAAAAAGATTTGGGCCAAAATGAGTATTGTACAATGAGAAATAATTATTTTGAAAGAAATATGAATAGAATACAGGAAGGAGGTATAGATAGGACTTTTTGGGAATAATGATGAATGAAGGGTGATCTCCAAGAAGCAAAGAAAGTTTTGTTTGCAAAATACTGCAATAAAACAAAACCTGTCCTTTCCTTGTGTTATCCCACTATGTGTTTATGTACCCTTGTTTATTTGTCTTTTTCCTGCCTTTATGTGTTTAGCTGATGAGAGCTATGTTGTAGAATTTTTCTGATAATATGTTATTTTCTTTGTAAAGATGTTTAGACATTATTTATTCTGTTTTGTTTTAATGCTCATGTGTGAAGTTGATGTTTCGAAAGTTATTCTGATCTTTTATGTATGTACTCATGTCATAATTCCTGTAACACTGATGAATATGTTATTTCTATTCTTTTGTAAAGCCTGTATTACTACAAATGTTATCTGTATTGTTATATTTTTAATGATGTATTTTGTACCTTTGTAATTGTATTCTCATGTTATAATACTGTAATTGACACCAGTTCATCAAATTAAGTAACTTGTAAGCATTCATTTCACTGCACACATTTCTGTTGGTCATAGTAATGCACAATATGTGAGAAGTTGGGACTGTTAGTGTTTGCACGTGTGTTACTAATTCAGCAAGGGACTGGATAACTGCATTGCTGGTTCTAAGGACAATTCCAAAAACTTTGTGAGTGTAGAAGTGGTGGTTTATGGACTTGCTATCTTCTCTGCAAGACTCTTCGATGGTGATTGTGCACCTGCACAGTCGCAGCAGATGGCTGCTGGCCATCTCTACAAGGACTGCAGTGGGTCTACACTTTTGATGACCCACCAATACCATTATTTCTACAAGGACTACAGTGGGTCTACACCTTTGCTGACTCACCAGTACCATTATTTCTACAAGGACTGCAGTGAGTCTGCACCTCTGGTGGCCCACCAATACCGTAATGTCTACCAGGACCACAGTGGGTCTACTCTGTGATGTCCTACCTGCCAATATTCTTCAACTTCGACTGACTCTGCTGTGGGTTTGCTCTGTTGTGGCCCATTACCTGTCAGCATGTCAAGAGTCAGCACTGTCTTTCCATTGGAAGGACAACACTACTTCTTCAAGACTGCATGGAAATCCACTACTTCCGTGTGCATTGTCTTTTACTGCTCAGACTTTGAGAAAAGAAATGGCAGTTTTACTGTGATGAATGATCAGGACTGGCTTTATGGGACTGTGAGAAAATTTTAGCTTTTGACCAACATTGTATCAATAAGTGTGTGCATTTGATTTCTTTGTTATTGTACCTACGATTATGAAAATTTTTTTCAAATCTGTATTGGCCAGTGCCCAAAACAATTTGTAAGTAGGCTGTTTATGTTTTCTTATTGGCAACGTTGCGTAGCACTCTGTATGAAAATCACTGGCTGTGCTTTGTGCAGTCTTTGGCTAGTTTGCATTGTTGTCTGCCATTGTAGTGTTGGGCAGTTGGATCTTAACAGCGCGTAGCGTTGCGCAGTTGGAGGTGAGCCGCCAGCTGTGGTGGATGTGGGGAGAGAGATGGCGGAGTTTTGAAATTTGTAATACTGGATATTATGAACTGCTATGTATATTATGATTTTTCAACACTATTAAGGTAAATATATTGTTTGTTCACTATCAAAATCTTTCATTTGCTAACTATGCCCATCAGTATATAGCGCCTTCCGTAGTTTGAATCTTTTATTTAGCTGGCAGTAGTGGCGCTCGCTGTATTGCAGTAGTTCGAGTAACCAAGATTTTTGTGAGGTAAGCGATATGTGAAACGCATAGGTTAATGTTAGTCAGGGCCATTCTTTTGTAGGGATTTCTGAAAGTCAGATTGCGTTGCGCTAAAAATATTGTGTGCCAGTTTAAGCACAGTCTTGTATAATTTTTCTAAGAGGACGTTTCAACACCAACGTGAATATTCGTTTTCTTGCCACTTCCCCCTATGATTTTAGAAATTCTGACGGAATGTTATCTATCCCTTCTGCCTTATTTGACCGTAAGTCCTCCAAAGCTCTTTTAAATTCCGATTCTAATACTGGATCCCCTATCTCTTCTAAATCGACTCCTGTTTCTTCTTCTATCACATCAGACAAATCTTCACCCTCATAGAGGCTTTCGATGTATTCTTTCCACCTACCTGCTCTCTCCTCTGCATTTAACAGTGGAATTCCCGTTGCACTCTTAATGTTACCACCGTTGCTTTTAATGTCACCAAAGGTTGCTTTGACTTTCCTGTATGCTGAGTCGTCTGCCCTTCCGACGATCATATCTTTTTCGATGTCTTCACATTTTTCCTGCAGCCATTTCGTCTTAGCTTCCCTGCACTTCCTATTTATTTCATTCCTCAGCGATTTGTATTTCTGTATTCCTGATTTTCCCAGAACATGTTTGTACTTCCTCCTTTCATCAATCAACTGAAGTATTTCTTCTGTTACCCATGGTTTCTTCGCAGCTACCTTCTTTGTACCTATGTTTTCCTTCCCAACTTCTGTGATGGCCCTTTTTAGAGATGTCCATTCCTCTTCAACTGTACTGCCTACTGCGCTATTCCTTATTGCTGTATCTATAGCGTTAGAGAACTTCAAACGTATCTCGTCATTCCTTAGTACTTCCGTATCCCACTTCTTTGCGTATTGATTCTTCCTGACTAATGTCTTGAACTTCAGCCTACTCTTCATCACTACTATACTGTGGTCTGAGTCTATATCTGCTCATGGGTACGCCTTACAATCCAGTATCTGATTTCGGAATCTCTGTCTGACCATGATGTAATCTAATTGAAATATTCCCGTATCTCCCGGCCTTTTCCAAGTATACCTCCTCCTCTTGTGGTTCTTGAACAGGGTATTCGCTATTACTAGCTGATACTTGTTACAGAACTCAATTAGTCTTTCTCCTCTTTCATTCCTTGTCCCAAGCCCATATTCTCCTGTAACCTTTTCTTCTAGTCCTTTCCCTACAACTGCATTCCAGTCGCCCATGACTATTAGATTTTCGTCCTCCTTTACATACTGCATTACCCTTTCCATATCCTCATACACTTTCTCTATCTGTTCATCTTCAGCTTGCGACGTCGGCATGTATACCTGAACTATCGTTGTCGGTGTTGGTCTGCTGTCGATTCTGATTACAACAACCCAGTCACTGAACTGTTCACAGTAACACACCCTCTGCCCTTCCTTCCTATTCATAACGTATCCTACACCTGTTATACCATTTTCTGCTGCTGTTGATATTACCCGATACAAATCCTTGTCTTCCTTCCATTTCACTTCACTGACCCCTACTATATCTAGATTGAGCCTTTGCATTTCCCTTTTCAGATTTTCTAGTTTCCCTACCACGTTCAAGCTTCTGACATTCCACGCCCCGACTCGTAGAACGCTATCCTTTCGTTGATTATTCAATCTTTTTCTCATGGTAACCTCCCTCTTGGCATTCCCCACCCGGAGATCCGAATGGGGGACTATTCCGGAATCTTTTGCCAATGGAGAGATCATCATGACACTTCTTCAATTACAGGCCACATGGCGGATACTCGTTACGTGACTTTAATGCAGTGGTTTCCATTGCCTTCTGCATCCTCATGTCGTTGATCATTGCTGATTCTTCCGCCTTTAGGTGCAATTTCCCACCCCTAGCACAAGAGAGTGCCCTGAACCTCTATCCGCTCCTCCGCCCTCTTTGACATGACCGTTGGCAGAATGAGGCTGACTTCTTATGCCGGAAGTCTTCGGCCGCCAATGCTGATTATTTATCAATATTTAGGCAGTGGCGGGGATCGACCTCAGGACCGAAGACGTTTTGATTATGAATCAAAGACGCTACCCCTAGACCACGGGTACCCTCCTTTCACGTGCCTATCTGTGAAGTCTTGAATACTTATCAGACAAAGAAAAGACACTATGAATTTTGCTGTTTTAAGACTTGAATATTTAGCGGACAAATTGACTTCAACAAGTTGACAGTGTTCTCTTAACAAATGGACGTAAGGATGAAGGGCAGTAACTATCTTCTCATAAGTTTGTGGTGAAACACTTATGAAACCCAAAAGACTTATTTTATAACTAAAGAACACAAATACGTTTGTGGCGATCGAGACTCTCACAGTATCTTAGATCGTTGGAACATGGCGAGCAAGAACTTCGAGTGAGAATATCATGCTAGCACTGTCATTAAGGCATGTACACTTGCTTAAGGACCTGGTAGCAAGGGAAACCATACGATAGTTTGTATGGGAGGGGGCTAAACCTGGGGATATGGAGTACTTTCATATTTTGGGAGACGAATGGCGAATTGTACGTAACCATAAAAAGTTTCACTTTGAACCCGTCAAAAGCCTGCATAATACCAACTTTTAAATCATCCACATCAGAGGTTCTGGGTTCCAGAGATTGACCTGGACTGTGGGGATGGCGTAACGCTGGCTACAAATCAGTTCCTGATAGATGAAATGCGAGTGCATTCAGCACATGGCCCTGGAAGCTCACTCAGCGTGAGGTCCTGAGCGCTAGCGTAAGTACAGCCCACAGCACCAGGCTGCAGACGGTCATGCTTCCTGTCCTGTGACCAGCATAAGAAAGCGGTTCGTCAGGCCAGCGACCTCCGTCGGCGATTAGTTGCCGACTGATGGCTGTGTGTAGTGCGGCAGTCCTTGTTTGTTATCTGCTAGGAAGTGAACTGTTTGCATAACATCTATGCAACGTGTCCGGTGGAGGATACCCGCCAGTGGCCCTGGCGGCAGGGAAGGCGAGGTCCACCTCCACCAGCGTGGGCACTAGATGGACTGACAGAGCCTAGAAGGGCGCCTCCATGGAACTGGCTTCCAGCTGGAGCTGCATCCTGGTGTTGTAAGCATCCCACAGCTGTATACCCACCACAGACTTAGTACCAGGGCCCACCACGACGGGGATGTGGGTGGGCCCAATGCACCTGGCAAGATAGTCTGCAGCCAAGTAGCCAGTTTGGGAGGAGACCATATAGAGTAATAAACCAAGAGAAGTGAGCAACCGGACATTGTGCGAAGGCCCTTGGAAACAGATATATAAGTATCGTCCATAAGGTTTAGTCGTGCCAGGGGGAGTTTCAGAAAAAACAGACGGCTTCTGAAGGCAGACGACGGGTTCTGATAGCAGAAAGGAGTATGGAAGCGAGACAGCATGAGACTTATCAGACCCGATGGGGATAAACGAGTGTAGAA
Organism: Schistocerca cancellata; assembly: GCF_023864275.1. Lineage (NCBI taxonomy): Eukaryota > Metazoa > Arthropoda > Insecta > Orthoptera > Acrididae > Schistocerca > Schistocerca cancellata. The sequence continues at coordinate 441,491,224 of NC_064627.1, forward strand.
GAGATGGAAAAATACAGTTCTGGGAGAGAAGAGCGCAGCTGTGCCCAGGAGATGCAATCCACATGGCCAGAGTGCAGGGAGGGGTGTAGAATCACATGAGAGGAAATGAAAATGTGCCCCGATGGAATAGATAATTGTGGGGACTGCTGGTAAGGTGGGACAGCAAGGAGAGGCAGAAATTTCGAACTGTCATTAAGAACGGAAAAACTAATCACCCTCCAGTGTAGCCGACCTATGATGAGAGCCAAGCGCAATTGCAAAAGCTGCCCAGTGTTGTGAAGATGTACCCCATCTCTGAGGGGGCACGCCTAGAAGCCTGGAGATATGACTGGTTGCCCCCAGCATTAGCTGCAGCCAACCGAAAGAGAAGCAGATGATCCAGGAGATGTCTGAAGCAGCAGACAAAGAAGAACTCACAGAATATAAACCAGGCCAATGAGGACTGCAGGCCTACAGGCCGAGTCATGCCAAGCTATCTCCAGGAAATAAGTGGATTTGCAACAGACTGGGAAAGGGGTTGGTCATGTGACCATGCCCAAGATGAGATGACCGTTTCTGAATTATTGATAGTAGAGGAAGACAAAGGTAAGGACAAATAGTATGATTGTGGCCAGCCCCAATTCCTACACCAGTCTTCTACGCAGATGTCTAGTCATTGGCAAGGCTGGAGACTGTGTCAAGGTGTCTCTGTCACACCACAAAGTCAGTAATCTGGTGACCCATAGCGTCAAAAATGTGGACAGTTCCCCCCTCCCCTGTGAATGTCCAATGGATGAGCCACATATAACACCTTGCCTGGAGAGATATACCAACAAACAAACTGAAGAACTCACCAGCTGGATCCACCTCGCAGACTAAAACTTGTGGACTGATGAGCCACCCCGACAATATTTGGTGATCCCTGATATCATAGATGGGCTATGTGTGCCATTGTGACAGGAGGCCAATGGTTCGGTGTCACTACCAAAGTGGGCAGGGTGGTGTGGAGCTGACAGGGCACAGGAACGAGGGCTGCAAAAGGAGCTACAACACAAGGAGCCTCGTGGGTCACAATACTGAACACAACAGACAGCCTATCGGGACTAGCCAATGAGGACTGAGACACTTTGCCTCTCACTGAATGGGGCTGATAAATGCATACCTGTGATACCAGTAAGGAAACTGTTACGATGCTCGCTTATTTCCAAGTCCGTATCGATCTTAGTGCTGAGTTTTCATCAGACGGCGCTTTGACGTTAGGCGGTTGTTTCCGTGTCTGATCGCTGGTCGCAGCTTAGCTGGAGGCGTGGGAGGAGGAAAGTGGTGGCTGCCTTTCGGTGACAGTTCGGCTCGGCTGGGGTTGTTTGCGTCTGGACGCCGAGTGGGGCCCGATGGGAAGACCGGACCGTGATTTTAGGGTTGATAGTGTGGACAGCGGCGTCTTGTGCCGTTTAACTTGATTCGTCTGTTGTAGTTTGTCGATCCTGAGTTTGAAATACCTTCTATGTACGGTGGGATGTCTTTTCGTCCTCCTGTCTCTCCGTCGCTGGGATTGCTATCCTCGTTTGCCGTCCCATGGATGTATATCGATGGGGTACGCTGCTCTCCGTACTCTACTAGACGCTGGTGATGGAAGTGCGTCGTTCAGCGGCACGTTAGTCGGGGTGCTTTATGTTTGATCTTCAAGTGCATAGTCTTCGAGTGGCACTCCTTAGAGTTTGCCTTGCGCAGTTAAACTGGAATTTATTTTGTCTTGTGGTACTTCCGCTTTCCGTTTTCGAAGGTTAAGCTTGATCCGGCGCTCCGTACGACGCTTGGCACCTCAGCAAGCGGGTCGGAGCCACCTCCGCGACTAAGCGGAAGCGTTTGGACTGGGAGGTCTTGTGTTTTGCATATTGTTCATAAATTGTTGTTTTGATATTAAGTTGGCTAAGGTTTTTTATGGATTTCCCGACATTTGGTCTGTCTATGTGATTGCCGTAAGCTTAGTGACAACAGTGCATCCTAATTTAAGTTATACAATATAGCACGGAAGATGGTCACTCAGTGACAGAAAATCGATTTTGCGATAGTAAAAAATATACGACCAATGCTGTCTCTTTTTTCAAGTTTAAAGAGTTAGCTCCGATGATGTCAGGACACATATTTTCATAACATTAAGTCCTGAATATTTATCAAACACAGAAAAACACTCTGACTTTGATCGTTTTAAGATTTTAATATTTAGCAAACAAATTGGCTTAAACCAGATGATAGTTTTCTTTTCACAAAAGAACATATGAGTGAAGGCCAGCAACTACCGTATGGTAAGTTTGTGATGAACCATTTATGAAAGACTTATTGTACAACTAAAGAACACAAATAAGGTTATTGCAGTTGAAACTGGCACAGTACCTTGGGTCGTTGGGATTTGGTGCGCCAAAAAATCGAGTAAGAATATCAGACTAGCTTAAGGACCCGAGACTGACAATGAGACGGTAAGCCACAGTGAAAAAAATGTCTGTGTCAGACGTGACGTCTGCACTTAGTAAGAGAAAATACTACAGAGCCTGATGGCCAGTCACGGAGATGATGTCCACGTATTCTGCAAAGAAGGCCACATCAGAGGTTCTAGGCTGCAGTGAGTCACCCGGATTGTGGTGATGGTGTAGTACCTCCTCTAAGTGAGTTCCTGATTGATGAAACGGGAGTGTATTCGGTGACTGGCCCTGGAAGCTCACTGGGAGTGAAGTGGTCTCGCAGGGCCTGACCACCAGCCCAAGAACAGCCCATGGGGCAGCATACAGACGATCTCACTTTCTGTCATGTGGTCGGCATAAGAGAGAGGTCCGTGGGGCGAGCGACTTTTGTCGGCGCTTATGTCGTTACCTGGCGGCCATGTGCAGTGCGGCAGTCCTAGTGTGTCGTCTGCTAGGAAGCCAGCCAGCTGTCCGCGTAACTTGGATGAATGTGTGTTGCTGGCAGAGTAGGCGTAAGCCCATGATACAGCACTCTTGTACTGATTTTGATATGTCATGGGCTTGTACACCACATGGCCCATCATAGGAGAAGAGTAAATTTGTTTTTTGTCATTGCTTATTGAACTGCTCTGATGATGTCAGATTTTAAAAAGATTAAGTCCTGAAATAGGTATTTCACTAAACCATCTTCGATTTATTTTCATCCCTCCTTTATGAAGTTGCAACGGCCTTGCTGCAGTTGATACACCGGTTCCCGTGAGATCACCAAAGTTAAGCGCTGTCGGGGGTGGCCGGCACTTGGATGGGTGACCATCCAGCTGCCATGCGCTGTTGCCATTTTTCAAGGTGCACTCAGCCTCATCATGACAACTGAGGAGCTACTCGACCGAATAGTAGCGGCTCCATTCAATGACCGGGAGTTCGGCGTGCTGACAACACGCCCCTCCTATCCGCATCCTCAACTGAGGACGACACGGCGGTCGGATGGTCCCGATGGGCCACTTGTGGCCTGAAGACGGAGTGCTTTATGAAGTTAGTATGATTTCTGATCTGTGTAAATGTGCTCGTATATTCATACCTGAGACCATACTTGTTTTGAACGAGTGCTTTAAAACTAATTCTCCTTTCAGTGGAATTATTAGTCAGAGCGAAAGTAATTGCCATCAACAGAAACATTTTGAATTCTTTGCATCATTTTACAGCCTGTAAGTTAAATTAACATTTTCAAGATTCAGATTATGTTAGATACGATTAATATTTCATGTTGTTTGTGGACAGACGTTAGTGTTTCTGAGTGATATTGTACAAGGTCATACAAGGAAGGTCACATTTACACCTCTAAATCGTGCTAGGATAACTTTCCTTTCGTGTCGCGCAGTAAAGCATTTCCTACTCTTGAATATCCCATCTGAACCGTGGTCAGATAGCGTCAGTAATTATGCTTGGATCAAAATTTCATATAAAAGGGCACATTTTCAAGGCATTTTGTGGAAGACACTTATTCCATGTACTCAGTTCATTTCAAAGGGAAGGAGGAGGAGGTTCCCACACTTTGCTTCCGTCCTTGCATTCATAAAACCTTCTGAAGGCGAATCTTCCTCAGAGATTAAAACTGTGAACCGCACCAGGACCGTACTCCAGACTCTTGCGTTTTGCTAGGAAGTGCTCTACCGATTGAGTCATCCAGGCACGACTCACGACCTGTCCTCACAGCTTTACATCCGCCAGTACCTCTCTCCTACTTTCGAAACTTCATGGAGGTTCTCGCGCATACCTTACGGGACTAGCATTCCTGATTTCACATAGCACATAACAGCTGCAGAGTGAAAGATTCGTTCTGAAAGCAATCCTTTGGGATGTAGCTAAGCAATTTCTTTATAGTATCCTTTCTTCCATGAGTGCCAGTCCCGTAACTTATTCATGAGAACTGTCATGTCTGGAAAGTAGGAGAGACATCCTGGCGCCAGTAAAGCTGTGACAGCGTATTTGGATTACGCAATTGGTAAAAAATAAGAGATGGGGCCCCTCCACGCCCGCACCAACGTGGTGACCAAACCAAAAGTTCTACTGTCACCTCCGTAAACATGTTAGTTATCTAGTAGGTGGATCACAGGATGCTGGGCTGTGATGTTGTCCGTGCGTCTGGGTAAGGCTACGCATTAACACGGTCCATCAGGTGATAGATAGTGGACGAAACGCGAGTGAGGGTAGCGATTTGAAGAGCAGAGGGAAAAAGTGCCATGGCTCGTGCCGTGGGAAAAAAACCTCTGCGACAGTGGGATGGGTAGTAAGAGCAGTAGTGGCTTACTAGCTGCGATAGCTCATGCAAGGTTGGATTTGTTAGTATAGGTATCATGCATCATTACCGTGTCAGGCGATGGCGATGTGTCCCAGTTGCTGCGGCTGCTACTTTCCTGGAACAATCAAGATCGTTATACAGTAGTGGGAGATCGGCCATAGATCATCTCACTGTGTGGGGGATGTGTGGAGCTTGTTTGCATGCAGTGTACGGTACGGCTTCCCTGTGTGGTGCCAGTTATTCGGCAGTGTATTTCAGCTGGATATCCAGTAAATGCGTCTGTGGCTACGAAGTCTTTCGCGACGTATTTCCTGAGTAAAAATTTCTCGGTGTACATGCCGCGTCAAATCAGGATAAATCTCCGAGCTTTCGACCACTACCTCCATGGTCTTCGTCAGGGCTAAAACTGACTGTCGTGAACTAGCGAGGTTCCCACTTTTATATGCCAATGACGGCTTCTTATTGGCTGGAATACGTCAGCGATATGGCGCGTAGCGAGATGGTGCCCTCTACTTCCATAGATGTAGTTGCTATCCCGCGTTGCTTGCAGCGCCATCCCTTAAATCAGGAGGTAAAGTGCGAGAAGTTTTTCTCTGCGATTTTTCTTTATCCAGTGCACTCTTCCAAGTGTTGCTGAGTGCATAGCCGTTGTCTCTATTAAAGTTATTATCGCTAAGTCTAATTTCGACTGCTTCTCGGATCACAGAGTCCCAGTAATTCGATGTGTTGAAGAAACCAGAGTAATAGCCCACACATCGAATTACTGGGACTCTGTGATCCGAGAAGCAGTCGAAATTAGACTTAGCGATAATAACTTTAATAGAGACAACGGCTATGCACTCAGCAACACTTGGAAGAGTGCACTGGATAAAGAAAAATCGCAGAGAAAAACTTCTCGCACTTTACCTCCTGATTTAAGGGATGGCGCTGCAAGCAACGCGGGATAGCAACTACATCTATGGAAGTAGAGGGCACCATCTCGCTACGCGCCATATCGCTGACGTATTCCAGCCAATAAGAAGCCGTCATTGGCATATAAAAGTGGGAACCTCGCTAGTTCACGACAGTCAGTTTTAGCCCTGACGAAGACCATGGAGGTAGTGGTCGAAAGCTCGGAGATTTATCCTGATTTGACGCGGCATGTACACCGAGAAATTTTTACTCAGTAAATGCGTCTGATTAACAGGAGCTCGCCTGTGCCGTTATGTTTGCGTAAGCTTGGCCATAGATGTTATGTCCTTGCAAGTATGTCTTTTGGTCTTTTATGTTTCCATCTATGGTTGTGGTCGTAGTTCCCCAGATTCAGAATAAACGGGTTCTGCGAATGTCTGGAGTTTCTGTATAGTCTTGTGGTGAGTTTGTGGATTACCTTCGTGAGAGTCTCAAGTCGGTATTCCCGGTGTAGGTCCGCGATGCGTGTGTATCGTGGAGCATTGCTTATGACTTTGAGTACCTTGTTTTGTATGAGCTGCAGACGGCGCAGGCGTGTAGGCGCAGCGTATCCCCAGACGGGAGTTGCGTACGTCATCAGGGGTCGGATAAGTGTCATGTACATGGACCTCGACACCCTTCTGTTCAGTGTGCTACGCCTGTTGAGCATAGGATAGAGCTGTTTGAGCCTCGCGCTAGCTCGGTTGGTCATGTGTTGTATGTGGTCCCCCCAGAGTAATTTCCGGTCCAGCCACACACCGAGGTATTTGACTTTCTCGCGGAAACGTATTGGACGTGCATGTAGAGTTATTGGTCTGCAGTAGCGGTGTTTGCGCAGTTGCTTCGGTCTTCTCGTGAACAGAACGGCTTCGCACTTGTCGACGTTTAATCTAACACGCCATTTCTCCAACCAAGGCTCGGCCACTCTGAGTGCAGTCTGTAGGCGTGACGTAATGTTTGATGGTTTCCAATCGTGCGCAAGGATGGCTGTGTCATCCGCGTAGATTGCTATCATTGTGCTGTGTGTGGTTGGGAGATCGTTTATGTAGAGGTTAAACAGTAGGGGCCCTGGGATGCTTCCCTGGGGTACTCCCGCGTGTATACCGTGTCGTGTTGACTGTTTCCCCTGCACGTCAGTGTTGAAACTCCTGTCTGTGAGGTATGAGAGTATTAGACGCAGCAGCCCGTCGGGGAATCCCGCGTCGCTGAGTTTGCGGATGAGGCCGTTGTGCCATAGACGGTCGAAAGCCTTTTCGATGTCCAGGAACACTGCCCCTGTAGCTTTGTTTATGTTGAAGCCATGTGTTATGTGTTCAACGACCCGTAGGAGTTGTTGTGTTGTGGAGTGGTGATTTCTGAAGCCGAATTGCTCCGGTCTCAGGATGTCATTTGTTATGCAGTGCCTAGTGATGCATTTGAGAATCACCTTCTCAACAATCTTACTGAGCGAGCTCAGAAGGCTGATGGGTCGGTAATTTTGTGGGAGGCTGTGGTCTTTCCCCGGCTTCCTGAACATCAGGACCTTGGCCGTCTTCCAAAAGGCGGGGAAGTGTTGGTGTTTTAGTATGGCATTCGTTATGTGTGTTAGGTACTCAGTTGCTTTATCCGTGAACTCCTGGAGGACACGGTCTTGAATGCCATCATGACCAGGGACTTTCCTAGCAGCAGAATGCATTATAGCCCAGGAGACTTCGGCTGTGCTAGCATGTCGAATGTCGTCGCGCGATGGTTGGGCTAGAATGCGTGTAACCTCTTGGTCAGTAGCAAGTGTGAACGCTGGATCTGATGGTACCAGGTTCAGTGTGAATGACGCTGCGAGTGTTCGGGCCATTAGTTCTGCTTTCTCTTCCGCTGAGTATGCAGGTCCGTCGGGCCCTTGAAGCGTTGGGGTGTATATTTTCTCCCTGGTTAAGTGTCGGGCTAGTTGCCACACGCCAGGTCGTGTGGTGTCCAGCCCTTCGAGTTTGTGGTTCCACTGTTGTGTTCTGTGTGTTTGTATTTTATCGTGTATGATGCCCTGTAGTCTGTTAATGTGCCGTTTGAAGTACGGACGCCTGGTGCGCTGCCATTGTCTCCTGAGGCGATTCCTCATTGAGATTAGGCCCAGGATTTCCTGGGGCAGGGCCGCACTGCGTTGTTGTGAGGTGCGATCAGGTACGGTGCCTGCCATTGCGTCCTGGACGGCGTTAGTGAGGGTTTCTACTGCCTCGTCAATTTGTGCTGTTTCATTAATTTCGTGTATAGGTGCAATGTGGCTATCGAGCGTTTGCTTGAACCTTGTCCAATCCGCACGCCCGTAGTCCAACATCTTACGTTGTTCCATGTGCTGCAGTCCCCTCTGATAGGGAATGTGCGTCGGTTCAGTCGGCGCTAGTATAATGTAGTTTCTGCCAAGTGAATGTTCGTACAGTTTTTTGCCGTTGGGATTTCGTATGCGTGAATTCCATTCTGGGTGTTTTGCGTTCAGATCTCCAGCGACTATTACTCGCGGTGAAATGTTGAGTAATGTGCTGATATCGCGTGTTGAAATGCCTACAGGGCTGTTGTATACCGATATCAGTGTGGTGTAGGCTCCGTTGAACTCGACTCTGACGGCCGTAGCCTCGATTTTTTCCAGTTCAGGGAGCTCTATGTTTGTGTGCTCAATGTCTTTGTGTATGACGATTGCAGTTCCACCTGCCACGGCGTCGCCCGGTCGGTCGGTACGATAGACACAGTAGCCAGGAAAGTTTAATTGTTTGTGCGGTTTGAGTTTAGTCTCGCTCAGTAGCGCGACAAGGATTCCCTTGCGCTCCATGAACGCGGTAAATTCTGCCCTTTTGTTGTGGATCGAGTCTGCATTCCAGAACAGGATCCGTGATAGTGTGTGCGGGTCTGCGTTATGGGCCGGGTGTGGCGTATTATTCATGTAAGAGTGTGAAAGAGTGTTGTGATGGCAGTGTGTATGACAGCCCAGTATTGCCCGGGTTCGGCGCTCATGAGCTGGGTGATGAGTGTAGTGACGGCCATCAGCACCTTGGTAAGGATTTCAATGGACGTGTGTCGGGGGAATAGTGTTTCCAGTATTCCCCCAGGTGATGTGTTGGTGTTGGGTGTGGCAGCCTGAGGTGCTGTTGTGGGGTTAGCGGCCGCTTGTGCAGGTATTGGTGTGTTGTTTGGGGCGGCATTTGTGTTTCGTGGTAGAGGTTGTGGCGCCTGAGTTACTTCTGTGGTGAGGGGGGTGGTAGTGTGAGTTACAGTCTCGGTGTCTTGTTGACTGTTTTCCTGTGTGTTGCTGTTCTGTTGTTGCTGCGTGGCCTGTTGTGGTGATTTCGTGTTCCCCGCCCTGTGTTTGCGTGTACGTCTATTCCTCCTCTGGGCTTGGGGTTCGGGGGGTTCTTGTGTGGATGTGTTTTCCTGTATATGGTGCGTTTCTTCGCAGCTCGTGATTTCCGGGAGTGGGGTCGTGTTGTTTGGGGGCATAGGTGTTGGTACCGATGCTTGTTGGGTTTCAGGTGTTGTCTGTGGCTGTTGTGTGGCTGTTGCAGCGGTTGTTTCACGTGTGTGTGTGTAGGGCGCTGAGGTTCCGCAGCCTGTGCCGTTCCGCCAGGGCGTGCAACCGTGGCAAACGTTACGCCGTTCCTTACTGGGTTCGGCGCTGGCCTTGGGCGTGGTATGTCGTACAGTACCCTGCTTTTGTCTTGTTTTCGCTTCAGCGCCTGTTTGTATGAGTTGCACTGTCTGAAATTTGCCGCATGGGACCCACCGCAGTTGGCACAACGTCGCTGGTTTGGCTGTGTTTGTGTGCAAGCGTTGGATATGTGGTTGCCAGCGCATCCGTGGCAGCGAGTTGCCAGGCCGCAGCGGAGGGCCGAGTGGCCGAACCGCTGGCAGTTGTTGCATTGTTGGGGGACGTTGGGTGGTTCGTAAAGTTCTACACGCACGTCCATCCGCAGAAAGCTCTTTATCTGCAGGATGGCGCGGGAATCGGCCGTGTCGGCTAACTCAACCATGTAACGATGCGTGTGTACGGAACCCTGTCATCCGGGAGGCACTTTTACAGTCGAATCCCAAATAACAAAGGCCCGCATGTACTGTCTCGTTGGGGGTGCTGGGGTCCACTCCCTTGATCACGTACTGCTGGGTTCTCTCGTCCAGCGGTCTGTACGTGTAATGTTCGATCTTCCGATCTTTGAGGAAGGTCAGAAGATCTTTATATTCGGTGTCTGTGGCAACGTACAGTGAGGCCCTATCCCCCGAGTACTTTGCATGTAATGTGCTGTTTATGTGCCTTTCCGCGAATGCAGTGTTAAGGGCACTAAGGTTGTAACTGACTTTCCCGCGAATGGGAATGTTTCCCATTCGAGACTAGGTCTAGCACAGGAAGTTTCAAAAGAGGACACACTCTGCTGCAGAGCCAAAGATTCATAATCTCTCAAAGAGTTTCCTTGCTCTCGTCCACTACTACCGAATGATATGGAGTTGTGGGTAAGCCTGTCGACGTGCAAGCGGAGAGCAGTGCACAGGTTCTTCTGTCTGGTAAATGCAAGGATGATTCCTCTGAAACCGATTTGATTCCTCATATTTTATCCATTTCATCTCTGATGATATCGTTGTCGATGGATGGTCAACATCAATCTACCTTCACACACAATATGGTCGAAGATGACGTAACATGCTCATGTTGTATAATTTGATAGAGGAACTGTGATCGGTTTATGACCAACGTGCTTATTGTCCACCAATACGGCATTAGTCACATGCCTATTATGATTTGACAATTTCGATTCCTTTACTGAGAGGTGCACTAAATGTATTTACGTAAGGCCTGTATACACTTATCCATCATAAAGTTAGAGATATTTGTATTTAAAAATACACTGCGTTCTTATCTTCCTCCTGAACATCTGCCTTATGTGTAACATGCTAGAACGCATGCTCGGAGACACCTGCTTTCATTCTGAACCTACAGTACCAGTCTCTGAAACATAATTGCTAGCAGAGAGATTCTTTTCAATAAAAATAGCTTACATAATAAAGGTAAACTTGTGACCCCACAAAAAATTATGACTACCTGCTTAACAGCGAGTTGTGTATTAGATGTCTATACAAAGGTTACAAAATTAATATAAATTATGGGCCGGTAGTTTTTGGAAGCTGAGATGCGACGCTATAGCGCCCTAGATATGCTCCATCACGTTAGGATCAGGAGAACATGGCGACGAATTCGAGTTCAGTTGCATGCCACTCAAACCACTGTCTCACAGTTCTGGCCTTGAGACGGGGACAGTTATCCTGCAGAAATATGAAATCGCTGTCAAAGGAAGACATGAAGCATGAACGGATTCTGCTGCTCCTCAATGAGGTTCATGCAGTCCACAGCTGTTACGATGCCTTCGGTTACCACCGCAGGTGCCACCAAAGATCTGGTGAACGTCTTCCACAGCAAAATATCTGCCTGTCTCCATAAAGCTATGTATGTTTGAAGCAGTCGTTCGCCTTGATGACGGCGTGACTGGCCTCCAAACTGGCGCAACAAGGAATGCGATTCATCCGACCAGGCATGCTGTATCTCGAAAGGTGGTATGTGGTGCTGTCTGTTTGGCCAGCAGGTGACGCATCAACGTCTGCTATCGGCGACTTATGTGGGTCACGAAGTAACCTGGCTGTCGCAAAGACAGCAGATAGTCTGAAGGGTGACTGCGAGTGTTTTATCCTGGGCGATTGGGCGTTGCTGGCCATCATGTGGAGAGGCCGCAAATTATTTTATGCCCGCGGCGCAAGTTAAATCCATTTTAATAAAGCCACAGAAAAGGTAATGGTACCACATGAAAGAGAGAAACGAGACAAAGTAGCACGTCTAACACTCACTCTGTAAATCCAACAATACTTTAGATATTAAAGATATAACAATATGAATGTCCCTACGAACTTCAAAAATTAATAATATCTAAATGTTTTAAATTGTTAATGAACTCAATGTCTATAAGTAGCGTTTAAACAGAATTTTCGGACAACAGCATCAGAATTTCTATTAAAGCATTACAATTTGAGTCATAAACCGGAATGTTACCACAGGAACGCTGGTGCATTTCTAGCCAGAGTTCTGGTATAACACTTATGGTAGGAAGAAGTGTTTGTTTCGTTATAGTGTTCATGTGCATCCAAAAAGATTTTATACTATCTTTTTTGATAAAAAGATAACGTAATTGGTGTTTTTAAAACCTCAAACGAATCAGCAAGTGCCGGCCGTTGTGGCCGAGTGGACATGGATGTGTGTGATGTGCTTAGGTTAGCTAGGTTTAAGTAGTTCTAACAAGGGGAAGGCCTCAGACACGGCCAACCGATTCGGCTCAAATTTGACAGGTCGCTTGTGTTCAACCTAAAACGAAGGAATCTAAGATATTTTGGGTCAACACCCCCGCGTTTTTTAGAAAATCACCCCTAAAGGTTATGACGAGCAATCGACTCAAAATTGGAGGGATCGGTAGATAATTGTAAATAGAGCGTTTTCTTCATCAGGTTTGCGTCCGCAAACGCAAACTTTTCGAGAAATCGAGGAAAGACACTTTTACAACTACCGCTTCTGTACCCACATGGTAAACGCTTTTCGCCGGCAACGACGATAGGGCAACGGCCAAGGTAACCAGCTGGGAATCAGAAAAACAGGGTACGAATCTCGAAGAAACCTAGCGGATGTTATTCTTTTCGTTTGTATTTTTCCATATCTCAACTGTTAGGGGAAGGAGGGTTAATAAGGTAAGTAAATCAATAAGGAATGATAATAATAAGGTAGGCAAACTAATTTCTCAAACGCCGTGAGTTAGGAAAGTATTAAACTTTTAAGCCTTGTCACATGAAAACAATTCCTCAAGAGTGATCACAAATAGCCAACCACGCGACGCTTGTTAACAGCGACGCACGCGACAAAATGCACGCGGGGAGAGTGATGTTGTCCCGGTTCCCTCTTCTTCATATCATAGTTGTGAACCTTGAAGAGTGAAGGTGTCCAGCACGAGCCTTATAGAAGTCAATCGGGAAGAGTTGTTTTCCGTCATTAGGCTGCCGCGAACCTCGCCGATACAGGTTTTTCCATCGTTAATGCGCCGAATGAAATACGTTTTGTGTATGAATACAGTGTTCTTCCGTAAGTAACATATGACGAGTGCTGTATGTAATTTGTAGTAATTAGCTCGTCGGTTTACGCCGTAGTAACTAGCTATTGTTTGTTGTGTCATGTCTTTCAAGTGCATGATCTGCATAATGGAGGATGTACACCCTTCGACTAGCGCTGTAATATGTAGCTGGGAGCCTGTCACAGGCGATGGCAAGCAGGGAGTTACCGACGCTGTGTATTGGTTTGTAAAAGTGTTGCAAGAGATGCATTATCAATGCACTACCGGAAGCAGGCAGTTCTGTTTCTTGGCGCTCCAGATTGATAGGAGCGGCTGTCGTCGAACGATTTTTAAGGCTGACGAACGATATGACTTTAGTTGATAATGAAGTACTATACCATGAAGACGAAGCAGAAGGTGATTCAGTGGAAGATATCCCGACTAGTGAATCGCAAAATGGTCATAACACTTTAGAAATCTCTACGTCACTGGGAATATGTGCTTCATCTGTTCCCGATGAGTATTACGAACCGGTTACTAAAGGATTGAACTACGGCGCTATACCCCTTGAAGTAAAAGTAAAGGCGGTAGTGCTAGCCAGGAATCATCCAAATTGGAATTTACAAACACAGCAAAAGAATGGAGCAACAACAGCGCTGAAAATGAAGAAGGACTTGAAATTATGGGAAAGTGATATCGTTAAAGGAGGTACAAGATACGACAAATACCAGGCGATAAATAAGTGGACATACGACCGATTTGTCGAATCTCGTTGTCGTAACGAGAATGTAACAACGAGAATATTTCAGGAGTGGGCTGCAGGTGCAGCGCTTCAGTAGACGGCCAGGAAGGATTTTACGTTTGCTGCATCATTATCTTGGGCAAGAAATTTCCAATCGGAGCATAAAATTCGTCAACGGCACGTCACTAAATACTTGTCTCATAAGGATATACAAATTATAGAAGATATACAGAAAGTGGCGGCTCTTTTCAGCACGTAAATGGCGTCACTTATGAGCGGTTTTAATGGTGATTACGTGATCAACACCGATCAAACAGGATGTGAGTATCGGGTGAACATTCGACGCACGTTATCACATAAGGGAGAAAAAAGAACCTTTGTCGTAGCGGGTAGTAAAAACAAACTAACACATTAGTACACGGCGCAATATGCCTTCACAGCCTCTGGAAAAGTATTGCCTAAGGTTTTCCTGTATTTACAAGAAAAAAATGTTACATTTGGTCCCCGGGTTATAGAAGAGGTCAATCGTTTAACCGACTCGTTGAAAAATGTTTACATTACCTGCTCCAAATCCGGGAAACTGATGAATGGGATTTACAGCACATTTCTTGACAATGTTTTAAAACCAAATGTTTCTGATAACAAGTTTTGTCTAATATTGTATTCTTGAAGTGGACAAATTAATACTGCAATATATTACACAATATTTATAGATGGCGAGGGTCAAACGACGTGCACAGCAAAAGTAATACCGCCAAACTGTACACGTGTGTGCCAGCTGTGTGAGGTTTATTTCTATCGCCAGGTTAAAAATTTTATTTCCAGGCTTCAGAATTGCAGTGTGCTTCTGGAAACCTAGCGGGAATTGCACAATCGCACTATTCACAGCATAATTCACAACCAACATTCAGCACCGATTTTTCAGGCAATGATATCGTATGCGTGGTACGCATCAAAATTAATTCCCGAAAAAGACATATTTTTAAATATGATAGAAGTAGCTCATTGCTATGGAAGGAAAAGAAAGATGTAAAAAATACCAGTAATTTTACAAATTGAGGAACGAGTTTTAAAAATAAATGTGATACAGTTTTTTTCTCCTATTTATCTTAAATTTACCCCTAAGGTGGTCTATCATTTAACCATTTCATATTGGTTTACTTTTCGTATTTTTTGATGTCGACATAATTGTTTATAGAGTAGGGTAAAGTTTGTTGGTCTACTTGACATACTTGTTACTCATGGACAGTTTTTAAAACTCCACTTGTACCTACCATGTAGATAAGCCGAGAGAATCACAATACCACAAAGTTACTATCAGAAATGATATTGTGGTGTTTAACATGAAAGAGGCAAATTGTTCATACAGAAGTCCACGTTTTCTAAATTTTTCATACAATAATCCACGTTTTCTGTCTTATGAACAAGCAGAAAGCGTTGTTTGATCTCGTTGTTGTTGTTGTGGTCTTCAGTCCTGAGACTGGTTTGATGCAGCTCTCCATGCTACTCTATCCTGTGCAAGCCTCTTCATCTCCCAGTACGTACTGCAGCCTACATCCTTCTGAATCTGCTTAGTGTATTCATTTCTTGGTCTCCCTCTACGATTTTTAACCTCCACGCTGCCCTCCAATACTAAATTTGTGATACCTTAATGTCTCAGAACATGTCCTACCAACCGATCCCTTCTTCTAGTCAAGTTGTGCTACAAACTCCTCCCCAATTCTATTCAGTACCTCCTCGTTAGTTTTGTGATCTACCCATCTAATCTTCAGCATTCTTCTGTAGCACATTTCGAAAGCTTCTATTCTCTTCTTGTCTAAACTATTTATCGTCCATGTTTCATTTCCATACATGGCTACACTCCATACAAATACTTTCAGAAACGACTTCCTGACACTTAAATCTATACTTGATGTTAACAATTTTTTCTTCTTCAGAAACGCTTTCCCTGCCATTGCCAGTCTACATTTTACATCCTCTCTACTTTGACCATCATCAGTTATTTTGCTCCCCAAATAGCAAAACTCCTTTACTACTTTAAGTGTTTCATTTCCTAATCTAATTCCCTCAGCAACACCAGACTTAATTCGACTACATTCCATTATCCTCGTTTTGCTTTTGTTGATGTTCATCTTATATCCTCCTTTCAAGACACTGTCCATTCCGTTCAACTGCTCTTCCAAGTCCTTTGCTGTCTCTGACAGAATTACAATGTCGTCGGCGAACCTCAAAGTCTTTATTTCTTGTCCATGGATTTTAATACCTACTCCGAACTTTTCTTTTGTTTCCTTTATTGCTTGCTCAATATACAGATTGAACAACATCGGGGAGAAGCTACAACCCTGTCTCACTCTCTTCCCAACCGCTGCTTCCCTTTCAGGCCCCTCGACCCTTATTACTGTCATCTGGTTTCTGTACAAACTGTAAATAGCCTTTCGCTCCCTGTATTTTATCCCTACGTCCTTCAGAATTTGAAAGAGAGTATTCCAGTAAACATTGTCAAAAACTTTCTGTAAGTCTACAAATGGTAGAAACGTAGGTTTGCCTTTTCTTAATCTAGCTTCTAAAATAAGTCGTAGGGTCAGTATTGCCTCGCGTGTTCCCATATTTCTACGGAATCCAAACTCATCTTCCCCGAGGTCGGTTTCTACCAGTTTTTCCATTCGTCTGTAAAGAATTCGCGTTAGTATTTTGCAGCTGTGACTTATTAAACTGGTAGTTCTGTAATTTTCACATCTGTCAACGCCTGCTTTCTTTGGGATTGGAATTATTATATTCTTCTTGAAGTCTGAGGGTATTTCGCCTGCCTCACACATTTTGCTCACCAGATGGTAGAGTTTTGTCAGGACTGGCTCTCCCAAGGCCATCAGCAGTTCTAATGGAATGTTGTCTAATCCCGGGGCCTTGTTTCGATTTAGGTCTTTCAGTGGTCTATCAAACTCTTCACGCAGTATCATATCTCCCATCCTCTTCCATTTCTATAACATTGCCCTCAACTACATCGCCCTTGTACAGACCCTCTATATATTCCTTCCACCTTTCTGCTTTCCCTTCTTTGCTTAGAACTGGGTTTCCATCTGAGCTCTTGATATTCATACAAGTGGTTCTCTTTTCTCCAAAGATCTCCTTAATTTTCCTGTAGGCAGTATCTATCTTACCCCTAGTGAGATAAGCCTTACATTTGTCCTCTAGCCATGCCTGCTTAGGCATTTTGCACTTCCTGTCGATCTCATTTTTGAGACGTTTGTATTCCTTTTTGCCTACTTCACTTACTGCATTTTTGTATTTTCTCCTTTCGTCAGTTAAATTCAATATTTCTTCTGTCACCCAAGGATTTCTACTATCCCTCGTCTTTTTACCTACTTGATCCTCTGCTGCCATCACTACTTTATCCCTCAAAGCTATACATTCTTCTTCTGCTGTATTGATCTCGTAGTATGCATGAAACAGTAGTACATACATGTGTGTCTTCGTACTACTCATTTGAAATTGAACAGAAACTTAGTTCCTTAGACTGAGCTTTTGAGTAGTATTTTAAGACAAACTTCTGATGCAACAAAATCCAGAGTGCTGCTATAGTACTTTAATGTTTCTATTATGATGGATCCATTTCGGCTACATTTCCATCTTCAGGCCATCTGCGAAAATAACATAATACTTTTATTTCATTGTAATGTTGATTAACCGTATTTTTGAATATACAGATTTGGTACTTACGTCCATATACCATCAGTGGCCTCTCTCACTCAGTATTGTATTACAATGTGGTCTAGGCTTAGGACTTTTATACTATAATCTGTTTTGTGGCTTGCTGCTGTTATTTACCCAGTTACTCGTAATTTTTATAATTTAACAACAGCAGCAAACTAGAGAACAGCTTATAGCATAAAAGCTCTAAACGTACACCATATTGGAATACAATATATAGTGATAGTGACCATTAGTGAAATTTGGACGTAAGCACCAAATTTGTAAATCCGACGATTAATCAACATCATAAGAAAATTAAAAAAATATTATCTACCTTTCACAGATGGTCTGAAGATGACAATCTACCGGAAACGGATCCATCACAATAGGAACTACGTCAGTCAGTGTTACAGTGGAGATCGCTGCACATGTCGCAGTAATCTCCTGTAAAGTTCCTCCAGCGTGCGTGGCTTACGTCGATAGACGTAATCTTTCAGAGTTCCCCACAAGTAAAAGTCCGTAGGTGTTATATCTGGCGATCATGGAGGGAACTCAATGGGCCCTCTTGGTCCAATCCAATGCACGGGAATATTTTAATCCAGGAAAGGTCGTACGGTTCGGCGGTAGTGCGGTGGCACCCCGAACTGTTGGTAGAAGACCTCTCCATCAGCTCCGTAAAGCACATCCCGTATACCTGGCAAAACGTATGCTCGTTCCATTTCCAAGTACACTTCTCCAATGACAGTAGCATCAAAGAAAATGGGTCCTACTAAGCCGCTAGATGATAGTCCACACCACAAATGAACCCCTGGTAGATTGACCCCTTGGTCCACACAAACATGCAGATTTTCCGATGCCCAGTACATACCGTTACGCTGATTGACCGTTCCAAAAGGTTTAAATGTTGCCTCATCACTCCACACTGCCTTCATCAAAAACTGTTCGTCATCAGTTACCATTTGCTGATTCCATTCTCAAAATTGCATTCGGCGATCATAATAGTCATCATTAATCGTGTGCAGTAATCGTGGAACATAAACTTTCCACTTACAGCTTTCAGAATTCTTCGTACACTTATACTGATAACTCCCACTTCACGTGCACACTGCATAGCGGACTTCTGTGGAGAATTATCAAACGTTTCCAACAGGAGAGCCGACGAAACAGGACTTGCAACTGTACGCTGTCTTCCTGATCTTCCTTTGTGAGTATCACAAATCGTTCCATGCAATTCAAACTTGTCAATGATGCATTTAATTGTTAGGCGGGTTGGCGATTCTGTTTCAAACACCCGCCTCCACTGACATTGCACTTCAGCGGCATTATCAAACTTGAAAAGCCACTTCACAATACATTTTCCTTGCTCAAATGTCAAGCGTTCTCCAGCCATCAGCTCAATATGGAGATGAAAGTACTAACAAAAATGATTCAAATGGCTCTGAGCACTATGGGACTTAACTTCTGAGGTCATCAGTCCCCTACAACTTAGAACTACTTAATCCTAACTAACCTAAGGACATCACACACATCCATGCCCGAGGCAGGATTCCAACCTGCGACCGTAGCGGTCACGCGGAAAGTACTAACATCTGTCGAGCCAAAGACCATACTACAACACACTTGTAACTCAAATCGAACGGCAATATCGATATCTCGATAGAGCCTGACAAAGAGTGTATACATTTTTCTGGCGGACTCTATAGTAGTGCTAATTAATACAGAACGTAGGAAGGCCCCTTATATACTGGCTGTGTCGGGAAAGCGGAAACTGGCGGCCGCAGCCGGCTTAAGGAAGACCTCCCCTTGTCGTGAAGGATCGGTGCCCAAACTTCTTGACAAAGGCGCTGTCCACACAAATCCGGAAAGCCCCGCTGTTGACATACATACGTGTATTCGCGTTCATGTATGTGTAATTTTGTCGATTCTGCAACGACTAACGGAGTCTATATAAGAGCAGCGGCCTTGTTGACTAGAGTAGTTCGCTGTGATAGGTCGACGTGTAACAAAGCATGCTAACTGGTGGCGTGTCATTCGCGACTAAAGCGTTTAAATATTTTCGGGCAAGTCTAAGAGCTTGTAAAGTTTTTTCAGAAGTTCAGGAACTTGGAGAAGTTTTCGGTAGTGTACTTCATGGATTTTAATTCTGAACAACACTGTGGTGTTAGACTTGAGATGTTTCAGCGAATTTCGTGGACTTTGAAACGTCATACACAGTCAATTTTTAGAACTCTAACTTTGAACAGCAGCGTGATACGCCACAGTTAGTACATTCTTGATCGATTTCGTGAACCAATCTGCTCTTGCACACACAGTATCAAACAAGGGTTGAATAAACATTTTCATTACTGAACGGTACCCAGTGTGTGTTACGGACGTTTATTCATTTCAGCAATAATAATTCCACCTGTAATTTAATCAAGTTACAGAAAGTTAACGGAACAATGACAAGGTAATGTAACAGATGCATGTGGCCGCCCCCGAGATACATACGGGCCAAACACACTTTAGAAAGCGGTCACGCACTATGTTAACCCCTTTGACACCCAGAGACAGTGTGCAAGGAGAATCTTCAGTACGCTGTAGTTGTCTGCCGCGATACCCCATGTTTAACAATGTACGCTGAAATGCGTGCTCTGAATTTTATGTTTCCTCATCAACCAGCCAACTCCACCCTCACACTTCACAGAAAAGTGAAGATATCTTTTATACTCTTTGGATTTTCATGAGTAATAAGGGGTGGTTGTTTATGATACTGCAAACAATAAAAATATTTTCTTATTTACGTAGTTTATAGGAAACTACATCTGGGATGTGCAGTTACTGAAAACGTTTCAGTCCGGCACACACATCTCCTCCATAGAGATTAAATTGTCGCAAAGGTTGTCTTAACCCAACATTTCGTTTGTAGCGAGCAGAATTCGAATCATCGCAGTATTATCCAGATCTAGATTATTCAGGCAAATGTGGAGATGCCGGTTTTCCACTGCCATTTGTCTACGAACCGAGTCTGTGCTCCATCTATGACTACCCAGTCATCAGCGGAACACGAAACACCAATTTTCTTTTCCTCTCCTTCCACAAAATCTCAGACAGGACAATAACAACGTGACACATCTCAAATATCGTTCATGCCTAATGGAAATGATGTACCAGTAGCTTCCACTTAGCTTCATCTACGTCCATAATACGCAAACAACGGTGAAGAAGATGGCAGGGCACTTAGCATTGTAGCACCCGTTCCAACCACGTATGTAACACGAGAAGAATGGCACATTTTTAGATTCTTAATTTAGTACTAGTTTCTGATACTTTGCAAATAGGTTATCTCATATAATGAGCGCCTATCTACAAGAATCTGCCAATTCAGGTTTCTCATGAAATCTGTGACGATCTCCTGTGAGTCAGACAAATCCATGGGCACTCGTTTTGACCTTCTTTGAATACGTTCAATATGACCTGTGGGTCGTATTTCATGTAGATACCAGAAACCTAAACAACATTTCTAAGAAGCGTTTTGTAAGCGTTCTCTCTGTAGACTCATTGTGCTTTCCCAGTACCCTGCCAACGGACCGATGTCTGCCACCTTCTTTATCCACGAGTGAGCCTTTGAGACCGTATTATTTCATTTCAGTACAAATAGTCTGCTACATTTATGAGTTGTGTATGCCACCTCCGTGGTTTCGGGGTAATATTGTTGAGTGCTCAAGTTGGGTTCAACAGTTCGATTACAGACATAGGCTTGGGTGTGTGTCCTCTAATGCGAAATGTGTCAATTTATGCAGGGGGATTTCGTGATGATGTCACAAACTTTCAGGGATGATGGGAATGGTAAATGTATCAGTGTGAGGTAATGAACCCTAGTACGAAAATCTACTGCAGCTTTCCTCGAGCAGCTCTCATGCTAAGGGCCCCAACTTCCGGCTGCTGATCAGGACGTACAGAATTCCCACTGAATACGTCCTAATACCATCAGATACTTTCCCCTGCTATTAACAGCGCAAGTAACTTGGCATCAGAGAGGTCGAGAATCTTAAGCCTACAGTGCAGTAACAATGAATTCCGTTTACCTGCAGAAGTTTCACAAGCTGCTACATTTACAACAGTTGTTTGAAATGGCTTCTCCCAGAGTCAATGCAGGAATGAAATCCCGCACAAAGTTCTATCGTACCCGTTCTACTGTCCCCAGTGTTGTATGAAAAGCATCGCAGGCAGCGAAAATTCCTTCAGGAGATCTACATCTACATCTACATGGATACTCTGCAAATCACATTTAAGTGCCTGGCAGAGGGTTCACCGAACCACCTTCAGAATTCTCTATTATTCCAATCTCGTATAGCGAGCGGAAAGAATGAAAACCTATATCTTTCCGTACGAGCTCTGATTTCCCTTATTTTCTCGTGGTGATCGTTTCTCCCTACGTAGGTCGGTGTCAACAAAATATTTTCGCATTCGGAGGAGAAAGTTGGTGATTGGAATTTCGTAAGACGATTCCGTCGCAACGAAAAACGCCTTTCCTTTAATGATGTCCAGCCCAAATTTTGTATCATTTCTGTGACACTCTCTCCCATATTTCGCGATAATACAAAATGTGTTGCCTTTCTTTGAACTTTTTCGATGTACTCCATCAGTCCTACCTGTTAAGGATCCCACATCGCGCACCAGTATTCTAAAAGAGGACTCACAAGCGTACTGTATGCCGTCTCCTTAGTAGGTCTGTTACATTTTCTAAGTGTCCTGCCAATAAAACGCAGTCTTTGGTTAGCCTTCCCCACAACATTTTCTATGTGTTCCTTCCAATTTAAGTTGTTCGTAATTGTAATACCTAGGTATTTAGTTGAATTTACGGCTTTTAGAGTAGGCTGATTTATCGTGTAACAACGAGTTCCTTTAGCACTCATGTGGATGATCTCACACTTCTCGTTATTTAGGGCCAACTACCACTTTTCGCACCATTCCGATATTTCTTCTAAATCGTTTTGCAGTTTGTTTTGATCTTCTGATGACGTTATTAGTCGATAAACGACAGTGTCATCTGCAAGAAACCGAAGACGGCTGCTCAGATTGTCTCCCAAATCCTTTATACAGGTAAGGAAGAGCAAGGATCCTATAACACTACCTTGGGGAACGCCAGAAATCACTTCCGTTTTACTCGATGACTTTCCGTCAATTACTACGAACTGTGACCTTTCTGACAGGAAATCACAAATCCAGTCACATAACTGAGACGATATTCCACAAGCACGCAATTTCACTACGAGCCGCTTGTGTGGTACAGTGAGAAACGCCTTCCGGAAATCCAAAAGTACGGAATCGATCTGAAATCCCTTGTCAATAGCACTCAACACTTCATGTGAATAAAGAGCTAGTTATGTTTCACAGGAACAATGTTTTCTAAACCCATGTTGACTCTGTGTCAATAGACCGTTTTCTTCGAGGTAATTCATAATGTTCGAACACAATATATGTTCTAAAGTCCTGCTGCATATCGACGTTAACGACATGGGCCTGTAATTTAGTGGATTACTCTTACTACCTTTTTTGAATATTGGTGTGACCTGTGCAACTTTCCAGTCTTTGGGTACGGATCTTTCGTCGAGCGAACGGTTATATATGATTGTTAAGTATGGAGCTAATGCATGTACATACTCCGAAAAGAACCTAATTGGTATACAGTCTGGACCAGAAGACTTGCATTTATTAAGTGATTTAAGTTGCTTTACTACTCCGAGGATATTTACTCCTACGTTACTGATGTTGGCAGCTGTTCTCGTTTCGAATTCTGGAATATTTACTACGTCTTCTTTTGTGAAGGCATTGTTTCGTAACACTGCTTTGGCAGCACTGTCTTCGATAGTATCTCCGTTGTCATCGTGCAGAGAAGGCATTGATTGCTTCTTGCCGCTAACATACTTCACATACGACCAGAATATCTTTGGATTTTCTGCCAGGTTTCGAGACAAAGTTTCGTTGTGGAAGCTGTTATAGGCTTCTCGCATTGAAGTCCGCGCTAAATTTCGAGCTTCTGTAAAAGATCGCCAATCTTGGGGATTTTGCGTCTGTTTAAATTTGGCATTTTTATTTCTTTCTTTCTGCAACAGTGTCCTAACCCGTTTCGTGTACCAAGGAGAATCAGATCCGTCGTTTGTTAATTTATTTGGTATAAATGTCTCAATTGCTGCCGATTCTATTTATTTGAATTCAAGCCACATTTGGTCTACATTTATATTATTAATTGGGAATGAGTGGAGATTGTCTCTCAGGAAGGTGTCAAGTGAATTTTTATCTGCTTTTTTGAATAGGTATATTTTTCGCTTATTTTTTGAGGATTTGTGGATTACAATATTCAATCTCGCTACGACAACCCTGTGTTCACTAATGCCTGAATCGCTTTTGATGCTCGTTATTAACTCAGGATTATTTGTTGCTAAGAGGTCAAGTGTGTTTTCACAACTGTTTACTATTCGCGTGGGTTGATGAACTAACTGCTCGAAATAATTTTCAGAGAATGCGTTTAGCACAATTTCGGATGATATTTTATGCGTTCGTCCGGAATCCTCTTCAGTCTTGACAGGCGTAGAGTACACAAGACTTTCCACCTGCTATCATTAGACGAAATCAAGTGGGATGAGAATAGGTGAACCAGGCCACGAAACAGAGCCTCCTATCGCCACACAGTTTTCAAGGAACGTCTGATCCACGTGTTCATGAACCCTCAGTCCAATGTGAGACAGTGCTCCATAGCGCTGGAACCACATTCGCTGTCGAATGACAAGTGGAAATGTTGCTCCAGGAAACTGATGATGATGATGATGATGATGTTTGGTTTGTGGGGCGCTCAACTACGTGGTTATCAGCGCCCGTACAATTTTCCAACCTTTGCTCAGTCCAACTTCGCCACTTTCCTGGATGATGATGAAATGATGAGGACAACACAAACACCCAGTCATCTCGAGGCAGGTGAAAATCCCTGACCCCGCCGGGAATCGAACCCGGGACCCCGTGCTCGGGAAGCGAGAACGCCCAGGAAACTGAGTAGTATGTCTCTGATAAACGCTGAGTACATTGGTGCATTTAAGCGGAGAGGAAGGGGAAACGGACCTAGTGCGTAATCACTGACTATACCCGTGAACACGTTGACTGATAATCTGTTTTGGTGGCTCTTCACAAATGTAACGCTCCGAACATCACTACTCCAACTGTTTAGCTTTCCGCCTCTGATGAAACAGGCATCACCAGTGAAAATTACATACGCGTGACAGTTAGGATCGAATTAAAGCGCTGCAAGAAGCATTCGCAGAACACAGTCTGCAGCCTACTGCATTATAGACATTGTACCGTAGGATTGCTCATGTCAGCATACAGTGCGGCACCCGCATTGGAATAGTTCAGTTACGATCCCAAGCCGTACACCTAAATTTAATGGAGACTGCGTACCTTTCAATCGTAGGAAGAACAGTACCGATACACCCACTGTCAGAAATATTACAACGATTTTTTTTATCACTTTCGACTCTGCCGTATCCGGACCAGGGAGCCTTACTCCAAACTGATACATTTAATGGACACGTTTCTTCTTCCTCCCCGCTACACTAATTACCTTGCAAGAGAAAGAATGTTCGTGACGACCGAGTAAAGGAAATTACCCACCACCAGGATAGCCGCACGGCTGAGAGTTTCCTTACCATCGACGGTCGTTAGGAAAGGATTGGAATGCAGGCATCCAGAAGAGAGAACGGCGGAAAACCTGGTCGGGGGGAGAAGCGGGTTGGAATGTGCGGCCGCGGAAAGCAATTTGTCGGAGGCACGCGCTAGCTGGTGAAGCGGAGCCCATCGCTGGGGTGTAGCGGGTCTGCAGGGGGCGGGATGCTGCCGAGGGATGCTTAGTAGCGGAGGGGCCGGGGGGGGGGGGGGGCAAAGGCGGCCCAGCCTCACACTGCCGTCTCCCTCACACAAGCCTCAGCCTTCTCCTTGTTCCATGGCCTACGTGTAGTCCATTATCTGACAACCGGGAAATGTATAAGGTTGGCGCACAAGTTCTTAGCGTTTTTGTTTTGCATGTTGGTATTCCGGTCGCTATGGGTTTATTTATCGATTGTTATTTTTTTATTTGTAATTCACTGTTGCTGTGTGAGATAACTTGTTGTCATTTTGTCAAAATGGAGATAATGAGTGGAGCAGTGGACGTTAATATTTCCGATATATTATTCTATTTGAGTTCAATAGAGGGGTGACACCCGCGGTGGCAGACATATTTGCGCCATGTATGGAGGTAATGCCATTGGTCAGACCATGACAAAGAAATTGCTTTGCTCGTTTTAAGGAAAATCGTTTTGACATTAGTGACTCTCCACGTTCAGGTAGACCTTCGTGCTTTGAAGAAGATCGCTTCAACGCATTAATCCATAATGATCCATCAGTTTATTCGAGAATTGGCAAATGTGATGGTTCAAATGGCTCTGAGCACTATGCGACTTAACTTCTGAGTTCATCAGTCGCCTAGAACTTAGAACTAACTAAACCTAACTAGCCTAAGGACATCACACACATCCATGCCCGAGGCAGGATTCGAACCTGCAACCGGAGCAGTCGCTCGGCTCCAGACTGTAGCGCCTAGAACCGCACGGCCACTCCGGCCGGCCGCGGCAAATGTGATGAACTGTGATCATTGCACCATCGTGCGACATTTTCATGCAATGTGGAAGGTTCAAAAATCTGGTGTATGGGTGCCGCATGCTCTAAGACAGAATCACAAAAATCTTCCGGTAGACACATGTGTATCTCAGCTTACTCGTCGTCAATTGGTTGGTAAACAACGCCGACCATTCATATCGTGTATCATTACTGGTGAAGTGAAATGTTGTCTTTATCGCTAACAGAAGGGAAAAAAAAGAAATGGCTGAGCGCAAACAATTCACAACACAAAGACCTGCGCTCATCCACGAAAGATGATGTTATGCATCTGATGGAAGAGCGAAGGTGTGATGTGCTACGGACTGCTTCCCCGACGTGTAACCAGCACTGCCGACCTATATTGTTAACACCTGAGACGCCTTGCAGACGCAAACCAAGAACAACTACCAGGGAGACTGCGCGAAGTGACGCTACTCCACGATGTTGCCCGCCTGCATTCTGCTAGAGTGGCAGGATGATGATGATTTGGTTTTTGGGGGCGTTCAATGGCATGGTTATCACCGTCAGTACTAAGTTCTCATTTTCCCAAACGATGATGAAATGATGAGGATAACACGAACACCCAGTCCCCGGGTGGATAAAATCCTCGACTCGGGTGGGAATCGAAGCCAGCACCCCGTGATCCAGACGCAGTAACGCTAACCACGAGACCACGCTGCAGACTCTGTACAGTAGTTGGGTTTAGAAGTCATTCCGCACCCACCTTATTCATCTGATCGTGCACCTTCAAATTTTCACCTTTTCCGCTCTCTGTCGAACAGCCTTCAAGAAAATTCCTTTTACGATTAACATGCGTACTGAACAAGACTCGATGAGTTCTTGGCTTCAAAACCATATGATGTCTAAAGTCCGTATTATGTGTATCTGTTGAGTTTATGAAACTTATGGAAAAACGTTACGAATACATTCAAAAGAACCGCTTAAAATTTCAGTAGCTGGCATCACGCAGAAATTTTCGCTTTATGCGTCTGTATCTATACCCCGCAGGACAACTTAAGATTTCTGGCAAGGAACTCTTGTTGCAGTTCTGTCGTTTTCCCCATTGTTTCAATCGTGAGAGTCATTGGAAAGGGTGCCTGTCGATATACCTAAACATCATTTTCTCTGATTTCCTCGTCGTGGGGATTCCGCGAGACGCGTCTAGGTTCTGTTTCGAGTTGAAGAGGTTGGCATAGAAGGGCCATGTTAAACGAGTCCACTGCACGACTGCACCACACGCCCCCAAAATATCATACGTACACACACACACACACACACACACACACACACACACACCACAATAAAAATAGTGAAATATAGTAAAATGTTATCCGACACTTCTTGGAATGGGCGCTTTCAGAATTTCAATAGTAAACATCTCTGTGTTGCAACGACGTCTCTCTTGTAGTAGGCCATCCTGATTTAGGTTCTCCGCGATTTCCCTACATCGCTTCCGGCAAATGCCGGGATGGTTTCTTTGACAGGGCACGGCCCATTTCCTTCCCCATTCTCCCCTAATCCCATGAGACCGATGACCTTGCTGTTTGGTCTGTTCGCCCAAATCAACCCAACCCTTGTAGTGTCTTCCACAGGAATTTGTCTAGGGTCTCAGTACCACTCTCGCGCGTACTAAAAGACTCAACGTCGAAATGTGCCACTGTTCATTGGATCTTCCCTATTTCTGTTCATCTAAGCTGGTAAGGATCCATGAACGATGACCAATACTCATGATTCGTTGTTACAAGTCCTTTCTAAGCCACCACTCTCGCCAAAGCATTACATTTCCTTACCATTCTTTCAATGACTCAGCCTGCCATCTGCTTTACCTACAAGAGTATGATTCGTTATGAACAGGAATGTAGCGCAGAGAGTAAGTTACTGTGAACAATTTAGTGATCGTGTTGTTCTCGTCAGAATCGACAGCAAATCAATACTGACAACAATATTTCAGGGTTTCATGCCGTCGTCACAAGCAGAACATGGAGTGATAGTGAAATTATATGAGGATATTGAACGGGTAATTCAGTACATAAAGGGAGATTAAAATCTAACAGTCATGGGAGATAGGTATGCGGTTGTTGGGGAAGGAGTAGAAGAATGGGTTACAGGAAAACATAGGAGTGGCAGTGGGAATAAGACAGGAGAAAGACTAATTGCGTTCAGCAATAAATTTCAGCTACTAATATCGAATACTCACGAATCACAGGAGAAGAAGGTATACTTGGAAAAGGCCTGGATATACGTGAAGATTTCAGTTAGATGACATCATCGTCAGGCGGAGATTTCAAAATCAGATACTAAATTGTAAGGCGTACCCAGGAGTAGACATAAACACAGATCACAATTTAGTATTGATGAAGAGTGGGCTGAAATTTAAGAGGCTAGTAAGAAATAATCAATACACAACGAAGTGGGATATGGAAGGGCTAAAGAATGAAGAGGTACGCTTGAAATTCTCTGAGGCTATAGATAGTGCGATAAGGAGTATCACAGCAGACAGTTTAGATGAAGAGGAATGGACACGTCCCGAAAAGGACAGTCACAAAAGTTGGAAAGAAAAACATAGATACAAGGAAGGTATGGCTGAATGGTGAACGTACTCATGGTGTAGTTAAAATCCCAACTGTTTTGCACAGATTTTTACAATGATATCGACTATTGTTTTTGGATGTTATTCTTAGAGACCCTTTTCATAGTCTGAAAACTGTGTTCACATTTTGTGCACCTTTTCCCCAGAAAAGAATACAAAGCTAAGAAGTAAGTGCCAAAGAAACTGGCAAGCGTATTCAAATACAGAGATATGGAAACAGGCAGAGTACGGTGCTGCGGTTTGCAGCGCCTATATAAGACAACAAGTGTCTGGCGCAGTTGTTAGATCGGTTACTGCTACTACAATGGCAGGTTATCAAGATTTAAATGAGTTTGAACGTGGTGTTCTGGTTGACGCACGAGCGATCGGAAACAGCATCTCCGAGGTGGCGATGAAGTGGGGATTTCCCCCCGTACGACCGTTTCACGAGTGTACCGTGAATGTCAAGAATCCGGTAACACATCAAATCTCCGACATCACAGCGGATGGAAAACGATCCCACAAGAACAGGGCCAACGACGACTGAGGAGAATCGTTCAACGTGACAGAAATGTAACCCTTCGGCAAACTGCTACAGATTTCAATGATAGGCCATCGACAAGTGTAGCGTGTGAACCATTCAACGAAACATTATCGATATGGGCTTTCGGGGCCGAAGGCCCATTCGCGTACTCTTGATGACTACACGACACAAAGATAAACGGCTCGCCTGGGCTCTTCAACAGAGATATTGGACTGTTGATGACTGGAATTATGTTGCCTGGTTGGACGTTTCAAATTGTATCGAGCGGATGAACGTGTAGGGGTATGGAGAAAACCTCGTGAATCCATGGACCCTGCATGTCAGCAGGGGCTGTTCAAGCTGGTGGAGGCTCTGTAATGGTGTAGGTCATGTTCCGTTGGAGCGATATGGGACGCCTGATACCTCTAGATACGACTCTGACTGATGACACGTACGTAAGCATCCTGTCTGATCACCTGCATCCATTGATGTCCGTTGTGCATTCCGACGGTCTTGGGCAGTTACAGCAGGACAATGCGACACAACTTACGTCCAGAACCGCTGCAGAGTGGCTCCAGGAACACTCTTCTGGCTTTAAACATTTCCGCTGGTCACCAAACTCCCTAGACGTGAACATTATTGAGGTTATATGGGATGCCTTGCAATGTACTGTTCAGAAGAGTTCTCCACCCCCTCGTACTCTTCCGGATCATGAACAGCTCTGCATGATTCTTGGTATCAGTTCCCTCCAGCTCTACTTCAGACATTAGTGGAGTCCATGCCACGTCATGTTGCGATACTTCTGCTTGCTCACGGGGGCCCTTCACGATACGAGGCAGGTGTACCAGTTTCTTTGGCTCTTCAGCGTATGAGTAGTATGCAACTAAATAACATTGGTTTTTACACATTGTTGACTGGATTACAAGTGCATAATGTCCTGATGATATCCTGTTTACAATCATCTTTGCGTGTCACACCATTTCACTCAAGAATTAGTATTCAATCCAAATAATTCAGTGTTTGTCACACAGTCTATAGAGAAGCCATCTACATTTAATTTAAGTGTTATTTTCATTCTTCAAACTGAAATTCATGCGTTTTTTTAACTCAACGTCATTTTGTGCATATCGACCAAATTGACTGCCTTCTCTGCAAGGGGCTCTCTTCTTTTCTCAGTACTATAATACTGCTGTCGTCAGAAAAGATAATGTTTTCCTGATAACTAAGACTACTGACAAGATCATTGATGTATGTCAGGTGCAGTATCGGGCCTAGTATGCTATCCTGAGGAACTCCTATATTAATGTATATGGTTCCGATAAATGTTACACTAAAAGTTTAGATTTACACTACAGGCAATTAAAATTGCTGCACCACGAAGATGACGTGCTACAGACACGAAATTTAACCGACAGGAAGAAGATGCTGTGATATGCAAATGATTAGCATTTCAGAGCATTCACGGTGGCGACACCTACAACGTACTGAGATGAGGAAAGTTTCCAACCGATTTCTCATACACAAACAGTAGTTGACAGGCATTGCCTGTTGAAACGTTGTTGTGATGCCTCGTGTAAGGAGGAGAAATGCGTACCATCACGATTCCGACTTTGATAAAGGTCGGATTTTAGCCTATCGCGATTGCGGTTTATCGTATCGAGACATTGCTGCTCGCGTTGGTCAAGATCGAATGACTGTTAACAGAATATGGAATCGGTGGATTCAGGAGGATAATACGGAACGCCGTGCTGGATCACAACGGTCTCGTATCACTAGCAGTCGAAATGATAGGCATCTTATCCGCATGGCTGTAACGGATCGTGCAGCCACGTCTCGATCCCTGAGTCAACAGATGGGGACGTTTGCAAGACAACAATCATCTGCACGAACAGTTCGACGACGTTTGCAGCAGCATGGACTATCAGTTCGGAGACCATGGCTGTGGTTACCCTTGACGCTGCGTCACAGACAGGAGCGCCCGCGATGGTGTACTCAACGACGAACCTGGGTGCACGAATGGCAAAACGTCATTTTTTCGGATGAATCCAGGTTCTGTTTACAGCATAATGAGGATCGCATCCGTGTTTGGCGACATCGCGGTGAATGCACATTGGAAGCGCGTATTCGTCATCGCCATACTGGCGTATCACTCGGCATGATGGTATTGAGTGCCATTGGTTACACGTCTCGGTCACCTCTTGTTCGCATTGACGGCACTTTTAACAGTGGATGTTACATTTCAGATCTGTTAAGACCCGTGGCTCTACCCTTCATTCGATCCCTGCGAAACTCTACATTTCAGCAGGATAATGCACGACCGCATGTTGCAGGTCCTGTACGGGCCTTACTGGATACAGAATATGTTCGACTGCTGCCCTGGCCAGCACATTCTCCAGATCTCTCACCAATTGAAAACGTCTGGTCAATGGTGGCCGAGCAACTGGCTCGTTACAATACGCTAGTCACTACTCTTGATGAACTGTGGTATCGTGTTGCAGCTGCATGGGCAGCTGTACCTGTACACGCCATCCAAGCTCTGTTTGACTGAATGCCCACGCGTATCAAGGCCGTTATTACGGCCAGAGGTGGTTGTTCTGGGTACTGATTTCTCAGGATCTATGCACCCAAATTGCGTGAAAATGTAATCACATGTCCGTTCTAGTATAATATATTTGTCCAATGAACACTCGTTTATCATCTGCATTTGTTCTTGGTGTAGCAATTTTATCAATTTTATTGGCCAGTAGTGTATTTGAACTATATGTTATCTCTATAGTTTGTACTGCATCTCTTAGGTATCACTGGAAGCAGTTATTAGCTACACCTCTTATTCGTAATGATTCTCATTTAGTAAAGTCTTACGATGAACAGTATCACAAGCCTTAGAAACATCTAAAAGCATGCCTGTGACACACTCATCGTCGTCAAGTGCATAAAGTACCAGAAAGTACAGAGCATCAATTACCACTTTTTTTTATTTTACTACGTCCGCTTCCAACCTTCTACCACTTCTACACCAAACTGCGATTCACTCAGAAAGTTGTATTTATCCAAGTAAATCATTATTCTGTCTTTCATAACTGATTCGACTATTTTTTGGAATTATGACATCTGGGAAATGGATTGGTAGTTTTGTCTTCCGGATTACCTTCCTTTAGCAAACGCACAAATCTTGTGTGCTTTCAAGATCCTAATAATTTCGCTGATGTGAATGACTTGTTTATTAAGTTTCTTAGGAATGTCTGTGTACTCTATATGCATTGTTTCAAGACACACATTGGTACTGAATATAAGTCTATTCACTTTTCATTTTTTAGGCTTTGTGCAGTTCTACTGACTCTCTGTGACTGATAACATCATTGTACTTAGTGCGTAATTATTTACAGGTATTATACTTGTTTTCTGGAATTTTGTTCTAATTTTTCTGCAGTATTTGAAAAATGTTCCTTCATATAGTTTGCTAGCTGGTGTGGATCGTTTACTGTTTTATCCGACTTCCGTATTAGTAGGTTACTATAACTTTGTCTCCCTTTCTTATTAGCAGGTTATTAGATCTTTGTCTCGTCCTCTTTCCTGTTCAGTGACATCCCAGAATCCTTTGCTTTTTTTCTGCATTATATATTATTTTGTCACTAAATGACTTTTTTGCAGCAATCGGTATCTTTCTATAAATATTTTTGGACCTATGACAGAAATTTAAAAGCTCTGGCTTAATATGACACACTCTTTTTCATGGAACTAAGCTATCTAAGGGTTTGGCTAGAGACTTTCTGATGCCTACTGTTATCCACTCGTGTTTATTAGGCATTGATCCTGATGAGGGTACTTTTGGAAACGTCTTTTCAAAGTTCAGTTCAAATAACGTTGAGAATTTAAATAATTTCGCATTAAAATGGTTTCTCTATACACTTCATCCCAACTTTGGTATGCTAGTTCGCTTGAAAAATCTTTTATTTTGAATTCTAATGGATATCTGTTGTAGCCCTACAGTTTAGGGAATTTTTCCATAAGCAAGTTTACCTTTGTCGTTTGGGAGCATAGTCTTAAGAGTCCAAGGTATTTTACAGTTCCATCACACTTTTCCTTGTCCGTATCTGTGGTCACATATCACCCTCCACCAAGATTCAAAGCGAATACATCCAAGGTGAGCACCACAACCAAGGTGTGCGTTCGCCATCTCTTCTACCCCAGTGGTACGATCCTTCTGCCCGTGAAAATAATGTAATAAATCTGCGCTCTCTGGCGTATTGTACGTACGGTCGTTTAATGATCTAAATTGCTACTTCAGTGAGGATATGACGTCACAGGAGTCCGAAGAAGTTAACTGAATCTTCTCAGATACTTTGATCGCTTTTTCGATTGAACGATGGGTACAAAATCTCTTTCTTTTTAGATTTAACGAAATTTAAAATTGCCCATTGGAGTTCTACTTATTAGATGTGCAGTTGATTCCGTTGCTACGTTGTTTAGGGGTAATAGTTAACTCCTGCGTCCCACCGTACAATAATCATTGAGACGAGATATAGTTATTTCCAGTTCGATTCAAATTGTTACTTAAAGCTCGTGTTCACTATGATCACTTTCTGGATACTTACTTACCGTAATTTTCACAGATCTTCAATAAAATGCGCTACACAAATACATTATTATCTTTACTGCATTTCAAATTTATTGCATCTTAATAGATAGAAGTAATTGTCACGTAATAGAACTTTGTTTTACTCATCATATATCTGAAAGCAAGCGCGGCTAAATCTGAACTTGAATGATACAAGTCCCGACGTGAACTGACACATCTTTCACACAGGATAACACACATTCACTTTTGTATCATAATAATTAACGACTGGCTCTTGACATAGTTGGAAGCATCTTCTCAAGTTCTGTGGCTGACGGTTCGGCCCGTCAGCAAAACAGCGCCAGGAGACTTCTGCACCGGTGTCAAGACTCCTTGTAATACATGAAACAAACAAACATATACGTCATGTAGCGTTTGCAAATATATTCAATACAGTAACATTATTAATCCTTTAATAACTAAATAGAATAAAATACTCTCACCAAGTATTGTGGGAGTGACAAAATTCATAATGAACTAGCTTGTAAGTTGAATAACTTCATTACACAGATGGATGTTGCACGACGCTGTCGCTTCATAAGTAGCTTAATGCCACATCGGACATGATCCTCACCAATCTCTTTTATCTATTAAAATTGTTCAAACCTTCTCATTGAAAGATCTGGTGCAGTCATTAAGGTAGTAACCCGCATTCACAGGGCGTGGTTCGAATTCTTCGCAGCTATCCAGATTTGATATTTGGATTATTTACCTAAGTTATTGAAGGCAGATGCCGGGACGGTTCTTTTGAAAAGAATCGATTGATTTCTTTTCCCAGTCCTAGTACTATCCGAGTTATAAACTGTCTAATGACCTCGTCGTCAAAGAGACAAGTTTAATCATTCCTTCTTCCTATCATCCACGAACTGACAGCTAGTTCAATAGTTGATAGCTTAGAACATTTAATGTGCCTTGGTATTTGATGGATATACTGTAAATAAGTTCTTGTGAAGCTTGCGTGCCTCAGCGACACAGATAGCCGTACCGTAGGCGCAACCACAACGGAGGGGTATCTGTTGAGAGGCCAGACAAACGTATGGTTCCTGAAGAGGGTCAGCAGCCTTTTCAGTAGTTGCAGGGGCAACAGTCTGGATGATTGACTGATCTGGCCTTGTAACATTAACCAAAACGGCCTTGCTGTGCTGGTACTGCGAACGGCTGAAAGCAAGGGTAAACTACGGCCGTAATTTTTCCCGAGGGCATGCATCTCTACTGTATGGATAAATAATGATGGCGTCCTCTTGGGTAAAATATTCCGGAGGTAAAATAGTCCCCCATTCGTATCTCCGGGCGGGGACTACTCAGGAGGACGTCGTTATCAGGAGAAAGAAAACTGGCGTTCTATGTATGGGAGCGTGGAATGTCAGATCCCTTAATCAGGCAGGTAGATTAGAAAATTTGAAAAGGGAAATGGATAGATTAAAGTTAGATATAGTGGGAATTAGCGAAGTTCGGTGGCAGGAGGAACAAGATTTTTGGTCAGGTAAATACAGGGTTATAAATACAAAATCAAATAGGGGTAATGCAGGAGTAGGTTTAATAATGAATAAAAAAATAGGAGTTCGGGTAAGTTACTACAAATAACATAGTGAACGCATTATTGTGGTCAAGATAGATACGAAGCCCACACCTACAACAGTAGTACAAGTCTATATGCCAACTAGCTCTGCAGATGACGAAGAAATTGATGAAACGTATGATGAGATAAAAGAAATTATTCAGATAGTGAAGAGAGACGAAAATTTAATAGTCATGGGTGATTGGAATTCAAGAGTAGGAAAAGGGAGAGAAGGAAACATAGTAGGTGAATATGGATTGGGGCTAAGAAATGAAAGAGGAAGCCGCCGGGTAGAATTTTGCGCAGAGCATAACTTAATCATAGTTCACACTTGGTTCAAGAATCATGAAAGAAGGTTGTATACATGGAAGAACCCTGGAGACACTAGAAGATATCAGATAGATTATATAATGGTAAGACAGAGATTTAGGAACCAGGTTTTAAATTGTAAGACATTTCCAGGGGCAGATGTGGACTCTGACCACAATCTATTGGTTATGAACTGTAGATTAAAACTGAAGAAACTGCAATATGGTGGGAATTTGACGAGATGGGACCTGGATAAACTGAAAGAACCAGAGGCTGTAGAGAGTTTCAGGAAGAGCATAAAGGAACAATTGTCAAGAATGGGGGAAAGAAATACAGTAGAAGAAGAATGGATAGCTTTGAGGGATGAAGTGGTGAAGGCAGCAGAGGACCAAGTAGGTAAAAAGACGAGGGCTAGTAGAAATCCTTAGGTGACAGACGAAATACTGAATTTAATTGATGAAAGGAGAAAATATAAAAATGCAGTAAATGAAGCAGGCAAAAAGGAATACGAACGTATCAAAATTGAGATCTACAGGAAGTGCAAAATGGCTATGCAGGCATGGCTAGAGGACAAATGTAAGGATGTAGAGACTTACCTCACTAGGGGTGAGATAGATACTGTCTACAGGAAAATTAAAGAGACGTTTGGAGAAAAGAGAACCACTTGTATGAATATCAATGGCTCAGACGGAAACCCAGTGCTAAGCAAAGAAGGGAAAGCAGAAAGGTGGAAGGAGTGTATAGAGGGACTGTACAATGGCGATGTTCTTGAGGACAATATTATGGAAATGGAAGAGGATGTAGATGAAGATGAAATGGGAGACAAGATACTGCATAGAGAATTTGATACAAGCACTGAAAGACCTAAATCGAAACAAGGCCCCGGGAGTAGACAACACTCCATTAGAACTACTGACAGCCTTGGGAAAGCCAGTCCTGACAAAACTCTATCATCTGGTGAGCAAAATGTATGAGACAGGTGAAATACCCTCAGACTTCAAGAAGAATACAATAATTCCAATCCCAAAGAAAGCAGGTGTTGACAGGTGTGAAAATTACCGAACTATCAGTTTAATAAGTCACGGCTGCAAAATACTAACACGAATTCTTAACAGACGAATGGAAAAACTGGTAGAAGCCGACCTCGGGGAAGATCAGTTTGGATTCCGTAGAAATATCGGAACACGTGAGGCAATACTGACCCTACGACTTATCTTAGAAGCTAGATTAAGAAAATGCAAACCTACATTTCTAGCATTTGTAGACTTGGAGAAAGCTTTCGACAATGTTGACTGGAATACTCTCTTTCAAATTCTGAAGGGAGCAGGGGTAAAATACAGGGAGCGAAAGGCTATTTACAATTTGTACAGAAACCAGATGGCAGTCATAAGAGTCGAGGGACATGAAAGGGAAGCAGTGGTTGGGAAGGGAGTGAGACAAGGTTGTAGCCTCTCCCCGATGTTATTCAATCTGTATATTGAGCAAGCAGTGAAGGAAACAAAAGAAAAATTCGGAGTAGGTATTAAAATCCATGGAGAAGAAATAAAAACTTTAAGGTTCGCCGATGACATTGTAGTTCTGTCAGAGACAGCAAAGGACTTGGAAGAGCAGTTGAACGGAATGGATAGTGTCTTGAAGGGAGGATATAAGATGAACATCATAAAAAGCAAAATGAGGATAATGGAATGTAGTCGAATTAAGTCAGGCGATGCTGAGTGAATTAGATTAGGAAATGAGACACTTAAAGTAGTAAAGGAGTTTTGCTATTTGGGGAGCAAAATAACTGATGATGGTCGAAGTAGAGAGGATATAAAATGTAGACTGGCAATGGCAAGGAAAGCGTTTCTGAAAAAGAGAAATTTGTTAACATCGAGTATAGATTTAAATGTCAGGAAGTCGTTTCTGAAAGTATTTGTATGGACTGTAGCCATGTATGGAAGTGAAACATGGACGATAAATAGTTTGGACAAGAAGAGAATAGAAGCCTTTGAAATGTGGTGCTACATAAGAACGCTGAAGATTAGATGGGTAGATCACGTAACAAATGAGGAAGTATTGAATAGGAGTGGGGAGAAGAGGAGTTTGTGGCACAACTTGACAAGAAGAAGGGATCGGTTGGTAGGACATGTTCTGAGGCATCAAGGGATCACCAATTCAGTATTGGAGGGCAGCGTGGAGGGTAAAAATCATAGAGGGAGACCAAGAGATGAATACACTAAACAGATTCAGAAGGATGTAGGCTGCAGTACGTATTGGGAGATGAAGAAGCTTCCACAGGATAGAGTAGCATGGAGAGATGCATCAAACCAGTCTCAGGACTGAAGACCACAATAACAACAATACATACTTTACTTAAGGCAAATCAAATTATTTGTTCTTTTATACTTCTTCTACCACTTCGACTGAATTTTACGTTACTTCAAACTGTATTTTCCCTTACAACTGTGTACCTTCGTTTTATTGTGTGTCAAGCAGATGCACCAACATCCATTTATGTCAGGTTTATAGCTGCTAACAACAAGCTCTTCTGAAACTGCGTTCTTATGAACTGATTGTTTCATGTCATCATAATACTTCTGTTCTACGCATTTACAGTTTTATGTGACGTCCCTTTTATGGTGTCTTCTCAGAAGTCGCAACGTCTTATGACAGTAGGTCGAGGTTTCGGCACTGGGCTGGCTTTTACGACATTGCGAAAGGCGCAAGACGTGTCTCACATTTTCACGAATCTTCAAATAGCGGAACGCAGTTTCTCCTTTTGTTTGTGAATAGTATTTTGACGTCACACGTAGAGCCAATCTCAGAATGTTATTTTAGCTTTTAAAAGTATAACGTACTATCCGTTAATAACAATTATCGGTTACTTTCATTTAACCTGAATGAAGTCAATGAGCTAAGAAAACTACAGTACATTCATTAATACGAAAGGAGGGTTGATAACACAAATAACATATAATCACGAACTATACTATAAGGTTAAAAAATTAAAAAATCCTTTTTTCTGTTTTCTTACTTGACCTTTTAGTATAAAACTGTACATGAGATTACACAATTTTAGGTCTTCTGTCGCTAAAAAGAGATTGAATGTGTTTTGGTAAGGCATTGTCAGAGGACCTCAGACGCTGCATGGGTTGCGTAGTTTCTTAATAGCTTCTGTCGCAGCCGAAGAAAATGAGGTTAACATCTAACTCATTCACGAGAAGAAGATGTGACCATAATGAGCCGGTAGAGTTGTTGCCGAAGTCTCCCATGAGTGAATCGTAGTCGAGCCATTGTCACTACAAAATTTCTGTTATAGCTGCAGTTTTGGTACTGAGGTCGTGATAGACACAGCGGTATAGGATTTTCCCACAGTTTCGTAAGACTGCTTGTTAGTTGAACTCAATTCTAAATGGTCTCACGTACTCCATTGCATAATATATCTGCAAAATCGATGTTTGCAGCTTCTGTTAAAATCCCTTAACGAAAGTTGGTGATATTGGTAAAGTCATTTCAAATAATGGACATCAGTTTCGTTTACGTCATTGGTGGTGCACTTTACAACATGGGAAGATTAAACTATTTTTATTGCACATTATGATTTTGCCTCGAATCCCTCTAAATACATCATGAAGGAACTGGGTAAAATTTGTAGATAATATTGTGCAGGATGTACTAAACGAAATACCTAATGATTCCACAATGTTATTTCCACTACTGGTACTGTAAACAACCAGCCAGCAGAACACGTAAGAGTACTAGCGCCCTTACCACCACAGTGACAGCTATATCATCATTATGATGTAGTTGATTTGGCAGTCTCTGTTATCAGGAAGACAGCTGAGAGAAGGAAGAGACTACAGTGTTGTCGAAGAAA
Organism: Schistocerca cancellata; assembly: GCF_023864275.1. Lineage (NCBI taxonomy): Eukaryota > Metazoa > Arthropoda > Insecta > Orthoptera > Acrididae > Schistocerca > Schistocerca cancellata. The sequence continues at coordinate 441,530,520 of NC_064627.1, forward strand.
TGTAAAAGTTTTATGTGTGGAAAAAACGAACCGATCAGATCTCATCACTTATCCCATAAAGGAAAATCAGTTAATCACAAATTTTTCTTCATACGCGATGGTCTATTCCACATCTGCTGCTGTAGAGGTGGAAACATTAAGGAGTCATAAATCGAGCTCTGTACCATGTGTCAAACATAAACTTATTTGTTGAACGACTTAAAGTGTAGTAGTAAATAATTATGAAAAATAGAAGCTTAGGTTTGATCTTCTTGAAGAAAGATATAGTGTGTAGAAGTATGTGCATGAGAGACAGCTTAATAATGCCAGTCTGTACAGAAACAAGATAGTATGGCGATTATTTTTACTGCTGAGTAATTCATGTATTTGCTTTTGTTAATGCTGTTATAGTATATCCATGCTGCAACATTCTATGCGCTTCAGTCCGGAACCGCACGACTCCTACGGTCACAGGGACGAATTCTGCCTCGGGCTTGGATGTGTGTGATGTCCTTAGGTTAGTTAGGTTTAAGTAGTTCTAAGTTCTACGGGACTGATGACCTCAGAAGTTAAGTGCCATAGTGCTCAGAGCCATTTTACAACATTCTTTTTTATCTGATTATTTCTAGATCCTGTACAATCATAACTCTGTGTGACAGTATATGATGTAAAATTTCCTTACCTGTTACAGGTGAGATCTGTGTTAGGCATTTGTGTAAATAATTGCTTAGTGTTTCAGAAGAAAAAGCTGTTATACATTACATACAACATGCTAAAAGATATAAGCTACATATGTATGACAGTACAGTTAATCTGCAAGCTTGCTGTCATAATGCTGAGAACCTTACTATTTTATTTCAGCTGTATTCTGATGGCACCTCAATAAGGGGAAATGAAGGAAGATGCTGTAATACAGTGTGAAAGCGTTGTGAAGAGATAAGAGGGTGATGTGTAATTTATGATACTCAACATAATTTCGAGTATATAGCATTTTTTAGAAGAGCTATAAAGAGATGAGAGTTTCGTTGTGCATGTACCAGCAGTTGTAAAGGGTGGAAGTGTATGTTGGAGACAATTGTTCTAGAATTTATTAGTACAGATATGAAAATAAGAGTTATTAGCTATGCATTATGAACTGGAGCAGAGTGGTGAGAGTGTATGTCATGACATGTAAGGTATAATTATTTGCTGTTTTGTGTGATAAGATATTGATGAAAATGGAGAGGTCAGAGTAAGAGTTGTCAAAACTGGAGACAGGTATTCTTCGACTATAGTTAAAGAAAGTATTGTGGGAACCTAGATGAGATATTTGACATATTTATTTCATGTTCAATGAGAGTAGTGAAAGGAAGGATTGTTCCAGCATTTTCACTGGAGACAGTGTTACAATAGCGATATATAAATTATTGTGGCTTTGAATATAGATATTCTTTCTCCATTATTTTTATCCTAAATACTCTGAAAACCTATCTAAAAATGAGAATGTTCCTTTGCATATTATTTTGGTCAGTATTTAACAGCAAGATTCGAATAAAGTAAGATCTAAAATGGCATAAGGTTGATGGCGATAATTGGTTAAAGTATAATCTAACAATCTAATTTTAATTATATTATGGTATTACATTTGAATATTAAGGTAGTATTAAATTAGGATTAAGAACATGCAAATGACTAATGGCTGACTTCTCTTTGAAATGATATTTTTACTAATAGTGTGCACAAACAGCAGTTACCGAAGCTGTGGTGATCACCTTTGCCTTTTCATAAGCCTGTGTTGTACATGCATTGTAGTTTTATGTACTTGTGTAGTTAGATCCAATAAATAGAAGGGTACCCTGTACATAATTCTCTTTTTCTCTTTTGCGCTTATTGATAATACCTTTATTGTATAGCTCAGTTACAAAATCAGGATTTTATTATTTAGGATGCATTTTGTTACTCTCAGTTATTATTTTCGTCTCACTGCATATCTTCATTATGCAATATGTATGAAATTTGGGATTTCACTGCACAAAATATGTAGATGTATTATAAACGTATGTAGTCCAGTCAAATGGTAGTTTGAAGTGAAAAGTTATGGTTTAAGTGTTGTTAGTTTCTTATTTCATCTTCTTTTGTGCACATGGTGAACGTGAATCTGGAGCCCCCAACAAAAATTTGCCCAAAAATATGAGAAATCATCAGCAAACTGTTAAAAATGATGCTTTTTAGTGGTATTCAGCTTATAGCTTCCAGAGAAAGCTATTTACTCAAAAACTGGTCATGTGGTAAAACAAGGAGAAAATTATCTACAACTTACGTCCATAACATTTGGATGACTTATGGTTTCTATGCAAGGCAGTTTTTAAATATCAGGGAAATCACTACTTTTTCGAAAATAACAAAAAAACACAATATATATCTTTATTTCATTTAGGTAAACAGTGTTGTAAATTATGATAAAAGAGGTGAATTTCCGTACAGTTTAAATGTATTTAACTAGTCATACGAGCCTTCTTTCACACAGCTTCCATTATTTCTTCTGGGGAGCCTTCCAGCCCTATGTATTAAACAAGTAATCAGTGATTTAATTCCAAATATATGACAATTTATTGAACAGATATGAAACTATTACCTATTAAGAAACATATTCTGAAGACATAGATAAGTAGGGAGTGATGCTTGCGAGTGCTATGAAGTTCGTCGTCCGCCGATCTTGGACATGGAAACTGAGTCCTTACTTAACTTACTATCGAGCCTCAACTATTTACATTTCTTCGTTTGATCCTGGTTGTCGCTTTTGGGACATTCCAACGAACAACAACGTTTGTATATTTAAGTCGGCTAAGATTCCAGCCGTCTCCCTCTGAAATTTAACTTACCCGTGTGGAGTTTGCTGGTCTCCCATTGGGCGCCTGCCCAGGTGGCAGATAGGGGAATGCTCACCAGATATGGTGGGTAACGGGGAAATAAAATACCCGGGGTGGACCAAAACTAGCAACTGCTGCCTTGTAGTATGATATTGGCTTATCAAAGGCTAAAGGAAGAAAACATTGAGTAAAAATTACCTGGTCCTCCGGGTTGGGGATTGTGCAGTGGGCCAGCTCCTCACTCACATAAAAACATAAAAATGCTAAAAAACCTAATAATATGCCTCGGAAAAATTGGAACTTTGGACGACGAACTGGCGATGAGAAACGGAAAATTATGTTTGGACGCTGGAATGTGCAAGGTGTTTCCACTAAAATAAATTTACTACCTGCAGAACTTGACATGTTCAACATGGATGTTGTCGTACTCTCTGAAACAAAGAAGAAAGGCCAAGGAGAAGAAGAACTGGATAATTATGTACATATCTGGAGTGGGGTATCAAAAGCAGTAAGAGCCAAAGCAGGAGTCTCCATTATGATAAAGAAATCATGGAAAGAAAGAATCACAAATTGGACATTCATCAATCAACGTATTATAACTGTTGAAATGACATTATTTGCTAGGGAAGTTGTGATTATTGGCGTATATGCACCCACGAACGACACAAAAGATAAGGAGAAAGATACATTTTGGGACACCCTCAGGGAGACTATTGAAAAAATCCCAAGAAGAAAGGAACTGATTATCATGGGAGATCTGAATGGAAGGGTAGGAATTAGAGAATCTTGTAGAATAGCAGGAAAACATGGAGAGGACGAATATAATGACAATGGGGAACGATTGATTGCAATTTGTGAACAATTTGATCTAAAAATTACCAACACATTTTTCAAACATAAGGACAATCATAAATATACTTGGCAACAGAACACCAAAGAACTTCGTTCTATAATAGATTACATTATCATTAGGCAAACAAGTAGTTTCAAAGCAGTAGACGTCAGTTCTTGTAGGGGACCCCAGTGTGGATCAGACCATTATCTAGTTAAAATGAAGTCTTTCTGGCCATGGAAGAATGCAAGGAGTGATACAAGTAACATAAATAAAACAAACCAGATTGAGAAAGATGAAAATTTACCTTTTAATATTGACAGCCTACAAGACGAAAGTATCAGAACACTCTTTGCGGCCGGGATGGAAAGGAAACTGGTTGAATCATTTGAAGGAAGTACAGAGGAAATATATGACTATATAAAAGCTAATGTGAAAATCATAGCAACGGAGGTGTTGGGTAAAAAAGATAGCAACCACAACCGTGCAGCAGAGTGGTGGTCAGAGGAACTAGAGGTCCTCGTTTGAGAAAAACGAAATGCGTTCCTTCAGTGGTTGAATGATAAATCAGAAGAAACAAGATCAAAACACAAGGAAAAGAAGAATGAAGTGATGAAAAAAATAAGGATGGCAAAAAATGAAGCATGGGAAAGAACATGTGCCAAGGTGAATAGCAAATTAGGATTTGGGAGAGCAAAAGAAGCGTGGTCAGTATTGAAAAGGCTTCGACAGGATACAAAAAGCAAAACTAATCTCCAACTGATAACACAAAAGGAATGGGAAGAGTATTTCCAAAAATTATTAAATGAGGACAGAGAAGAATATCTAGAAGGAGGAACAGGGGAAGATAAAGGACATGAAGATGATGAGATCCAGATTTTAGAAAGTGAAGTACTTCAGGCGTTGAGAACAGGAAAGAATGGTAAATCACCGGGACCAGGCAATATCAATCTGGAGTGTCTGAAATATGGTGGTGACAAAATTGTGAAACTGATAACACAGCTCTTCAACAAAATGATACATGGAGATTCAATACCCAACGAGATGAAGCTAGGTTACATTAATACAATATTTAAGAAAGGGGATCGCAAAATTTGTTCAAACTATCGAGGAATTTGTGTTACAAACACATTAATGAGAATTTTTGCGAAAGTAATTAAAAACAAACTGGAAAAAAATTTTAGAACCCAAGAAGAACAATGTGGATTCACGGCTGGGAGATCATGTGTAGACCATATTTTCACATTACGACAGATTTTGGAGAGACATAGGGAAAAATCAAAAAATATAGGATTAATTTTCATAGATCTAGAAAAAGCATATGATACTATTCCAAGAAAATTACTTTGGAGAGCACTACATATGGCAAACATAAACCCTCCCTTGATTAAAATAATACAACAGATGTATAAAGATAACATTTGCCAAGTGAAAGTTGGTAATAAACTTTCACAGAAATTTAGAACAAGCAAAGGCCTTTTACAAGGCTGTCCCATGTCACCATCATTATTTAAAATCTATATAGATATTAGCCTTAGAACATGGTCTCGTAAATGTAATAGTATGGGATTAGAAATAAGAGATGGAGTTTACCTACATCATTTATTGTTTGCTGATGATCAAGTAGTCGTAGCACAAGATGGGGAGGATGCTAACTATATGTGCAATCAACTAGCAGTAGCATACAAAACTTGGGGGTTGAAGATTAATTACCAAAAAACAGAATACTTGACGACTGATTCAGATGAGCTATACATTGAAGGAAAGAAAATCAAAAAGATAAACACTTTCTGTTATTTAGGATCCATTTTAGAAATCGAGGGAAAATCAGAGTCAGAAATCAATAAAAGAATTAGTAGCGGACGGAGGGTCACTGGGATGCTTAACTCAGTCTTATGGAGCAGGAATGTAATGAGCAGAACTAAAAAACTAATATACAAATCCATATTAGAGAGTGTGGTTCTGTATGGAACGGAGACCTGGACAATTAACATGAAGCACATTAAAAAATTACAAGCTCTAGAGATGGACTTTTGGAGAAGATCGGCAAGAATCTTCGGGAAAGAAAAGATAAGGAACACGGAAGTAATAAGGAGAATGGAAATAAAAGAAAGAATATATGACATAATGGATAGGAAGAAATTACAGTGGTACGGGCCTGTACGACGAATGGAGAAAACCAGAATACCAAAATTGATACTGGAGTGGGAACCGGAGGGGAGAAGAAGAAGAAGAGGACGACCTATGACAACCTGGCTCCAAAATGTACAGCACACAATGAGGAGAATGGGCGCAGAGGAAGAGGACACACAAGATCGAAACACCTGGAGAAATATTTTGAGATTATAGTTTAAGAACGTTTATTGTTTGTATTGTAATTTCCAAGTAAATTATTATGTTGGAGATAAGCCTCTGTAATGAGGAAAAGCTCAAAATAATAAATAAAAATAAAATTCCCTGTTATGGAAGTTCACAAACGGTATTTTCTGCCTTGTTGCCGTTGACGTTCCGGTTTTCTGCCTTGGTCGTTGACGTAATTTTAGGCAGTGTACTTTGCTCGGCGTGTCGTTGCTGTCCAGTGCGGTGTGTAGTTCGACAGCTGAGGTATTTTTGGTCTTTGTGGGCGCCAATATTCTGTGTGTCGTGGTTGTTTTGGTGGTTGCGTGGAGCGGAACTAATTTGGTTGATTGGTCGGTCGGCTGTCTGTCGGTTGGGTTGCCTCCAGATTAAGAAGTCATTGGACAGGCTGCCTATCTCACCTAAACAGGCGTTAGTGTTACAATCCCAGGCCGAGCCTTGGAATCTTCTGAGCATCGTTCCTAGTGTGTTATGTGGTAATTTCCCTATTTGGATTTTAGTTATTTGGCTGATGCGTGGCTTTCAGCCGAGTATGAGTATCTCTTAAATTAATGTTCTTGTCTTGCCCTTAAGGCATGAGATTGTTATATTTTTATATGGGGCCTTCAGCCGAGCCGGCCGGAGTGGCTGAGCGGTTCTAGGCGCTACAGTCTGGAACCGCGCGACCGCTACGGTCGCTGGTTAGAATCCTACCTCGGGCATGGATGTGTGTAATGTCCTTAGGTTACTTAGTAGTTCTAAGTTCTAGGGGACTGATGACCTCATATGTTAAGTGCCATAGTGCTCAGAGCCATCTGAACCATTTGAACCTTCAGCCGAATTTTACTGGAGAGGTTTTAAGATAAGGCCTTCAGCCTTTTAGATTGAAACTCTTTCTAGGCCTTAAGCCATTAAACATATTTTGTTGATATGTGGCCTTCAGCTGAGTATTAATCCCTCTTAAATTAATGTCCTTGTCTTGCCCTTAAGTCATGTGATTGTTTTCTGTGTTTTATATGAAATGTTTTAAGATACGGCCTTCTGCCCTTTAAAATTGAAACTCTTCTTCTAGGGCTTAAGCCATTAAATCATTTGTTGGTGAGCAGCCTTCAACTGAGTTTCAATAACTCTTAAATTAATCTTCTTCTCTTGCCCTTAAGGCATAAGATTGTTATGCTTTTGCATGGAGCCTTCAGCCCAATTTGCATGAAATGTTTTAAGATAAGCCTTCTGCCTTTTGATTGAAACCCTTCTTCTTGCTTAATATGTGACCTCCAACCTACTTACATTAAAATTAAATTCCTGAGGCCTTCAGCCGATTAGATTGAAGGTTAAAAAAACATCCTTGGGTGAAACCTCCAGAAGAACCTTGTATTTCAATTTTACTTAAACGTTTTGTCTTGGATTTTGAATGTGGCCTTCAGCGAATCTTAAGTTAATCAAAGGTGGTCTATTAAAGTTTTGAGTGTTTTGCATCGTTGTTATAATACTGTGTGTTGATAAATAAAGTTTTTATGTTCAGTGTAACTGACAGGAACTCATTTTGGCCCCTTTCCACAATCTAATCTTCTCTGTCCTGCTACGCCAGGCATTTCAGAACTGTTTTCTTTTTCTGCAGATGTTAAGAAGACGTTTGGCATGAAATATTGAAAATTATTTTCTCCCACACTTCTAGATTTTACTACGAAGATTACTAGCTTTCTGCAGCTAAACAGTCTTTTTTTTTGTCTTAATTTACCTTAATGTTCCTGAAGACAGATATAAAACTGCAGAAACAGTAGTCCACTGATACTCATCACTGGCCTTGTTTCTCGAATTTGTCATAACGTTCATCGACTGCTCAAACGACTCCTCGTACGAATGCATGCTCTCGCAGTGATATCCGTTAATAACATATTCTCGAGTTTCAAGTTGCGTCAAGTGGTTAACTGTGCACAAGGTTTCGGCAGAGATCTCCTCTGCCATTGTCGAGTGGCTGACTGTCGTGTGGATGCCGCTGCCGTGCTTATGTAGCCGCGCCGTCACCAGTGTCGTCACTGGTCAAGTGGTTGACTGTGTCCCGCGCCACCCCGTATGGTGACATTTCGATGGTGCGATCACCGCGTCCACTTCAACTCCCCAGCCACAGGATCCCATACCATACTCAGCTGCAATTGAAGGTATTGCCCAATATTTTGATCTCTAGAACCGGTTGGTCCACTTAATAAAAGAAGTCTCGTCCAGTGCAATTCGGTGTCCAATTTTCAGTGCAGTGCCACTACAGCTGGTTCTTCGGGGAGCATAGGCACTAACACCTTTCACGTTCTATGCGCTGCTGCTCAATAGTATGGACGGTGTGCCCACACCCACGCGATATTCTGTATATTCCAGGTGTTCAGAGGTCTTCATCGTCTTTCACTGGCATCATTAGTTGTCAGATCTTTGCTGGGGGGCGTGAAGACTGTCGATTTTAAGTCTCCTCGGGAGCCATTGTTGTTACTGAGCCACATAATGGTAAAAACAAAATCTTCAACTCTTCTTTGGAGGCCTTCTGCTTTAGTGGCTTAGAAGAAAGTGCTTGCTAAATTTGCCTATTGTTGTAACCGCTTTCTTTCAAAACTTTACGTACGTGGCTCAGTTACCTTGGCATGTTTTCGGCATCTGAGACGGTTTCAACTCAATGTACCAAGATTCTCCGACCGTTTCTGTGAAGGGTGGTGGTAACTGGTGGTGTGCAGTTGCCGATCCGTGTGGGGGGGACTTGCGGTAAGTGCTGTCACCGAGAAACCCATTGGGTTTACGGCGAATAATGACGTCCAGGAATGACAAGGAATTGTCCTTCTATACTTCCATCGTGAACTTTATGTGGTTATAGATGTTTCTAATGTGTTCCAGGAGCTGTTCCAGCTTTTCATGTATATGAGGCAATATAACGAAGGTATCAATGACGTGACGATAAAATCAACCAGGCTTTGCAGGAGCTGTGTCCAAGTCAATGTTCTCGAAATCCACCATAAAGAGGTTGGCTACAACTGGAGCTAATATACTCCCCATCGCGACGTCAGTCTGGTTGAAATATTGTCCACCATATAAAAATACGATGACGTCCACGACGGTGTTGTCAAAGAACTGGGACAGCAAGTCTACAGACACACGTGAATATGTAAAAAAAAACATTTACAGTAATCATAATATCTCATTCTACATCTACATCTACACACCGCAAGCCACCCAACGGTGTGTGTCGGAGGGCACTTTACGTGCCACTGTCATTACCTTCCTTTTCTGTTACAGTCGCGTATGGTTCGCGGGAAGAACGACTGCCGGAAAGCCTCCATGCGCGCTCGAATCTCTCTAATTTTACATTCGTGATCTCCTCGGGAGATATAAGTAGGGGGAAGCAATATATTCGATACCTCATGCAGAAACGCACCCTCTCGAAACCTGGACAGTAAGCTACACCGCGATGCAGAGCGCCTCTCTTGCAGAGTCTGCCACTTGAGTTTGCTAAACATCTCCGTAACGCTATCACGCTTACCAAATAATCCTGAGACGAAACGCGCCGCTCTTCTTTGGATCTTCTCTATCTCCTCTGTCAACCCGACCTGGTACGGATCCCACACTGATGAGCAATACTCAAGTATAGGTCGAACGAGTGTTTTGTAAGCCACCTTCTTTGTTGATGGACTACATTTTCTAAGGACTCTCCCAATGAATCTCAACCTGGCACCCGCCTTACCAACAATTAATTTTATACGCATACTCCCAGATATTTTACAGAAGTAACAGCTACCAGTGTTTTGTTCTGCTATCATATAATCATACAATAAAGGATACTTCTTTCTATGCATTCGCAATACATTAAATTTCTATATGTTAAGGGTCAGTTGCCACTCCCTGCACCACGTGCCTATCCGCTGCAGATCATCCTGCATTTCGCTGCTATGTTCTATGCTGCAACTTCTCTGTATACTACAGCATCATCCACGAAAAGCCGCACGGAACTTCCGACACTATTTATAAGGTCATTCACCAAGGCGTAACGTTTAATTCGATCGATGAAGCCCGCCGTATTTTTTATGTGCTGTAAAAAGTGTGCAGCGTGCGTCTAGCAGAGACTGGCCAAATGTTTTCAAGGGGCTGAAGGTCGGCGATCCGATGGTGTCATTACAGCCCTTTAATGGTATATCCTCTTATGTATCTTCGGCAGACTATGGAACGTGGATGGTCCCGGTGCATGAGAAAGGAGATTCTTAATAAAACTCTCTTCCAGCAATGAGTGCGTTGGAAGCTCCAAAGTCTTTCTCACTGTTCTGGGTGCTGGGTCCGGAGGCAGTTGTGGTACTATCTGCCTTCAGAATCAGTCAGATTTTCGCGTCATAGTCGGCTCGTTCCATTGGGACGGCAGCATTGCCCCTGTCAGGTAACAGGACGGTGGTCAGAGGATCGTTGCGGAGAGCAAGGAGGCCATCGCGCTCAGCTCTAGTCATGGTTGGTACTTGTGGCTTGGATTTTAAAAGAATTTCTTCTGTCGTTTCACTGGGAAACTTAAGAACAGTTTGTTCAACGCCACTTAATATGTCAGTGCAAGAGATACTCTGTGGTAAAGGAGCAAATTTAAGTCTCTTCATAAGCACTGAGATGGCACCCGGGTCGAAGTTTCTTGCTGACATGTTGATCACGGCACGTTCTGCAGTTTTTCGTTCTGCTCAAAGTTGTTATTGTAAAAGTGGACTGAATTTCCTTTCCTGTTTCTCCAGCCTTGATGACCTTACTTGTGCCAACATTTCTGAGTCGATCCAGTCCCAATATAACGACGCAAGTGACCACGTCAGTGGCGGGTGGACAGCCGAAAGCTCACGGCCGTCTGTGTCGAGCTCTTTTCTGGTGAAGTGTATCCTCTCCAGCAGTAGGGCGAAACTGTCATAACGAAGTACTCTTCTTGTTATTGCAGTCTCGATGTGATGGTTAATGACGGCAAATCATGAGACCGTCTTCTCATCACGCCAGCGTAATAGAAAGGCTAGCGAGTTCAATAAATTCGTCTTCTTAACGCGCAACTTCCCCAGACGTTTGATTCTGCAAAACGCCTCCTCTCCGTAGAGGTGCATTATGTACGAATGCACACTCTGGCGGCGATGTCCATTGATAAAATATTCCCGGGTTTCAGGCTGTGAAAAGTGGTTAACTGCCCACGAACTCTCGACGGAGATCTCCACTGCCACTGTCAAGTGGTTGACCGTCTTGTGGATACCTTTTCCGTGATTACGTAGCCGTGCCGTTGCCAGTGACGTCACTGGTGCCCAAACCCGCATTACATATGGTATTGTTTTGGTGTCGCGACCGCTGCCCCCGCTTCAACTCCCAATGACAGGATCTCAGGCCATATTCAATCCACCGTCTTTATTGAGGGCGTTGTCCGATATGTTAATCTCTAGTGGCCTGTTTAATAACAGAAGTGTCGTCGAATGCAATTCTAGTGCAGTGCAATCCAGTTTTGTTGTTGTTTTTTTTTTCGCTCGAAATGATAAAAGGCAGTACTTGTACGGGACCTAACTCACTAGCATACACAACTTCTTGGGGACAACAAGAAGCTTCACCTTTACGTCAGCTACGTACTATTCTATAGCATTACCTATTAATGACATCTCCTCTGCACGTTTACCTGAGGTTGTTGTTGTTGTTGTTGTGGTCTTCAGTCCTGAGACTGGTTTGATGCAGCTCTCCATGCTACTCTATCCTGTGCAAGCTTCTTCATCTCCGAGTACCTACTGCAACCTACATCCTTCTGAATCTGCTTAGTGTATTCATCTCTTGGTCTCCCTCTACGATTTTTACCCTCCACTCTGCCCTCCAATACTAAACTGGTGATCCATTGATGCCTCAGAACACCTCCTACCAACCGATTCCTTCTTCTAGTCAAGTTGTGCCACAAACTTCTCTACTCCCCAATCCTATTCAGTACTTCCTCATTAGTTATGTGATCTACCCACTTAATCTTCAGCATTCTTCTGTAGCACCACATTTCGAAAGCTTCTATTCTCTTCTTGTCCAAACTATTTATCGTCCATGTTTCACTTCCATACATGGCTACAGTCCATACAAATATTTTCAGAAACGACTTCCTGAGACTTAAACCTATACTCGATGTTAACAAATTTCTCTTCTTCGGAAATGCTTTCCTTGCCATTGCCAGTATACATTTTATATCCTCTCTACTTCGAACATCATCAGTTATTTTGCTCCCCAAATAGCAAAACTCCTTTACTACTTTAAGTGTCTCATTTCCTAATATAATTCGCTCAGCATCACCCGACTTAATTCGACTACATTCCATTATCCTTGTTTTGCTTTTGTTGATGTTCATCTTATATCCTCCTTTCAAGACACTATCCATTCCGTTCAACTGCTCTTCCAAGTCCTTTGTAGTCTCTGACAGAAGTACAATGTCATCGGCGAACCTCAAAGTTTTTATTTCTTCTCCATGGATTTTAATACCTGCTCCGAATTTTTCTTTTGTTTCCTTCACTGCTTGCTCAATACAGAGATTGAATAACATCGGGGAGAGGCTACAACCCTGTCTCACACCCTTACCAACCACTACTTCCCTTTCATGTCCCTCGACTCTTATAATTGCCATCTGGTTTCTGTACAAATTGTAAATAGCCTTTCGCTCCCTATATATTATCCCTGCCACCTTTAGAATTTGAAAGAGAATATTCCAGTCAACATTGTCAAAAGCTTTCTCCAAGTCTACAAATGCTAGGAACGTAGGTTTGCCTTTCCTTAATCTGACTTCTAAGATAAGTCGTAGGGTCAGTATTGCCTCACGTGTTCCGATATTTCTACGGAATCCAAACTGATCTTCCCCGAGGTCGGCTTCTACCAGTTTTTCCATTCGTCTGTAAAGAATTCGTGTTAGTATTTTGCAGCCGTGACTTATGAAACTGATAGTTCGGTAATTTTCACATCTGTCAACACCTGCTTTCTTTGGGATTGGAATTATTATATTCTTCTTGAAGTCTGAGGGTATTTCGCCTGTCTCATACATCTTGCTCACCTGATGGTAGAATTTTGTCAGGACTGGCTATCCCAAGGCTGTCAGTAGTTCTAATGGAATGTTGTCTACTCACGGGGCCAGGTCTTTCAGTGCTCTGTCAAACTCTTCACGCAGTATCATATCTCCCATTTCATCTTCATCTACATCCTCTTCCATTTCCATAATATTGCCCTCAAGTACATCACCCTTGTATAGACCCTCTATATACTCCTTCCACCTTTCTGCTTTCCCTTCTTTGCTTAGAACTGGGTTTCCATCTGAGCTCTTGATATTCATACAATTGGTTCTCTTTTCTCGAAAGGTCTCTTTAAGGGTATACGGAATGAGTTTTTTGATGAAAAAATTCATTTTTGGGTTAATTCCTTTTTCGAAAAATTTAGACTCTTCCGTTTAATACAATGTATAAAATATTTGGATGACGTGAACTGAACTATTTTAAATAATTTTTTAAAATGATTTCGACACACGATGTTCCGCACCTTGTATATGAGACGCGAAATATACCTGATATAGACAGCCTTGTCAGAGATATAATTGAGTACAAGAGAGTTAGCTTTTCTCTTGGCAACACTGCTAGACAGTTGACAATAGATTCTGCACCATTTGTATCGTTTCCTTTGTGAGTACATCCATGTCATTGTTGTGGAAGTCGTATGTGGAGAAGTCATTGAGTTTTCTTTCCTTCAACATGCCAATACCTAGTCTGAAGGTATTTAGAAAGCGTGTACATTGGCGCAAGAAAGTAAAGTGTACTAAAAATTCGTTTGATTCATCTTCATCGCCGTGGTCCCGTGGTTAGCGTGAGCGGCTGCGGAACGAGAGGTCCTTGGGGTGAAAAGTTTTATTTTGGTAGTCACTCAAGATGGCGCCAATAGAAGAGTGTTGTGACACATCTCAGTCCTCAAAAAGGTTAAATTAAGTAGTTCATCATGAAAGGCATCTTTTTTGTGAAGTGTAACTACTGGTTTCACGAAAAATGTGCGAAAGTGAATTTAAAATTCATAAAAGACGAGTTTCCATGGTCGTGTCCACTTTTCGTATTGAGACGGCTGAACTCGTAAGTACCGTGAACTCAAAAGAAGAAATTATTAAATTGATTCAAAGTGACATTGAAGCGCTGAAGGCGGAAATTTTAGCATTGAAACAAGAAAATTCTGAACTGGTTATTGAAAGAAAATCCTGCGTGTGTAGAAATCAACCCATTACTGAACAAAGTGGCAAACATCCGCATTTGTGTAATACGGCGAATAATACCACAGAGAACTCAGTCAGTGAAACAAGTGGTAAATATAAATGGAAAACAGTTTCCTATAATAAGAAGGACAAACGTAAAAGTGCAACGAACAAAGAAGATGACAAAAACGATTTTCTGTTAATAGGTGATTCTATATTAAAAAAATGTTATTGTGCCGGACTGCAAGGTCGATGTTCGACCTGGAATCCAATCGCATCAACTCAACAAACATTTTAAGAATGTACTGTCCACGAAAAGAAACACGGGTGAAACTGGTAACAAAACTTTAAGTACCGACGATTACAGAGGTGTCTTAATCCACGTGGGCACAAACTCCATCCGCAGTAACAGTGAGGAATAAATCGTGAATGAAACACGGAATCTGATTAGATCGGCGAAAACTGTGTACCCAACATCCAGGCTGGTAATTAGTGGAATTATTCATCGAAGATCGGTAAGTGATACTTACATCAACAGGATAAATACCGGCATTAGGGAACAGTGCAACAGACTCGGTGCAGTATTCATTGACCCAAACAAATTCTTAAACTGCAAGTGTCTGGGAAAAGACGGCGTGCACTTGAATAGACTAGGCTCCGTGATCCTTAGCAAAATGTTCATAGACGTGTGTTAAGTCCTAAGAAGCAAGGGAAACTAATTCATTGTGATAGGGGTGGCAAAGAAAAAATTCAAACTGAAAATAAAAAGTTTAGGTACCAAACAATGGATGCACGTCAAATAACTAAAAGCAAAAACGATCTATTGATGCACTGGAATATAAATGGCTTAGGGGCAGAACTACCAAATCGTAAATTCTCAAAAATCGACGAACTAAAAATTCTGCTTTCAGAATCCGTAAATATTAAAATAATCTTCCTAAATGAACACTGGTTAACAGAAGATAGTATAAAAGTACTAAATAGTATTAATAATTTTGAGGTAGCTGCTAGCTTTTGTAGAATAAGCAAATCTCGTGGAGGCTCCTGCATTCTTGTCAATTCTTCCATAAGTTATACAGTAAGAGATAGTTTTAATTATTTAAATGAAGACAGCGGGTTTGAAAGTTGCTTTGTAGAACTAAGTGATCTGAATACACTGGTTATAGCAATCTACAGAAATCCTGGATGTGGAAAAAGTGTTTTTAACCAAATTCGAATGCCTCCTGGAAAAACTCCAGAAAGAAAGTAAGAAAAAAGTTGTTATAGCAGCAGACTTCAACTTAAATGTCTTAGTTGAAAGCAATGATTCCACAAAATTTCGTGACTTAATTCAGAAATCTGGTTTCAAGCTAAATTTTTCTGAAGGCACTAGGGAAAACAGCAGATCAGTGACCTGAATTGATAATATTGTTACTAACTACAAATTTGACAGTGGAAATAAGCACAAATACTGCTTAGACTTGGGTATTTCAGATCACTCAGCTCTGTTTCTTGAGCTCCCAAAAGCAAATAACCTAAAGCCTCCAGAAGTGTGTATAAAAAGGGATCTCAGTAAAGGTAAAACGGATTTATTCCGCAGTAAATTAAGTATAATAAGCTGGCCTGTAGACTACAATTGTTCAAGCTCCATAAACTATGACAAATTCTTGAATTGTTTCTTAGAGGTATTTAATGAATCATTTCCTCGTAGGTATAAGCAAAAGAAAGTTAATGGTAAACTCAAATAGATGACAACAGGAATAAAACTCTCTAGTGCCAGAAAGAGAGAGCTCCACAATGAGTTAAAATCAAACAGAAATCCAGATTTTGTTATTTATGTCAAACAGTATAAAGCTGTATTTAGGAAAGTTGTAGCAGCAGCTAAAAAAATGGCAAATAATAAATTCATATGAGAACACAGCAATAAAACAAAAGCAATGTGGTCAGTTGTTCAGTCTGAACTAGGAGCCAAAGTAAAAATTCATGAGATTTTGAAAATTAGACATGAAAATGAAATTATAGTAAACCCTGTTCAGATGTCAAGTTGTTTCAATGAATTCTTCCTAATTGTAGTAAGATCGGATGTGGATATGACATTCTATCAGGGCATCACAAATTTGGAAAACAGCCAGAACACATCTTTTAAACAATTTCAAAAAATAACCCAAAGGGATGTGGTAAAGAAAATATTGCCTCTAAAAAACAAAACCTCATGTGGGTGGGATGAAATAACAACATCTGTAATCAAGTATGTGTACGATATTATTTCCCAACCACTGTCAACTATTATAAATCAATCTTATGAACAGGGATGCATTCCAGAGGTATTGAAATATGCTGAGATCAAACCTCTATTCAAGAAAGGATCGACAGAAGATATGGGGAATTACTGCCCTGTCTCTCTCTTGCCAGTCTTCTCTAAAGTGTTTGAAAAGATTGCAGTAAAACAAATTAATAACTTTCTTACTGTAAATGATATAATTTTTAAAAACCAGTTCGGATTCCAACAGGGTAAAAACACTGTGATGCTATAAATGAGTTTATCCAAAAATATGCTCCACGTTAGATAAAGGTAGAAAGGTCACAGGTATATTCTGTGATCTGAGTAAAGCTTTTGATTCAATGAACCATGCATTACTCTTCCACAAATTACAGATGTATGGAATCAGAGACACTGCTTTAAAATGGTTTAGTTCTTACCTGTCAGGTAGGAAACAAAGAGTAATTTTAACTTCAAATGGAACCAATCATTCATCAGACTGGAAAACAGTTCCCCAAGGAGTCCCACAAGGTTCAATATTGGGTCCCTATCTGTTTCTTTTTTACGTAAATGACCTACCACTTGCTATTGATGTTCATTCAGCCTTATTTCCTGATGATACATCAGTTCTAATTGAAAATGAGATATCTGAAAATATTCCAGAAAAAGCCAAAAATACTTTAGAAAAACTTGAATCTTGGTTCTATCAAAATGGACTAAAACTAAATGTAACTAAAACCAAAATGATGCAATTTGAAGCTAAATCAGAAGAACGGAGTGAAATAAAGATAACTTGCAATGATCAGGATATCACAGAAGCAAACCACGTGAAGTTCTTAGGCCTAAATCTTGACAAAAATTTAAATTGGAAGGTACACATAGATTACTTAGCAAATAAACTGAACAACTTAGCATTTGCAATGTGTATTTTGTCAGGTGCCACAAACATGGATACCAGAAAGATAGTTTATCACTGCTACTTTGTGTCAGTTATTCGTTATGGCATAATCTTCTGGGGAAATTCAGCAAATGTCACTAGGCTCCTAGTATTACAAAAGAAAGTAATTATAAACATGTGTGTTGCAAAAAAACGGGAATCCTGTCGACCACTGTTAAAAAATTTAAAAGTACTATCTATCTCCTCACTTTACATTGTGGTGTCACCACCAGACACCACACTTGCTAGGTGGTAGCCTTTAAATCGGCCGCGGTCTGTTAGTATACGTCGGACCCGCGTGTCGCCACTGTCAGTGATTGCAGACCGAGCGCCGCCACACGGCAGGTCTAGAGAGACTTCCTAGCACTCGACCCAGTTGTACAGCCGACTTTGCTAGCGATGGTTCACTGACAAATTACGCTCTCATTGCCTAGACGATAGTTAGCATAGCCTTCAGCTACATCATTTGCTACAACGTAGCAAGGCGCCATTATCATTTGCTATTTATCTTGTGATGCATGTACCGTCAGACCGATGTTCACCAATTATGGATTATAGCTAAGTATTCCAACAGCTACGACCTTTTTTGCTAAAGTCTAACTTCCTTAAATGTTCCAGACCTCACGCCAGCCTGCATGAGCTTAACGCGTGCCTTTCGGCTACCAATCATAGTGGCTTGGCTGTCTTGCCAAGTTACAACAGTTTGGCGACGAGCCAATCCGCATTCGTACCGCTCCTGCCCTGATTTACTTGTGTAATGGCTTCGCCACATTCTCCAGATGTACTGTCCGAATTTTATCGCTTACAGAACCAGCAGACGCAGGCCTTACTGGATGCCCTTGGACAGCTCGTCCAGGGTCAACGTGCACTGCAAAACGATGCGGCAGCCGCCGCTTCACTGCTACCGCAGCCACAACATGCAGTTGCACCACCTTTTCGTCCTTTTGATGCGGCACTGGAAAGCTGGATGGAGTGGTCACGCCAATTTGGATTCCATCTCGCCGCCTACAGAATTCAAGGTAATGAACGGCAGCCTTTTCTCCTTTCCTCCGTAGGCGTCCAAACCTACTGTGTGATAGTGAAATTGTTTCCCCGACGCGACGTAGCAACTCTATCCTACGAAGAAATTTTGTCTGCATTAGATGCATATTTCAAAGAATCAGTCAATGTAGTTGCAAAAAGGTATACCTCCTTTCGTACAAAACATATGGCCTGTCAGACTAATAGGGAGTCGGTTGCAACCTTGCAAGGCCTTACTAGGGATTGTGCTTTTGAATGTGAATGTGGACTCCCTTATTCAGATACTATGGTGCGTGATGCTATTGCACAGAACGTTTCTGATGTTCGTATAAGGGAACAGATTTTGAAACTAGTCAATCCCTCCCTTCAGCAAGTGATGGACATTTTGGATCGGCAGGACACACTTGATTTTGCTCAGGACTCGTTTGAAACTTCGCCACCCGTGTGTCACGTTAACCGGCCTGCCGGGCGAGCTGCACGGAACAGTAAACAGTCCTTGCGCCTGGCTCTCAGCCACATGTCCCACGCCAGCATGCAAATGCAGTGAAATCATGCCCGCGGTGTGCTACTAGACATTTGCGTGAGAATTGCCCGTCACGCCAGGCTATTTGCTTTTTCTGTAGTAAAAAAGGACATGTTCAAAGTGTTTGCCAGAAAAAGCTCCGATCGGAAGCTCAAAACCATTCCAGGCCCTTTGCTTCATGCCGGAAGTGGAATCGAACCAAGGATACTCAGACTTGCGACACTTCGCCCATGGAAATTCATGTCGTTCATGCCACTCCGCCCAGTGCTACTCTCTCTAACAGTGACTGTGTTGGTTCCACAAATAGTGTGCGTCGCCATCGCCGGAAATCCCGTCAAGTCACAAGTGATTCTGTACCAGTGTCAGTTCACGTTGCATGAGACAGTCGCTCTTGTCTTCAGCAGGACAATAAACTTTTTGTTGATTTGGACATTAATGGCAAAGTGATACCGTTCCAGCTCGATACCGGAGCTGCAGTTTCACTACTCAGTCACGACACGTACAAACAACTGGGCACACCTCCGTTGCGTGCCGCAAATCTTACGCTAACTAGTTTTCCGGACAAGCGATCCCTGTGTTGGGACAGTGCAGCTTTCTTGCAACATACAAGGGACAAACAAAACTTGTGTCATTTTACGTCCTTCGTTCTTCTTCTGCAGTGAACTTGTTTGGTTTCGATTTATTTCAGTTGTTTAACTTGTCTATAGTAAATCAGGTCCTATCAGTGAACCAGACAGTGCCTTCAGCCAGTGTTTCTCGTCTGTGTGAAGAATTTGCAGACATTTTTGCACCGGGCCTCGGTTGCGCTAAGAACTATAACGCACATTTGGAACTGAAAGTAAACGCGCAACCGAAGTTTTTTAGAGCGCGCAATGTTCCCCACGCATTGCGTGATGAGGTCGCAAAAACGTTACACGATTTGGAATCATATGGTGTAATTGAACATGTGCAGGCTTCCCTCTGGGCATCACCCTTAGTAATTTTGCATAAACTGTGGTGTCACCGCCAGACACCACACTTGCTAGGTGGTAGCTTAAATCGGCCGCGGTCCATTAGTACATGTCGGACCCGCGTGTCGCCGCCATTAGTACTTGCAGACCTAGCGCCACCACATGGCAGGTCTAGAAAGACGGACTAGCACTCGCCCCAGTTGTATGGACGACATTGCTAGCGACTAGACGTACGAGGCCTTCCTCTCATTTGCCGAGAGACAGTTAGAATAGCCTTCAGCTAAGCACATGACTACGACCTAGCAAGGCGCCATTAGCCTTACCTACTTTGAGAGTTATAGTATAAATGTCTCAAGAAGAACGCTGTATTCATCAGAGAATAAAAGTTAAGTATAAAGCAACTACGTACTTTTCTTGCTACCATTCAATAGTTATCCTGTTTCAGACTTCACGCCCGTCTGCATTAGTTAGCGTGCCTTTCGGCTACCTCCGAGTGGTGTGGCTGTCTTGCTACGCCACAACAGTTTGGTGTGGCTGTCTTGCTACGCCACAACATAAACCTTCCGGAAAATTGAGACTTTGAGTGGACTTCAAGGCAACAGTGAATCCACAACTAGTGACAGCAACTTTTCCTTTACCCCACCCGGAAGATCTTTTTGACAAACTGTGCCCGGGTAAATATTTTTCGAAGTTGGACCCAGCAGATGCGTACTTGCAAATACCAGTGGATGAAGAATCCCAGCGCGTTTTGGTGGTTAACATGCATCTTGGTTTGTATCGATTCAAACGACTGCCATTCGGGTGTGCATCCGCCCCTGCATTGTTTCAGCAATATCTACAAACTGTTTGTGCGTCGGTCCCTACTGCAGCAAACTATCTGGACGATATTGTGATCTCCGGAAAGACGGTCGAAGAACATTTAGCCAATCTCAGAACATTATTTCAGGTCTTGCGACAAAATGGTCTTCGCTTGCGGAAGGACAAATGTGTGTTTTTTGCTCGTGACTTACCCTATCTGGGACACGTACTCAATGCCCAAGGCATACATCCCAGTTCAGAGCACCTCCGTGTCATACAAGACTTGCCTTCGCCGCAGAATTTGAAGCAGCTACAGAGTGTGCTGGGAAAAATTAATTACTATCATCGCTATGTGCGCCACGCCTCTTCCATTTCAGCTCCGCTTCATCGCTTACACCGTAAAGGTGTTCCGTTCGTCTGGACGACGGAATGCGAACGCGCCTTTCGCCAGTTGAAATCGGCGTTGCTTTCCAATACTTGCCTTACGCCATTCGATCCCCGGAAGCCCCTTTTGTTGATGGTGGATGCATTGGATTTCGGGATCGGTGCTGTGCTTGCGCACATAGATGGTTCGCACGATCACCCTATTGCCTTTGCGTCCAAATTGCTCTCTGCTGCGCAACGCAATTATTCACAGATCGAGAATGAAGCATTGGTTCTCGTATTTGGTGTTATAAAGTTTCATGATTTCTTGTATGGTCGTCACTTTACCATCATCACAGACCACAGACCTTTGACATCGCTTTTTCATCCGACCAAGCCTGTACCTCCACGTACAGCGCAGAAATTCATTCGCTGGTCTATTTTCCTCTCGCAGTACCGCTACGATATCTTGTATCGGTCCACTGCTAAGCACGGAAACGCCGATGCGTTGTCCCGTTTGCCTGTTGCTGAGGATAGAGCATTCGAGTCCTCCGAACTTGCTTGCATGTTCATTGATTCGGAAACCGATGACGTGGTCGAATCGTTTCCGATTGATTTTCGTCGTGTAGCTACAGCCACAGCTGCCGACCTTGTCCTTGATACCGTTCTGCGTTTTGTTGCTACGCAATGGCCCTTGTCAAAGTCACGGATCGAGGATCCGTTGGTTCGCCGATTTTTTGCTCACAAGGAGAGACTTTTTGTACGATGTGGTGTTTTGCTGTTGCGTTCTGATAATGATCAGTCCAGGGTTGTGGTCCCACGTTCGTTACAGTCCTCTGTCTTAAAGCTTCTCCACCAAGGACATTGGGATATAGTGCGAACGAAACAACTTGCTCGTCAGCACTGTACTTTGGTTCGGAATCGATGCTGCGATTACGAATATGTGCTCTTCTTGCATGGTGTGTGCCAAACAACAATCCGCACCACCGCGGAAATTCTTTGCATGGCCAAAAGCCACTTCCCCTTGGCAACGCTTACACATCGATTTTGCTGGTCCCTTCTGGAATGCTCGATGGTTGGTTCTGGTCGATTCATTCAGTAATTTTCCTTTTGTTGTCCGGATGTCTTCCACGACGTCATCTGCCACCATCCAAGCGTTGTCCGCTATCTTTTGCATTGAAGGTCTTCCGCAGACTATTGGTTCCGAAATGGCCCACAATTCGTGTCCGCAGAATTTCAGTCATTCTGCAAGGCCAATGATATTCAACATCTGACGTCCGCGCCCTTTTCGCCACAGTCAAACGGTGCCGCTGAACGTTTGGTCAGGACTTTCAAGTCACAGATGTTGAAGTTGAAAGAGTCGCATTCTCGTGAGGACGCGTTATTGCTCTTTTTGTCCTCGTATCGCTCTCAGCCCCGAGATGATCGCTCGCCGGCTGAGTTGCTTCATGGTCGCCCTCATCGCACCTTGATGTCTTTGCTACATCCGCCGCATCAGGTTCCTGTGCAGCGGCAGACACTTGCTTTTGCCCCAGGCGACGTTGTATACTATCGCAACTATCTAGGTTCACGGCGTTGGCTCGAAGGGTGCATTCTTCGCTGCCTCTGCCGCACGGGATCTGCCGCTCCCCGTCTGCTTTCAGCGACGGTGCCGTCCGGTCAGCGCCCTGGGGACCCATCTACTGGCTCGCCTCAGCCCCAGGTGTTACCGACGATGCCTTCCATTTTGCCCCATGGCGACGCGCCGCCGCCGCCGCCGCCACCGCCGCCGCCGCCGCCTGTTCTCCCGCCGGCGACGCCCGCAGTGGACTTGTCGCTGCAACCGCCGGGCGCCTCCCTGGGGCACGCGCCGCCGATCGCTTCCCGTGACCAGTTGTCCTCCGCCATGGAACTCTTACCCGCTCCGGACCATAGGACGTCTTCGCCCGTCGAGTGCCCCGACCCGATGAGGGTCGACCCTTCGGCCCCTCCTATCTCTCTACGGGCGCGTACACCGCATGTTGGCGTGCACCCTGGACTAGGTTTTCAGGCGTTTCCTAGCTCCCCTCGGACCGAATGGCAGGGTGCGGGCGGCACAGCCTCGCCTGTTGTTAGGCTCCCCACGTCGTCGCATACGTCAACATGGGGTCCTCCCCACGGCGGGCGGAAGCCTTATAACACAACCGTTCGCCGATTTGCGGGGGAGGAATGTGGTGTCACCGCCAGACACCACACTTGCTAGGTGGTAGCCTTTAAATCGGCCGCGGTCCGTTAGTATACGTCGGACCTGCGTGTCGCCACTGTCAGTGATTGCAGACCGAGCGCCGCCACACGGCAGGTCTAGAGAGACTTCCTAGCACTCGACCCAGTTGTACAGCCGACTTTCCTAGCGATGGTTCACTGACATATTACGCTCTCATTTGCCGAGACGATAGTTAGCATAGCCTTCAGCTACGTCATTTGCTACGACCTAGCAAGGCGCCATTATCATTTGCTATTTATCTTGTGATGCATGTACCGTCAGAGCGATGTTCACCAATTATGGATTAAAGTTAAGTATTCCAACAGCTACGACCTTTTTTGCTAAAGTCTAACTTCCTTAAATGTTCCAGACCTCACGCCAGCCTGCGTGAGCTTAACGCGTGCCTTTCGGCTACCAGTCATAGTGGCTTGTCTGTCTTGCCAAGTCACAACATACATATATGAGATGATGATGTTCCTATATAGAAATCAACATACACTAGACACTTTCCGTTTTGACCACAACTACAGCACTCGCCACAGAGATAAGTTCAAACTTCCAACATATCGTTTAAAACTTTATGCCCAAACGCCAGAGTATATGGGGTTAAAAATTTTCAATAAAATAAAAGGCAGTAATATATTTTAAATGGAGATTGGTTCACTGAAAAGATTGCTCTTTACTCTCCTGGTGGAAAAGTGTTATTATTCTGTCGATGAATCATGAAAGATGCTGTTGAGGAAGCAGTTGTTGAAAATAATAATAGCAGAGACTTGTCCATAGCTTTTGATGGAAGCTGACAGAAGAGAGGCCACACATCTCTGAATGGTGTAGTAACAGCTACAAGTGTGGACACTGGTAAGGTAGTTGATGTGGCAATACTTTCCAAGCATTGCAGATGCAAGGAGAAAATGAAAACTAAACATGAAGAGGAGTGCATGGCAAATTACTATGGGTCAAGTGGTGGTATGGAAGTTGCTGGTGTAAGAAGTACTTATCAACGCTCAGTAAAATGGTACAACGTTAGATACATAAATTATCTTGGAGATGGTGACTCAAAGGCTTTCAAAGAAATTGAGGAACTGAGACCCTATGGTAACGATGTGAAAATTTCCAAACTGGAGTGTGTTAGCCATGTTCAGAAACGGATGGGATCAAGACTTCGACGGCTCAAGGCTAGCATGAAAGGCAAGAAATTGAGCGATGGAAAAACTTTAGATGGGAAAAATAGACTGACAGATGCTACAATAGATCATATTCAGAAGTGCTATGGTCTAGCAATGAGACAGAATACAGCAGGTGCAGAATTAATGAGAAGAGCAGTCTGGGCTCTGTTTTTTCATACAGCTTCAAACAATGAAAATCCCCAACATGGGCTATGTCCAAAAGGAGACGATAGTTGGTGCAAGTACAATAGAGCCAAGGTAACTAAGAAACAATACAATCACCCTCATCACCTGCCACCTGCCATAATGGATTAAATAAAACCAATATTCCGAGACCTCGCAGATATGAGTCTACTAAAGAAATGTCTTCATGGCCGGACTAAAAATCCAAATGAGTGTGTGAACCATGTGATATGGAATAGACTACCTAAAACTGTGTTTGTGGGTATAAACACACTTCACTTTGGCGTTTATGATGCTGTTTCATCATTCAATCAGGGCAATATAACAAAGTGCAAAGTTCTGCAGACGTTGGGGCTCTGTGTAGGACTACGAACTGCCGCAGCTATGCTTTGTTTGGACAAGGAACGGCTCAGGTCTTCAGATAATGCCATAAAAGTATATTCAAATACGGCTAGACAGCATAGCAGAGCCATCAAGAGGAAGCTGTTGGACGATTCTGATGATACAAGCTATGGAGCAGGCTTGTACTGAAGTAAAAACTTTGAAGCTAATTTCCCGTAACTTAAGTTTTTTTGTGTATAAGGTACATTTTCTCAGGGCCTATTTATAGTAGAAAGATGAAATTTTCTGTAGTTGTTCCTTAAGACCTTCTAATATATCTGAATTAAAATATATGTGGAATTATTTTGTATTAATGGATGTAAGTTTTAAAATACTTGTTAAAACGTATAACTTTTTTTAACATTTACAAAAAATAAAATATCTGAAAAACTATACATTATTTTTTCAAAATTAATAATTCAGCATAAAAGCAGAACATATCTCTGCGTTCTGTGAAAAAATCAAGAGTATAGTCCAAATAACAACGAGAAAATGTTCCTAATTTTTAGCTCAATTTAACATTGTACGCATAGGGCGTTCCGTATACCCTTAATTTTCCTGTAGGCAGTATCTATCTTACCCCTCATGAGATAAGCCTCTACATCCTTACATTCGTCCTCTAGCCATCCCTGCTTAGCCATTTTGCACTTCCTGTCGATCTCATTTTTTAGACGTTTGTATTCCTTTTTGCCTGCTTCACTTGCCGCATTTTTGTATTTTCTCCTTTCATCAATTAAATTCAGTATTTCTTCTGTTACCCAAGGATTTCTACTAGCCCTTGTCATTTTATCTACTTGATCCTCTGCTGCCTTCTCTATTTCATTCCTCAAAGCTACCCATTCTTCTTCTACTGTATTTCTTTCCCCCATTCCTGTCAATTGTTCCCTTATCCTCTCCCTGAAACTCTGTACAACCTCTGGTTCTTTCAGTTTATCCAGGTCCCATCTCCTTAAATTCCCACCTTTATGCAGTTTCTTCAGTTTTAATCTACAGTTCATAACCAATAGATTGTGGTCAGAGTCCACGTCTGCCACTGAAAATGTCTTACAATTTAAAACCTGGTTCCGAAATCTCTGTCTTACCATTATACAACCTATCTGAAACCTGTCAGTATCTCCAGGCTTCTTCCATGTATACAATCTTATTTCATGATTCTTGAACCAAGTGTTAGCTATGATTAGGTTGTGCTCTGTGCAAAATTCCACCAGGCGGCTTCCTCTTTCGTTTCTTACCCCCAATCCATATTCACCTACTATGTTTCCTTCTCTCCCTTTCCCTACTCACGAATTCCAGTCACCCATGACTATTACATTTTCATCTCCCTTCACTATCTGAATAATTTCTTTTATTTCATCATACATTTCTTCAATTTCTTCGTCACCTGCAGAGTTAGTAGGCATATAAACTCGTACTACTGTGGTAGGCGTGGGCTTCGTATCTATCTTGGCCACAATAATGCGTTCACTATGCTGTTTGTAGTAGCTTACCCGCATTCCTATTTTCCTATTCATTATTAAACCTACTCCTGCATTACCCCTATTTGATTTTGCGTCTATAACCCTGTAGTCACCTGACCAGAAGTCTTGTTCCTCCTGCCACCGAACTTCACTAATTCCCACTATATCTAACTTTAACCTATCCATTTCTCTTTTTAAATTTTCTAACCTACCTGCCCGATTAAGGGATCTGACATTCGACGCTCCGATCCGTAGAACGGCAGTTTTGTTTCTCCTGATAACGACATCCTCTTGAGTAGTCCCCGCCCAGAGATCCGAATGGGGGACTATTTTACCTCCGGAATGTTTTACCCAAGAGGACGCGATCATCATTTAACCATACAGTAAAGCTGTTCAAATGGTTCAAATGGCTCTGAGCACTATGGGACTCAACATCTTAGGTCGTAAGTCCCCTAGAACTTAGAACAACTTAAACCTAACTAACCTAAGGACATCACACACACCCATGCCCGAGGCAGGATTCGAACCTGCGACCGTAGCAGTCCCGCGGATCCGGTCTGCAGCGCCAGAACCGCACGGCCACCGCGGCCGGCAGTAAAGCTGTATACCTGAGGTATACTTCGTAAATTTGAGACGTCCTTTTCCGTATAATTTCCTGAATCTGTTTAACCGAGCTCGAAGAAGACTGGAAATCAGTAATTTTCATCTCAGTTGCGATTCAGAGCATCCGTATATTTCTCTCGGTAATGCTACATTGGCGCTCACGGGCATCTTTCGAATAGTTTTTCTTTTGCACTTTTGCGAGCTTCATTTTGGTACATATTTCCTACTTTGTAAAAATTTTTCTTCCAGCCTTACAATTCATGTTCAGACTTTACAAAACCAGATTTGCACACTGCTTAAATTTAAAGAGTTTTCACTCTCCTTCATTTAACCAAAGAATTTACAGCCATTTCTTTGTCACTGAAAGCTTTTACAGTACATGTTTCCTTGGACTTGGAAGGTAGTCCGTTTTTGTTTTGTGCGTTATTTAGCTCAACGATTATCGTTAAAAGTGCAATTCACAGTATCATTAGATTTAATTCCTGTAAATGATCGTGTGGCATTAATGGCCGGGAGACCCCAACCGGGGAATTTCGGCCGCTAAGTTACGGCAACTCCTATTTCATGTGACGCCACGTAGGGGGACTTGCGTATCCGTGATGAAGAAAGGATGATGAAAACAAAAGAACACCTACTCCACGAACGGAGAAAATCTCCAGGCAGGCCGGGAATCGAATTCCGGCCAGCTGCATGGTAAGCACATACATTACCATTCAGCTAAGCAGGCGAGCTTATTCCCTGTCTTTTCCAACGAGTGAGGTGGCGCAGCACACTCGACTCACATTCGGGAAGACGGCGTCAAACTTCTTTATTTAAATGAGTGTGTCTGTACTTAAATTGCTGAATGACTGAGAAGATGAAACTACTACGTTATTTTACTCTAAACAGCTGCGTAAAACTGAACGTACTGAGCCCATTTTCTCTTTACTTTTTCTTATAATGTCAACACTGATCCAGAATATTCTAGCGCAACGCAATCTGACTGCTCTAAAAAATTACAACCTGACTTCAAATAATTAATTCAAAAGAAATCTTAACATAACCTATACATTTCATTAAGCACTTACCTCACAAAAATCTTCATTACGCGAACTACTGCAATACAGCGAGCGTCAATACTGCCAGCTAAATAAAAGATTCTAACTACTAAAGCCACTAACTACTAATAGGCATGTGGTTAGCAAAGGAAAGATTTTGTTGCAAACCAAATAATGTATTTTTTACCTTAATAATGTGACATCCAGTTGAGACACGAATACAAATCGTCATTGACATCTATTAAGAAGGTATATAGTCATGAATAATATTCAGTCTCCGAGTAACATGTACAGATCATTAGCCTACGTAACACTTCAGACTTGTACCCTCCATGAATGCTAACTTCTCACATCTGACATCCATCACTGCTGGCTGTTGACCTCCAACTGCCCAACAGTACTTTCATCACTGCTGGCGACTACCTTCCAAGTGCCCAACACTACTGGCGATTAACTTCCAACAACGAGTCCAATAAGCCACAGAGTCCCTTAAAAAGAAAGCGCAGTCAGAGGTCCAATGCAAAGCGCTACACAGCGCTTCCAACACAGAAGTTGCCCACTTGCAGACGGTTGTCACCCACGTCCAGTAATCCTGATTAAGATTTTCCGTGATTTCCCTAAATCGCTTCAGGCAAATGTCGGAATCGTTCCTTTGAAAGGGCACGACCGACTTCCTTCCCCAGCCTTCCCTAGTCCAATGGGACCGATGACGTCGCTGTTTGGTGTCCGCCCCCAAATCAATCAACCAATCAACCTTTTAAATCTAATGTTTGCACAATTTGTAACGAAATGTCGACTTCATTCGAATGAATTTCCGGGAAATTAACTAATAAGTAATAAACTTTTAGGTATTCAGGAGAAGAAGGTGATTTATATCACATACCATGTTGTTTGTATTTCGTCTTTGAAAATTTGAAAACATTAACTGGATTCCACTTTACTGTGACGCCGGATCATGCGCAAAGGCAGATGCTGTTAGCAAGTGTATACGAAAAAATCAGAAAGAAAATTAGCTCAGTCTTATCTCCACTGTTAACACTTAGTGATACCGCAAAGGCAGCTGCCAGTTACCTCTGTGTATGAAAGGCAACGTCCTGGCTCACTGACTCATCATCGCCCAGCCCAAATCGCTAAGGACAGAAATTTGAAACTTCCAGAAGGTGTGGATCATATACTGTAGGCATCGCTTTAGAAGGGATTGTCCGAAATTCCACCCCTTAAGGGGTTGAAATTGGAGATGAAAGGCTTTTTGAAAGTATGACGCTATTAAGGGAACTTTGAAGCTAGAAGCACGAAAACTAGTTTTGGTTTCTCAGTCAGAAAATAAAAAAATACATATTTCAGCATTTTCGGAAATTCAACCACTAAGGGGGTAAATAGTGGGTGATAGTATTCTGGAAAATTAATAGTTATTAAAGAACTACTAAAGGATTTCAAGGCTACATCTATGACAATTGGTATTTGACTTCTCGGTTATAAATGAAAAAGGTAATGTGTCCCAGTGTTTCTGGAAATTCAACCCCTAAGTGAGTGCAATAGGGGATGAAAATTTTTAAGGAAATACTACTTTAAATTAAAAGAAATTGTACAGCTTTATTTATGAAAATTTTTATTTCATTTCTCGGTTAGGTATAAAGAAATATTTGTTAGGTGATGAAGGTTGCTACGGTAACATCTCCACAAGAACGCAAACGGTATGATTAACAAAAACTTTGGACACCAGTACCAGGATCCCTTTTTGGTCAGAAGTGCATTCGGAAAAGGCGATGCTTATATGGCCTTAATTAGCGAGACAAGCTTAGAAGGTGTTGCAATTTGTGAACAACACAAAAATTCGGTTAAATAAAAACAAAAAAAAATCTCTGCAGGCTATACAGTCTATGCGAAAGAAGCATCGGGCGCTAAGCTAGTTTTGGATGTTCAATGAGTTGCATAGTCGAGGAAATAGTGACTATGAACGATTGTGCCAGAGAAAGTATCAACTGAATCTGAAATTCGCTTTACAAAGTACGATCGCATTGTGCCGTGTTATCTGTTTATTGATGTGCCATCAACCAAGGAAACAGGTCCGCCGCGTCGCGCAAGCGCTGTCTGTTACAGCTACGGGGGAATGTCTATTTCTCTAGCCGACTAGTGAGCTATAAATTCGGCAATGTTCAACACTTTTTAAAAGAATTACATGCAGTGTGCCTTAGCAGTTAAAATTTCGACATTGACTTTCTTTCGGCGTATTCTTTCTGTATGAAAAATTTTAGGACAGGTTTCGATCTGTTGGATTGAACTGTTCCCTTGCCAATGCCTGTCTTTTCATAGAAAATGAAATGTTAATTAATACACCAAAAGAGTTACGCAATCAGCATGGCAAATATACACATCCTTCACCTACAACATTATGATTATAAGAATTGTATGTTTAACTGTCAATTCAATATTTTGCGTTGTTTACCCATAATTTAAAAACGTGGTTAGCGCTATTTGAATTCTGATTGCAGCAGTGAAAAAAATCAGCTAGTTTCCTGTAAGAAAAAGATGACATACATATATGTACAACAATTATTCAAGGCACAGAAACCTAAGACTGAAATTGGTCACTAAATTAAAATATGTAAATATGTATTTCATCAACTTTGATTTTTGGGCAAACTACTTAATGTCGAATAAAGTGTAATATTTCGTTTTAGTCATATTTTTTGCTTGATTCCGACCTCGCATCTTGTTCTAAGACGTAACTGTTGTGTAAAAATTTTTAAGTAAAGCTAGTAATCGCTCACAGTCATTAAGTAACATGGATTCTTAGGACTCCGGTCGTAGGATGGGCCGAACCTATAAAAAGGCGGCCATTTTACCTGTTCGTACTTGCTTGGACGGACTTGATGAGAGACATACGCTGGTCTGGGCTTTTAGGGGACACAGAATTTTTTTTTCGTGACGACGATCGTGTCACGTAGAAATATTCCACACAGTAGCTCAGTGGGGGCTTAGAAAAATCTGCAGTGGTCGGCAATCCGATTTACTCCTCCAATAGCTCGGTGGAACTACGATATTTCGCGTGTCAAGCCGGCTTGGACTTAGAAATACAGTATTATAGTGAGTTGATCTCCAAGTCAGTCCGTTTAGTTGGGGCTCGGTTTATTTGAGCGCTGACGGACACTTAGAATAATTATTCCACAGTGTGATCATCAGATTTGATTTTTTTTTTTTTTTGCGTTGATCAGCACATTGAAAAATTTTGAGCTGTGAACATATGCTATGTTACCGGTTATTTTAATTGCTTAGTGAGTATAGTACCCTAACTATTTAAATCCCTCTTAATTTCGATGATGAGATTAATCACCAGAGTGCATTTAGTGTATGAAAACGCAGAATAAACTGTTTTCATTGAACTTTAGACACTGTAGATGGGGCACATTATTTACATCACTGCAACTTTATTCAACCTAACATTCTTTAATCTGATTCGTACATCAGGAGCAATTTATTATTTTATGTAACAAAATCGCACAATTAGAGTTGGCAGCATCCCCTAAGATCAGTCCAAGAAAGAATCATCAATTTTTATTTCAAAATATTTAAGGGCACAAGTTGCACTGTCTACCATATGCTCGTCTTCGTCCCGTTCTGCTGCGTCTGGGATAAGGTTGTATACAGTGTTTTCTGAAGGGCTTTTAGAAGCAGACCCATTACTGCGTTAGTTCATCTTATCCTCGTGCTCTTATTCTAAATGATATGCATGGAGGATTCTGTAGACGTGCTGTTACATGAGTTTCGCCAGCTTGCCCCTTTTTATTTTTTATAGGTGCTTCGTCCTTGGTTGGATGCGGCTTAAATTAAGAAAATGCGCTTCCGCGGCTTATTGGTTGTAGGTTTTGAGTGCTTCTCTTCTCTCCTTGGCTGCCGTCTCATATTATTCGCCCTACCAGCCCCAAGTGACCCGGCAGAGACATAGAAGGGCGTGTTTTGTGGACTCAGGTTTCAGCTGCTCTTTCAGTACTATGTACAAGGTTGGCATAGTTCACTGTCTCATTCCCAGTTTCCTTAAAACCTTTCAGCTGCTCTCTCAGCATTTCCCAAAATTCTGACCACTTTGTATTTCTCATATTCCATTTATACTGCGGAAAGATATTTATTCCTTTTCTAGGAATATTCTAACATTTTATCACTACCTGAAGGTGGTGAAACCAGAGAGGCTCTAGTAATACTTCCCACCTAACTGCTGGCGCAAAATTAGCCAATGAGAAGCTGAAAGTCTGCAGTGCTGCTTCGTTGGTTAGGTTTGTTAACTGTTGTTGGTGCCCCGTCGTTTAGCGCTGGTTCTCCTCTGTTTCATCTTCAATTTCCCTATCAACTCTGTCTTTGCCACTGCAGTCCTAAATGGGATAAGGGGCAGTCGTGTCTCCGACTGTCACATTTGGATGGTCAACTATAATTATTTCACCCATTTGTTCTTTTGTTACGCACTTGTTAGAAGCCCTATAGATCGGTCAGCGATCCGCACTTCCAAACGTACGCGGTGTGACCCAGTAGGCCTCTACCGCAGCGTTATGAAGATTTAGGCGTAGGTTGACCATACGTCCCGGTTTTTTCCGGGACAGTACCGGTTTTCACATAAAGGTCCTGGCATCCCGAGAAAATCGTTTGGAGTACTTAATTGTCCCGGTTTCAATCGAGAAGCAAATTTCGTGCAGTGAAGGAGATACAAAGGAGCATCACTAAAACCATTTCTCCTAACGAGATTGCACCCATATGTAAGTCAATTTTGTGAAGAATGTGGGAGATGTTGCGTGCGTTAGCAGAATGCTTAGTGAGTTTTTGGTTGGCATGTACGTGTGTTCGCTTACCCTAACAGGTCACACTCAAACGAAACCTTAAATCTTAATATGAAATGTATAACTTGTATCTGACTACTGATTAGTAATATTACACAATTTATAGGACTGAGAAATTGTAGTTAAGTACCTAGTAAGTGACTAAACATTGCAGCAAATATATCCGGGCTATTACAATTAAAAGAGTATATACATATATGCCTTTCTTATTTCTGAAGAAAAGGATTTTATTTATGCGTAGTGTACGTATATGTTCCTTTCTAATTCACAAAATGAGGATACATTCTTTCTATGGATTTCCCAGCTGCTGCATCGTCATTGGCCTCTTATCGATTTCAAAATAGCGCGAAAACTGACAAGAAACGTAGGCATTAGTGTAGTAACGAAGTTAAGTATGAAATACATACATAGGAGTCACGGTTTTTCTCTTTGAAATTGATTAGCGTATTTAGTTGTATAGGCTAAAATTCTACATAATTTTTTGTAAGGATGGCTCTGGGTCTATAGACAACCCTCTGATCTTTTCTTATAATTCTATACCCTGGAAATGGCATAATTCACCTGGTTGTATTCGCGTTTCTGAAGTGGCACATACAGATATCTTTAATGTTGTAACAGTTTTAAATTGACTATCTTTCTTCGACTTTAATGAACAAGAATTCCACTGTATAATACTGCTAGTTAATCTCATCATTAATATTGGTGGCCGCTGCAAGTGAGTCCACGATGAGGTCTTCTATAACAATGCACTGTGCTAGCGATTCTAACTGCATGACTGGGATGACTTGCGGCAACGCTAATAATACTATTTCCAGGACGTTGTTAGAAAATTTATCATTAATTGGTCGTCTTTCATATATCGATGTGTCTGCGGTGGCTAAGGATTGCTGCTGATTAAAGTCATATTGTGCTGGTTTGATAACCAGAATTTCGCATAATGCCGCACCACGGAAATCCGGAAACATTCTCTACGTTAAGCCCTCTGCACGGGGCTAGTGCTGCTGCAGCTGTTCTCTCTTGCAGTGTGGAAGCGTCTGATTATCCGTTTTGGAAGCAGCGGCGGATGATGCAGGGGGGAGGGGGGGGGGGTGCCGCCTGAGTCAATGAGACTTCCGGGCAAACGTGCATACCTGCAGGCAATAATATCACAGTTGCACTTTGTTCTGGATTAATTTCAGCAGATTGTGTGTGCGATAACGGCGAGATGGCGTTCCTCTGTAGGTTTACTCGTTGCACTGCTACCAACCACACGGTTTGTCGTTCCATCTCCGAAGTTTGCTTTGTATTTCTGTCTTCCTCAGATGCCGTATTGTGTCGTTTCTGTGGATTCCTTTGGAACCATATGTCCCGTTCATTTACCCCTATGGAAATAATTGCAGGCGCCCTCTCTGCTACCCGCAAGCCCACAAATTATTGGTGTGCTCTATTAATGAAATTTGTGGCTGATGAAGCTGATTTCGAATTGTCTTGGAATCAGGGCGAGATGTAGCGATGTACGCACGAACGCATCGTACTTGCCGCTGACCATAGCGGCTCACTTCCGATCTGCTGCCCACAAAACTAAGATGCACTGGCTCGAGCTTCCAGTTATATCACCATCATTGTCAAGCTTGTCGAGTGTACTACCAAACCCGACAATACTTCGCAATTGCTAAGTATGTATGGGAATTGCATATGTGTCCTATTCCGGGGTATCATTGGGAACTGTCACGACACAAGGTTCGGCTCCTCGTTGGAACTCCTCCCAGTTTGAAATTTGTAATAGATCATTGATAATAATATATAAAGTTTCCAAAAATCTCGAAAAGTTATTGACCAATGTACCTAATGTTTTTACACGGTTCTCTAATACACGCTCGGATTGAGAGGCATTATCAATTTTTTTTTTTTTTTTTTTTTTTTTTTTTTTTTTTTTTTTTGGTGATATGTTACAATACAGCATCACCGGTCTATTGCGGTCTAACTGTGTTGGTGAGGCAGTAAATTTATCTACAGGGCAGTGACTGCGTCACTGCAATTCACTTTGGAGGTGTGGCGGTGGGACTTGTAGTCCCGTACCACCCTCTGACGGTGACAGTACTCCATGAGTCAGGCGGAAAAATTTAGCCTAACGTGGGCAGGTATGATTGGAAAGTATTGGACGTAGAATGGGGGCTAGTCCCGCCAAATGATGCGTCCGTGGTGGGCGTGCCAGACCTATCGTTAGCCATGGTCGGAATCCGATTCCTCTAGGATGGTTAGGGGAACCGGATGTCGATGCCAGCGGCGTGGAAGTGTGGTCCCAACGTGGCGTAACCCATGGACAGTGTCCCGCAAGGCATCCACTTTCTCATAGAGCCGCCGCGCGTTGTTGCGTATGGTCGTCTTTAGGGGGACGATATCAGCTTCCTCGTGGAGAGTGACAATTCTCGTGAGTGGCGGGGCGTGCAGACTCCACCTGAGCACCTTGTTCTGTAGGCGCTGCAATGTCCGCATCCTGGTGACACTAATCGTGGCCCATGCAGCAGATCCATACGTGAGGGCAGGCAGGATAACTGTTCGGTAAATGCGGAGTTTGGTCTGCAGGTTAAGTTCCCTACTACGAAAGAGCGGGTACAAAGCCCTGGTTAGCTTTTGCCCCTTGTTGTTGACATACTCCGCATGACAGTGGAAGAGCAACTTGTGGTCCATCTGGACCCCGAGATAGGTGGTTGTCGGGGACCAGGGCACCTGTACACCTGCAATCGAGATATTGCGGCGGAGGACTGGGCGCCGTTTCGTGAAGTAAACTGCCGTAGTTTTGGCGGCATTGAGAGCTATTTTGTTTGTCCGGCACCAGGTGATAGTGGCGTCCACCTGTCGCTGGAGGCGGGCGACGACGGCCTCAGTAATGCGGCCAGTGGTGTATAGTGCTGTGTCGTCAGCGTATTGTGCAAGGTGGCACTCGGGGATGACCGGCATATCATTGACATAGATATTAAAAAGGATGGGAGATAGCACCGATCCTTGCGGAGTGCCTGCCGACAATTGGCGAATGCCAGAACGCATTCCCCGTTGAGCCACTAGAAAAGTCCTGCCACGGAGGAAGTCATCAACGATCTTGACATAAATATCCGGAATAGGGGTCTGTGTCAGCATCTTGTGTACGAGGTTGTCTTGCCAGATTTTGTCGTAGGCGTTTTGCAAGTCCAGAAAAACGGCAGCTGTCGACTTGGCAGTGTTGAAGCCTTTGCTGATGTGTTCAGTGATCCGTAGGACCTGAAGTTCAGCAGAGAGGTGCGAAGTGAATCCAAACTGTTCAGGACGGATCGTCCCAGCTGCTGCAAGAGGTTGGGAAAGTCGGTGAAGGATCACAGATTCAAGGACCTTCGCCATAGTGTTTAGGAGGCTGATGGGCCTGTTGTTGGTGGGGACTGTAGGGTCCTTGAACCTCTTGGGGATCGCAATCAGCTTGGCTTGTTTCCACTGAGGGGGGAAAAGGCCAGATGTGAGACAACAGTTTAAAATCTTGGTGAACAAGATGAGTGGTGTGCGGGGAAGGTGGCAAAGATGTTCATTTAAAATTCCGTCTAATCCAGGGGCCGACCGGCCACGTTTCCGTCGAAGGATGCGCTGTATTTCTGCCATGGACGTAAGACGGGGAGCAGACTGGGGTGGGTGGTTGCGGAAAGCAGCAACAGCTGTCAGGACTTTATTTTTCAAACACGAATATCCAGGTGTTCTGTTAAAACGACTGCGAGAAATAAAATATTACCTTGTTCTATGAAAATGAGCGGCTCGTTTTGTTTCTCACAGTTGCTTTTAACTACGACAGCAGCACATTTAAATCATTAGACCAGGGACGTGCAAGAATCTGGCTAGCGAGCTGTGCCCCAGCACTAAGTCATAACGCTCAGCCTCCCTACACACTTCCCTCACCGCCATGCCACGCTGTCTGGGCACGAGGAGGGGGAAAATGCAGAGTGTAAATGGCAGTGCAGGCACATTGCATATGATTTTGTTTTGTATTCCATATTTCTGAAAAACATAGGTCACAAAAACAAGTTTTCAGTATTAACTATTTTTGGTGCAGTGAAGACATGATATAATATTTATCTGGTGCGAACTGTCGGAATACGGAGGAACACTATTTCACAAATTTTTGCCCTCACATTGCCCTTGGGCTAGGAACATACCACTAAAAGCGGAAGAATCAGAAATGATCAACGGCATGAGGATACAGACGGCATTGGAAACCACTGCATTAAAGACGCGTAATGTGTATCCACAGAACAAATAGCCTGTAATTGAAAAATGTCATAATGATCGCTCAGTTGGCGAAAGATACCGGACTAGTCGGAGTCCCCATTCGGATCTCCGAGACGAGACTGCCAGGGGTGAGGTGAGCATGAGAAAAAGATTGAATAACCAACGTTCTAGGAGTTGGTGCGTGGAATGTCAAAAGTTTGAAGTTAGAAAATCTATAAAGGAAAATGGCCGGGCTCAATTTAAATATAGTGACGATCCTAGCAGCAGGAAAACGTATAAAAGGAGTAGAGTTCGTTATGAATAGGAAAGTAGGACAAAAAGTGACTTACCATGAACAGTTCAGTGGCAAGTTTGTTCTCATCACAATCGACAACAAACCAACACCAACAACAATAGTTCATATATATATATATATATATATATATATATATATATATATATATATATATATATATATATATATATACCATACTTGCTCCGGACACTGCGAGAGGGCTGTACAAGCAATGATCACACGCACGGCACAGCGGACACACCAGGAACCGCGGTGTTGGCCGTCGAATGGCGCTAGCTGCGCAGCATTTGTGCACCGCCGCCGTCAGTGTCAGCCAGTTTGCCGTGGCATACGGAGCTCCATCGCAGTCTTTAACACTGGTAGCATGCCGCGACAGCGTGGACGTGAACCGTATGTGCAGTTGACGGACTTTGAGCGAGGGCGTATAGTGGGCATGCGGGAGGCCGGGTGGACGTACCGCCGAATTGCTCAACACGTGAGGCGTGAGGTCTCCACAGTACATCGATGTTGTCGCCAGTGGTCGGCGGAAGGTGCACGTGCCCGTCGACCTGGGACCGGACCGCAGCGACGCACGGATGCACGCCAAGACCGTAGGATCCTACGCAGTGCCGTAGGGGACCGCACCGCCACTTCCCAGCAAATTAGGGACACTGTTGCTCCTGGGGTATCGGCGAGGACCATTCGCAACCGTCTCCATGAAGCTGGGCTACGGTCCCGCACACCGTTAGGCCGTCTTCCGCTCACGCCCCAACATCGTGCAGCCCGCCTCCAGTGGTGTCGCGACAGGCGTGAATGGAGGGACGAATGGAGACGTGTCGTCTTCAGCGATGAGAGTCGCTTCTGCCTTGGTGCCAATGATGGTCGTATGCGTGTTTGGCGCCGTGCAGGTGAGCACCACAATCAGGACTGCATACGACCGAGGCACACAGGGCCAACACCCGGCATCATGGTGTGGGGAGCGATCTCCTACACTGGCCGTACACCACTGGTGATCGTCGAGGGGACACTGAATAGTGCACGGTACATCCAAACCGTCATCGAACCCATCGTTCTACCATTCCTAGACCGGCAAGGGAACTTGCTGTTCCAACAGGACAATGCACGTCCGCATGTATCCCGTGCCACCCAACGTGCTCTAGAAGGTGTAAGTCAACTACCCTGGCCAGCAAGATCTCCGGATCTGTCCCCCATTGAGCATGTTTGGGACTGGATGAAGCGTCGTCTCACGCGGTCTGCACGTCCAGCACGAACGCTGGTCCAACTGAGGCGCCAGGTGGAAATGGCATGGCAAGCCGTTCCACAGGACTACATCCAGCATCTCTACGATCGTCTCCATGGGAGAATAGCAGCCTGCATTGCTGCGAAAGGTGGATATACACTGTACTAGTGCCGACATTGTGCATGCTCTGTTGCCTGTGTCTATATGCCTGTGGTTCTGTCAGTGTGATTATGTGATGTATCTGACCCCAGGAATGTGTCAATAAAGTTTCCCCTTCCTGGGACAATGAATTCACGGTGTTCTTATTTCAATTTCCAGGAGTATATATATATATATATATATATATATATATATATATATATATATATATATATATATATATGCCTACGTCTCAAGCAAAAGATGCAGAGATAGAGAAAGTATATGAGGATACTGGTAGGTAATTTTGGTACTAAAGGGAGATGAAAAACTAATAGTCGTGGGGGAGTGGAAGGGGAAAGAGTACAATAAAGGGTTACAAGGGAATATGAGCTTGGTAGTAGGAATGAGGGAGAACAAAAAGTGATTGAATTATGCAATAAATTTCAGCTGGTAAAAGTGAATACTCGGTTCAAGAATCACTAACAGAGGAGGTTTACTTGGAAAATGCCGGTAGATAAGGCAAGATTTCAGGTAGATTACATCATGGTCAGGCAGGGATTCCAAATTCTGGTAATGTATTGTAAGGCGTACTCAGGAACAGATATAGACACAGATCGCAATTTAGTAATGATGAAGAGAAAGCTGAAATTTAAGAGATTAGTCAGAAAAAATCAATGCATGGGATATGGAAGTACAGAGGAAAGAAGAGATACCCTTGAAGTTCTCTGAGGCTATATATTCTGTAATAAAGAGTAGCTCAGTAGGCCGATCAGCTGAAGAGGAATCTCTAAAAAGAGGAATCTGTAAAAACAGCAATCACAGCAGTGAGAGAGGAAACCATAGGTACAAGAGAGGTAATTGCGAAGGAACCGTGGGTAAAGGAGATAATACCTCAGTTGATCGGCGCAAGAAGGAAGTACAAAAATGTTCAGGGAAATTCAGGAACACAGAAATACAAATTTAGGAATGGCATAGCCTAAATAGGAAATGCAGAGTAGCTAAAGCGTAGTAGCTACATAATAATGAGAAGAAATCGAAAAGGAAATGATTGGCGCAAGGACTGATTCAGCGTACAGAAAAGTCAAAACAACCATCTGTGAAATTAAAAGCAAAGGCGGTAACATTAAAAGAGCAACGGAAATTCCACTGTTAAATGCAGAAGAAAGAGCAATTAGGTGCAAAGAGTACATTGATCGCCTCTACGAGGGGGAAGGCTTGCCTGATGGCGTTACAGAAGCAGAAACAAGAGTGGATAGCGAAGAGATGAGGGATCCAGTATTAGAATCTTTGGAAGACTTATGGTCTAATAATTCACAAGGGATAACATTCCATCGGAATTTCTGAAATCATTGGGGGAAGTGACAACAAAACGACTATTCACATTGGTGTGTAGAATGTATGAGATTGGCGATATACGTTCAGACTTATGGAAAAACAGCATCCGCATAATTCCGAAGACAGCAAGAACCGTCAACCGGGAGAATTATCGCATAATCAGCTTAACAGCTCATGCATCCAAGTCGCTGACAAGAATAAGCACAGATGAACAGAAAAGAAGATGAGTTAGATGACAATCAATATGGCTTTAGAAAAGGTAAAGGGATCAGACAGGCAGTTGTGGCGTTGCCGTTTTAATGGAAGCAAGACTTACGAAAAATCAAAACGTTTCCATGGGATCTGTCGACCTGTAAAAAGCGTTCGACAGTGTCAAGTGGTGCAAGATGTTCGAAATTCTGAGAAAAATACGGGTAAGCTACAGGGTACAAATGACTCTAAGCACTATGGGACTTAACATCGAGGTCGTCAGTCCCCTAGACTTAGAACTACTTAAACCTAACTAACCTAAGGACATCACGCACATCCATGCCCGAGGCAGGATTCGAACCTGCGACCGTAGCAGCAGCGCGGTTCCGGACTGAAGCGCCTAGAACCGGTCGGCCACAACGGCCGGCAAGCTATAGGGAAAGACGGGTAATGTACAGTATGTACAAGAACCCAGAGGGAACAAAAAGTCTGGATGACCATCACGAAATGTTCGGATTAAAAACTAAGAACGAGATCTAATCATTCACCCCTACTGTTCAATTTATATATCGAAGAAGCAATGACGGAAACAAAAGAGAGATTCAAGAGTGGAATTGAAATTCAGAGTTAAAGGATAGTAACGACAAGAGTCACTGATGGCATTGCTATCCTCAGTGAAGGGGAAGGAGAATTACAGGGTCTCCTGAATGGAATGAACAGTCTAGTGAGTACAGCGTATGGACTGAGATTACATCGAAGAAAGACAAAAGTAATGAAAAGTAGTACGAGGAATGATAACAACGGAAAATTTAACAACAGAATTGATGACAAAGTAAATGAAGTCAAGGAATTCTGCTACCTAGGGAGTAAAGTAAGACGGAGTAAGGAGGACACAGAAGGCAGACTAGCGCTAGAAAAAAGGGTGTTCCTGACCAAGAGAAGTCTGCTAGTGCCAAACATAGGCCTCCTTGAGGGTGGACTGATAAGGAATGAGGCGGTTATCCGCAATATATGGTAAAGAAGAAGGGGCTGGAACATAGGAAATGTGTTAATTCATCAGCGAATAGTTTGCATAGTAGTAGAGCAAACTGTAGAGGGTAAAACCTGTAAACCTGCAGAGGAAGACAGAGACTGTAATACGTCCAGCAAATGATTGAGGAAGTAGGTTGCAAGTGCTACTCTGAGACGAAAACATTGGCATACGAGAGGGATTCGTGGCAGATACTTAGTACAAAATTACGATAAAGTGTAAATATGGCTTATAGGCTGGGAGTCTCCGAAGAGATATTCGGCTCGCCTTCGATGCAGCTTTTTTCATTTAAGCAGAGGACGAGAGGAGGTGAACCTTTAAGGGAACTGATATCTCTCAGGGAAGAAAGGGATTCGGAAAGAATTGGCTGTGGCCTGTAGTAGCGAACCAGCCCCGGCACTTGAATATACTGAGAACGGG
The DNA here is from genome assembly GCF_023864275.1 of Schistocerca cancellata. Lineage (NCBI taxonomy): Eukaryota > Metazoa > Arthropoda > Insecta > Orthoptera > Acrididae > Schistocerca > Schistocerca cancellata. The sequence continues at coordinate 441,572,289 of NC_064627.1, forward strand.
AAACCACAGCGAACTACACTACTTACCATTAAAATTGCTACACCAAGAACAAATGCAGATGATAAACGGGAATGCAATGGACAAATATATTATACTAGAACTGACATGTGATTACATTTTCACGCAATTTGGGTGCATAGATCCTGAGAAATCAGTACCCAGAACAACCACCTCTGGCCGTAATAACGGCGTTGATACGCGTGGGCATTCAGTCAAACAGAGCTTGGATGGCGTGTACAGGTACATCTGCCCATGCAGCTTCAACACGATACCACAGTTCATCAAGAGTAGTGACTGGCGTATTGAGACGAGCCAGTTGCTCGGCCACCATTGACCAGACGTTTTCAGTTGGTGAGAGATCTGGAGAATGCGCTGGTCAGGGCAGCTGTCGAACATTTTCTGTATCCAGAAAGGCCCGTACAGGACCTCCAACATGCGGTCGTGCATTATCCTGCTGAAATGTAGGGTTTCACAGGGATCGAATGAAGGGTGGATTCACTGGTCGTAACACATCTGAAATGTAGCGTCCACTGCTCAAAGTGCCGTCAGTGCGAACAAGAAGTGACCGAGACGTGTAACCAATGGCACCCCATACCATCACGCCGGGTGATACGCCAGTATAGTGATGACGAATACACGCTTCCAATGTGCGTTCACCGCGATGTCACCAAACACGGATGCGACCATCATGATGCTGTAAAAAGAACCTGGATTCATCCGAAAAAATGACGTTTTGCCATTCTTGCACCCAGGTTCGTCGTTCAGTGCACCATCGCAGGCGCTCCTGTCTGTGATGCAGCGTCAAGGGTAACCACAGCCATGGTCTCCGAGCTGTTAGTCCATGCTGCTGCAAAGGTCTTCGAACTGTTCGTGCAGATGGTTGTTGTCTTGCAAACGTCCCCATTTGTTGAGTCAGGGATCGAGACGAGGCTGCACGATCCGTTACAGCCATGCGGATAAGATGCCTGTCATTTCGAGTGCTAGTGATACGAGGCCGTCGGGATCCAGCACGGCGTTCCATATTACCCTCCTTAACCCACCCATTCCATATTCTGCTAACAGTCATTTGATCTCGACCAACGCGAGCAGCTATGTCGCGATACGATAAATTGAAATCGCGATAGGCTACAATCCGACCTTTATCAAAATCGGAAACGTGATGGTACCCATTTCTCCTCCTTACACGAGGCATCACAACAACGTTTCACCAGGCAACGCCGGTCAACTGCTGTTTGTGTATGAGAAATCGGTTGGAAACTTTCCTCATGTCAGCACGTTGTAGGTGGCGCCACCGGCGCTAACCTTGTGTGAATGCTCTGAGAAGCTAATCATTTGCATATGACAGCATCTCCTTCCTGTCGGTTAAATTTCGCGTCTGTAGCACGTCAGCTTCGTCGTGTAGCAATTTTAATGGCCAGTAGTGTATTTTCAGAGTTCCCAGCGGATAGATTCGGACCACCTCGCTTCCCGAATTTAGTCATTGCAAGCTCCACGTCGCAAGGCGCAGAGCTACCTTGCTCGATTGGGAATTTGGAGAAGCTGGCTGTCGTACACTTTTGTAAAATAAAGTAAAAGTCTCGTAAAAAAAGATGAAATTCTGATATTGCATGTTTTTCCTTTAATTGTACATATTTCGTCATATGATAGTCCACGAATGAATGCTTATTTTAAGATTGAATCGTGCAAGTATTTCGTGGCGTCAGTTATCATATCACCAGAGCGTAAATAGAGCTTGGTCGAAAGGGCGGGGGAAGGTGACAGCCAGCTGGAAAAATATCTTAGAAACGGACGAACTACGGAACGTGATGTCATCACATATCCCTTCCGCTCTCCACAATTCTTTCCCCATCGTTCCGTATCGGAACTGGTTTTCATAACTGTGTAGCACTCGGGTGACCAACATTGGACGATATTTTGCCATTTGAGCTAACTGAATTTTGAGCAAATATTTAAGGAAACAATGACCGTTTGGACGCCATTTTTGTTGATCAACTAGTGTTTTGGGCGACACAAGCAAATTCAAGTGTATTTTCATGCAATGCTTTTGATTTAATGTTATTTATAATAATGTTTACCTCTGCAAGACGGCGGTTTTCGACAGACGTGCTGCCCCACGCTCATTCTTCATTCTCCGATGGGTGTCTACCAGTGTTGGTTCTTCGGCAGCCAAGAAAGAATAACAGCGTGCTGGTCCTGTCTGGACGCAGTTGTTAATAACGTTGCCATAGTTCATTTTTCCGCTTTTACCGCACGCACGTGAGAAAGATACAAATACCACACTAATCCCTTGCCCAAACCTCGGTGCTTATATACTCACATCAGAGTCGCTCTATGTTGCTTATACGCGGCAGAATCGTTATAAATGGAAACTTTTTGATAGCCCCTTGTATTTTTCAGTACCACTGCACGGCGCCTACGTCCTGTGTAATTTCATTTAGGTGAATCTGGGTTCCGGACCCCGGGGCTCTATCCCCCTTACCTATGGTTATGTCCTCGCATCACAAGATACTGAAGAAGATCCCAGCAGAAGGGTCGAAACGTCGAGTGTCTGAAGAAATGTGACGCAGCCTAACAAACCCAACGCAGAGCAGTTTAACTTCAGTGACAACAGTCACGAAAGCCTGCTGACTTGCATACATAGAACCTTTTTTATAAGAAATTTAATGTAGTATAATTTTTTACTGAGACGCGTTTTCACTGGAGGGTGCGATTTTCAAACTATTCAAGAAAAGCGTGCAAAAGTGATACTAAATGTATTCTATCCCGGAAACCATTCGGAAAAGGACAGATGGTTCAAATGGCTCTGAGCACTATGGGACTTAACTGCTGAAGTCATCAATCCCCTAGAACTTAGAACTACTTAAACCTAACTAACCTAAGGACATCACACACATCAATGCCCGAGGCAGGATTCGAACCTGTGGCCGTAGCGGTCACGCGGTAAAAGGACAGATGTCCATACGAAATTTTTGGTTAATGATCAATAATACCATAAGCTCTCAAGGAATGGACGTTTCCTCCTGACTTAACAAGTATATTAGTATAGCTAACGTCGACTGAAGATGGGAGAAACGAGATATTCCTGCGTTTGGCGCTGATGTTTTTTGGCCTAATTCCACGTTATCTTGCGGCACTATACTGTTACTAACGTAAAACACGACAAAAATATTCCAACAGCAGATCCAAAATTAGTGTTGCAACATTTTCGATGTGTCTTACGTCAATAAATTCGAAATGCTGCGTTCCAACGTGGATTAGGCTAAAACATCAAAACCAGACCCAGAAATACTTGTAAAATATACAATGAGACAACATTCGTTGTTTATGAAGGAATACTGAGCGAAAAGGAAGGCCAACAAATGTTGATTACGCGTGGTCCTAAGTGATCCATCCGCGAAGAAGAAGAAGAAGAAGAGACAACATTTTCTGCTGCAAGGGGATATCGCACAAAAATGCTACCATTGATGATAATTTAAATTAATAAATCGAAACGCATGTGGGTAGACAGATACCCATTCCTTAATAATAGCAAAGATGGATTTTTAAATACCTTTCATGGCTGTGAAGTAACTACGTGCACTTTTAACTACACAACTAAAAAAGTATGTAAAAAGTAGGTGATTGCTATGTTTATTCGAGTAATTTCATTGACATGGAGTTGAATGTATTATAATGATGGAAACGTTGCACAAAACTACACAAGTGGTGATACATTATCTTTAGTCAGACAAGAAAATGGAGCCCAGCCAGAGCCAACGGATGGGACAATCATTTGACTGGAGTACTGTTAGTACAGCTAATTAGCGTACACGATTAAACAGCGAAGAAATCGGAGTTGTCGTCCAGTGCGGTCTCTTCGGTTGTCTACAGTGCTATCATAGAAGGCGGTGAGAACACACATGAGGCGGCCATTTGATGAAAGACTGTGGACACTGTCAGTTGCCATGTGTGTTTTCTAATATACTTTCATACAGAGAAGTAAGTACGTTTAAGTTTATGTTGGTTCATGGTATCTCCTTGCAAAAGTGTTTTGTCTGAGTATATTTATGAATTTGTAGTAGGAGAAAAGCTTTTTCAGCATGCTAAAACGAAGACCGAACTTGTAGCTGCTTTTTTTCAAAAAGTGGAGAACCAAAAACAAGTTATATATAGCATGTATGAGCGGTCCTATGCTACGTGCAGAGGACAGTCTAATGTCCACTATCACTTAAAACGAGGCCACAAAGGATAATGTAATGACGAGGGACCAAAAAATAAGCGAGACTTGAAGAAAGGAAAGGAAAGGATGGTGTGTTGAATACATACACTCGGAATGTCATGCCTCTCTCAGCAGCAAAAATTCTTCACAGAAATTAACTGTGTCTTTGTGTAACCTCCTAACAGTTTATTACTCCGTAACCTCGCAATAATAGCGTGACTAACTTCCCAATAAAAAATGTGACTCATATATAACCTTTCAATACTTAACTGACTGTGAATCTAAACTGGTAAATTGGGACGTCAGCAGTGCTGCGGCATGGCCCTGAAAGATCATTCTGAATAAATCGAAAATTCTTACCTCAATGAAGTCGCCGGGTAACGCATATACAGGGTGATTCAAAAAGAATACCACAACTTTAGGAATTTAAAACTCTGCAACGACAAAAGGCACAGCTAAGCACTATCTGTCGGCGAATTAAGGGAGCTATAAAGTTTCATTTAGTTGTACATTTGTTCGCTTGAGGCTCTGTTGACTAGGCGTCAGCTTCAGTTCATGCTAAGATGGCGACCGCTCAACAGAAAGCTTTTTGTGTTATTGAGTACGGCAGAAGTGAATCGACGACAGTTGTTCAGCGTGCATTTCGAACGAAGTATGGTGTTAAACCTCCTGTATTAAACGTTGGTATAAACAGTTTACAGAGAATGGGTGTTTGCGCAAAGGGAAAAGTTCTGGACGGCCGAGAACGAGTGATGAAAATGTAGCACGCATCCAGCAAGCATTTGTTCGCAGCCCAGGAAAATCGACTCGCAGAGCTAGCAGAGAGCTGCAAATTCAACAATCAACTGTATGGAGAGTCCTACGAAAAAGGTTACTTATGAAACCTTATCGTCTGAAATTGGTTCAAGCACTGTCTGCAGCTGATAAGATTAAAAGAATCGATTTCTGTGATTTTATCCTTGCTCAAATGGAAACAGATGAATCTTTCGTTTCAAAGATTGTGATTAGTGATGAAGCAACTTTCCACACTAACGGGAAAGTCAACCGTCACAATGTCTGTATATGGGGCACTGAGAATCCGCGGGAAACAACTCAGTATGAACGTGACTCGCCTAAGGTGAACGTTTTCTGTGCCATTTCAGCCAATAAAGTTTTTGGTCCCTTTTTCTTCGAAGGTGCTACTGTAACTGGACTACAGTATCTGGAGATGTTAGAGAATTGGCTGTTCCCTAAGCTCCAACAAGAAGCACAATTCATATTTCAGCAGGATGGAGCGCCACCACATTGGCACTTATCTGTCCGTAACTACCTGAACGTCAACTATCCGAGGTGATGGATCGGCCGCCAGGCAGCCCGTGACAGAGCACTTCATCACTGGCCTCCAAGAAGCCCTGATCTTACCTCCTGCGATTTTTTCTTATGGGGGTATGTTAAGGATATGGTGTTTCGGCCACCTCTCCCAGCCACCATTGATGATTTGAAACGAGAAATAACAGCAGCTATCCAAACTGTTAAGCCTGATATGCTACAGAAAGTGTGGAACGAGTTGGAGTATCGGGTTGATATTGCTCGAGTGTCTGGAGGGGGCCATATTGAACATCTCTGAACTTGTTTTTGAGTGAAAAAAACCTTTTTAAATACTCTTTGTAATGATGTATAACAGAAGGTTATATTATGTTTCTTTCATTAAATACACATTTTTAAAGTTGTGGTATTCTTTTTGAATCACCCTGTATATCAAAAAATAGACACTTCGTTATTCATTATCCATATTACCATTTTCCTCAAACAACTCTTCATTATCATTCATTATTTAATATATTATAGAGTTTCTTACTTCTAGCATATTTCATCACTAAAATTAACATTTGTAGTTCTGATTGACAGCCTGCAATAATCGCCTCGTATTCTGAAAGAAAAATAATTAGTCAAGACTGCTATCATACAGTGTGAATACTATATTCTTGTTAATGCTTGTTAATTCTGATCCATTTACTCTTCATGACAAGGTATTGCATTTTCTTTCGTTCATTCCAATTGTGAAATTTCCATTTCATAGTAAACCACTGTGGTTGTTTAATTTATTTCTTTTACACGGTACTGCTATCTGAAAATGATGATCTTGCATTTAAATCATATACCAATTAAAACTTGTTTCTAGTGGTATGACTAAGAATACAGCATAGCATGACAGAAAACGTATTAGGTCAAAATTATTGACAATTTTCAAGTGCAAAAATGTACGCACAGTATCATAATGTAGTAGCAAAAAATGCAGAATAGTCAAGACATTGCGATATCGTAAGGGAAAATGTCAGAGTCAACTGGTGTTTGTTATATCTTAAAGATTCATAGTTCATGCAGAGAAAATTCTACTTTCGATAGGAAAACCATCATATATACATGAAAAGAATGGAAAATGTGCACAGTCTGATATATAACGACAAGAAAAGCGACCTGCTAACCTTACCTTGCCGGGCACTTGTCAAGGAAAAATATGATCATCATCAGTAAGTGTTCATATAGATATCTCCAAATGGCATTGTAGTGTGATAAGTCATAAAGTGTGTTTATTCAATAAAGGGTTTAACATTGGAAATATGGTGATTGACCTTGCTTTTTTTGGTTCTCAAAGTTTCGACATGTACTGCATTGGGGTGAGAAATGCTCCGAATTCTACACTCCTGGAAATTCAAATAAGAACACCGTGAATTCATTGTCCCAGGAAGGGGAAACTTTATTGACACATTCCTGGGGTCAGATACATCACATGATCACACTGACAGAACCACAGGCACATAGACACAGGCAACAGAGCATGCACAATGTCGGCACTAGTACAGTGTATATCCACCTTTCGCAGCAATGCAGGCTGCTATTCTCCCATGGAGACGATCGTAGAGTTGCTGGATGTAGTCCTGTAGAACGGCTTGCCATGCCATTTCCACCTGGCGCCTCAGTTGGACCAGCGTTCGTGCTGGACGTGCAGACCGCGTGAGACGATGCTTCATCCAGTCCCAAACATGCTCAATGGGGGACAGATCCGGAGATCTTGCTGGCCAGGGTAGTTGACTTACCCCTTCTAGAGCACGTTGGGTGGCACGGGATACATGCGGACGTGCATTGTCCTGTTGGAACAGCAAGTTCCCTTGCCGGTCTAGGAATGGTAGAACGATGGGTTCGATGACGGTTTGGATGTACCGTGCACTATTCAGTGTCTCCTCGACGATCACCAGTGGTGTACGGCCAGTGTAGGAGATCGCTCCCCACACCATGACGCCGGGTGTTGGCCCTGTGTGCCTCGGTCGTATGCAGTCCTGATTGTGGCGCTCACCTGCACGGCGCCAAACACGCATACGACCATCATTGGCACCAAGGCAGAAGCGACTCTCATCGCTGAAGACGACACGTCTCCATTCGTCACTCCATTCACATCTGTCGCGACACCACTGGAGGCGGGCTGCACGATGTTGGGGCGTGAGCGGAAGACGGCCTAACGGTGTGCGGGACCGTAGCCCAGCTTCATGGAGACGGTTGCAAATGGTCCTCACCGATACCCCAGGAGCAACAGTGTCCCTAATTTGCTGGGAAGTGGCGGTGCGGTCCCCTACGGCACTGCGTAGGATCCTACGGTCTTGGCGTGCATCCGTGCGTCGCTGCGGTCCGGTCCCGGGTCGACGGGCACGTGCACCTTCCGCCGACCACTGGCGACAACATCGATGTACTGTGGAGACCTCACGCCCCACGTGTTGAGCAATTCGGCGGTACGTCCACCCGGCCTCCCGCATGCCCACTATACGCCCTCGCTCGAAGTCCGTCAACTGCACATACGGTTCACGTCCACGCTGTCGCGGCATGCTACCAGTGTTAAAGACTGCGATGGAGCTCCGTATGCCACGGCAAACTGGCTGACACTGACGGCGGCGGTGCACAAATGCTGCGCAGCTAGCGCCATTCGACGGCCAACACCGCGGTTCCTGGTGTGTCCGCTGTGCCGTGCGTGTGATCATTGCTTGTACAGCCCTCTCGCAGTGTCCGGAGCAAGTATGGTGGGTCTGACACACCGGTGTCAATGTGTTCTTTTTTCCATTTCCAGGAGTGTATATGGACCTGCGTATAGAAGCTCAATTTTACTGCATCTACTCTTTCCTCTGTTGGATAAATAGTGTGTGCGTACTAATATCTTCTGTCCAATGTGAAAGTCACGGCGTGTACAATCCTGTTTTTGCTGTCTTCTCCGGCGTTCTGCGGTACGTTTGATGTTGTTCAGCGCAATGTCGATTATTTCGTGGTGGCGCAGTCGACGAGATGTAGGAAAAGATACTAATTCTTTAATTTTGTTAGGTGGTTCAACATTTTTCAATTTAACAGTCGGAGATAGCATAGTAGATTTATTTGGTATGGAGTTAATTACATCCTGGAATGAGTGTATGTGTGTATCCCAATCAATGCCTTTTATAGCAGTATATTCTACATAGTTTATCAATTTCTTTCATCAATCGTTCAGAAGGCTTCGAAGAAGCGTGATACGTGGAAATATAGGTCGGAGAAACGTTTCTAGCTCGTAACATACGTGTCCATATCGCAGATCGAAATTGTGGTCCATTGTCGGAAATTACTTTCAATACATGCCCTACATGAAATAAAAAATATTTTACAAATGCATTCGAAATTGATTTAGCAGTAGCTTTGCGTAACGGAATGAAGGTAACAAATTTCGAAGTGAGTTCAATAGCGACAAAGATGTAACAAAAACCTCTATTAGTTCTGGGAATCGGACCAAAAAGTCTACAGCGGCCATATGTCTCAATTTAACGGGTACAATGGGATGTAACGGAGGAATATGTGAAGTAGTGTCTGATTTAGCATTCTAGCAGATTTTACATGACGCTAAAACTCGTCGAATACGTTTCTCCATGTTGGCAAAATAACAGTTCTGTCTCAGTATTAGAAAACATTTTCAGGTTCCATAATGTGCGTAACTTAAATAAGTATACCAAATTAATTTGTTAACACTCTCGTCAGGAATACATAATAACCAGTTGTTGCTGTCAGGGTGAGAGCGGCAAAACAGAATGTTCTTGCATACAGTATAATGGTTTCTAATGGTAACGTTATTCCTATCTTGCCAAAGGTGTTAAATTTCTTTCCATACGTTATCCTTCCTCTACTGTTGTGCTATGTCTCGTAATGACGAGGAAATGAAATTTTCAAATGCAACTTGTTGAATATACACGAGACTAAAATTTTCTTCGCAGAAGTCGGTAGCAATGTCTTGCTGATTGTTGCTGAAAGAACGGGATAGTGCGTCTGCTACAAAATATTTTGTGTACCGGGAATGTGAACAATTGTAAAATTAAATTCCTGAAAATAAAGTTTCCATCTACTTAACCTGTCATGTGTAAATTTAACGAAAAATAAAAACTGTATAGCTCTATGATTTGTGTAAACGGTAGTATGTCTTCCATAAGGAAAATGCCCAAAACTGGTAAATTCCCGTACAACACATTATGTTTAAAGTTCTGTAACAGATAATTGCGTTCAGCAGGTGACAGAATTCGGCCCGCAAAGGCGATGTTTTTAATTACCGTAGTACTGTCTTCCTCAATTTCCCGAAAAATGTGTACGCCTAGAGCGGTGTTAGAACTGTCGGTGGCAATGGAAAAATTTCTGGTAGGATCTGGCTGTGATAAAAGTGATGCGTTCAACAAAGCATGTTTCAGATTAACAAATTCAGACTGTGCTTGGCTATCCCAGGACCAAATAGAGTTTTTACCCGTCAACTGGCATAATCTAAAGGTGTACAAACCAGAGTAATGAATAAATTTACGGAAAAAGTTAATTAATCCCAGAAAGCTGCGTAGTCGTTTCTTCGTCGTAACAGTACTGTCACGTAAAGCTTGAAGTTTTTCCGGGTCAGGCGCAATGTCTTCTGCTGAAATTACATGTCCAAGAAATTTTATGGAAGTTTTGCGAAGGTGCGATTTGTTAAGATTAATTGTGAGTCCCTGTGCACGAAAAGTTTGCAACAGTAGTTCCAGAATCAAATTGCGTTCACACCAGTTAGCTTCTGCAATAAGGATGTCGTCTACATACGTTGTGGCTCTGAGCACTATGGGACCTAACATCTGAGGTCATCAGTCCCCTAGAACTTAGAACTACTTAAAACTAACTAACCCAAGGACATCACACATACACATGCCCGAGGCAGAATTAGAACCTGCGACCGTAGCGGTCACTCGGTTCCAGACTGAAGCGCCTTGAACCGTCCGGCCTCATCGGTCTGCTACATACGTTGTGATTCTGTCTTTAAGCTCTGTCGGAAGTATAGTATTCAAACCGCGAATAAATGCTGCTGAAGAAATTGTTAAACCGAACGGTAATTTGCAAAATTGATAACAATCACCAAAACAGAGAAATGCTGTGTACTTCCTGCAGTTAGAATGGAGCTGAATTTGCCAAAATCCCGATTTCAAATCTAATATGGAATAAATAGCAGTACCATGAAATTTCTGTTAAAGTTCTTCTAGTGTCTGTGGGCGATATGTTTCATTAATAATAATGTCATTGACATGACGCGAATCAAGTACGAGGCGAAGTGAGCCATCCTTTTTCTTAACAATATGGTACGGGTTTATGTATGGACTAACTGCCGGTTCAATAATCCCTTGGTCAAGCATAGGATAATGTTTGGCTTTAAATGTGTCATGCTGTTTAACTTGAAATTCATATATGAAACCGGGCATAGTACCAGGGATGTTGTAAAAAACTGGAGCTTGCTGTAAAAGAATTTTGCGTAGCTGAGTACGTTCGTCACCTGTATTTGCACTGCTCTCTTTTATTTTCTCTGAAATCATTTGCATAACGTCATAGTCGGCTTCGTCTGGTGTATTGTAACTGTGTACATACGTATCAGTGTACAATGTGGAATGATAGTCTCTGTTATGCGATGTAGAAATGACCTCTGTTCGATAAATTGCTTGTTCTTCTGCAGATAAAGCGTGTTGAAATTCTAATGCCAGCTGTAAATTTTCATCCTTTAACATTAAATAGGAATTTTGAATGTCAATTATTGCGTCATGTTGTACCAAAAAATTCGTACCTAAAATAATGTCTGCTGTCAATAAGTGAACAATCCAAAAATTTGAGTGGAACGTATGACCTGCAATACAAAATGATAAGTGTGTCTGTAATTTTACATCTGCTCCTTTACCAGATAGTGCTCCTTTTACTTTAGTTTTGCCTAATGGTAACGTAGGACAGGTATTCTCTTTGTTACATTCGTCGAAAGTTTCTTCATTTATAACTGACATAGGTGATCCAGAATCAGTTACTGCTGAAAATGTGGATGATCCAATCTTTACTTCGCCAGCAGGGTGGGAAATGGTTTTTTGTATAACTGGTTTTTCGTGTAAAAGTGTGTCTCGGATGTCGTCAAAAGTAATAACATTTTCATGAACAAGATTCTGTGTGTCAAAAGTATTGTTTACGTTGCTAGAAGATGCAACATGTACTGTATGTAGTCAAATTCTTTCTGACGTGCTGTTATTTGCAGGAGGGTGCTGTGGCATTTCAACTATCTGTACTGTTCTGTTACTTCGTCCTGACGTATTAGGTTCGAGATGATATCGACTGTCTGGTACATTCATGATAATCTGTTGTTGTGGCTGGTTCTGCTGCTGATAAGATCATTAAAGCTCGGTTGACCTTTCACATTACACTGTTGGTTAGGTATGCTAACCGGTTGGTTTTGTTGTTGTTGTGGGGAAAAACCTCTATTGTTATCAAAATGTGTTTGCTGTTGCTTATAATTTTGACGATACTGATAATTGAAATTTTGTCTGTTATTAAACTTCTGGTGGTTGTCATTCCTGGATCTTCTATCACTTTTCCTGTTAAAACAGAGTGGCTGGTCGTAATTACTGTATGCTTGTTGGCCTTGGTTATGTTGTGAAAAATTTTGGTTTATGAACGAATAATGTGATTGCTGAACTTCCAAAAGCTGTAACAGATCTCTAAATGCCGAAATATTTTCTTTCTGCTGTCCTGTTAAAAGTGATACTCTTGACGATCGTGGTAAAGTGAAATACATAATTGGATAAGTGCTGACTCACTGTACGGCTCACATAAATATTGGTTTTGTTGTACCATGTGTTCAAAAAATTGTGGGGAAAATTTGAGTTCTCATAATTCGGTAAGCTAATTAACTGATCCTTGATTCCGCGCTATGTCGTCTTCGACCAAAACGCTGCCAGAAAAGCATTCAGAAATTCTTCTACCGAATAACATTGTCTCGCGATCGGTCTCATACGAGTTGCCGGTTCGCCTTCCAAAAAACTGCAAATAAATTCAAGTTTGTGTGTTACGAGCCAAGTTGGTGGAAAAGCAAAGCTAAATTGTTGTATCCAATCCAAAGGGTGAATCTGTGTTCTGTCATTTTTAAATATCTTAAATTTTCTAACGGATAGAATGTGCTTGTAATCAAAATTATCATCTCTGAATGTCTGAACAGGTTCAGGATTGTATGATAATCTGTTTGTCTGTGACTGTTTGGAATCTAAGTCACGTCCTGTCTGTAAATTACCTAAGTTCTACTGGCTGTGTAAGTGCGACAAATGTTCAGAATGTGGCATATGCTGAGACGTGTTAGAGGCTGAAACATTTTTCATTTCTGTCCCTTCTTGTTGTAAAGATGAGAATTTTCAACCCAATGTACTGTTGGACGAACCTATCTCACTGATTGTCTGCTGTAAATTTTGGAATTCGGGTGTCTGCTTGAACGAAATTGGTGACGTATCGTCTGATTTGGTGTCATTGTTATTTTCGATAACGTCAATTCGACTGGCCAATTCATCAAATTTTTTAGTCAGTGCTTTTACCTGATCGTCATTTTGAGTGCCACAAGCAATAATTTGTTTTTGCATTTTACGTGTGGTTTTGTTTAATTTCTTAACGTCTGCTTTAATGCTGTATTAATTCCCGTTGTTCAAGTCTGCTGGTCACTGTCTGAAAGTCTACTGCGTATGTGTATGTTTTTGTTTTAAGATCAGAGATTTCATCATGCAACTCGGTGTTCAACTGTTTCATAGTATTGATTTCGTCTGATACTGTAGCAATATTGTTGTCTACGTATGTTTTTGCTTTCGTAAACAACTTACGCGTATCTTCCCTGTCTCAGTGTAGTAATTGTTTCCATGACATGTTTCTTTACTTTGTTCTTTTCCTGTATGAATATACGATAATGCGTTTCACTGTTTTGTAGGTGGTGATTAAAACGTTCGTCAATTTGTCAGTTCTATTGTTCAAATTTCTTGTCTACTTTCGCATCCAGTGTGCGTGAAAGTTCTGCTGACATTAATTTAAACTCGTCGGGTAACTGTGTTGCGTTTTCTGAACATTGTTTAGCGACTGCACTGATTTCATCTCTAAGTAATTTCATTGTGGCTTCATGTGTACTACTTAATTCTTGTGCAACGGATCTAATTTCTTCACTACTGTTCCTAGCACAAGCCTTAATTTCTTCACGTAATTGTTCTTTAGTGTCATGACATTGCACGGTAACGGCTGTAATCTGTTCACTAAGTTGTTTGCTCGATTCATTAAGGTTGTCGTGTTTTTCATTCAAATGTTTGAGATTTTCATTAAGTTGTTTATAATTGTTGTCTTTGTTTCTCATAAAGTTGTAGCAATACTGCCATAACTTGATCCAATCCAAAATTAGCGACTCTTTTTTTCTATGTTGTGTGATGGTGTATCTGCTTTTGTCGCGTTTTGTGTAACCATTTGGTCATTGTCTGATTCACTAAAAGATTTGCTAATTGTATGTGCACTGTTGGTTACTACATCGGAATCAAATAAATCTGACGTATATTGACTACATTGTTCACTTTCGTTAGAAACATTTATCTGTTCACTGTGTAAATTTTGCAAATCAGGTGTGTCAAACTGGGGAGCGCTCATTGTAGCGGAACGTGACGCGTCGTCAATTGTCGTTAAATTTACTGTGGATATAATTGAATTAGTTTGCTCATCATTTGGATTAGAGTCATTACTGGTGGTCGGCACACACTGATTATCTGTAATTGGAGGATTATCATTATGACACTGAGTGGCGCTAATGTTATCAGTCAAATTATTAAAGTCGGCTTTTTCACTCATTGCGCATCGCGATGTACTGTTGGCAGTTTTTCACGGCAATTTCACAAGTTAAAAGTAGGCACAAAATCAAACAAAGACAAAGCAAAAATTGAACAAAAAACAATAACAACAAATAGCAATAAATTGCTGATGATCTGTGACAGAAGGAGTTACAAATTAGTAAATTCGTTGCGCCAGATGCAAACTACATTTAACATTAGGTAAATAACAGCAGATATATAACTAACTACTTCTCAGAAATTCACAAAAAAATACAATCCTGGCCGGTTGTCGACCAGTGTAACCTCCCAACAGTAAAAATAAGTATGGCATTCACATTTTGTGTAACCTCCTAATAGTAAAAATATGTTTAACAGTCACATTCCGAGCAACCTCCCAACAGTTTATTATTCCGTAACCTCGCAATAATAACGTGACTAACTTCCCAATAAAAAATGTGACTCATATATAACCTTTCAATAATTAACTGACTGTGAATCTAAACTGGTAAATTGGGACGTCAGCAGTGCTGCGGCATGGCCCTGAAAGATCATTCTGAATAAATCGAAAATTCTTACCTCAATGAAGTCTCCGGATAATTTTTCTGGCACAGCTCAGTGCAATGCTGGCCGCTAGATCAGTCATGTATAAAGAGAAGCAACTGATTTTCCTTACGATAATCGGGATGACCATGGATTGTAGAAATTAGCAAATTCTTTAAATTCAGATGAATTATTGTCAAAAAGTTAATTATATAAAAAATATTATAATTAAAAGATTTTTTGATACATTTACATGGGACTTGATGTAACAATAGTACAAATTTAGTTTAACAAAGTACATATGCGCGCGTCTGCATTTACTTGATACTACATCGCTCGGGCATCGCCATCGCTGCCCACGACCGGCCTCGCGAACTCCATACACCAGACTGCTAGCTACTACTCACTCCTACCAACACTGCCCTTACTGCAGCCAGCACTGCTATCTGGTCTGAGATTCTCTTATAGCTTACATATCGCAGGCAGCGCGTGAGCAATCCATCGAAATTACATTGCGCTAGCAATAAATTCCTTAGTCATGGACCTCTTACATTTGTTCTCTGAATATTTGTATTAAGAACACTGGAATCAAAGTCTGCGTATATTGGACGTATTAGGAAATATACCAAAGATCATTTAATTTATATTGCTCGTTAGATATTTAGTGCAGTATAGTTATTAAATTGTAAATGTTTTTCTTTAATCTACAGAGATTTTTAGTGTTGAAGCATAAGCTAATAATGTGCCAGATAATGGAACAAAGTAAAGGGCAGCAGAACTTACTTAGACCCAATATTCTGTAACCAAATTATCTTTAATTTTAGAAGGAAGGTCAGTTTTGGCCGTAATTTTGATGATTTATTAAGAGAAAAATCGATTTTAGATCACGTAATAATCATCTTCAGTGCTGGAAGTTATAAATTTTCACATAGAGATCAGTGAATAAGAAACAAAAGATCACAAATACACCTGAGTATAAACCAACTGTTAGCAAGAACATTCCTTTAGCGTACAAATTAAAGCTCGTAGGCACTAGTGCTAGTTATTAGCAGTAACAGAAGCTATACAGCAGACCTCGGTGTGACAGGGGCTTGGAACGCCCTCTATGTGACATATGTCACGTGAAGACTTACTTTATTTGGCAAGTGATTACCACAAAATACCAAATGTGCACATGCAAATCATTAATTGAATATTTAGAATTTAAAATTATACATTAAAAAGGCATAGCAAGAAGGAAGGGGGAAATGCACATCTTGCCAACATACACTGGCGAGTTGTTTTCAAAACAATTTTAAAAAATGCAAGAATAAAAATCAACAAGTAAAATTATAAGGTCTCAATTTACAGGACTAGTAAAGAAGGAAAATATACAAATAACATGACATCAAATATAACAGAACTTGTCATAGCACAGTAACCGCCATCTGGCGTGGGAAGTCAGAGGTACAAAGTTCTTAATTGACGTAAAATATTACCTTGAAACCAAGAAGTCAAATCCATAAATAGTGGTAATTGTACAATATATGCCATGATTTAACAGGTCAAAACGTCATGAAATACATTATGTGTTATAAAAAAAATGTTGTTAAATACAATAAAAAATTGTTAGTCTGCCCCCTAAAAAAATTGGAGAAGAAAAATAATTTTATTGTTTACTGCGACATAAATGGCTTGACTAAATCTTTGAATATGAACCATGATCCTTCTGAATGGAGGCTGTTCGTAGACTCCTCCAAGCTTAACTTGAAAGAAGTGTTACTTCACGATGGCAACCGTCTCCCTTCTATTCCTGTTGCTCATGCAGTTCACATGAAGGAGACATACGCAAATATAACAGCCCTCTTGGACTCAATCAAAATCATGAACACAAATGGAAAATTTGTGGGGATCTAAAAGCCATTGCCATACTCTTAGGACTGCAACTGGGGTACCTCAAAAATTGCTGCTTCTTATGTATGTGGGACAGTAGGGATAGGAAATTGCATTATATTAAAGCAGACTGGCCTGCAAAGAATTTTAATTCTAGCGAGAAAAATGTCGTGGACCCAAAAGATTTTCTTCTTCCACCCCTGCATATGAAGCTGGGTTTGATGAAAAATTTTGTCAAAGTTATGAACCATGAAGGACAGGCCTTTAAGCACGTAAGAGAGAAATTTCCGAAATTAATTGATGAAAAAGTTAAGGAGGGTTTTTTATCGGGCCACAAACTTGAGAATTGTAATGCATCCTGCATTTCACCATTTTTGGAGGCGAAAGAAAAGTAAGCTTGGGAAGCCTTCAAGGGAGTTGTTCATGGACTTATAGTTAACGAAAGACATGATAACTACACTCAGTTGGTGACAGTGCTCCCACAAAAATACCATAACCTTGGATGCAACATGTCCCTTAAAATCCATTTCCTCCACTCACTTGCCTAGTTGTGGAACTGTCGGTGATGAACATGGAGAAAGATTCCATCAGGTCATTTCTGTTATGGAACAAAGATATCAGGTCCATTGGAATGAAGCAATGCTTCAATCTAAAAGACGACGATATCTTGCAGCCACAACTCTTCAGACCCAACCATCTGCGAGGTATTCTTCCAGCAATTTAGAACTGTTAAAATGTAACTACCATTTCAAAAATTCAAATACACTTTCAATGTTGTTAGCATATGTATTAAAATGTATTTTTTTTTTCTCTTAACCTGTTGATATAAAATACTTTCCCCTAGTGTGTATCACAGAAACTAGAGCTAACGAAAATTGTTCATTGTCATATTCGTTTTCCGCGACCCAAAATTGGAATGAACTGACTCACGAAGTGCAGGAAACATTCAAATAGTTTTTTTTTTGCCAGTGATACTAATGAAATAGTTTATAATGTTAGAGAATATGAAAATGATACAATAAATACAAAATTTAGTAATATCAGTATCGTTTTGTCACAAAAAGTAATTTTTGTTTTGAATTAAGTGTTCCAAGGTGTATTAAATATGGTAAAATTGGAGTAAAATAGCAAAAGAAACTGAATTTAATCTACATAACAATTATCATAATAAACCTATTTCTATGTAGCAGAGGACATGTTGCTGTAACTAGGTGTATTAAATATGGTAAAATTGAAGTAAAATAGCAAAAGAAACTGAATTTAATCTACATACCAATTATCATAATAAACCTATTTCTATGCTGCAGAGGACATGTTGCTGTAACTATGACTGTCGGACATCTTTAACTTTGGCTTTCACCAGAAGAAAATTAAAGAACAGTTGTGGGAAGGTATGTTGGGTTATTATGAAATAAGAATCAAGAACCTATTAATCCCGTATCAGATATTAGTATTAATTCTGAACGTAAAAAAGTTTTTCACTGTTGGTCTAACAATGTCCATTTCATCACTGGCATGTGATGACGTGTTTTATTTGGCCAAGTAAATTACCCGGTTAACTAATTTTCGTGAAAATATCAAAATTATATATTGTTTTGATGTCGTGGCTACGTTAGACCTGAGACCATGGAGGCCGACCGTTTGAAATTCCTTTGCTTCTTTTTGAACGGTATCAAGACGAAAGCTTGATTTAAATGACACGGGAGCCTGCGCCTCCAGAAAAACTACTCCGTCACCAGTACTTACGTAGCGGGCCTATTGTGCTCTGAGAGAAGATCACTGAGGTAGTCGACTTGGCCGCGCGGGATTAGCCGAGCGGTCTCAGGCGCTGCAGTCACGGACTGTGCGGCTGGTCCCGGCGGAGGTTCGTTTCCTCCCTCGGGCATGGGTGTGTGTGTTTGTTCTTAGAATAATTTAGGTTAAGTGGTGTGTAAGCTTAGGGACTGATGACCTGAGCAGTTAAGTCCCATAAGATTTCACACACATTTTTTGTAGTCGACTTGGGAGAACAGTGTCGTGAACTTCAGTGGGCAAAAAGCTGCCTACGCGCATCAGTCTCATACGTAATCACTTTGGTCCTTGAATACCAGCCCAGAAGAAATTAAGAAATACTGGGGTGCAAGCATAGCAGCTGCTCTTGTAGGTTTCCCAAGATTACGAATGTGTTGGGAACGTACCACACGGTTCCCACTAATTTCTGACAACATATCGAGGAACAGATTTCATACTTTGAGAAACAACCTTAAAATTGTGGATGATAATGCTGTTTCAGATGAAAGAAAATCAGGTGACAAATTTTGGAAAGTTAGACCAATGTTAGATAGAATTAAGAAAGCTGGTTCAGAAAATGTAAGACTTACTGATATTTTAATAGATGAGCAAATGATTCCATTTCATGGCCATGTTAAGATGAAACAGTATGTCCGTGGAAAGCCACAGCCTGTTCGTTTAAAAAAACTTTGTAGCAACCTCTGTCTGTGGCTTGCCTCTGGATTTTATGCTTTATGAGGGTGCAGCAAGAAATATAAAACCTGATAAGTCTTCTGTTCAAGAAAAGTTAGATATAGGAGGCAAGGTTGTTTTAAAATTAGCTGATTCATTGCCGGAGAACAGTTGTCTATATATGGAAAGACATTTTACATCCATTCCATTATTAGAAACATTCCTATCTGAGAGGAAAATTGTGGCTACTGGTACACTCATGGGGGACCGAATACCTAAACAATGCCAGTTCAGAAAAGACAATTTCATGAAACGAGAGGGAAGGGGAAGCAACGACCTGATAGTCAGAGGAGATGAAAAAGTTACAATAATAAAATGGTTTCACAACTAAGCAATATACTTAGCATTCACAAATCCAGGAGTTTCACCAATTGAGAACTGTAAGAGGTGGTCGAAGAAGAATAGTGCCTACTTTCAGGTCCCACGACTGTGTGTTGTGAAGTTGTATAATAGTAACATGGGAGGTGTGGACCTATTGGATTGAGTCAGAGTACAACAGAATAAAAAAGGGGACGGTTAGGACCATTCACCACTTTTTTTTATTTCAGCATAGCCAGTGCATGGATTGAGTACAGAGAAACTGTTCGCACATTATAATGGGCTAAAAAAGATATTTAGTCATGCTTTTTTTAAAACTTGCTATAGCAGAACATTTGATCTATTACCAAGGACAGGATGAACTTATTATTGAAACAGATGAAATGGTAGGGGAAACTATTAACACAACAAAAGTTCGCCAGCAAACTCAACCTTTGCCAGCCACAATTGCTAGGACACAAGATGCCTTGCATATGCCAATAATTAAGAGTGATCAAAAACGTAGATCAAGATGCAGATTACAAGGCTGTAAGGTTTTTACTTTTGTAATTTGTGCTTCGTGTAAAGTATATTTATGTTTCACTTCTGCACGCGCCTGTTTCTATGAATTTCATAGAGAATAAGTTCAATTTTGTAATACAACCAGTTTGATATGTTAAATACAGTTAAATAAAACTTCCATACAAATTACTAAAAGCTTTTCTTATTTATTTTCTCTTATACCAACTATCCTCCAATTTGTCATTATATCCAGTCTGAATGAGTAGTGACCCAATGTAGTGTATATGCTACATACTATCAAAAGTTACTGTGATTCTCCAAAATTTTTTGGTGCCAAATTATGCTATTTGGTGCCTATTCAAACAAGTAAAACTGAATCAAGTCAAATTTTTTCATCCACTGTGATCTCGGGTCTGAATAGGTTAAGTGATGTGCGACCATTTTACAGTACCCTTAGTAACTTCTTTTTGTCTTAATTGCTAAAAGTCTTAATTAATCAGGCTACTTCCCTATCCTGTTTCCGGCTAGCTCTATCAACCCAGAGGTGGTGTTGCGGTTATAATATGTGCCGTTCAATTGTTCGTAGACTATGGTAACGACAGAGTCTGTATCCAGTGGCTTCAGCCAAGCCTGATCGAACGCCAGACGTATCGCTGATGACGAATGTTTACTGTTATGCACTCGAACCCAAGATTATGACGTCAAAGCAGCTCAGAACTTCTCTTGTTGCTGCCATTGGAAGCTTCATGGAAAAAATACGAGTATGTACATGAAGCTACCAGTCATCGCGTGAGTCAGTTGCTGTTTAGCAGGTCTTTAGTTCACTGTGTCGCGTATGGCATGTGATCTCTTGAAGTATATATGAATGCATCGAATGTTGTCCCATGTAGAAATGTAAGTGTATAGTTTTAGAGGAATAATGTCTGTGATACGATCGTATGGCAACGCCATAGGCAATGGTTTTATTCTACACTAGCTGGAAAACGCGGCATTGCCTCTGTATTTACTTACAGCTGAGCCCGAGATTTCGTATGTGTGGAATTAATTTTTCACTTGTAAAGCTTCTTGTGTACTTTATAAATAGATTACAAACAATCTTGACCGCAATAAAGCATGTATTTCGATGGTTACTGGTTTCGGTCAGCATGTGATCGTCCTCAAAGCGTTATACTATGATGGTAGGCGGCGGCGGTGAGCGGAGCAGGTGTTACGACTTAACGAACGTCAACTGCTCAACCTTATGTATACGAAGTACAACGTTCGAAGCAATATTATTGGGAACTTGAGCAAACAGCTTGCTTGCTTCTCTAACTTGGAAGACAGCCACGCAGAGCTGGTCGTGTGAAAAGTAACTGAGGTCCATAATCGTAACGTGCAGCGTGTGGCCTTGCGCTTTGTTTCTCATCATGGAATGACGTAAACTCAGCGAGAATTGTGTACGTTTAAATCAAAGTGGTAATTTGTTACGAAAAACCGGAATTCGGGGTATGAAAACACGGTCAGCAATTCCCGTCATAGTTTCCGCTTCTATGACGTTACGTTGGAGAGCAGTAACTTTAAGTCTCTATGAGTAAAAGGTTTTGAGAAGCAAGTGACACTCTCGATCAGAGTTACGTCGTGCCACGCTTTCGGAAGGAGTTTGCAAGGAGTGCCTTAAAGCCTGATGACCGCGATCTTTATTGGATCCTTGAGACCACCTAATCTTCAGTCTCACAGCCGTTCTGTATTCAAAAAAACTCAACAATTTTCTAGTCATTTCTACTCGTAAACGAAACGAAATCAAAACATAATGAGTGGGCACCCAAATCGCATAGCATACTTAATTTCGTTTCCTCTAGCAAAGAACGTAAATAAAATTTATGGAAAGAAGTAAAGCAATGTCACTAAGTTTTTAATACACAAAGTGAAATCAGTAAATCTGTGCGTTCCAGCAAGTAAATTCACTGTTAGTTTGTATTCGTAAAGATAAGATTGCAGCTCTTAATTCTGTCATTGACGTAAGCTTCCGAAAATACATCTGTCATTTACTTTTAAAAAACTAACAGCGCCATGTATTGGTTCTTTGGTGTACTACGAAACTAACAGCAACATCTATTGATTCTTTCGCCGTGATGATTTAACATCCGAACTACTAAGCTGAGCAGATTTTTTTAGATAATTACAATGAAATGAATACCCCTATCTGCATACAGGCGTTGATATACGACAACGGGGACGGTTGAAAACGTGTGCCCCGATCAGGACTCGAACCCCGGATCTCGCTCTATCCCTCTGACGCTCTATCCATCTGAGCCACCGAGGACAGAGAGGAGAGTGCGACTGCAGGGACTTATTTCTGGCACGCCTCCCGTGAGACCCACATTCCAAACTTAGCGTCCCGCACTACATTCATAGTGCCCTGCCCATTATACTCATTACTCGCGGCTTTTTGCTGATTCCCATAAGAGTTCGGGCTCTGTTTGTGCATCCGCAAAGAAGAAGATGGTCAAATGGCCTGAATTATATATATGAAGATGGTATCTGTTCTTTCGGACATCTTCATATATATTTTAGATAAAACATTACTATATATTTTTTTCCGAGACCCAATTTTTATGAAATAAAGTTTTCACGTTGCCTCAACTTACGCTCTAATTATCTGTGAATACCCCATGCCTGGAAGATAACGTGTTCAAACAGAAAGACACGACAGCTTTACAGTTTTATTACTAGTACATGCAAAGAAGAGGAGAACGCACGACCTGAAAGAACTCGTCTTCTTCATGAGGATAAGGAAGGGATAAGGTGAAACACCGTGCTGGTACTTTGCCCATTCCTCTCAAGTAGCACAAAGTGAATCCGCTGCACTTTACATTGCAATATAACGGACAATGTGCCATCAAGATTGTCGCTTTCTCTCTTTTCATAAGGTGCTGCTGAGACGTTTGCAGTTTAACTCAAGCCTATGGAACAACACGCCGCGACAATACGTCACAACATAATCATGCCGTCTCGTCTAATGTTGTCACATTATGCAATGGACAACAGACACAAAAAGCACAACTTGATAGTATACCAGGTTATGTTCATGTTTCCTAACCAGGAAAGCTATAGGATAACTTGAAGAGCTTAAAACGGAATTCGTCTGCTTTTAACAAAATATTTATTTATTCTAAGTCGAAAAAGAGACGTTCGAAGTTATGTGCTTTTAACACAATTTTCAATGTTTGCTTTTCCTTGACACAGAAGTAACCTGCGTTTCCTGGGATCTTATTTTCTTTAAAATAATGCAGATATTAGACAAAAGTTAGCTGCGAATAGGTTAACAAAATGGGTGAGGCTAACGCTGTGCAACGGACACAATGAAAGGAAAACTGCATGGAGACTGCAGCACCAAGGTATCACTATCTGTGCAGTTCCGTGATGCAAGATTAAAGAACCTGATTTCAAATAGGAGTTAAGTCAGCAACATAGGTTCAACACCCAAAATATAGGACAAGCGAACTTCTCAGACTACGGAACACACTACCGCAGACTGTGAAAACTTACCTCTCCTCCAAGTCAGTAGAGTGTTGCTAAACAGCCATAGCTGGCTGTCAGCTCCAGTCTCTGTCGACCTCAGATCATGCGGCTGATCCTATTACTGACATTCCAAATATATCCCTTCTTTACGCCGAACTTTGAACCTCTCAAAAGTCACAGACGGAGTGGCTGACTGCGTAATGTTAATAACTTAACAGCCACAAAATTTTCGAAAAATAGGGGAAAAGAAAGGTGGTACTGGAATGAAACTGGTTATTTTCGATTCGTCCGTTCGTCTGCGCTGCACTGGACGAATTGACGTAACCTCATTGGTTGCATCAAATTTTTGGTGCGAAAATGTAGGCACTGCTCAGGCGCTTCTACTGGCCCCTGAACGCCGCGCCATAGGTAACGCACAAAGGGAAGCCATATTATCGCTCTCCCTTTATCTCCAGAGGGTGGCAAGGGCGACATGACATCGCCACGCATCTTGCCGTCACTTGCCAACACACAAAGGCGACAGTGTGGGGCGTTCAGAGAGATGCTAAAGATGGTCCATCGACAAAGGGCTCGTGGTTGACGCAGTGAGATTTACCAGTGGCTCTCTGTTGCTATAATAGGCCGTGCCATCCCAGTGCGAAGCTTTTCTCTCCCTGTTAGCAGTCCAACAGTCAACTACATGATGGAAAAGAATGCTGGCCCGGAAATGAATACATTTTGCGTAAAGGTACGTGACAGAAATCTTACAACGAGCAAAAGATAAGACAATTACATTAATATCCGTCTGGGACAGGTCTCACCACATCATTCACCTCCTCCTGCCTGTCTTCAAGCAAAAGCTCCCTCACATTTTTTAAACCTAATATGTTAACCTGTTCATAGCTATTGTTTATCATATTTTCAGCCCCCGAATCACTTCCACATTGCAATTGTCAGTAATGTGGCAATAGACTATCAGTACGCATGTAATTCTATATATGAGCTGATCATACCTCCAGAAAGCATGAATATGAATCTCTGCCTGTTACCTCTACTGCCTCAGTAGTTACCAAAACATCTACCATTCCAACTGTCCCTAACTCTCCTAGAATCACTACTCCTATTGCGATCAAGCCTTTCGTACTGATGCTATCGTTTACCATTCCCATTCCTATCACTTCACGAATCATGTCGCCTATGATCCTAACTCCTACCTTGTTATCGCCTTCGGGCAGGACAGGAAAACCGACTGTTACTCCTTGCGCGACCTTTCTCATCATTCTTCTAGTAAGTCATCTTCACACAACCAGCAAGAATAATTTGACGTAAGTGCGAAATAATTTTCATAACAAAAATCCTAATCAAGTCATGAGGGTTGTCAGAATTATATAAGACTGCTAAACCCAGAATCGTTAAAATTTTGCGTCATTAGAAGACTGTATTGTCACTGCCTTGTGTTGCTTAAAAAAATGGTTCAAATGGCTCTGAGCACTATGGGACTTAACTTCTGAGCTCATCAGTCCGCTAGAACTTAGAACTACTTAAATCTAACTAACCTAAGGACATCATACACATCCATGCCCGAGGCAGGATTCGAACCTGCGACCGTAGCGGTCGCGCGATTCCACACTGTAGCGCCTAGAACCGCTCGGCCACTCCGGACAAAACATATCACATATCCCCAATCACATTCTACACCACAGACACATGTCCAGTGAACCAACATCCAAACCTTGAAGAACAAATTCCATACAATAACATACACAAAAAAAAACACTAGCACTGTAAAAATTAGCTCTCTAAACAGTAAACAAACATTTCAACACCCTAATAAATTTTACGTAATACTGAAACAAAAAATTTAAACAGAAACATATTATTCTGAACCAAAATAGTCTCACAGAAATTACCTTCTAGCCTTGCTTCATAAGTAACTGTCAATATACACTTCAGTTTAAATGAGAAAATCTGACTATATGCAGATTCCAAAACTTCTTCTCTGGCATCTACCGTTTCCTTACAAGGGAAGAAAAGAAGTATCTTATAAACATAAATGCACAGAATCCTGTGTTTTAATACAAATACAAGACGGCATGTAACAAGCATTAACTCAGCTGATGACTTAATTTTCACTGGATCAGTTTATCCTAGACAAATCAAAGGCTCTTTATTTATTAAATAAAGAGATTTGTTAAGCACCCCATAGAAACAAAACCCCTGATCTTTATCAAGGCAGGGGTGATGAGACACATGATGTCTGTGAGATATGTGTTGCTTCCAATGGCCGGCCGGGGTGGCCGAGCGGTTCTAGACGCTACAGTCTGGAACCGCGCGACCGCTACGGTCGCAGGTTTGAATCCTGCCTCGGGCATGGATGTGTGTGATGTTCTTAGGTTAGTTAGGTTTAAGTAGTTCTAAGTTCTAGGGGACTGATGACCTCAGAAGTTAAGTACCATAGTACTTAGAGCCATTTTTGCTTCCAATGTGGTCATGAGTTCCACACAGAATTTCCCTGATTACAGGCTTCCTCTTTACTAAGTGTTGTAAGCTTTCAAGATAATAATACTAGAAGAACAAAGGTTTTTTTTTGAAAGGGTGATCCTACACTGATGATATTTTTAGTATAAGACTACTTTTAGAGCAAAGCAAAGGATTTATCATGCACTTAGCGTTTGTAGATCATGAGAAAGCTTTGTACAAAGTAAATAGACAGCTACTGTGGCAGATTATGGAAAAAACTATTTACAAAGGGACTAAAATTATAATCGAAGATGAAAATAACTTGTCTAAACAGTTAACTATAACATAGGGAATTAGACAGAGATGTGACCTATCTCCAATTCTTTTCAACATCTACACAGATGACCCAGTCAGAGCTTTGAAAGAAAGTATCACCTAGGGCTTGAAGATCAAAGGACAGAAATGTTTTAACACCCTGCTATAACAAGATTAAAAAATAATCCAATAAAATGAAGATAACCTTCAAAGAGCTGCCTACCATCTTAATTCGTTGGCTTCTAAATACAACATGAAAATCTCCATTAATAAAAGAGAAGTTTTGGCATTCGGAAAATCGCCTAACGAATCTAAAATTGTAATAAACAATGTATACTAGAACAGGTACATATCTCCCACTATCTTTACTGTGCAATAGGATAAAATTTAGACAATGCTATTGATAACAAGATCCTAAAAGTTAACTAACCTGTGGGGCAATTAAAAAATCTCACAAAAAAGTCACAAAAGAGATACCGAGGACGTTTTACAAAGCCCAACAGTAACTACTACTATAATCTATGGCTCTAAAACCTGGCTTCCCACACGAAGTGATATGACCAGGATTCACGCTGCAGGAATAAAATTCCACCGTTGTGTTAAAGGACACATCAGAGAAGATCGCTTCAGAAATGAAGAAGACATTAGGAATGAATTACAAATTAATTCAGTGCACAATAAAATAGATCTAAATAGAAACAGGTGGTGGTAACATGTAGGTAGAATGCCTAGAAGTGGACTTTCAAAATAAATTCTTGACTACAAACTACGGGGGACTAGACAGAGGAGAAGAGCAAGGAACAGATGAATAAACCTTCTTTCACCTAAACAGGTGAAATGAACTAATTCATGAATGGAGAAGAAGAAGAAGGTAATGCTATTGTGTGATATTACTGCCCTTCAGATATGATTCGCTTCAAACACTCACACCAAACGCAATGGATGTTCTTTCGCATCTGTATGATTTGCTATCATCGCCTGAGAAAATTTCTCATTACTAAATAAAACCTTAGATTACATAGTCATCATCTAGAGTACAGCTAGTAGGCACGACATGTACCATATAGCAGGTTCGATTATATTTTGTAATACTTGACTATTTGTAACTAGTAGTACAACGTTCCCCACCAGACATCGCATCAGTACTGCAAACAACTACTGTTCTGAATTTTCTAGGTGTACTCACCTTCTGGAACCTGAAAACAAGTTATTATAGTAAATCTTGTTATTCTTATGTCTTGCTTTATTGTGCAGTTTCATGGTTACTCAATACTATCACACTCACTAACCACACTTTGTTTAATTAAACTGATGAGTGGAACAAAACAGAAGAAAAGATATGCGATGTTCTGTTAATTTGTGATTATTAGTTCCCAACAACCTCAGGTGGTTTTACAGAGCATAATAAAAGTAACATTTTATGTATCGTGTTACATACATACCACTGTTGCACACTGACCTGGATAGTTGTGAATTGAGCAAGTAGAAAACCCTATTTGGTGAATGACATACCGCTTTAGTAAACTCAATTACGAATCACTACAACATGTAAACAGAACACAAGCTGCCCCACATTACTCGTAATCACGAATAACAATCTTCTGTTCATCCATCATCAAATATAATGTTGTAAATATTTTAACACTTTCTGTAAAATCTTTTATAATTTCTGTATATTGTCTGAATCACATTTAACACTAAAAAGTTTTACAAAGTGATGACCAGTTTCGATAGCTTAACTACCATCTTCAGATCTGAGAAAAGATAAACCAAAAGAAAAACTGCCTTATATTAGAGGTTATGTAAAATTGTTATTGGCTTCCTTAAAACAAAAATTGCAGGAAATTTACATACCTCGTGCAGTATTATAACTGCAACTAGCAGTGTACAAGACGTTTGCACCGCCCGTACCATTCTTATTTTAAATCTTCGGATAATATATACTACATTCAGCCTAAAATGAACGCAAAGGAAAATATATGATGTACTGATAAACGAATAACAAAGCGATTATTTAGAAGAAAGACTAATTTGTTGAAATCGTTACGCTATCTGTGACACAAACTGAAGTATGGAGACTGTACAGCACTGTAATAATTTTTTATGTAGTGAAACATGTATGTAATTATTTTCGTTGCAGTCAATAACTGGAAGAAGAAATTTTCCAATCAAAAAAGCAAAACAAGTAAGAAATGTTTGCTTCAGTTAACAGAACGTGGCCGAGCGGTTCTAGGCGCTTCAGTCTGGAACCGCGCTCATGTCGGCACCAATGATGTGTGTCGCTATGGATCGGAGGAAATCCTCTCTGGCTTCCGGCGGCTATCTGATTTGGTGAAGACTGCCAGTCTCGCTAGCGGGATGAAAGCAGAGCTCACCATCTGCAGCATCGTCGACAGGACTGACTGCGGACCTTTGGTACAGAGCCGAGTGGAGGGTCTGAATCAGAGGCTGAGACGGTTCTGCGACCGAGTGGGCTGCAGATTCCTCGACTTGCGCCATAGGGTGGTGGGGTTTCGGGTTCCGCTGGATAGGTCAGGAGTCCACTACACGCAACAAGCGGCTACACGGGAAGCAGGGGTTGTGTGGCATGGGTTGGGCGGCTTTTTAGGTTAGATGGCCTAGGGCAAGTACAGAAAGGGCAACAGCCTCAACGGGTGCGGGGCAAAGTCAGGACATGCGGGGACCAAGCAGCAATCGGTATTGTAATTGTAAACTGTCGAAGCTGCGTTGGTAAAGTACCGGAACTTCAAGCGCTGATAGAAAGCACCGAAGCTGAAATCGTTATAGGTACAGAAAGCTGGCTGAAGCCAGAGATAAATTCTGCCGAAATTTTTACAGGGGTACAGACGGTGTTTAGAAAGGATAGATTGCATGCAACCGGTGGTGGAGTGTTCGTCGCTGTTAGTAGTAGTTTATCCTGTAGTGAAGTAGAAGTGTATAGTTCCTGTGAATTATTATGGGTGGAGGTTACACTCTACATCCGAGCTAGGTTAATAATTGGCTCCTTTTACCGACCTCCCGACTCAGCAGCATTAGTGGCAGAACAACTGAGAGAAAATTTGGAATACATTTCACATAAATTTTGTCAGGATGTTATAGTCTTAGGTGGAGATTTCAATTTACCAGATATAGACTGGGACACTCAGATGTTTAGGACGGGTGGTAGGGACAGAGAATCGAGTGACATTATACTGAGTGCACTATCCGAAAATTATCTCGTGCAATTAAACAGAGAACCGACTCGTGGAGATAACATCTTGGACCTACTGATAACAAACAGACCCGAAGTTTTCGAGTCTGTATGTGCAGAACAGGGAATCAGTGATCATAAGAAAGTTGCAGCATCCCTGACTATGGAAGTTAATAGGAATATAAAGAAAGGGAGGAAGGTTTATCTGTTTAGCAAGAGTAATAGAAGGCAGATTTCAGATTACCTAACAGATCAAAACGAAAATTTCTTTTCCGACACTGACAATGTTGAGTGTTTATGGAAAAAGTTCAAGGCAATCGTAAAATGCGTTTTAGACAGGTATGTGCCGAGTAAAACTGTGAGGGACGGGAAAAACCCACCGTGGCTCAACAACAAAGTTAGAAAACTACTGCGAAAGCAAAGAGAGCTTCACTCCAAGTTTAAACGCAGCCAAAACCTCTCAGACAAACAGAAGCTAAACGATGTCAAAGTTAGCGTAAGGAGGGCTATGCGTGAAGCGTTCAGTGAATTCGAAACTAAAAATCTATGTACTGACTTGACAGAAAATCCTAGGAAGTTCTGGTCTTACGTTAAATCAGTAAGTGGATCGAAACAGCATATCCAGACACTCCGGGATGATGAAGGCATTGAAACAGAGGATGACACGCGTAAAGCTGAAATACTAAACACCTTTTTCCAAAGCTGTTTCACAGAGGAAGACCGCACTGCAGTTCCTCCTCTAAATCCTTGCACAAGCGAAAAAATGGCTAACATCGAAGTAAGTGTCCAAGGAATAGAAAAGCAACTGGAATCACTCAACAGAGGAAAGTCCACTGGACCTGACGGAATACCAATTCGATTCTACACAGAGTACGCGAAAGAGCTTGGCCCCCTTCTAACAGCCGTATACCGCAAGTCTCTAGAGGAACGGAAGGTTCCAAATGATTGGAAAAGAGCACAGGTAGTCCCAGTCTTCAAGAAGCGTCGTCGAGCAGATGCGCAAAACTATATACCTATATCTCTGACGTCGATCTGTTGTAGTATTTTAGAACATGTTTTTTGCTCGAGTATCATGTCGTTTTTGGAAACCCAGAATGTAGGAATCAACATGGATTCCGGAAACAGCGATCGTGTGAGACCCAACTCGCTTTATTTGTTCATGAGACCCAGAAAATATTAGATACAAGCTCCCAGGTAGATGCTATTTTTCTTGACTTCCGGAAGGCGTTCGATACAGTCGCCTGATAAACAAAGTAAGAGTCTACGGAATATCAGACCAGCTGGGTGGCTGGATTGAAGAGTTTTTAGCAAACAGAACACAGCATGTTGTTATCAATGGAGAGACGTCTACAGACGTTAAAGTAACCTCTGGCGTGCCACAGGGGACTGTTATGGGACCATTGCTTTTCACAATATATATAAATGACCTAGTAGATAGTGTCGGAAGTTCCATGCGGCTTTTCACGGATGATGCTGTAGTATACAGAGAAGTTGCAGCATTAGAAAATTGTAGCGAAAGCAGGAAGATCGGCAGCGGATAGGCACTTGGTGCAAGGTGTGGCAACTGACCCTTAACATAAACAAATGTAATGTATTGCGAATACATAGAAAGAAGGATCCTTTATTGTATGATTATATGATAGCGGAACAAACACTGGTAGCAGTTACTTCTGTAAAATATCTGGGAGTATGCGTGCGGAACGATTTGAAGTGGAATGATCATATAAAATTAATTGTTGGTAAGGCGGGTACCAGGTTGAGATTCATTGGGAGAGTCCTTAGAAATTGTAGTCCATCAACAAAGGAGGTGGGTTACAAAACACTCGTTCGACCTATACTTGAGTATTGCTCATCAGTGTGGGATCCGTACCAGATCGGGTTGACGGAGGAGACAGAGAAGATCCAAAGAAGAGCGGCGCATTTCGTCACAGGGTTATTTGGTAACCGTGATAGCGTTACGGAGATGTTTAACAAACTCAAGTGGCAGGCTCTGCAAGAGAGGCACTCTGCATCGCGGTGTAGCTTGCTCGCCAGGTTTCGAGAGGGTGCGTTTCTGGATGAGGTATTGAATATATTGCTTCCCCCTACTTATACCTCCCGAGGAGATCACGAATGTATAATTAGAGTGATTAGAGCGTGCACGGAGGCTTTCAGACAGTCGTTCTTCCCGCGAACCATACGCGACTGGAACAGGAAAGGGAGGTAATGACAGTGGCACGTAAAGTGCCCTCCGCCACACACCGTTGGGTGGCTTGCGGAGTATAAATGTAGATGTAGATGAAACTACATTACAAATTTTGTGATTAAACAAGACTGTAAATGTCATGTGAATGAAATAGACTAAGCAAACAAACGCTGCAATTTGCTGCATGGCATAATTCAACGTTATGTACTAGTAAAACCATAAAAATTAATATATTCATTCACCAGCACATAACACGGAGCAGTTAAAAAATGTATTTGAGATTAAGCGTAACTAATCAGGACGACGCGCCATCATGTAAGACGTGACAGTGGGAAGAGCCGTTGTTGAGTTTGCAGGCGGCGCCGCTAGATAGAGGTTGGCGGTATCACAGCCCACGGTCTTCGTGCTGGCGCTGTCGCCCTGCGTGTCTTGCAATGACTGCTGCCAGCTGGAGTATCGCATCGTAGATAATAAACTAA
The DNA here is from genome assembly GCF_023864275.1 of Schistocerca cancellata. NCBI lineage: Eukaryota > Metazoa > Arthropoda > Insecta > Orthoptera > Acrididae > Schistocerca > Schistocerca cancellata. The sequence goes on from NC_064627.1 coordinate 441,604,468, forward strand.
TAATTTTGACTGAATTCAGTTTGGTCATCTAATATGCGATCTTGCACGCGCTTCCATTGCTAAAATTTCCACTTCCTCCAACAAATCTAACCTACTTCCCTTGGGCGCATTTGCAACATTTTCATTCTGCGTGTGATATCTTGTACTGTGTGCTTCACACTGTTAACCAAAAGTTATTTTATTTTGAGCGCACCAGTATTTCCTAAACCGGATGTCAAATGAGCGACCCGTTTGGCCAATGTAATAGTGGTCACAGTAGTTACAAATTATTTTGTACACACCAGATTTGCTAAATTGGACCTATTCTGTGGCTTAAACGTGCTTTCAACGTATTAGTTGTCGGAAAACCAACGTTCATTTTCCAGAATGATTGTTAAATCTCGTTAGAAACTGGGTCATTATAAATCATGATTGTATACCTAGTTTCAGATCGATGACTGTTATTCGTGCTCGCTGTGCTGTCGCTGGTGTCAGAAGCTTATTTCTTGTTTCTTAATTTATTGTACATTTTTGATAGTCAGATGTCTGATACGTGTTGGTTAATACAATCTGTTTCAGAATACTAATTTCTGTATTAATTTCGTTTCGGTGTAAAGGCAAACGTAATATTCGATTAATCATTGAGAAGAAGAACGCTTCCTTATATCGTGATGGATGAGAGGAATCACATTTATGATTGCATTAGTGCAAGTTACCATTAGTAGCTCAGTCTTGTTCTGACTCTAAGGTAAATTTAATTTTTGATATCATATTCATCTCCTTTAAATAAAATTAAGAAATCTTCTACATATCGCTTGTAGTATATAGTCTTTTCTTTTAAATTATAATAACTGCTAAAACAATTTCGTTCTATGCCATTACTAATTGTTTCTTTCATTTTTTTAAAAAAAAGAATGTGTTTCCTGAGGCATTGATTTTGTACGTAACTGGTTGCACTTACAATACTGTATGTGGGATCTTAATTCCCTATCATTTTAATAGTGAGTCAATAGCAGTTTTTGCATAATGTATTACTTTATTACTGTTTTGAATAATCTTATTACTTTCGTGTTATGTTGGCTCATATCGCTCTGAGCACTATGGGACTTCTCATTTGAGGTCATCAGTCCCCTAGAACTTAGAACTACTTAAACCTAACTAACCTAAGGACATCACACACGTCCATGCCCGAGACAGGATTCGAGATTGCGATCGTAGCGGTCTACATCTACATCTACATCTACATTTATACTCCGCAAGCCACCCAACGGTGTGTGGCGGAGGGCACTTTACGTGCCACTGTCATTACCTCCCTTTCCTGTTCCAGTCGCGTATGGTTCGCGGGAAGAACGACTGTCTGAAAGCCTCCGTGCACGCTCTAATCACTCTAATTATACATTCGTGATCTCCTCGGGAGGTATAAGTAGGGGGAAGCAATATATTCAATACCTCATCCAGAAACGCACCCTCTCGAAACCTGGCGAGCAAGCTACACCGCGATGCAGAGTGCCTCTCTTGCAGAGCCTGCCACTTGAGTTTGTTAAACATCTCCGTAACGCTATCACGGTTACCAAATAACCCTGTGACGAAACGCGCCGCTCTTCTTTGGATCTTCTCTGTCTCCTCCGTCAACCCGATCTGGTACGGATCCCACACTGATGAGCAATACTCAAGTATAGGTCGAACGAGTGTTTTGTAACCCACCTCCTTTGTTGATGGACTACATTTTCTAAGAACTCTCCCAATGAATCTCAACCTGGTACCCGCCTTACCAACAATTAATTTTATATGATCATTCCACTTCAAATCGTTCCGCACGCATACTCCCAGATATTTTACAGAAGTAACTGCTACCAGTGTTTGTTCCGCTATCATATAATCATACAATAAAGGATCCTTCTTTCTATGTATTCGCAATACATTACATTTGTTTATGTTAAGGGTCAGTTGCCACTCCTTGCACCAAGTGCCTATCCGCTGCCGATCTTCCTGCTTTCGCTACAATTTTCTAATGCTGCAACTTCTCTGTATACTACAGCATCATCCGCGAAAAGCCGCATGGAACTTCCGACACTATCTACTAGGTCATTTATATATATTGTGAAAAGCAATGGTCCAATAACAGTCCCCTGTGGCACGCCAGAGGTTACTTTAACGTCTGTAGATGTCTCTCCATTGAGAACAACATATTGTGTTCTGTTTGGTAAAAACTCTTCAATCTAGCCACACAGCTTGTAGAGAGGCAGCCTACTCACGCTGTATAAAATTCACATCAGTCTTTCCATTGTGTGCCAGCCTAGTCCGCTGTAACTAGCTCTGACGTCATAAATGTTACGCAATACTTTTAAAATCAAGTAAATAACCTGAAACGGTTCTAGCTTGTCAGGAGTAATACTAAAGCAACATGTGTTGAATGTCAGTTCAATAACTTTAACCATTTTCGAAATTTGGATGTTTTTCTGTAAAAATCATTGGCGCAACAGAAAAGAGCTAGAAACTTAAAAATTTATATTTAGATTCCTTTTTCATAATAATTTAATAGAAACAGTACTTTGGATCTCACAAATTAAAATTTTAGTGGAAATTCATGATTCTCTGGTTTTTGTCTTAAAAATTAAGGAAGCAAGATAGATTAAGTAGGCAAATAAATAAGGCTAGGATGTTTAAATTTAAGTAAAAGGGAGATCCGCTATAATCATAAAGATGTGAGAAGTTTCAATTGAATAACTATAATACTATAGCGATAGCGTATCTCCAAATGGCAAGTTCAGAGCTCGTCTACTGCGTGTAGTGTAATTAAATTAATTCTCTCGCCCAAAATATTTTACTTAGCCACGTCAGACTTTTATTATGATTACTTACCTGTGTGCTGAATGCACATTTAAATTGAGAGCTTCATCGGCCATCAGCAAAGGAAGCGAAGATTTATTCAATAACTTAAAGTGGTGCATTACTAGCCCAGCGGCTAGTCGGGAGAGCAATTTTGATCAGGCGTTCCCTTAGCCGTCCGCACCACGGCTTTACATATAAGAACAGTGCGCGACAAAGGAAGGCATTCGAGGGTTGGATTCCCTCTCTTCTTCATCGAAGACTTTCACTGCCTGGGCTACTCTCAGGGTGCAACTTCGACGTGGAAGATCCCCACCATTTCGTTGCCGTGTCGTCTGCTCGCCGTCACTGCTGCTCGCAGTCCGGTCCTCCTCGCCGCCGCCGCCGCCGCCGCCGCCGCCGCCGCCGCCTGGTCGCCGCCTGCCGGTGCTCGCCGCCGCCGCCGCCTGGTCGCCGCCTGCCGGTGCTCGCCGCCGCCGCCGCCGCCGCCGCCTGGTCCCCGCCTGCCGGTCCTCGCCGCCGCCTTCGCCGCCTGCCGGTGCTCGCCGCCGCCGCCGCCGCCGCCTGCCGCCTGCCGCCGCCTGCCGGTGCTCGCTGCCGCCGCCTGCCGGTGCTCGCCGCCGCCGCCGCCGCCGCCTGCCGGTGCTCGCCGCCGCCGCCGCCGCCTGCCGGTGCCCGCCTCCGCCGCCGTCTGGTCGCCGCCGCCGCCCTTCTCGCTCGCCGCCACCATGTCCCAACGCACCACCACCACCACTATCATTTTCACCTCTCCCTCCGCTGCTACAACCACCATCACATGGAGCTCATCCTCCACACCACTTCCCGTCCTTCCTTCTCTCCCTGTCCTCCCCACCCCTGCGCCACTTTCGGCTGTAACCACCCCCAACTCCTCCTCCCCTATCACTGTCGCCCCATCGACAGCTACTGACTTCCCACCACTCCCTGAACCGCCTCCGACAGGCTCCAAGCCAGCACGGATCTCGGCCCGCCATTCCACGGTCTCTGTGACACCCACGCCCCCTCTGTCTGCGTCATCCGCTGCTCAGGGTGGTCCTGCCCCCCGCCATCTCCCCCTGCAACTCATACCCCTGCCCCCTCTCCACCCGGTCGTGCCCACGAAACCTTCAAAGCGCCCGAATGTTGACCCTTCCCCCAAAGTCTCCTCCAAAAAAACCCCCAATCCCCGTGACCCACCCACCCCCATGGACATGGCCCCGACCCCCGCCCCCGCCAAGCCTGCCACCCACACCTTTGTCATCTCCAATCCTGACCCTCAATTCCTTGATGCCCACTCCCTCACCCTCCCATCTCCCAACTGATTCCTTGCAAGGACTCGGTCCTCATAAAATCCCCCAATGCTTCCTTCCACACCGATCTCCTCTCCCGCATCCTCCGTATCCAATTTGGCCAACGTGCAACCCTCACCCCCTACCACACCCCATCCTCTCCCCGTCAGCCTCAACCTCCCCGACGTCCGCCAACCTTCACCGCTGTGATCATGAAGCTTAGCCCCGTGATCAAGGAGGCTGAGGTGTTGGCGGAACTCACTTCCCGGCCCAACATTGAAATCCGCTCGGCCCGTCGCATCTTCAATGATGCCGGGCCGACTTTTCTCATGCGGATATTCACCGAATTCTCCTCCTCCATTGACCGCCTCCTCACCGAGGGAGCCCTCATCTACAATCAGCGCCATAAGGTGGACCCCTCCCGTTCCCCAGTCCAATCCTACCGCTGCCAACGCTGTCTCACCTACAACGACCACGTTACCTCTGCCTGCAAGAACCCCCCTACTTGTCCCCACTGCAAAGCTTCACACTTCCTCAAGCATTGCCCCAACCTCACCCCTCCCCCCTCCTGCAACACTTGCAACGAACCACATCCTACCTACTCCTCGAAGTGCAAAGCGAAACCTCCACCAGTAACCCCTGAGCTCACTGTCCCTGTCCGTCCTGTTGATGACCCCATCCACCCCAACAACTCGCTCCGCCCTCCCCCTACTGCTGAGGCCATCATCCGTTTCACCACCATTGTGCTCCAAAACATCCACCCCTTCCAGCGCTGACACACTCTTTCCCAAATCGCCCTCGCTGCCCGTTCCATCTTCCATCTTACCACCTATGCCACATACTCCCAGAACCAGGCCCACTTCACCTTCACCCCCCTCACCACCCTCGTCTAACTCTCCACTCCCATGGTACAACAACCGTACCGTATCCTGTACCACAACATTCGCTCCCTGCCCACCCACAAACTCCTCTTCCTCCACACCCTCCATCAGCACCGCGTGGATGCCTTCGTCCTAAATGAAACCTTCCTTCAACCCCGTATCTCCGTCTCCATGGCTCCTTACACCCTACACCGCACCGATAACCCGTACCCTCTGGCGTGTGGCAGAGTTGCTATAGGCCACCTCAAGCACCTCCCTGTCCGGCCCCAACCTCTCCTTAACAATCCTGCCGAGCATCTCACCCTCAGCCTCTTCTTCCCCACTCTTACCATCACCTGTGCCACCATTTATGTCCGCCCTCGCACCCCCATCCCATACGATTTCCTGGCCCACACTGACCGCACCTTCTCCACCTACGTGATTGCCGCCGACCTCAATATCCACAGCCGTTATCCTGCCGACCTCCAGCGGTGGCATCAGTTTCTCACCACTCTCCAGGGAGACCTGGTTCCCCTGCCTCAGCACACCCGACCCGAATCCAACACCACTCCTGATGTGGTCCTTGCCTTCCCAACCTCCTTGGGCGCATCACTGCAGATGTCCTTGACCTCATTGGCAGTGACCATGCTCCTGTTCTCCTCACTATCTCTAATGGTCGCCATCCCCGTAACGCTCCTCGCCCTGACGTCCCTCCTAAACTTGTCCATGATTACTCCCGTGCCAACTGGGATTCCTACCGGGACTCCATTCACACCCAGGTTGACGGCCACGACCTTACCCTCCATTCTCCTGATGACATCTCTCGCACTGCTGCCTTCCTGCACCGGACCTTGTCTGACGCTGTCGCCACCCATATCCCCACCAAAGCCATCCACCCTCACCGCCCCGCCCTGCCTCCACAGGCCGTCCTTCTCCTTCGAGAGTCCCACCGCCTCTACCGCTCTTTTCTCCGCACTCGTGACCGGGATACACTTACCCGCCACCGGCAATTACAACGACACATCCGCAACCTGCTTGTTGCGAAGAAACGCCATGCCTGGCGCCAGACATGTACACAACTCAACACCACGCTCCCCATAAACTCTTCCAAGTATTGGTCTGCTTTCCACCGCCTTACTGGGAACCGCCCCACCCCCCCATGTACCCTCTCCTCCTTAATGACCGTCCCTTTCCTGACAACCTCAGTAAGGCCAACCACTTTGCCTCCCACCTCACTGATGTTTTTTCCATCTCAGATGATCCCCACTTTGATTATTCCCTCTTCCCTGATGTCATGGACTGTACAAATACCTCTGTTCCTCCCCTCGCTCCTAGCTTCCAGTACTTGGGCCACACCCCACCATCTGCACTTAACACTCCCATCACTACACAGGGCATCAGCCTCACACTCTGCGCTAAACGCAACATTGCTCCCAGCCACGACTGCGTTACCTACCGCCACCTCAAACACTGCCCTCCCTCCTTCCTTTCCCTCCTTGCCACCCTCTACAATGCCATCCTTGCCACTGGCTTCTATCCCGACCTGTGGAAAACCTCCCGTATCCTGATGTTCTCCAAACCCAATAAGCCTCCATCTGATGCCTCCTCCTATCGTCCTATCTGTCTCACATCGGTGTTCAGCAAGCTCTTGGAATCCATCCTTTCCTGGCGCATCCATCTCCACCTCCACCAAAACCACCTCCTCCCAAACACCCAATGTGGCTTTCGACCTTCCTTCTCTGATGATGACCAACTCCTCCGCCTCACTCATCTCCTCTCCCTCCAGCTTAACTCCCGTCGCTCCGCCATTTTTGTCTCACTTGACCTCGAAACGGCCTACGACCATGTCTGGCATCCCGGTCTCCTGTTTAAACTCCAAACCTACGCCCTTCCTATCAACTACGTCCGTCTGGTGGCCTCTTCCTCTCCCACCGCACCCTCCTATGTTACCATCCACAATGCCAATTCCCACACCTTCTACCCCTCTGCCGGTGTGCCCCAGGGCTCTGTCCTCTCCCCTCTCCTCTACCTCCTGTACACGGCGGATATGCCCCAACCCCCCCCCCTCCAGTACACCTCTTGCAATATGCTGATGACACCGCATTCCTCGCCCTCGCTCCTACCCTCCACCGGTCCCAACGCCTCCTCCAGAATCACCTTGACCTTTTTGCTGCATGGTGTAACCAGTGGCTCCTGAAACTCAATCCTTCCAAGACCCAGGCAATCATCGTCGGTCGTACCACTCGTTCCTTCCGGCTCCTGGATTTCTCCCTTACTGTCTGCGCACGTCCTGTCCGCCTCACCCCCACCCTCACCTACCTTGGCCTCACCATTGACCGTCACCTCACCTGGATACCTCATCTCCGCTCCATCCAATCCAAAGCCCACAACCGCCTCCGACTCCTCAAACTCCTCTCTGGCCGGACGTGGGGGTTGCACCCCTCTACCATCCTCCACACCTACAAATCCTTAATCCGTCCCATCCTCTGTTATGCCAGTCCTGCCTGGATATCTGCCCCCCCCCAAATTCTATAAGTCCATCCAGATCCTTGAGCGTCATGCCCTCCGCCTCGCCTTCCATATCCGCCTCCCGTCCCCCACGCGGATCCTCTATGATCTCATTCCTTTCCCCCATCTGCTCCTATTCTTCGAACATATCCACATCCTCTACACCTCCCGCCGTCTTGAACCCCCTCACCCCCTGGTTGCTCCTCTCCTCTCCCATCCACGCCCCCTGCCACGTCTTCACCATTGTGTCCCCCCTACCCTCCATCTCTACACCCTACATCTCCTTTCCCAAGGTGGCTTCCATCAACTCCCCCTCCCGGACAATGCCCTCTCTCCCTCCATTTATCCTTCCTATCAACTCTGATCCTCACTCCCCCTCCTTTCCTCTGTCCTTTCCCTGGGCTCCCTCTTCCCCCCCTTCCGTCCTGTTTTCTCCCCACTAAACCTCTCCTTACCTCCCTTCTCCCCCCCCCAAGTCCTTTTGTATTCCCCTCCTCTGCCTACCCCACTCCCTGTCGCGTCTGCCCCCCACCCCTCTTATGGGTCCTCATCCTCCATCAGCTCCTTTCCCGGTTCCCCCCTTCGCTTTTACTCTCCTTTCCCCCCTTTTTTGTTTTCCCATTTTCTGTCCAGTTTCCCCCCACCTGCTCTCGACTGTGGTACGTCACATTTGCCAACTTTTTAGTGCAGTGTTCCAGTGGCTATTCAGTGTTGTTTGTCTTTCTCGTGTTGCGAACAGAAACCATGCTGTCGCTAGGTGTGAATTTTATGTCTTTTGCGAACAGAATCCAGACTGTCGCCGTGTTTTTTAATTGTCTGTCTATTGTTTTCCCTGTCTGCTTCGTATGTATTTTATTAGCATCATCATCCCTCTGTTCTTTGTTTTAAGTTCCACGATTTCTTTACGCCATGTTACTCTTTAAGTCTCCGATTTTATCGCCAGTTTTTTATTATTTATTCTCTTGATCTTTCTCACACAAAGTCTGTAGGCTGAAGAGCGGCATACTAAGCTGCTGCCAGCCCGCCCCCTCCGGGTGGAATTGAAATTCAATAAAGAAAAAAAAAAAAAGACAAAGGAACGCCCCAGTTCTCTCAAGACGCTGAATAGCACACCACGTGTGCCAGGAGTCGCGTCGCGTCGGTATCATTGCTATAAACAGCCTCGGATGCTGTATAAAGTTACTCGGGATACGCGTAACCATGAAATCATTTTCGAGTGAAGTGTTAATTCTGGGATGACTTTAATGATATATCTTCAGTTTGCGTATGTCGCGTTTTCACGTGCCGTCGCGGGACAGACATTCTATCATTATTTAGCGTGGCGTTTGATGAACATTATCATCAAATTATGGCGAGCATTCACTTAAACATTTAATTTGGACAGTTATAGTTGCATCAGCGCATTCGACTCTGAACTGCTCTGGTAGTTGGATTGTGTGGTTTCTTTTCTTTTTTTTTCTGTGACTTTCAGAATATAGCGAACGTTTTTGCACGATCGTTTTTGATTATGAATCCCAGACAATCTCCTAATTCCTCAGAGCTATAAGCTGTACTTATAAGTGTATTTCTCAGATGAAGTGGGCACTAGGAATTCTAATTACAGGCTTCACGCTTTGCTAATCACTTTCTGGTTGCCGATATTGTAGTTATAGAGTCAGTGTTGAGAACGGCAAAAGACAGCATAAATAGTAGGAACATTTATATAACAATTAATTCCACCCGCCGCCACACATATGGTTAATCGGCCGGGAAATGCATCTTTTCTGCATCTACATTACATAACAAACCAAACATTATATAATAAACAATAATTCCACCCGCCGCCCCACAAGCTGGTCTCATATTCCGTAGGCTTTTACTTTGTTTATCAGGCGACAGTGCGGGACTGTATCGAACGCCTTCCGGAATTCAAGGAAAATGGCATCTACTTGGGAGCCTGTATCTAATATTTTCTGGATGTCAGGAACAAATACAGCGAGTTAGGTCTCACACGATCGCTGTTTCCGGAATCGGTGTTGATTCCTAAAGAGTAGATTCTGGGTTTCCAGAAATGATATGATACGTGAGCAAAAAACATATTCGAAAATTCTACAACAGATCGATGTCAGAGATATAGGCCTATAGTTTTGCGCATCTGCTCGACGACCCTTCTTGAATACTGGAACAATCTGTTCTCTTTTCCAATCATTTGGAACCTTCCGTTTCTCTAGACACTTGCGGTACACAGCTATTAGAAGGAGGGCAAGCTCTTTCGCGTACTCTGTGTAGAATCGAATTGGTATCCCGTCAGGTCCAATGGCCTTTCCTCTGTTGAGTGATTTTAGTTGATTTTCTATTCCTTGGACACTTATTTCGATGTCAGCCAATTTCTCGTTCGCGCGAGGATTTAGAGAAGGAACTGTAGTGCGGTCTTCCTCTGTGAGACAGCTTTGGAAAAAGGTGTTTAGTATTTCAGCTTTACGCGTGTCATCCTCTGTTTCAATGCCATTATCATCCCAGAGTGTCTGGATATGCTGTTTCGATCCACTTACTGATTTAACATACGACCAGAACTTCCTAGGATTTTCTGTCAAGTCGGTACATAGATTTTTAGTTTCGAATTCACTGAACGCTTCACGCAAAGCCCTCCTTACGCTAACTTTTGCTTCTGCTTGTCTGAGAGGTTTTGGCTGTGTTTAAACTTGCAGTGAAGCTCTCTTTGCTTTCGCAGTAGTTTCCTAACTTTGTTGTTGAGCCACGGTGGGTTTTTCCCGTCCCTCACAGTTTTACTCGGCACGTACCTGTCTAAAACGCATTTTACGATTGCCTTGGACTTTTTCCATAAACACTCAACATTGTCAGTGTTGGAACAGAAATTTTCGTTTTGATCTGTTAGGTAGTCTGAAATCTGCCTCCTATTACTCTTACTAAACAGATAAACCTTCCTCCCTTTCTTTATATTCCTATTAACTTCCATAGTCAGGGATGCTGCAACTTCCTTATGATCACTGATTCCCTGTTCTGCAATTACAGAGTCGAAAAGTTCGGGTCTGTTTGTTATCAGTAGGTCCAAGATGTTATCTCAACGAGTCGGTTCTCTTTTTAATTGCTCAAGGTAATTTTCGGATAGTGCATTCAGTATAATGTCACTCGATGCTCTGTCTCTACCACCCATCCTAAACATCTGAGTGTCCCAGTCTATATCTGGTAAATTGAAATCTCCACCTAACACTATAACATGCTGAGAAAATTTGTGTGAAATGTATTCCAGATTTTCTCTCAGCTGTTCTGCCACTAATGCTGCTGAGTCGGGAGGTTGGTAAAAGGAGCCAATTATTAACCTAGCTCGGTTGTTGAGTATAACCTCCACCCATAATAATTCACTGGCACTGTCCATGTCTATTTCACTACAGGATAAACTACTACTAACAGCGACGAACACTCCACCACCGGTTGCATGCAATCTATCCTTTCTAAACACCGTCTGTACCTTTGTAAAAATTTCGGCAGAATTTATCTCTGGCTTCAGCTAGCTTTCTGTACCTATAACGATTTCAGCTTCGGTTCTTTCTATCAGCGCTTGAAGTTCCGGTACTTTACCAACCCAGTTTACAATTACAGTATCGATTGCTGCTTGGTCCCCGCATGTCCTGACTTTGCCCCACACCTTTTGAGGCTGTTGCCCTTTCTGTACTTGCCCTAGGCCATCTAACCTAAAAACTGCCCAGTCCACGCTACACAAACTCTGCTACCCGTGTAGCCGCTTGTTGCGTGTAGTGGACTCCTGACCTATCCAGCGGATCCCGAAACCCCACCACCCTATGGCGCAAGTCGAGGAATCTGCAGCCCACACGGTCGCAGGACCGTCTCAGCCTCTGATTCAGACCCTCCACTCGGCTCTGTACCAAAGGTCCGCAGTCAGTCCTGTCGACGATGCTGCAGATGGTGAGCTCTGCTTTCATCCTGCTAGCGAGATTGGCAGTCTTCACCAAATCAGATAGCCGCCGGAACCAGAGAGGATTTCCTCCGATCCATAGCGACACACATCATTGGTGCCAACATGAGCGACCACCTGCAGATGTGTGCACCCTGTACCCTTCATGGCATCCGGAAGGACCCTTTTCACATCTGGAATGACTCCCCCAGGTATGCACACAGAGTGCACATTGGTTTTCTTCTCCTCCCTTGCAGCCATATCCCTAAGGGGCCCCATTACGCGCCTGAGCCTGAGTCGCAAACTTATAAGTACGTGGTACCACGCAACATTCCTCCAGTGCGGACGGTATTTGCTTCTTGATACATTACCCGTGTTAAAATGGACTGTTTACCAATTGCTGAAAATGTCGAGATCGTGTTGATGTATGGCTATTGTAATCAAAATGCCCAACGGGCGTGTGCTATGTATGCTGCTAAGTATCCTGGATGACATCATCCAAGTGTCCTGAAAGTTCGCCGGATAGTTACGTTATTTAAGGAAACAGGAAGTGTTCAGACAAGTGCGAAACGTCAACCATGACCTGCAACAAATGTTGATGCCCAAGTAGGTGTTGTAGCTGCTGTCGCGGCTAATCCGCACATCAGTAGCAGACAAATTGCGCGAGAACCGGGAATCTCAAAAACGTCGGTGTTGAGAATGCTACATCAACATCGAATGCATCCGTACCATATTTCCATGCACCAGGAACTGCATGGCGACGACTTTGAACGTCGTGTACAGTTCTGCCACTGGGCCCAAGAAGAATTACGGGACGATGACAGATTTCCTACATGCGTTCTATTTAGTGACGAAGCGTTATTTACCAAGAGCGGTAACGTAAACCGGCATGATATGCGCTATTGGGCTGCGACAAGTGGAACATCAGCGACATTGGCGGGTTAATGTATGGTGCGGCATTATGGGAGGAAGGATACTTGGCCCCCATTTTATCGATGGGAATTTAAATGCTGCAATGTATGCAGATTTTCTTACGTAATGTTCTACCGATATTACTACAAGATGTTTCACTGCATGACAGAATAGCGATGTACTTCCAACATGATGGATGTCCGGCACATAGTTCGCGTGGGGTTGAAGCAGTATTGAATAGCATATTTCATGACAGGTGGATTGGTCATCGAAGCACCATACCATGGCACGCACATTCACCGCATCTGGCGTCCCCGGATTTCTTTCTGTGGTGAAAGTTGCAGGATATTTGCTATCGTGATCCACCGACAACGCCTGACAACATGCGTCAGCGCATTGTCAATGCATGTGCGAACATTACGGAAGGCGAACTACTCGCTGTTGAGAGGAATGTCGTTGCACGTATTGCCAAATGCATTGAGGTTGACGGACATCATTTTGAGCATTTATTGCATTAATGTGGTATTTACAGGTAATCACGCTGTAACAGCATGCGTTCTCAGAAATGACAAGTTCACAAAGGTACATGTATCACATTGGAACAACCGATACAAAATATTCAAACCTACCTACGTTCTGTATTTTAATTTAAAGAACACACCTGTCACCAACTGTTCGTCTAAAATTGTGAGCCATATTTTTGTGACTATTACAGCGCCATCTATCACAAAGCGAAAAAAGTGGTCCAACTAAAACTTTCATATATCTTTACGTACTACACGAATATGTTATAAAAATGGGGGTTCCTATTAAAAAAGAAAACAAAAAAACGTGGTTGATGGTTGATATCTGTTTGATCTATGGCAGCGCCATCTAGCGGGCCAACCTTAGCGCCATTTGGTTTCAGGCATATATATATGGCGACGACTTTGAACGTCGTGTACAGTTCTGCCACTGGGCCCAAGAGGAATTACGGGATGATGACAGATTTCTTACATGCGTTCTATTTAACGACGAAGCTTTATTCATCAACAGCGGTAACGTAAACCGGCATGATATGCACTATTGGGCTGCGACAAGTGGAACATCAGCGACCTTGTCGGGTTAATGTATGGTGCGGCATTATGGGAGGAAGGATACTTGGCCCCCATTTTATCAATATATATATATATATATATATATATATATATATATATATATATATATATTCAGGGTATTACAAAACGGTACGGCCAAACTTTCAGGAAACATTCCTCACACACACAAATAAAGAAAAGATGTTATGTGGACATGTGTCCGGAAACGCTTAATTTCCATGTTAGAGCTCATTTTAGTTTCGTCACTATGTACTGTACTTCCTCGATTCACCGCCAGTTGGCCCAATTGAAGGAAGGTAATGTTGACTTCGGTGCTTGTGTTGACATGCGACTCATTGCTCTACAGTACTAGCATCAAGCACATCAGTACGTAGCATCAACAGGTTAGTGTTCATCACGAACGTGGTTTTGCAGTCAGTGCAATGTTTACAAATGCGGAGTTGGCAGATGCCCATTTGATGTATGTATTAGCACGGGGCAATAGCCGTGGAGCGGTACGTTTGTATCGAGACAGATTTCCAGAACGAAGGTGTCCCGACGGGAAGACGTTCGAAGCAATTGATCGGCGTCTTAAGGAGCACGGAACATTCCAGCCTATGACTTGCGACTGGGGAAGACCTAGAACGACGAGAACACCTGCAATGAACGAGGCAATTCTCCGTGCAGTTGACGATAAGCCTAATGTCAGCGTCAGAGAAGTTGCTGCTGTACAAGGTAACGTTGACCACGTCACTGTATGGAGAGTGCTACGGGAGAACCAGTTGTTTCCGTACATTGTACAGCGTGTGCAGGCACTATCAGCAACTGATTGGCCTCCACGGGTACACTTCTGCGAATGGTTCATCCAACAATGTGTCAATCCTCATTTTAGTGCAAATGTTCTCTTTACGGATGAGGCTTCATTCCAACGTGATCAAATTGTAAATTTTCGCAATCAACATGTGTGGGCTGACGAGAATCCGCACGCAATTGTGCAATCACGTCATCAACACAGATTTTCTGTGAACGTTTGGGCAGGCATTGTTGGTGATGTCTTGATTGGGCCCCATGTTCTTCCACCTACGCTCAGTAGAGCACGTTATCATGATTTCATACGGTATACTCTACCTGTGCTGCTAGAACATGTGCCTTTACAAGTACGACACAACATGTGGTTCATGCACGATGGAGCTCCTGCACATTTCAGTCGAAGTGTTCGTACGCTTCTCAAAAACAGATTCGGTGACCGATGGATTGGTAGAGGCGGACCAATTCCATGGCATCCACGCTCTTCTGACCTTAACCCTATTGACTTTCATTTATGGGGGCATTTGAAAGCTCTTGTCTACGCAACCCCGGTACCAAATGTAGAGACTCTTCGTGCTCGTATTGTAATCCAATAGCAATTTTCCAAGTAGTGTTTCTTTCGGTTTGTCTGTTCTCAGATCTGAAGATGGTCTTACTTTTTAATATTAAATGCGACTGAGAGAATATATATAAAATTTTTGAAAATTTTAATAAGTTTTATAGAAAGTTTTTAACATTTTCATAATTTTATATTTGATTTTCTGCTTACGATGTCTTTCTCCTTTCATGACAATGTCACATATATTCTGTTCTTCGTGCTTTGGTACCCATGGAATATTACATACCCAGTATGGCTCTCCAAGACGTAAAATAATGAAACACATTGCCTTGTATTCTGGATTCGACTATAGAAAAATATTATATACGCTGGTGTGCAAAACTTAAGGACGAACGTAACTTTCACATCATGCCAATAATATACCTCGATGAAACTTGGACCATGTATAGAAAGAACTGCTGCATCGCAGTACGAAAGCCAACTGAAAGAATTAGGCAATGAGACGAACAGAAATGACACTGTTTTCGAAAACAGAAGTTACACTTCATTAGCCGCAGTTTATGGCGCTCCCCTGGATATTACAAAGGGTGGATATGTTCTTCAGAGGATGTGTGATCACCGCTGACGGTAATGCATTCTCTGCAATGTGCTCCCATGCTGATCTCAAGGCTGGTAAAGAGTTCTTGTGCAGGTGCGCGATGGGATTTAAGTCCGGGAAACGGGTAGACTAGACCATTCTACGAATATCCTTTCGTTCCAAGAGCTTCTCCAACTGCGCACTTCGACTCGGTTGTGCGTTCTCATCCTTAAAAAATGAATTCTGGACCGAATACACCGCTACGAAAATGCACGTGGGGAAGGACCATAGTGTCACCATAACGTTGTCTGCTGAGTTTATCCCATTCAAAGATCCGGAGGTCAGTTCGCCCATGCAACACTGTACTTCCCCGCAGCATAACATCTGGACCATCAAAACGATCATGTTCAACTATGTTCCTGGCTGCATCACGTGTTTAAACCTCTCGCCACATGAGGGTACGTAATGCACCCATAAAGATGGTCCATCATGAGTCCTCGGAATGAAAGGATGTTGGACGAATGGAGCAGCCTGACCATTCCCCCGAATTAAACCCCATTGAGCATGAAAGGGATGCGTTGGAAGATATACTGCAGTACATTCACATGCACCAACGACCAGCCAGCATCTGTCAACAGCCCTGGTGGTCAGCCTTGTATTCAGCATGGGAACACGTTGCAGAGCACGCACTGCCGTATCTGCTGATCACATATCCTTTTGCAATTGCCAGTGGATCATCACGAATCGCGGTGACTTCTTTGTAATTCTTTTTCCTTGAGTAAAAATGTCTCTCCTGTTCGTCCCATTGCGTACGTCTATCAGTTATCTTTTGTTCTGTACCGTGGCTGGTTGGTTGGTTGGTTGTTTTGAGGAAGGAGACCAGACATCGAGGTCATCGGTCTCATCGGATTAGGGAAGAATGGGGAAGGAAGTCGGCCGTGCCCTTTGAAAGGAACTATCCCGGCATTTGCCTGAAGCGATTTAGGGAAATCACGGAAAACCTAAATCAGGATGGCCGGACGCGGGATTGAACCGTCGTCCTCCCGAATGCGAGTCCAGTGTCGAACCACTGCGCCACCTCGCTCGGTCGTACCGTGGCAGTTCTTTCTATACTGAAAAGCCAAAGGAACTGGTACACCTACCTAATATCGTGTATGGCCCCCGCGAGCACGCAGAAGTGCCGCAACACGACGTGGCATGGTCTCGTCTAATGTCTGAAGTAGTGCTGGAGGGAACTGACACTATGAATCCTGCAGGGCTGCCCACAAATCCGTAAGAGTACGAGGGGGTGGAGATCTCTTCTGAACAGCATGTTGCAAGCCATCCCAGATATTCTCAGTAATGTTCATGTCTGGGGAGTTTGGTGGCCTGCGGAAGTGTTTAAACTCAAAAGAATGTTCCTGCAGCCACTCTGTAGCAATTGTGGACGTGTGGGGGATCCATTGTCTTTCTGGAATTGCTCAAGCCCGGCGGAATTCACTATGGAGAATAATGGATGCAGGTGGTCAGACAGGATGCTTACGTACGTGTCACCTATCAGAGTCGTATCTAGACGTGTCAGGGGCCTCATATCATTCCAACTGCAAACACCCCACACCATTACAGTGCGAACAGTCCCCCGCTGTCATGCAGGGTCCGTGGATCCACGAGGTTGTCTCCATGACCGCACACGTCCCTCTGCTCGATACAATTTGAAACGAGACTCGTCCGACAAGGTAACATGTTTCCGCTCATCAAGAGTCCAATGTCAGTGTTGACGGGCCCAGACGAGGCGTAAAGTTTTGTGCCGCGCAGTCATCAAGGGTACAACATCAGTGGACCTTCGACTCCGAAAGCCCACATCGATGATGTTTCGTTGAATGGTTCGCACTTGTTGATTGCCCAGCATTGAAATCTGCAGCTATTTGCGGAAGGGTGGCGCTTCAGTCACGTTGAGCGATTCTCTTCAGTCGTAATTGGTACCGTTCTTACAGGATCTTTTTCCGGCCGCAGTGATGTCGGGGATCTGATGTTTTACCGCATTCCTGATATTCACGGTACACTAGTGAAACGGTCGTAGAGGAAAATCTCCAATTCACCGCTACATACGAGCTGCTGTGTCCAATCACTCTTGCGCCAACTGTAACAACACGTTCAAACTCACTTAAATCTCGATAGCCTGCCATTGTAGCAGCAGTCATCGAGCTAACAACTGCGCCAGACACTTGTTGTTCTAGATAGGCGTTGCCGACCGCAGCGCCGTATTCCCTCTGTTTGCATATCTCTGTATTTGAATATGCATGTCTATACTAGTTTCTTCGGCGCTTCTGTGTATATATGGTGCAAGATGGATCGAGCTGAGTTATTTGGCACTGATACTTCATGTGAAAATTACTTTCGTCTATTAGTCTTGCACGGAGGTGTACAATTCTCAGTATCACTTCATGGATATAAACTATAAGGAGTTTTTAGATATCGCACTCCATCTTTCTCAGTCAAATTCAATGCAACCGCACTCAAAAGCACAACATATCTCACACAAGCAAAAAGACACTTTCACTCCAGCGCGGCTCAAACGGAATAGGTGCGAGAAGAGCGCTTTGTCCTCCTTCAGAACTTGCACTCTACTTGGTGATTAAGCACCCTCAATTCTCGTTGGCCGAAGCTGTCACCTGAAAGATCTGAGGTAAGACAGCCCAGCATAACAGACGCAGCAGTGAGTATCCAGAAAACAGATCTGCGGACGCAGATATGACGGGAAACATTACTAGCTACTAGTAGACACGTAACATATAATTTATGGAAGTCGAAAACTCATAGGAGATAACTATCACGCTATTAGACCTTGCATGGGTGATCATTCAAATATCTCTCGAGGTAAGTGGCACAGTTTTGGATGCGAATGGCTCATATAGCTGCTTTTGAGATAAGCGATTTATATACTAACCAGTAAGCACATTTTCGCGGAGATCTCAGCGTTCGAGGTCAAGTACTTCCATTGTGAGTTCAACAGGGCCCCAAATGGGTATTCAGCGCTTCTGAAACGCGCTGCCGAATACTGTATGGCTAACGACAACCAGAGCGTAGACCCGAGGAAAAGTCAGCTTAAAATATTTTAACCACTCTCCATGTCCTATATCATTTTTGCAGCTAAACAATGAATTTTACTGTAACTGAAAATTCAAAACACAAGAAGCTGTCAAGCCGATCACGTATTTGTATCCCCATAGCCTGTCAAGAACTGAATCCGATATCATATTTCACCCTTACGAGAAGAAAGATCGTTCTGGGCCAGTTTCGCAACTCGGTTTCTACGGTCAGGTAGCAAAACGTAAGTAACAGAATATTCCGAAAATTTTAAAGTCTGAGTGGTCGTAACGATGCCACACAATCACGTAATAGTGAGAACACGCTTCTTTCAATAACGCTTTATTCAATCATGGTTTGTTAAGTGATGGTTTATTTATACGAGAGCATTTGAACATGTCAGTTTCTCGCTTTCATAGTAACGAAAGTGAAATTACTGCAGTAGCAGATTCTAGAGAACCGCAGTAACCGAGTTCATTAGACACAGACTCGTATCGGACAAGGAATAATAAGGAAGAGGAATTAGGGTTCCAACGACCCGCCAACGACGAGGTAAAACAGGTAATAAATTACGTCTGCTCCCACATGCAGTTCAGACTACTGTGAGTCTAACTGGTGCTGGAGTAATAATTAGCTAACTTCTTTTGTGGAACGATGCTAGTTTAATTAACCTTGCACTTATGTATGCTTAATAAAGCCGAAGAGGTTATTGGTCACCGTGATGAAGCAGATTATCTAAATTCTGGTGGAACGTAGAACTTAGTTTCCTTCTATGGTTTTAAAAAATCCTTCCTAACACAAAAACAACACTTTTCATACACTGCCACAAAGCTGAAAAGGACGATGCAGTTTTCCTGAAACGTGTAAGTGACGGACGTAACAAAAATTCATTTTATTAAAGAAATTCCATTCATACAAACATTAATTTCTCAAATTTCGCATTTTACTTACACACGCATTTGTTTACAAAAATTATCTCACATTTGACAACGTGGTTGTACTGAAGCAATATACACTACTGGCCATTAAAATTGCTACACTACGAAGATGACGTGCTACAGACGCGAAATTTAATCGACAGGAAGAAGATGCTGTGATATGCAAATGATTAGCTTTTCAGAGCATTCACACAAGGTTGGCGAGCTGATAGTCCATGCTGCTGCAAACGTCGTCGAACTGTTCGTGAAGATGGTTGTTGTCTTGCAAACGTCCCCATCTGTTGACTCAGGGATCGAGACGTAGCTGCACGATCCGTTACAGCCGTGCGGATAAGATGCCTGTCATCTCGACTGTTAGTGACACGAGGCCGTTGGGATCCAGCACGGCGTTCCTTATTACCCTCCTGAACCCACATATTCCATATTCTGCTAACAGTCATTGGATCTCGACCAACGCGAGCAGCAATGTCGCGACACGATAAACCGCAATCGCGATAGGCTACAATCCGACCTTTATGAAAGTCGGAAACGTAATGGTACGCATTTCTCCTCCTTACACAAGGCATCACAACAACGTTTCAGCAGGCAACGCCGGTTAACTGCTGTTTGTGTATAAGAAATCGGTTGGAAACTTTTCTCATGTCAGCACGTTGTAGGTGTCTAAGAGAAGCTGATAAATAATCAGTCAGATTTTGATAAGATTTCAACGTGGTGTAGAGATTGGCAACTAGCTGTAAATGTTCAGAAATGTAAAATTTTGCACTTCACAAAACGAAAAAAAAGTAGTATCCTATGACTATAATATTAATGAGTCACTGTTGGAATCACCCACCTCATACAATTACCTGGGTGTAACACATTGTAACCCGCGCGGGATTATCCGAGCGGTCTGGGACGCTGCAGTCATGGACTATGCGGCTGGTTCCGGCGGAGGTTCGAGTCCTCCCTCGGGCATGGGCGTGTGTGTTTATCCTTAGGATAATTTATGTTAACTAGTGTGTAAGCTTAGGGACTGATGACCGTAGCAGTTAAGTCCCATAAGATTTCACACACATTTGAACATTTGAACACATTGTAGGGATATGAAATGAAATGGTGGCATAGGTTCAGTCGTGCGTAAAGCGGGTTGCAGACTTCGGTTTATTGATACAATACTGGCAAAGTGTAATCTGTCTACAAAAGAGACCCATTCTAGAATATTGCTCAAGTGTGAGGAGCCCATACCAGATAGAACAAACAGGGCATATAGAACGTGTATAGAGACGGGGAACCCGAATGGTCACAGGTTTGTTTAATCCGTTGGTGAGTGCCACAGAGATACTGAAGGAACTGAACTGGCAGACGTTTGAAGACATGTGTAGACTATCCGAAGAAAGTCTATGAACAAAGTTTCAAGAACCTGTTTTAAATGATTAGCGATAGACTATAGCCCCCTATGTACGTATCGCTCACAAAGGATCGTGAGGATAAGATTAAAATAGTTACTGCACGCGCAGAGGCATTCAAACAATCATTCTTCCCGCGCTCCATACGTGATTGGGACAGGAAGGAGCCCTAATAACTGGTACAACGGGACATACCCTCTGCCACGCACCTCACGTTGCTTTCTAGGGTATAGATGTAGGTGAAGTTGTAAACTTTCTTCATCATAACAACTCTGAGAGTAGTAGTCTGTAGCAATCTGTTTTCTGTGGCAATGGCGTGTGCTCTGTGTGCAACTTCGGCCATTCTGTGACGAACGATGGAATACATATGGAGGAATTTATAACGTGACTGTAAATGGAGATACTAGAAGAAGAAAGGCGTTATTATGTAATAATTATGGTAACATGACAGTAAAAGAGACGAGAAAGGGTGTGGAAATTATTTCTCCGACATTTAACAGGGACGTCACTGGAACAATCGAGGTAAGTGATCTATACTTGTAAAGAGCAGTTTGTCACTAATGTTTCGCCTTCACATTCAGATAAAGAGGGATTAAATACAGGGTAGAAAACTGATTTCTTTTATGAGCTATTCTCACAACCTTTCACTACAGATTATTTTGGAATTCAAGTATAAATTCTTATTAGAGAGCACCCTGTTTCAGCCCTTGCAGTAAGACATTCAGCCACTGCACTGTTTTTATCTTTATGAGTAGTTGTTTAGATTACTCCATGAATAGTATTTTAAAGTGTGTGCTTGTGAATTTGAATGATTATTGTAGTTACTACGCTATTATGTTAGTATGTGACCCAGTGATGCAGCGTACCACATCCTTATCTACTCCATGTCAATCTTCCATTTGTCATAGCTGATCGTTTCATTGTAATTACCAATTGTCAGCACGTGATCGTGAAAGTAGAATAATTTTACCCTGCGTAATGAAATTTTGATATAACTGAGTGTCGGGTAGTTCGATGTCTTCATAGTCATATTTTCAGTAAATTAACATCTTTTGTAGATGATGGCTGCATATAGTTCACACATGTCGGAGTGCGTTCCTTCCACTGGTCGAAAGATATTTGCGTCTCTTTTCCGTGCTACGTTAACACGCCCCATTCCTCAGAATTGGTCACTTTTGAGAGTAATGACACAGTACAATGTCGAAAGCAATCACTCACTAAAACGCCGCAACAAATAATGTTCTAGTAATCCAGTAAATCTCTTTTCTTATCGTCAGTACATGAAGCTTGTCAGCTTATCCTAGGAGTATCTGTTCTACTGAAATGACGTTGGCTGTATAGATTGTAGACCAGGCTATTAATCCTTATCTGACCTCTTAACTTGTATGGTATCGTGTTTATTAAATGAGCATACTGGACAAAAGCAAAAGGATAGTGTCGTCGTCGTCGTTATCATCGTCGTCATCGTTTCCCTCCCTCAAGGTGGACGTAAAGTGAATAATCGCCTGTTGTTCGGCTCGATAGCTGCGTGGTCAGTGCGACGGAATGCCATGCTAACAGGCCCGGGTTAGATTCCCGGCTGGGTCGGAGATTTTCTCCGCCCAGGGATTGGGTGTTGTGTTGCCATCATCATCATTATCTCACCCCATCGACGCGTAAGTCGCCAAAGTGGCGTCATCTAAAAAGACTTGCATCAGGCGACCGGTTTACCAGACAGGGGGCCCTAGCCACACGACATTTCATTTCATCTCCTGTTGGCTTGGTCCTGTAGAGGAACAGAGCCCGTAAGTTTCAACAGGCATGCTACATTCATCTGAAACCGTACACTGATGACTATATGGCACAGAGCTACCAAACTGCTGAGATGTCTGCTACGTTTCACCTGCTGTTCCGTAGAGTCCCAGACATTCAGAGTCTGCGACTTTAAGTTCTGGTTGTTTACTGGGACAGTCAAGTTGGGATCGGGTGCCGCAGTGTCCATCGAAACAGGAACGTATGCGTGCAGTCCTGTCAACACTGCTGTTGCATCTTGGAAGAGGGGACTGTTCACAGCATACTTATCATACAGATATAGAAGAAACGCAACACTTGTTTATAAATATCCAGCTTCATATAAGCGAGAAAACTCTGAACCACCACTGACCTGAGTTACGCCTTCCACACACCCCCAGTGAAACGCCTGATTGCGTCGTCGGTGTTCTCGACGCTTCGCATCACTTGAAAAGAGGCACTATCGCGACTCGTCGGACCACACTGCATGCCTATAGTCAGTTGCTTTTCGGTTTCTGTGTTGTTTGGTCCATTGAAGGTGCTCGACTCCAAATCTCCACTGAATAGTCTTCACTACGCAATTTTCGGTCGGAATCTGGTTGAGGTGGATTTGCATTCACTGACACATACAATTCAAGTCAGACTTGAAACCGATACTCGTTGACAAGACGAAACACAATTCTGCTTTCTCTGTCGGTTAGGATATTTTCGCGAGCAATGTTTTTACGCCGTGTTACATGGCAGTGAGTCGAACATCGTGTCTTCTAGATATGCTGGGCGCTCCGCGATGATACCAACAAAATAGGCAGCTCTGAGAAATGGCATCTTTTATCGCTAATCCTAAAAGACACGAAACTCGTTTGCTTTAGATCCTCGTTTGGTATTTTCTTAACCCTAGCTCCGGTGCCTTTATTGGCATTCGATTTCAGAACGGCGACTAACATTAATCACAACCTGGGACGCTTTCTTACCCGATAATGGCCACAGTACACTTGCATCTGTTCGCACGACTCTAAAAGTGAGGCGGCGTGGGATATCCCATTTTTAGAGCCTCTGTCGACACATACTGCGGCGGAGCGGAGTTAAAAAGTTCGCTAGCACTGAGTGAAGCAAGCTGCAAATTAATCTACACCTACCTCAGTACAGCGTTCGTTCGTCATCCGTTGCTCTGCATTTGTAGGTACTATGTAGACGATGTTAAAAGCAGCGTTGAAGTAAACCATCGTCCATACTTACGATTGCATAGTCCGCATAACTCAGGTAACAAAATAAACCTGTAAATCTCTAACAACAGGCATAAGGGGATGCTTCCTTCCTTCATTGAAAATGTCCGCTTTTCGATACTAATGTTTTTTATTGTCTATCAGTTATGGTGTCAACAAGCCCACATTTACGTCGATAGCATATCTACTAGTTCATGCAGCTTATATCACACGCAAGACAGCCAGAAATGTGCTACGTCCAACCCGAAACATTACGAGATTAATACAGTCAATGCTATGCTACGAAATGAGTTTCACACTCGGTCCTTTTCAGTGGATTCTTCAAAGGAAGATTCTCGCCAAAAAATGTTCTGTAAATGTATACTGAACACGCCACGCAGAATACTTCACAAAGGCCCACAGTTTCACATGCGGTTTTCTCTTCAACAAACACTCCAAAATCTCCCAAACTTCACAGAAATGTCCGTAAATGCATCTGTTTGCACGGCGATATAAACCGAACGTGAAATAACAGTCACTTCTTCATTTTACGAATAACTTTTTCGGACACGTTAAACATGACCTCGTCCGGCAGTTAGTCCACGAATCTCCGAGTGCCGTTGCTTTCAGGGCATATAACGCATTCCAATGCGCGGGAAAGACTTTACACTGATTGGTTGATCAAAACGAACAGCCAGTCAGATCAATCTTCCAAGATCATATTCGCGCTTAAACTGTTTTACTCCAATCAACATTCACAGATGCATTTACGTCATTTCATGCTGCAAAAAATGGTTCAAATGACTCTGAGCACTATGGGACTTAACATCTATGGTCATCAGTCCCCTAGAACTTAGAACTACTTAAACCTAACTAACCTAAGGACATCACACACCACCCAGTCATCACGAGGCAGAGAATTTCATGCTGCAAATATTAACAAAATGTTCTACCAAAACAAACGTAACGAAAACTAAGAGAAAACTATGCTTCAAATATACTTTAGAACTTATTATCCTCTTATTACCTTTCTGGCTGCCTTATTACAAAAGCAAACACTCGTAGACATACGTCATCCGCCAGTTAGGGGGATTTACAATTTTCATGAGAGCCTGTTGGCATAATACTTGCTACTTACGTAAGGTGTAATACAATATAGAACTTAAATTTGACGTATGTCCCACATACACACATTCACTCTTATTTACTCTAACCCTAACACAAAATATAAATATTAACTTTTAAACCGTTATTTTCATTACGAAAGAAAAATTATCGAAAGTTTTGGTTCAAAATGGCTCTGAGCACTATAGGACGTAACAGCTATGGTCATCAGTCCCCTAGAACTTAGAACTACTTAAACCTAACTAACCTAAGGACATCACACAACATCCAGGCATCACGAGGCAGAGAATCGAAAGTTTTGAATTGAAAATCTTTATAAAATAAAACGGCACACTGAGAGTACTATTACCGTTTTCAAATAACAAAATAAATATAAACTGTTATTGTTCCTATATTAATTTACTTTCTTAAGTGTTGGTTAAGTACTTTTTAATGGGTTTCCAAAACGATTATAGGTAGCGGTATCAAATTTTGACACAAAGTTCGACTGAATAACAAAAGGTCATGTACCAAATTTGAAATAAAACAGATAATATTTAATATATTTAGTTTGGTAGGTGATGTGAATAAGTGATTTTAGTATGTGCCACAGTAAGCATTCTCACAGTCCGCTTTAGCGACAAGTGTTGTAACGTTGTAACTTTAATTTTGTATGCTGAAATGTAATATTGTTACTTTAATTTGGTATACTGAAATCGGAGCTAATAGACAATGAAAGTGGGTTAAAAGCCGTGATCTGTCTGGGGACATTAACCGTGGATTACTGGGCAACTGTTTCATCAGATATTTAGCAGACTAACACTAATGATAATCTTTTAATAGTCATACAAAACCGGTAAAATATATATATAAAAAGGAGAATTTAAATAAAAAGAAAGAAATCAGTTTATACTTGGAAATTTATTTTAAGATTGTTCATTGAAATTTCAGCATATTATACGTGAGTTATAACTGAGCTGGTGCCTTATTTACGATTGAAAAGAATGTGAGATTGTAATCTTACGGAACACATAAAATATGGGGCCAAGATTGGGAGACTGTATACAACACTGCATTCATAAAATCACACACGAAGAACATTGAAACATACGCAAGAAGAAATTAACCACAACCAACAGATTCAGTTTTTACCCAAAGAAATTACGTTCATACCACAATCCTGTCCGTCATGTAGTTACCACACACTGGTATACTAAATTCATATTAACTCTTTGTGAAGTCTTCGCAAAAAGAATAGCTGAGGGCTACTTTGATGATTACACCACATGCTTCACGTGGTCAACTTGGTTTACACAAAGCGTACAACTCCACAATAATTTTGATAATTAAAATACATTAGATCGAAAAGCAATTGACAAAAGAAAAACCTTGAACTGGTTACTAACGTCTTACTATTAACCTGATGGGTCAAACAGTTATATAAGCACGTGGTACTGGTCTCGCAAAGTACACCCCACGTGGGTTGAACATAAGGAAAAGCATAAAGAAAAGTTGCTATATTAAAAAAATATTCTCAAGACGAGACGTTATAATCTCACGCACATTCGTATTTAAGATTGATGAACTTAGTTAGAGTTACTGATCAACACGTGGTTCCACTTTACTCACAAAGTAGTAACAAAGCAACTACCGAAAAATAACCTGAACTTCACACGATAATTACACTGCGCTGCAATTTAAGATAACATCGGATATTTTAGACCTAAACCCGAAATAAAAGTGATTAAATTTTCAGTTAGGCTGAACTTAAGAAATCCATTGTCCTACGGACTTAACAGACACGCGCTTAGCCGGAGATCTTACCACTTCAGACGCTCGCCACGGCCACACAGCAACTGCCTACTGCCCAGCGTGCTTCCTCGGTCTCACAAAGACCAACGGAAGTGGCCAGAGGGGCAGCTTCCTATACCAACATGACAACGGACGGACAGGACCATACTAAGGATAGAAACCTCTTTGCTTTTAGGAAGCGTAGCTACCTGTTCCGACGTTGGTCCTACTGTTCTCTAGCAGACAGCCTTGTCTGCTACCCTCAAGCATGCAACTAGAAATACATATGCTCATTCATCCTCTCACACAAAAGGGAAGGGGGATGACAGTATCTTATCATATACAGTATATAAAAGAAAGCGGATGTAGGTTCCGTATGAGACTGTGTGACATGAATTACATATAAGAATTACATATAAACTGTGCTTTAAAGTGTAGTAGTGTGACAGATCGTTCTTGTTTATGTGTAAAAGTAACACGTTCCACTGCTCAGTCTCCTCCCAGATAGTCAGAAACGCCACAGTACATTTAGAAGAGGAATTTATTCCATAAATGGCAACAGATTTAAGAAATTAAACATGAAAGGAATCCAACAGAGACCTTTCAGTGTGGCTATGAAGCATACGGCAGGCCACAAGTCGGCCACCGCCAAATTCTACTATACTGCAGGCTTCCAAAACAGCTTGCTAAAATGAAACAAAACTTACTGCAAAATTTTGCAGTCGCCTAATAGCTGTGACGCTACAATACCAAAAGTTTGCACTGCAGCCTGAATACTTTACGTACACAGCGAAGTTACTGGCCATCAGGGACGTTGTTATTACGGCATAGAGATCCGGCGAAGAGATACGTCTGCGCGGGCACTGAGGATTTAGGTACACTTACTTTGGATAAAAGGCATCAAACCTTTCTCCACAGTTAAGCTGTTCATCGCCTGGCTAAGATGAGCATTACGGAAGGACATTTTCGCTCAACAGCAATCCATTACAAGGATTTCAACTCGACATTCAAGAGGGCTGCTTATCACCACTGGAATTGTGAATGGCACGAATCCCTTCACTATAATGGCCACTTAACCGGAAGTTTCTTCTCGGCCATGGTTCACCTCGGTGAAGCTTAGTAGACGTCATGTGACTTCTGTCATCCGCATGAGGTTGGGACACGGGTTTTACCCCGCCCACCTACACCGGTTGAAAATCATCGCCTCTGGATACTGTGATCAAGAGTCAACGGCGGTGTCAGATCTGAACCACGGTTACGTTGGTGTATACCAGTTACTTGGCAGCACTGGTGACCTTGTACAAAAAAGTGGTTGCAGGGGACTACCACTCCGACGAGTGTTCTGCTTTACTTCACATGCTATATATATATATATATATATATATATATATATATATATATATATATATATATATATATATATATATATATAAAGCTCGCAAACTATTTAAAAGACTCCGGTATCCAGCTTTGACCTATGAGCTGTCTGGATTTTGTCGTCCCATGGAACCTGCCCGGTTCGAAAACTGGGACGTCCGTCTGTGGTTTTACTTTGCATTAAGAAGTAACCTTTGTAATCGACGCTGTTGTGGAGCTTTCGATTATAATGTGCTTTGGATGTCACTCCATTGTGAAATCCGCCCCGTTCGAACCCTGGGTCATAATTTTGTATCTTTTAATTTATATAACGAACTAATCTTCGTACTTCACACTGTTACCATTGTTCAGTTGTGAAAATTGCACTAATGTTAACTTGGCAATGTTTTAATTAGTGCTTGCTGTTTGGTGTTCGTCTTTAACTGTTTTTATTTCACATTAAGAATTTGCGCATCGAACTCTTCATTGCTCTGCTGTGAAAATTGCAGTTTTGTTAATATGTCACTTTTGTACCTACTGTTGGCTATATGGTCTTTGCTGCCAAAAGAAAATAAATAAATAAGTAAATAAAAAGGCAGTTTCATTCACGGTGTTATCATGAGCACGTCCATAGAGAATAACTCCATTCTGACATTCCGTCATGTCTCCATATTGAACCATCATACTGCACTGATGCCACGTAACCGACTGTCACGTGCACGTCATTTCACTGCCAAGACGAATCAGCAGTGGAGCGTCACATGACCGCCTGGTACCAATTCTATACCGTTATAGCGCTCCAAAACGACCAGTGTGCTCTTACGAGGTCGTGGTTAATAACTTTCCTGGTGAACTTACGAGTCTTAATACGCCAGAGAGGAATAGAGACAGACATCAATAACCGTGCTGTGTAAAGAATCGTCACAGCTTTTGATGGAAGGATTTGCGGCAGTCTTGGAAATAGGTAACAGGATGGCTGTACCGAAATTTGAGGTTGCATCTTGCCGATGTCAAATCCTGCGTTTACACTGCCGTCATTTCCGTAGAAGTTGTGGCCCCCGGCAGCACCTTGCCTGTCAGCTGGAGGAGGTAACGGAAATTGGAGGGTGTTGATCATTTTGGGAGACACCCCTCCCTTCTTTCAGGTCGTAACCGGCTGACGCACTTTTAACATGAGGGCTATGAGTGCAGCTCAACTGCTCATCGACCGGCAGTGGCTGTGGCAGCCGCATCCCGCAGTCAGTGTGCGCTGCGCCCGGTCAACGCCAGGGCGCCCTCATGTTGCAGCGCAACCGGCAGAGCGAGAATCAGCCACCCAGAGCACCAAGTGTTGGAACCAATCACAGTGCTCATCAGCTTCAGTGAACATACGCTACAGGGCGCTCCGAGTCTGCATCCTGTCACTTCACGTCGGATCAACTTTCCTGTCCGAGAGAGA
The DNA here is from genome assembly GCF_023864275.1 of Schistocerca cancellata. NCBI lineage: Eukaryota > Metazoa > Arthropoda > Insecta > Orthoptera > Acrididae > Schistocerca > Schistocerca cancellata. The sequence goes on from NC_064627.1 coordinate 441,633,824, forward strand.
ATTCATTACTTGTAAGTTTAAAACGCAGACTCCCTACCTCGTTTAACAGACTTTCATTTAATACACTGAAGCGCCGAAGAAACTCGTATAGGCACGCGTATTCAAATACAGAGATATGTAAACAGGTAGACTGCGGCGCTGCGGTCGGCAACGCCCATATAAGACAACAAGTGTCTTGCGCATTTCTTAGATCGGTTACTGCTGCTGCAACGAAAGGTTCTCAAGATTTAAGTGACTTTGAATGTGATGTTATAGTCGGCGCCCGAGCGATGGGACACAGCATCTTCAAGATAGCGATGAAGTGGGGATTTTCACGTATGACCATTTCACGAATGTACCGTGAATATCAGGTATCTGGTAAAACATCAAATCTCCGACATCGTTGCGGCCGGAAAAAGACCCTGCAAGAACGGGGCCAGCGACGGCTGGAGAGAATCGTTCAACGTGACAGAAGTGCAACTCTTCCGCAAATTGCTGCAGATTTCTGTTCTGGGCCATCAACAAGTGTCAGTGTGCCAACCAATCAACGAAACATCATAGATATGGGCTTTTGGAGCCAAAGGCCCACTCGTGTACCCTTGATGACTGCACGAGATAAAGCTTTACGCCTCCCCTGGGCCCGTCAACACCGGCGTTGGACTGTTGATCACGAGAAACATGTTGTCTGATCGGAAAAGTCTCGTTTCAAATTCTATCGAGCACATGGACGTGTGCGAGCACGGAGAGAACCCCATGGATCCATGGACCCTGAGCGGTTCTGGGCGCATCAGTCCGGAACCGCGTGACTGCTACCGTCGCAGGTTCGAATCCTGCCTCGGGCATGGTTGTGTGTGATGTTCTTAGGTTAGTTAGGTTTCAGTAGTTCTAAGTTCTAGTAGACTGATGACCTCAGATGTTAAGTGCCATAGTGTTCAGAGACATTTGAACCATGGACCTTGCGTGTCAGGAGTGGTGGGGGCTCTGTAATTGTATGGGGCGTGTGCAATTGAGCGATATGGGACCCCTGATACGTCTAGATACGACTCTGACAGGTGACATGTACGTAAGCACAGTGCCTGGTCACATGTATCCATTCTTGTCTTTTGTGCTTTCCCACGGATTTGGGCAATTCCAGCAGGACAATGCGACACCCAACACGTCCAGAATTCCTACAGAGTGGCTACCGGAACACTCTTCTGAGTTTAAATACTAAACTCCCCAGACATGAACATTATTGAGCATATCTGTGATGGCTTGCATCTTGCTGTTACGAATTTATGGACATCCCGGCGCGATTAATGGTATTAATTCCCGCCTGCACTAGCTCAGGCATTAGTCGAGTCCATACCACATAGTGTTGCCGCTTTTCTGCGTGCTCGAGGTGCCTCTCGCGATATTAGGCAGGTGTACCAGTTTCTTTGGCTCTTCAGTGTATGTGAACTATGTTATAACAGTCCCATTCCTAATGTCATTTCTGAGGCTCAATCATGTGCTACCTTTTCTACCAGGTACCTTGTAATGTTTAATGTAATCACTAGGATCGTGTTACTTATTATAATTTCTTGTTATAAGAACTCTAGAAAAATGTCCATAAACAGCAATATAGAAATCTGTATGTGTTGCACAGACACGACAGTCCATCTGACCTCATTTGTCTGCAACCAGTTCATTGAGGTATTGAAATAATAGCCAGCCGGAGTGGCCGTGCGGTTCTAGGCGATACAGTCTGGAACCGAGCGACCGCTACGGTCGCAGGTTCGAATCCTGCCTCGGGCATGGATGTGTGTGATGTCCTTAGGTTATTTAGGTTTAATTAGTTCTAAGTTCTAGGCAACTGATGACCTCAGAAGTTAAGTCGCATAGTGCTCAGAGCCATTTGAACCATATTGAAATAAACAAATCTTTCTTACTTGAAATAAGTACAGCTGTCTACGAGATAACAACAAAAATCTGTTATAAACTTTACGCTGCCTTCACACGGAGCTATTGAGAAGCACTTCTCACAAGGGAAACTCCGCATCGCACCCCCCTCTTATTTAGTTGTAAGATGGCCCAGAGGACAGCATGTCAAAAACTGGACGCAGATCAAACATGAAAACGGAAGGAAGGTGTACTGTTCTGTGAAGAAAGAAGCAAAATAGAAACATTGAACGCTCCAAGTTCAAGATACGCAGCGTCGAGCAAGTTCAGGCACATCTGGCGTCGTGTTTATGTGGTTACGGTGTTGGATTACGAAAAGGAAGAACCGTGTTCAACTCGCGCTCGTCACCAAATTTTATTTCTAAAAACTATGACTGTTCGTCCGGTTATTGACGTGTGTGTTCGCTCTATTCGGACTCGTGCTCGTGTCGTGGGGTAACGTCCGTTTGCAACAGCGACGTGCGAGCAAGCTACCTGTAGACGTGCGTACCTCCGCATGTTCTACAAAAGTGCCATATGTTGACTTTTGCCTTCCGTTATGTAAGTTTTGAATTCTGAATTCCTTTGTCGTAACATAGCTCACACCCGCTTATTTGTTGCTTTCATTTATATGAAAAATTGATGAGGCATTTCACCTGCTCCCACTGTTCATTACATTTACTCGCGACGGCAATATATTCTTACCATATGACATACTCTAACACTAATGTATAGTACGACAATTGCTAAGATTACAGAAGGAGAAAAGACACATCGACGACCGTGAAGAAAAAATGGATGGGGGTTGACGCTAGAGGGATTTGAACACGGACCATCCCCTTCACGGTCCAATACCGCAACCACATAACTACGACGGTATGGCTACAGGGAGCGAAAGGAGTCTACTAGGGCACACTTGTATGTGGTACCCGAATATGGTAATAACATTAATGTAAACCAAAATGAAACTATTATAAACAATGTATCTCTCTGATAGGCTTTGTAAAGCGGATCGCAAACTGTGCACGACCGCAGAGCCAAAGATATTGGTTCTGGTTGGAGATTGTAGTGTTGGAATAAGAGAGCGCTTGGCGCACAGTTGTAGGTATCTCTCTGTGAGCAACAGGTAAGCAGAAGTCTTCTCTCAAACAAGGTAAAGATGTTAAATATTTATGACTCTCGTTTTGCCAGCGCGTCAGTGTCGATGAGTTGGCTGATAAATTTATAATTTTTCAGTAACCCCAGAACGTACGTAAACTGATTTGATGGGGAAAAAATGGTTCAAATGGCTCTGAGCACTATGGGACTTAACATCTGAGGTCATCAGAACTTAGAACTACTTAAACCTAACTAACCTAATGATGATGATAAGGTCCCATACTCCGAGGAGCGTAGGGGACGATGCGGGAGACCCGCACTGCTGTACTAGGCAAGGTCCTAGTGGAGGTGGTTTGCCATTGCCTTCCTCCGACGGTAATGGGGATGAATGATGATGAAGACGACACAACAACATCCAGTCATCTCGAGGCAGGAAATATCATTGACCCCGCCGGGAATCGAACTCGGGACCCCGTGCGCGGGAAGCGCGAACGCTACCGCAAGACCACGAGCTAACCTAAGAACATCACAAATATCCACGGCCGAGGCAGAATTTGAACCTGCGACCGTAGCGGTCGCGCGGTTCCAGACTGTAACGCCTCGAACCGCTCGGCCACACCGGCCGGCTATTTGATGTAAAGGCTAGTTAGATATTTCCCTTTTGTAATGTATGTAAGATTTGTTAAAACTGGTATATGTAATTTAATGATTTGTATTTATGCTCTTTTAGTTAGGTTAAATAATACTTGCTGTAGGAATCTCATTGTTTGTCAATCAATTAGTAAATATGATGTAATTTTTGAGTAATGTAATTTCAATTGTCAGATGTTTTTGAAAAGCCAAACTTAACTTGGAATATATTTGCACAAAAAAATCAGTGTTAGTAATTCACCACTACCTCCCTGTCCAGATCATATGTTTTTCAAAGACGGTGGATTTTTTCATAAATGCTTTCCGCCGTTGCTGCTTTAGAGGTAAGACAATTTAATTGATTTATTATGTGCACAGGGACCGGAGTTATCATTTTTGAAGAGGGCCAGAGGATTCAGTGCATAAGGAGCTGAATGTATTTTGCAGTGACTGTATTTCTTTATTGGTATTGGGAGTTGCATTGCCCAATCAAGTCGTATAAAGTTTTTGCTAGCGTGATGCTACACATCTTAAGCTTTGGGCGTTCACTCTTAGGTTTGCTTCTTTTTTCATCGTTCAGTACACCTTCTTGCCGTTTTCATGTTCAGTTTTCTACGGGCTATCTACTGGACCATATTACGACTCAATCTGGGGGGGGGGGGGGGGCGTGATCGGAGGTTTTCCTTGTCAGTGGCGCTTCCGCTGGCAATGGTTTAAATGGTCGCCTTGAGACGCGCCGTTCCACTGCGTTTGTATGGCACTCAGTGACCGACTGCTGCCACCTGCGTCGCAGAGGCGCCACTGGACCACCGCTGGCGGAACATTGCTTCCAATAGCGGCCTTCACACGACGCGACTGCTGACCGGCCAAGCAACAGGGAAGGACGCATGTTAACAGCCGACACGTAACGTATTGGGATTGTTACTAACTGTTATTTGGTAGTACGGTCGTGCAGGTCGTAATGCTGGCTAGAGAATGGAACTTTGTCAACGCCTGTAAGCAGTGAAAGGTCTAGATTTCATTATAACTTCATTCTTCGAGATCTGCAAGATCACCAATGATATCTATACAGATACCAGCTTCATATCAGTACAGAAGGTTTCATCTGTGAAGCTGAAAAACATCCATCGATATCTATGAAGTGTGAAGCATGTTCAGATAAAGTGCACAAAATTAAAGTTTGCACCGGACGTTGAAGACAAAGGTCTTCAGAGAAGAAGACAATTGTTGAGGATAGCACACATTTCTTGCCGTTTGTGTGGGGTCTGCTGACTTGTCATGTAACCCAGAAGTACTGAAATGCCTTCAGATCTGTATCTGTCTAGATCACGAACAAAATTGTGCAACACACAGCAAATTTTTGTAAACATGAATCCATTTCGTCCACATTTCTTGTAGTACATCACTTGCAATTTGTACTGTGTGATCAATATGTTTGTTTACGTTGTATAGTGTTGCCAGCTGTCGCTATGTGTTAATTTTCGTCTTTTATTCGTGTATTGTGTGTTCTGGTATTTTTCATTTGTTTTGTGTGTGTTTACAGTGTGTATGGTTGCCAACTGTAGCTGTGCGTTTATCTGTTTATCTTTTATTTGTGTAGTGTGGTTCTGCGTTGGTGAGCCAGTAAATATAAACCATAGGGCAGTGACACTGCGTCACTGCAATACTCTTTGGAGGTGTGGCGGTGGGACTTGGAGTCCCATACCACCCTGCAACGGTGACAGTACTCTTCTGTCCGGCGTAAAAACGTACTCCGACATGGGCAGGTAGGATTGGAAAGTCGTGGACACGGAATGGAGGGCCAATCCTGGCAAAGGAGGCAGCCGTGGTGCCAGGCCCAGCGCTAGTTCTGCTCGGAAACCGATTCCTCTAGGATAGTCAGCGGAACCGAATGGCGATGCCAGCGACGTGAATGTGTAGTCCCAATGTGGCGTAGCCCATGGACAGTGTCCCGCAGGGCAGCCACTTTCTCATAGAGCCGCCGCGCGTTGTTGCGTATGGTCTCCTTGAGAGGGACGATACCTGCTTCCTCAAGGAGAGTCACAATCCACGTGAGTGGTGGGGCGTGCAGGCTCCACCTGAGAATCTTGTTCTGCAGGCGCTGCAACGTCCGCATCCTGGTGACACTAATCGTGGCCCATGCAGTGGAGCCATACGTGAGGGCAGGCAGGACAACGGCCCTGTAGATGCGGAGCTTGGTAGGAAGGTTAAGTTCCCTGCTGCCGAAGAGGGGGCACAAGGCTCTGGTCAGCTTTTGCCCCTTGTTGGCGACATACTCTGCATGACAGTGGAACAGCAGCTTGTGGTCCATTCGGACCCCGAGATAGGTGGTCGTTGGGGACCAGGGCACCTGCACGCCTGCAATCGAAATATTGCCGCGGAGGACTGGGCGCCGTTTCGTGAAATAGACCGCCGTAGTTTTGGCGGCATTAAGAGCGATTTTGTTTGTCCGGCACCAGGTGATGGTGGCGTCCACCTGTCGGTGGAGGCGGGCGATGACGGCGTCAGTGATACGTCCACTGGTATAGAGTGCTGTGTCATCAGCATACTGTGCCAGGTGGCACTCGGGGATGACTGGCATATCATTCACGTAAATGTTAAAAAGAATGGGAGATAGCACTGATCCCTGTGGAGTGCCAGCTGTCAATTGGCGAATGCCAGAACGCATTCCCCGGTGAGCCACGAGGAAAGTCCTACCGAGGAGGAAGTCATCCACAATCTTTACATATATATCTTGTATAGGGGTTTGCGTCAGCATCTTGTGCACGAGGTTGTCGGTCCAGATCTTATTGTAGGCGTTCTGCAAGTCCAGAAAAACAGCAGCTGTCGACTTAGTGGCATTGAAGCCTTTGCTGACCAGTGATGCGGAGAACCTGAAGTTCGGCACAGAGGTGTGAAGTAAAGCCGAGCAGGTCGGATCGTCCCAGCCGCCGCCAGAGGTTGGGAAAGTCGGTGGAGGATCACCGATTCAAGGACCGTCGCCATGGTGTTTAAGAGGCTGATGGGTCTGTTGTAGGATCCTTGAACCGTTTGGGCATCGCAATGATCTTGGCTTGTTTTCACTGAGAGGGGAAAAGGCCAGACGTGAGACAACCATTTAAGCTCTTGGAGAACAAGAGCAGAGGCATGCGCAGTAGGTGGCAAAGATGTTCATTTAAAATTTCGTCCAAACCAGGGGCTGAATGGCCACGTTCACGTCGTAGGATCCGCTAGACTTCTGCCATGGACATCAAGTGGGGGGCAGATTGCGGTGGACGGGTGAGAAAAGTGGCTACAGCTATCAAGACATCGTGTTCGTCCCGTAGTTCGTCTGGCGAAAGGTCCTGGACAAGGAGATGGTTTTGGGCCTCAAATGCAGCCAACATTTCCACAATTCTGAAGGTATCATATGACAAGTCCACTGCAGTGCGAAGAGGATGGGCAGTAGCTGGCATAGAAAAAAATGGTTCAAATGGCTCTGAGCACTATGGGACTCAACTGCTGTGGTCATAAGTCCCCTATAACTTAGAACTACTTAAACCTAACTAACCTAAAGACATCACACACATCCATGCCCGAGGCAGGATTCGAACCTGCGACCGTAGCGGTCGTGCGGTTCCAGACTGGAGCGCCCAGAACCGCTCGACCACTCCGGCCGGCCACTGGCATAGAACATTGCATAGAACATTGTAAGGTGCGAATGACAGCCCAGTCGGACTTATGGTGTAGGAGGAAAGTGGACATGTAGTCCTCCCATTGTTCGGACCTCTAGTGAGCTAGCCGGCAGAAGAATTCGCGCTGGAGGCGCTTCATTTGGCGTTTGTCTTGAGGATCGCGGAACTGCTTCCACTACCAGCGGTAGCGGTTCTTTTGCACTTTCAGTTCCCATAACATGGGAGGCAAATCGTCCAGGGGGCGTAAGGCCGGAGGGACAGTGGAGGTGGAGAGGTTCACTGCTTTCTGGATTTTGGCAGTAAGGTAATCCACAGCACGGATTATATTGGCTAATGTTGTCAAGTCGAGGTCGTGCCTAGTGGTGTTATTAAGTACCCTGGCGAACTTGTCCCAATACGTGTGGGTCACAGTGGAACAAACATCCAATGAAAGAACAGCATCGGTGAGGTGCAGGAGGACTGGGTCATGGTCAGAGGCCAGGTCATGGAGAACTTCCAGGGAAAACTGAGGGGCGACGTTTTTTAATATGGCCACATCCAGAATGTCTTACTGGCAGTTGGACCGGACTGGGATATGGGTAAGTTCGTGGGGGCCATAGACTGACAAAGTGTCCTTCTGGTCAAGGAGGAGGCAGCCTTTGGGGTTAGAGACCGGAGAATGCCACGCCAGGTGCTTGGCATTGAAATCCACCCCAATGATGAGCCTATTGAAGGACATCAACATGCAAAGGTCCACTTCGAGCAGTGGCTTGTATGGGCTCAAGTAAGCTGCTGTGAAGGTAATGGTACCAAGGCATGTGGAAATGGTAACTGCTGTGACCTCTATGTGTTCCATTGGCTGGAGAGTCCCCTGAGTATGGACAAGTGCTTTGTTGAGGAACACAGCCGTGCCCCCACCACGGCGGTCGAGGCGGTCAGAGTGGTAACACACCATGTTGCAAAGGCAGAAATCGTCTGCCGGTTTAAGGTGTGTTTCTGTGACCCGTAAAATATCCACACGATGGTCATGGAGGAAGACGTTCAGCTCTGTCTTCATCCGTTTAATGCCATTGGCATTAAAAATGCAGGCGATAAGTTCCTAAGGGGGCTGGTGTGGTTGTGGTGGTTGAGCTGCCATTGCAGCAATATTTGACTTAGCCCTTCCACGAGGGTGATGACTTTGGAGAGCCCGTCCTCCGACTGACGGATTTTGTGGGCAGTGTCATGAATAACAGCCGGGATTCAGGGTTGCGTGAAGAAGCTGACGACCTGGAGGATGTCGCGCATGTCCTCCTGAAAGTATGTCTCTGCCACCAGGCGAGGGTCCCGGGTGGGCTTCTTGCCCCTGCGGTGGACAGGGGTGGGTGTAGTGGTAGGCAGTGTGGGGGTAGGGGCAGAAGGCTGAGATACAGCCACAGGTGGATTGGAGGGGGACACAGCTGGCTCCTGTAGTGGGTGTGCAGGAGAAGCCATCGTGGAAGACGTACAATGAGGGGGAGACTGGGCTGCAGCAGCAAAGGAGGACTTGGGAGTCTGGGCAGAGGGGGACACAGGTGTCTCAGAAACGTCTAGTGTCTGAGTGGGTGGTCCCACAGCAGCTGCAGAGGGAGGTGCACCTGGCTGGCCCCACAAAACAGGAAAGTTGGTGGTGTCCCATTACGGTGGGGGAGGGCGATTCGTTCTTGTTTTCTTTTTGGGAGAATGTGAAGACTTCAATGCCCTCTGGTAAACAGGGCGCCCCCTCCAGGATGCCACGTGGTGAGGATCGTGGCTCGAGCCCAACACCTGGCGCATGTAGGTTTCTCTGAGGTGGGGAGGGTGCAGTTCTACACTAAATGTGGGCTGGCACACTTAACACATTGCAATGGTAGGCAGCAGTAATTCCCAGTATGTCGTAGACGCTGGCATTTTCGACAGATGATAGGCCCATTTCGACCCTGGTACTATTCAATCCAGACCTTCGTGTACAGAAGCTGCCAGATTTGGTAAATCCGCTCTATGTCTTCCCTCTGGGAAAGGGAGTGACATGGGTAGGGCAGGGCATGAACACCCGGGTCTCAGGATCTCTTTTGCTATACTGGTGGACCAAACGATCGTCAAACGGAGCAATTCCTCCTCGACCTCCCCTGCTGTAACTTCTGGGGGCAAGTCCTTGATGACGGTTTTGGTCCTGCGATTGCCTGACGTCTGGTGGGTCTTATGACAAATTCGAGAACGGTAAGATAGTCATCCCTACTGTGGAGCAGGTATTTCACTTGATCCTTTTGGTATACATCCCGCAACTGGCCGAAGATGAGCCGCTGGAGCTCAGAGTTCAGTTTTGTATAATTAGTGACATTATAAACCACAATAGGTGGTATCTTCTCTTTTTTCAGAGGGCTGGATGGTGTCTCCTGCGAAGGAGAGTCAGGGTCATGAGCCATGTCCGCATCCACCGGGCCATCCGGCGCTGTGTCCCCCGGGAGGGAGGCATCGGAGCTCGATCCGCGATCACCACGGCCCGTGTGGGCGAATGAGCACCCGGAGCGTCTGGAGCGACGGCCAGAGCACTTTCCATGTGGGCCAGGGCGCCCAGAAGACTCGCCACGGTGGCGGGACAACAGAGAAAGAGGTGCACTCATAGATAGAGCCAGGTGGTGGACAGACACAGCCGAGGTGGCCACCGCCTCATCACGGGAAAGATCAATTACTAAGCGATCTGAAGAGTCGTCGGATGACGACGACACTGAAGAACGGTCCCTGACACGGGACGGTGGACAGTCGTCACGGGGGTCGGTTTCAGTGCTAGTGGGATCCACTGGCGATTTGTGGCGATTGGCGCGATTCAAACGATCCTTCACCCGCTGCGAAGCCGGGATGAGCGACGTCTCCTGCGCGATTCACAATGGGTGGCGGTGGACGTATCGGAGGGCCGCGGAGGTTGCTCCGCGGACTTCTCAACGGTGGACATGGGTCCGCCTGACGTAGCCAAGGGCCCAGCACGAAAGAACTACGCACAACAAAAACTTCCCAGCTAATCTGGGGCAAAAACTACGAAATATCAAGGCCGCCAATGCAGATCGGCAACGCTGATATACGGTGAGACGTACAACGATACGAAACGGAAACGCACACATATAACGAAAGACTTACAGGGATGGTGCTGCATGAGTCAGAATACGTAAATGAAAACACCTGTTATGTGCACGACCCACTGAAGTTGGTATCAACACGCCGGGTACGCGGCTTTTGCTCCTTTTCGCGTCTGTCTCAATGCAGGATCCCGCTCTGCTTGTAAAGCTGTATTACAATAATTATGAGTGTGAACACGTCGCTCTGTAAAAGTTCCGGACACTGAAGAGTTTGAAAAAAGGCGTTTGTCCGATGACTGCTGTGGGTCTGGAGAAAATGATTCGGAAATTCGAAAAGACGGGTTCTTTTGGTGTGAAACCTTTTAGAGGAAGGAAACGAATTGACTCGACGTCAGTGGAAGCAATGGCCACAACAATGCGGGAGGAGACGAGTGGTGGTGTGCAAACGTGTAGTGCACGCAGAATTGCCCGAACATTGGACATACCCGTGAGCACGGTGCGTACAGTCCTGCGAAACATCCTTCTTCGCTATCCATTCCAAATTACCCATGTGCGCGAGTTATTTCCTGTTGACCAGCCAGCAAGAGAGACCTTCGCTTTGGAATTTCTTGCTCGCTTCATGTGGACAATTATTAGCCGTAGAATATTTTGTGGACAGACGAAGCCCATTCCACCTGACAGTATATGTCAATACACAGAATTGTCGAATATGGGCAACGGAAAATCTACACCCAAATCAACCAGTAACATTTCATTCTGAAAAGATCACAGTGTGGTGCGGGTTTACGGCATCATTTATCATAGGGTCATATTTTTTCGAAGAGACAGGTGCTTCCGGTCCTGTTACCTGTACTGTTAGTGGTAATCTCTATGAGTGTCTTTTGAACAACCACGTCATTCCAGCTCTCCAACAGCGTGGATTTGTGGATGGGATCATTTTTATGCAAGATGACGCACCTCCGTACATTGCAAATCCAGTTAAGCAGCTGCTGAAGCGCCATTTCGGAAATGCTATAATTATCAGCCATCAATTCCCTACAGTATGGCCGTCCGTGTCACCTGATCTTAATCCGTGTGACTTCTGGCTGTGGGGCTATCTGAAAGATGTTGTGTTCAGTGTTCCGATTGCAAACTTAGCTGCGTTGAAGGTACGTATTGCGCAACACATTCTGAACGTGACCCCGGAAAGACTTCGATCAGTTGTGGAACATGCTGTTGCTCGATTTCAGCTTTTTTCAGAAGACGGTGGACATCATATTGAATATATTTTGTGCCAGTTACATGGAAATTAGAAATCTGATTTGATTTTGATTGATCCTTTTTATGCGGTTTTTGGCCTCAGGACAATTAAAAACCGATTTTTCCCATTCGATGTGATATGACCCAGCCGTGGTGGATGGGCTTACGTAACTAACAGTATCATGCCTGTACACCCCTGCGCACTGAGTAGTACAATTTGTTTAATGTCAAACATACACCTTAGGCATTGTTGTATGATTCATTTGTCATCTGTAGCCGACCGCTATTAAATTATCGTGCTTACAGCGCTATTTATTGCTACATTTTGTAACCACTTAATTTTTTCCTGCCATACATTTCCCCCCTTCTCCGATAATATACCGTTGCAATTTGACGTCATTCTGACCAGTACTGTTATTTCTACGGCGATTTGAAAGTTTAATTATAAGTGGCTTCTGTCTCGGGTTCTTCGGCCGACGTTCATCTAATGATTTTTCTGACGTTTCGCCAGCACGAGTGGCTGGCATTGTCAAAGCTTCACCCTCCATTGCCGGTGGTGAACTGGAGCCGAGCTCGCGGGCGCAGACTATATGTACCTGGCACGCCAACGTCCGAGGGCTTCTCCGCGGACATTTCCGGTGCGGTTCTCCTCTTGCTACCTGCGACGGTCGTTCGCTGCAGTACGGGAAGCCAGGATCCGTTTACCTTAAGGCTTTCCTCTTCTTGTTCAAACTGTTCGCGTGTTTTTGTATCTCTACAGCTTCTCTGAACAAGCGCGTGTGATAGTGGTTCTCTACAGCCAGAACTTCCGTCTCGGCGAATTTTATTACGTGGTCGGTCTCATTCAGTGCGTGCTCTGCCACGGCCGATTTCTCCACCTGCCCCAACCTGCAATGTCGCTTATGCTCTTTGATCCTGGTGTTAATGGATCGTCCAGTCATTCCGACATAAACTTTTCCGCATGTGCATGGTATGCGGTATATTCCCGAAATTGCAAGTGGGTCTCTTTTCTCCTTCGCCGGTCTAAGACACTCTTTGATCTTCCTTGTCGGTTTGAAAATCGTCTTTACGCCATGTTTGCGCAATATACGGCCGATTCTGTCCGTTACTCTGGGAATGTATGGCAGAAAGGCCGTACCCGACATTTCTTTTTCTGGTTCCTTACTTCGCCGAGTGTTTGGCTCAGTTACACTCCTAATATAATTTGTGGAGTACCCATTGCTCCTCAGGACAGTTTCCAGGTGTTGCATTTCTCGTTTGAGGTGTTGCGGCTCACATATTCGTCCTGCTCTCGTTACGAGCGTACTAATCATGCCCCTTTTCTGGCTCAGGTGGTGGTTTGACAATTTGTGCAGGTATCGGTCCGTGTGAGTCGGTTTCCGATACACGCTGTGACCAAGGTTTTCGCCGTCCCTTGTGTCTAGCACATCTAGAAATGGCAGTTTCTTGTCCTTTTCTACTTCCATGGTAAATGTTATGTTGGCATGGAGGCTGTTCAAGTGTCTTAGGAAGTCACCGAGCTGTTCTTCACCATGGCTCCGTACCACGAAAGTATCATCGACGTACCTGTACCACACCTTAGGTTTGCAAGTCGCCGAGTCCAGTGCCTGTGCTTCGAATTGTTCCATGAAGAAGTTGGCCACCACTGGGCTGAGAGGACTAACCATGGCGACGACTTCCTAAGACACTTGAACAGCCTCCATGCCAACATAACATTTACCATGGAAGTAGAAAAGGACAAGAAACTGCCATTTCTAGATGTGCTGGACACAAGGGACGGCGAAAACCTTGGTCACAGCGTGTATCGGAAACCGACTCACACGGACCTGCACAAACTGTCAAACCACCACCCGAGCCAGAAAAGGGGCATGATTAGTACGCTCGTAACGAGAGCAGGACGAATATGTGAGCCGCAACACCTCAAACGAGAAATGCAACACCTGGAAACTGTCCTGAGGAGCAATGGGTACTCCACAAATTATATTAGGAGTGTAACTGAGCCAAACACTCGGCGAAGTAAGGAACCAGAAAAAGAAATGTCGGGTACGGCCTTTCTGCCATACATTCCCAGAGTAACGGACAGAATCGGCCGTATATTGCGCAAACATGGCGTAAAGACGATTTTCAAACCGACAAGGAAGATCAAAGAGTGTCTTAGATCGGCGAAGGAGAAAAGAGACCCACTTGCAATTTCGGGAATATACCGCATACCATGCACATGCGGAAAAGTTTATGTCGGAATGACTGGACGATCCATTAACACCAGGATCAAAGAGCATAAGCGACATTGCAGGTTGGGGCAGGTGGAGAAATCGGCCGTGGCAGAGCACGCACTGAATGAGACCGACCACGTAATAAAATTCGCCGAGACGGAAGTTCTGGCTGTAGAGAACCACTATCACACGCGCTTGTTCAGAGAAGCTGTAGAAATACAAAAACATGCGAACAGTTTGAACAAGAAGAGGAAAGCCTTAAGGTAAACGGATCCTGGCTTCCCGTACTGCAGCGAACGACCGTCGCAGGTAGCAAGAGGAGAACCGCACCGGAAATGACCGCGGAGAAGCCCTCGGACGTTGGCGCGCCAGGTACATATAGTCTGCGCCCGCGAGCTCGGCTCCAGTTCACCACCGGCAATGGAGGGTGAAGCTTTGACAATGCCAGCCACTCGTGCTGGCGAAACGTCAGAAAAATCATTAGATGAACGTCGGCCGAAGAACCCGAGACAGAAGCCAATAGGCAGTTTGTCAACAAGTGGCCACGAAAGCCTTAACAATTTTGTATTAATTATAAGTGTCTTGTTCCATGTTGGATGGTTCATTTCCATGTTTTATCAGGTACCGAACAAAGGCAGAATGACTAGTTTCGTACTTCCAGCTTCTTATGTTTTTTATACCTAGTTTTGAAATTCCTTAATGTCGCCGCCAGATATATTGATTCACATTCTTGGCATTGTGATATATACCTGCTCCTTGGTATTTATCTGTTTTATTATTGTTTGTAAATGTAGCTGGGGTGTGTTTCTTGTACTGTAAACAACCTGTAAACCTTGTTTCTTCAATATGTTTCCTATCCTGTGTGTTGATTTCAGTTTGTATGTCAAAGTGTACTATTTCTTTCTGTCAGACACGTCATGAGTGTTACTTTTTTGTGTTTCCGTGTTTGCTGTAGTGCCTGTGGTGTTTTGTCGTATTTGTGTTCTCTGCTTGTTTTCATTTTTCTTTTGTTGTTTTGATCTTTTTGGTTGAGTCTTTGTACTATATGTGTGCTATAACCACTGTTTGTGGCTATGAGTTTGTAATTTTTTCATAGTTTTCTTTGCTGAGTAGGATATTATTTATTCTATATAAAATGTTTCGTACGGCTGCTAATTTTTGATTTTTCGTATGGCTGGATGAAGCATATGTAATTGTATCTGTGGCTGTTGGCTTTCTGAAGGATGTCAATGTGTGCTTATTGCTTTCTTTCTCTATTAATGTGTCCCAGAAACGTATTTGCTTTTGTGTTTCTCTTCTCATAGTGAATTGAATAGTTTTCTGTGTACCGTTTATGTCTGGGGATACGTTCAAAGGCTGATCAAAAATTCTGCACGCTTTAGCAAGAATGCCAAAAATATATTCAATATATCTTCTACATATGTATCTGGAAACTCAGAAAGAAATTCTCCGCGTATTAACGCATTTAGAGAAATGACATAGCGAAACCTTTATCACCAACAATCATTGGAGGAAAGCAATCGCAGCCTTCAAGCAACTGCCTGTTTTGAGGAAAGTTAGTTTCATTGTCAATCAACTTCTTACGAAGCAGCCATTTGTTGAACACAGATCAGACAGGCGATCTATTTGCTCCAACGTCAGGGAGCGCAAGTCTGTGGTGCGGGTCACACACGGCCAGCAACAGTACCTTGAAAGTGTTTTTGTGGCTGTAATAAAGTGACCTGCTTCAGCTGCCGAGGTGACACGTGTTTGTTTATCATTCGTAGTCGCCGGCTAGTTGGGCCACTTGGCTGCCTTTATAGTAAACATTTAACTATCCTTCCTTCGAGAAGTGGTGCCACCCAAGATTTACTTTTAAATTACCTTTTCTTAATTTCTTTATTCCGTAAGAGAAGTAAACGAGAGGCATCCTGCTCATCAGACTCCACAACGGAACGAAAACCTGGCGGCGCTGCAGCAGCGGCCTCTGTTCAGCAGTGTCGTCGCACCGCGGTGTGTCAGGGCTCGGTGCGCTGCAGAGAAGCGCTTCTCGGTAGCTCGTGTGAAGCGGCCATTGTATTTCACTTATTAATGTTCATGATATGATATAATAGATACTTCATTTATGACTACGTTGTAAGTAATTTGTTTATAATCAGACAATTTAAGAAAACTTTCAAAATATTGGACTTCACGAAACCATGTGCTGTGGTGTAACAGAATATTCGACGCTGTCATACTGATGTTCTCACCGCGCTTAGCGAATACAGTTGAGAAGCTGAAATAATTACCACAAGGCAGGTTGAGTCGGTTCATTTGAGATATTATACCCTCTTTTTGTCTTATTGGAATTTTTTTCATTATATTAATGATTTGTTTCGTTTGTTGCATGTCGTGACCAAGAAGGACACAATACGCCAAGAATCTTCGTTGAGGTGACCAGAGATGCTGGATCTGCCCACTGTAACACCTGTAGCGACTACCAGCAAAAGCAAAGAGATCCTGCCAGCCACAGTAAATCTGTATGCCTGTAAATCTGTATGCCTGTGATGGACATGTAATCATGTAGTGAGACAGTTTGTCTGTTAACGTCTGCTAGTCAAGTCATCCATTTTGTCTTACGTACTACAGAGGAAGTATGTGTGTTCCGAGTCGCAAGCTAATTTCACTGTGTACTTATTTACGGAGTAGAAAAACAAATTTTGCTTACAAAAGTCTGATGACAGTTCATATGCCGTGCGTACATGTAATCCCAAAATACCTCAATTCCAAATAACTAACGGAAGAATTTTGCACATCAGTTCATTTATTTGACAAAACTGACGCAGTCTGATATTAATAAGTTTGGTGTATATTTCAGCAATATTTAGCCTCTTGGACAGAGTCGTAAAAATTTGCAATTTTTGCAGAATCAAGTGGATGCAATTTTTTCCAGTCCAGTTTCATCCTGATAAAAGGGAGCTGTAAGTTTAAAAAGGAAATATTTTAATAACTCACTTCATAAATTTGATTGTGGTTAACATGCGAGAATTGAAATCCGATCATGGTCAAACTGATTTATTGAAAAGGCAAATTAATCTACACTCAGTATTTGGGACCAAAAGTGTTAAGGCGCAGTGCTCGTAAGATTTCGATCCCGCTAACAATTATTTTATTATTTTAACTGACACATCTGAGAGACCTCATTTCCTCGCTTATAAAGAAAATCTTGTCTTCTTTGAAATCTGTACAATTCAAAATTACTATCGTAATAATTCCAGTTTGTTCGAATGTTAAAATATAATCTTAAAAAAAAGTTTTACAGTCTTATCGACCTGTTTTTTCCGTTTTCAGAAACGTATGTTTATACTTCAGACATAAAAACCGGTTTTATGAAAATCCCTTGGTGGACTGTGCTAGAATAAGGGGAGGAAAATACATGCCTATAAGACAGATAGTAAAAACAAAATATAGCATAAAAGCAATTTAAAAAATATGGGGTCATTGATTTATCAAAATAATTAAGCTAATGTGTGAAAGCACTTCTCATAATTCTTATCTTTTGTATTGTTATACAAAATGTAATAGCTATTTATTTTGACATTCCATAAAAACCTTCACTTAAACAGATGCAGTGAACAATGCCTTAGGGAGTCTCAGTGTTGCCTTCAATGAGTAATAATATCTACTATCAATGTGCGTTCTTTCCTGTAAGGTTAGTTTTTGTGAAATTTTTAAGAATTACTATATGAAGCAGACCTTTGTTAAAATGTCTTTAAACAGGATAAATTTGAAAATTAAATTATAATATGAAATGCTTGGTGAAAGATAATGACATGCCACGAAATGTAAATGTGTGCAGAAGAGTGAATTGTAAGTTGTGATTGCCTGTCTTGGTATATATTTACCAAATATCATGCATAAGTCAAAAATCTGGCTTGTCACTATGTAGCTCCAAGCCCTTCATACATATCGTTCAGATATGTCATTCACCATAACCTAAACACTTCAGGCAAACATTCTCAAGTTTATACCCGATTAGGCATGTTATAACTCAACTGTCAGTCAATCTTACAATAAAACCACAAACCACTTAGCACACTGTGATCCGTAATATGTCTCACTGCACATTCATTTTACTCTTAAATTAGGACCATTTTACTTCCACTAGTTTAGAAGAGACTTGACTGAGAGTATAAGTACGGCCTGTCATTGTGTTGATTTCTACCTGATACTGGTATAAGATGTGGGAGAATAGAACATTACAAGTGTCCTTTTCAGACCAGTAAAAGTATAATGATGGCGCATGTGGATGAATAAATCTGACTGTTGCTTCACTTTTCTCATCATTCAGTTTCAAAACAGTACTTAGATACCAGAAGGAATTGTACACTTAAGCAACACAGCAGTTAGCATGTACATGAACTTCAGGCATTATCGGCTCACTTCAACAGAATAATGACACTTAAACTGGTATTACAGCCTAAGCGTTTTACTCATATCTGAGATGCTAGAAGTGCTAAGAACTCGTGCTTGGGATCTAGCTCCAGCAACAGTTCTTGCAGATGGAAAACGTGCAGAAAGACAACTACGAACTTCAGCTAGCTTCTCAGTTGAAATAAAGAAAAAAGACACTTGTTTCAAGATTTTTAACAAAATTGAAAGACTTTCGCACCACTAGGTATTTGTCCATGAAATAGTCTTCTCAGATTTGCTATTGTAACAAGCCTTTTCAAAGTGCCACCATCACAGGGAGATTTACCGTGGCCAATTGCAAAAAATGACGAAGTGCATTTAATTCTGAAGTGGCATTCATGATTACATATATTCAATAATTATTGCTGTTTTCTTACTGTGCAGCACAACCAACTGTGAAATTCTCACTATCACTTATAGACAGTTCAAGTTCTTGTTTCAAGAGCTGTAATATAGTCCTCTGCATTTGGTGAACCATGCTCTCAGTCACCAGAAATAATGCAGAGGCTTTTAAATTGCAAACTTTGGTCTTTCTTATAGTACCCATAAACTGTTTGAAGAGTAGCCTTTGCTCCAATGATAACTCTTGTGCTTCGCCTTGCACAACAAAGCTGGAATTTTCATTGAAGTTCATCAACATGAAAACATACCCTTCTTGAGGAGTTCCTTTTCTCATTTTCAAATAATTACACTGAGATTTTGTGATGAAGGAAAGAGGTGCTGGTTTCTCTATCTTCTATACCAGCAATTCACAAATTTCTGGCAAATAATTACACTGAGATTTTGTGATGAAGGAAAGAGGTGCTGGTTTCTCTATCTTCTATACCAGCAATTCACAAATTTCTGGCAACCAAGAACCAAATTCATTCTGTCTGTTGAAACCCACTGTCTGTACTCCACTCTTTCATCAGGCTCAGAACCTTCTATCTGATTTGGCAGCTATTCCTGAAGTAGGAATGTAGGATGACTTTGTCACAGAGACGAAGTGTACGAGTTCTGTGATTACTGTTGCAAGTTATTACGTTCATTAGATATTGGTAGGTTCTTTTTACGATTTATGGCACGTAGTAGCAGCTGAACATTTTGATGAACGGTGCACAATCAAACAGAATGATTTCCAGATGCTCCTGCTAGCAACCCTGTTTCGGTCGGAGATTAGCAAATGCAGAATAGCCTACTTTGTTTTCAGGAAATTTCTGTTTGTATAGTGAGTACAGCTCAGTCAAATTACTTAAAAATCAGTCATAGCTATTCATGTACATTTTTCCTGATGCTCGCTTTGTCTTTCTTTCCTGCCATTATTCTACAGTTTTCATCGTCCAAATAGAAATGTTTTGCTCTTTTCGTTGCTTAATGTGGTAATATCTTTCCCCTTTTCTGTCCAGACAGTGACAAAATTCACTTTTGTTTCAAAGGGTGACGTGCCTGACATACCGAATATTCAGAGACTTGAAACATTTCACATTCCTTTTGTCGAACCCAATCCTTTGGTAAAAGAGATAAAAGTTGAATTTTTTCTCGATTGTTAGAATGTTTCGTTTTCTCTTCTAATTGTTCCGTTAATTTATCAAAATGAATTATTTTGTGTTCATAATCAAAATTTTCATGCTCGTATTTTTCTCTCAGTTTAACATCGCACACACGTGAAAGTTTATTTTGTGTTGCCTCTGTTGCAGGTTGGCTACTACAGTCCTCCTGTGACGAGAAATAGAATCCAATTGAGCTGGAGACAATCCCAAATGCACTCCGGGAAATGGAAAAAAGAACATATTGACACCAGTGTGTCAGACCCACCATACTTGCTCCGGACACTGCGAGAGGGCTGTACAAGCAATGATCACACGCACGGCACAGCGGACACACCAGGAACCGCGGTGTTGGCCGTCGAATGGCGCTAGCTGCGCAGCATTTGTGCACCGCCGCCGTCAGTGTCAGCCAGTTTGCCGTGGCATACGGAGCTCCATCGCAGTCTTTAACACTGGTAGCATGCCGCGACAGCGTGGACGTGAACCGTATGTGCAGCTGACGGACTTTGAGCGAGGGCGTATAGTGGGCATGCGGGAGGCCGGGTGGACGTACCGCCGAATTGCTCAACACGTGGGGCGTGAGGTCTCCAAAGTACATCGATGTTGTCGCCAGTGGTCGGCGGAAGGTGCACGTGCCCGTCGACCTGGGACCGGACCGCAGCGACGCACGGATGCACGCCAAGACCGTAGGATCCTACGCAGTGCCGTAGGGGACCGCACCGCCACTTCCCAGCAAATTAGGGACACTGTTGCTCCTGGGGTATCGGCGAGGACCATTCGCAACCGTCTCCATGAAGCTGGGCTACGGTCCCGCACACCGTTAGGCCGTCTTCCGCTCACGCCCCAACATCGTGCAGCCCGCCTCCAGTGGTGTCGCGACAGGCGTGAATGGAGGGACGAATGGAGACGTGGTGCCAATGATGGTCGTATGCGTGTTTGGCGCCGTGCAGGTGAGCGCCACAATCAGGACTGCATACGACCGAGGCACACAGGGCCAACACCCGGCATCATGGTGTGGGGAGCGATCTCCTACACTGGCCGTACACCACTGGTGATCGTCGAGGGGACACTGAATAGTGCACGGTACATCCAAACCGTCATCGAACCCATCGTTCTACCATTCCTAGACCGGCAAGGGAACTTGCTGTTCCAACAGGACAATGCACGTCCGCATGTATCCCGTGCCACCCAACGTGCTCTAGAAGGTGTAAGTCAACTACCCTGGCCAGCAAGATCTCCGGATCTGTCCCCCATTGAGCATGTTTGGGACTGGATGAAGCGTCGTCTCACGCGGTCTGCACGTCCAGCACGAACGCTGGTCCAACTGAGGCGCCAGGTGGAAATGGCATGGCAAGCCGTTCCACAGGACTACATCCAGCATCTCTACGATCGTCTCCATGGGAGAATAGCAGCCTGCATTGCTGTGAAAGGTGGATATACACTGTACTAGTGCCGACATTGTGCATGCTCTGTTGCCTGTGTCTATGTGCCTGTGGTTCTGTCAGTGTGATCATGTGATGTATCTGACCCCAGGAATGTGTCAATAAAGTTTCCCCTTCCTGGGACGATGAATTCACGGTGTTCTTATTTCAATTTCCAGGAGTGTAGATAGAAGTTTAACATACACATATAGAAAGCTTCATGTACATTACTGTTTATATTTCATTTGTCTTCAAATTTTTATTTGTTTTATATTATGCACACACACACACACACACACACATATATATATATATATATATATATATATATATATATATGTGTGTGTGTGTGTGTGTGTGTGTGTGTGTGTGTGTGTGTGTGTGTGTGTGTGTGCATAATATAAAACAAATAAAAATTTGAAGACAAATGAAATATAAACAGTAATGTACATGAAGCTTTCTATATGTGTATGTATATATATATATATGTGTGTGTGTGTGTGTGTGTGTGTGTGTGTGTGTGTGTGTGTGTGTGTGTGCTGCTAGCAGTAGTGGACCCCAGAAGATCCTGAGGAAGATCCCAACAGAGGGGTCGACACGTCGATCATTTTAGAAGAAACATGATGCGGCCTAATAACCCAGAAGATTTTAACTGCAGTGACAATCGCCACGAATGCCTGCAGACTTACATATTTTCAGTACTGCTCGTTATTTCTCCAAAATAGTTGTTTCTTTCTATTGTATCTATATTGGTTCTTAATGACCCTGTGAAAGGGGAAGTTGAAGAAAAATAAATTAATTTTTAGGCGATGGTTTTATGTTATCTTTATGAAAAGAAGCAATGTAAAACAAAAGAAATGAATGTGTCTAAACTTAAGTATGTCACTTCCAAAGATCACGCTATCCTCTTTCATTTAAAAAAAAATGAATATACGTTTCCAAAAATTATAGGAACTATTATATTATGCTCTCAGTGACAGGTATGGCTGTCTAAAATATGGTTACAAAATCCCCCAATTTGTTCTTATTATAGAGTTGCACTCATTTAAACAAATGGAACAACATATTGGAATCTATCATAGAGGTTCCTAAACTTTCGCACACAAAATTTGAATTTTTCGGTCGGAGAAGGTTTCATTTTCTTAAATTTCTGGATCATTTGACATGAAATAACCCCTCCTCATTTCTCATTATGAGAAACTTCAGTCAAATTAATTATTGAAAAACTTCTCTCTAAACATGCAAAACACTAAAGAAAATCACTGAAGCCTATTGTACGCCTTGGACATACTTTTCAATTCTGGAAGCAAGAAACAGGAGAAATGAGACAAAACAGAAAAACAAGACAAAAATGTACTGTCGGGAATCTTGTTTTTATACATTTGTTTATAAGTAAGAGCAAAAGTGAATAACTGTTGCAGTTACGGATGCAAATCGGATGTGTGAAGAAGAAGACAGTTTCTTTTCATAAGCAAGTATCATAAAGTCTAATGAATTTGGAGTGAACATATGTTCTGCGCTTTTGAATTCTCTATTTGTATATATTTGTACCATTTGGTTTTCCGGAAGGTAAATGAAACTCCAAGGGACGTGAAATACTGACCTATCTAGGTACACATAAAAAGGGGACGCTTGTCGACCTCTTGCTGAAATTAATGAAATAAATAAAAGTGCAACTGTCTTAAAAAAGAACCTAAAGCGATATTAATACAGCGCACAGTCTTCCAGGGAGACAAGCAGCAGCACACAGGACAGCGGAGTGTGCCAGAATCGGTCTCCCTGAATACATGCATGTATTAACAAAAGCCGCGCAGTATGCCATGCATTTTAATACCCGTCATCTGCATACGGAACAGATCTCGCCATGACTGGTTTCATTCGGCCTTTTTTGCCGCGAGATAACCTCTTACTACCAGTACAACCTTCTTCCATTTGCGACGCCTTCTTAGAAAGAGCTTTAACCCCACCATCTTCTGCAAAACTTTACCCGAAGTGTGAACTAAGTCTCTGTCTTTTATAACGCAAAAGTGGGGTGACATTATCTCGACACAGAACAAGTCTACCTGTCTCCCTCTTCAAGTGGGGTGACATTCTCTCGACACAGAACAAGTCTACCTGTCTCCCTCTTCGTCTTCATGTTATTTCATTAACTCCTATCTCAAGGAGAAGTCGTGAACTAGTACTGAGATAGCATTTTTATCAATGGTTTCTATTTCCTTAAACGTGGCGCGATCAATTGTCAGTCTGATCGGTGAAATATTTACATTTGTTTGGATTTTAGATTAGTCTGTGGTGGGTATGCTTCAATCAAATCGATGAACTGCGGGGTACTGTGTCATCCCGAAACGCTTTTTTTTTTTTTTTTGTCTGTTCCCGGGAATGGTAACTCATCTACATTTGCTGAGACTATTACTAATAATTAGTAAGTAAGCGACTAAATTCGAAACTGGACGTATGCCACTACTTCTCTTGAAGATGACGCACAAGAAAAATATGCCAACAATGCGATTACAGACAAAAACATCGAGTGGGTTCATAGTCATTGGACGATCAGATATTAAAAGTGTATGAAGTAGCTGATGGCTTAAGCACACCACAGAGAAGAGTACCGAACTGATGCCCAATTTGTTGAATTGTGACTAAGAACAAATTGTGAACACGTGTTTTTGAGCAATGTTTGGACCACTTTAAAACCAATCCAGATGGTTTTGTGATCCAATTTCTTTTTAACTGAGATGTGGATTCAGCACTTCTCGCCAGAAACTGAACCACATGCAAACCAGCGTGCGGAAGCTGGGTTGCCAAGCACCTAAAAAAGCAAAGCTGCCGAAACATTATTGGTAGTGTTTTCAAAGACACAAAATGAATTCTTTTTTTTTAGTATCTTGCAAAGTGAAACTAATTCCTGGTGGGTGGTCTCCTGTACCAAATGAGTGGGAAAATATGGAAATATAAACTTAGTTTACAAAATATTTAAAAATAAAAAGTCCTCTTTTCTTAGGACAATACATTCATCAAGAAAGCTGTTACGGCAATGCAAAAATCAAAGGATTTGATGTACGAATTGTTGAAGTATCGAAGTAATCTCCTTACTGCACCTTCCACAGATTTACATATTTTCCCACTTTGAAAGTTACATAAGACTGGAAAATGCTTTCACACTCAGGGGGAAACGTTAAGGCAGCCTTGAATGGGTAGTTATAAGACTTCACTGAATCGCGTTCCGATTTACTCACAGGAAAAGCTTTGAACAGAGTGTATTCAACTAAATTGGTGCTATGAAGGAAAGTAAATACACAAAATTTCACTTTTTACCTAAACCTCTGCAGTGTTCCAGTCCCAGGTCGAACTTTTCACCTTTTTGAAACGCTCGTGTAGCAATTAAATACTGTTATGGAGAAAAAAATAAAAAAGAAGTTTATAATATAATATGTCGTGGGCCTAGATATATTGGGAGACGTTCATCGAGGTCGTTAGAAACAGGACGCTATCACGAATGGGGGGAAATGGGAAAGGATATAGGCAATGGCTATGTCAGAGGAACCATCCCACATATCAATTCAGTTTAAGGAGAACCCAAATCAGGACCTCCACCGACACTAGTTCACAGTATGTCGATACGAACGTATGAAGGATATTAACTTAACGTATATTGTCAACAATTTTTCTACGACAGCAGCTCCTATGACAGGTTCTTGATTTTTCTTGTCTTGTCTCCACTATCAAGCCTAAAGTCAAAAATACATGACTGGAGGCCTTACTTTTCCGACACCAAACCTCTTCATGTAATAGATCCTTGACGGCCGGAGGGGCCGAGCGGTTCTAGGCACTACAGTCTGGAACCGCGCAACCGCTACGGTCGCAGGTTCGAATCCTGCCTAGGGCGTGGATGTGTGTGATGTCCTTAGGTTAGTTAGGTTTAAGTAGTTCTAGGGGACTGATGACCTGAGAAGTTAATTCCCATAGTGCTCAGAGCCATTTGAACCATTTTCGAACAGACCCTTAATTTTCTTTTCCATTCCGCTGTACATTATTCTGATTAGCAAAGTGGATGCATGAAGCGTCAAGCCTACTGTGCGTTCCTGCATTAGTCTGCCCGTTGATACGGTATCTCTGGGAATATGTCAATTCTTCTGAAAGTCCAAAGGTATATGTCCACTCTCATATATTTTACACACTAACTTCAAAAATGATTCGGTTGCCACTTCCCACTCCTAAAGAAAGTTAAATATATCTCCCGTCTCAATTGATCACAAGTTTACCAAAGGTCTGTCAAATTCTGAAACTAACACTGGAAACAGTATGTACCCTACATTGACACCCACCTCTTCCCCACGTATTCTTTCCGTATACCCACTCTCTCCTTTACATTTAACCAATGACATTTATTTTGAACTCTTAATGGTGACGCCTCTGATTCTACGGAAGTGATTTTTTACTTTTTATCATGCTGAAACAGTCCTTCCAATGATCATTTCCTCTTCGATTCTCGCTACAGCCATATTGATTTAGCGTTTTTACATTTCATATCACTTTCATTTCTAAGCGATTTATATTACTTGTTTTAAATGAACTGTATTGTTGTTTGTTTAATTACGACCCAGGTTTAGGTCTTTTATGCCATTTTCAAATGACTGAGTTTATGTCATCAACACATATTACAGGACATCAAGCTCAAAATTGACCTAAAATTAAGAAAAATATTCGCTCACCCCAGATGTCAAGTCATTATCTCTCAAAATTGGCCATAAATTAAGAAAAAATATTGGCTCCACACTAAATGCCAGATGTAACATCATCTTCTTTTTACAAGATCATCAACTTTTTACGAGATGTAACATCATCATCTTTCTACAATATCATCTTCTTTTCACAAGATGATTTTACATCTGGAATTTCGTGGGGCTCGAATATTTCTCTTAATTTATGGCCAATTTTGAGCTTGATATTCGTAATCCATGTTAATGGCATAACCTCAATCACTTTAAAATGGCATAAAAGGCCGAAACCTGGGCCGTAATTAAATAAACAACAATACAGTCAAGTGACTCAGCAACATTAAAAACTGTTTATATTACTTTATTCTTGATTATTTTTGTAATGGTCCCTTTCGTCGATCAGTTTAGTTATTTATCTGTTTGTGACAGTTTCTTGAATGTTGCTTTTTTATATCTTTATTTGTCTTTCGAATATCTCTGATTATCCATTTTAGAAACATCCATTCCTTGTCAAATGACCTGCCTACCGCTGTACACAGTGTCGCAGTATCTCATTCTCAGAGGTCTCTTAAGCCCATTCTTTCTCATCTTTAAATCGTCATCTGAGTCAACATCTACTCTTAGGTACTTCGGAATCGGCTGTCAAGCTGCAAAGACAAACATTATCTATAAGGAATACGAGCGCAGAAGCAGTTTCCCAGCTATTAAGCATTGAAACGAGGAACGGTGACAGGCTCCAGTTGTGTTCTGCTCTTGCCCGCGCTGGAGCTAAAGACGGAGGAGGGGGGCACAAAGGGGAGAAAACCGTACCGTGCCACTACACACCCACTCATTTCTTCAATTACCAGCTTCAACTCCACTGCGTGCTAACTGCAAGCTTATGGAACTTTTATAAAAGTTTCGAAAGCTCTGCCCTCCAAACAAAACATCAGCGACATCACTCAACAAAGAAATCTTTCAATGATGGTTCAGAAACCAATTCTATGGACCTCTGGACATATACAAATTACATTAGTATCCCAATGTTATTACTAATTCAGAGGCATCAATGTTTTGTAGTACAACACTAAATTGTTTATAAATTATTATGTGTTAAGCTTAATTCTGTTTATATTATAGATGACAGTCAGTCAATCCCCATGCAGATTCTTTAAAGGATCTAACTCCCATGTACAAAACGTCATCTCTCCCGAACTACATGTCGTATAATGATATAATTTTGCAGGTAAATACAGTGGTATATTTCTATACCGTCTGCAAAATTTGTTTATAATAGAGTTAGTAATTAAGAAGTAATAAATTAAAACGTTATGCCTGATGCTGCAGTTTTATTGCCTGTGTTGTGAAAATGTAGTAAACAGTAAGCTTTTCCCTTTTCATCATTTTGTGGAGGGTGTCAGCGAGAAAAAGTTTCGAAAAGGTTTTACATATGTATAAAGTTTGCTAGAAGTAGCTAAGGGCTCTCATTCTAAAATACTGGATGAATATAGTCTGGGTTATTTGCGCGCCATGAGTTGAGCTACCTATCAATTTCTAAATGTAATACTTGTCGTATTGTGTTAAACAATTAACACAGCATTATGGCTCTTAATAAGTACATTATGACCGCATTTTAAATTTTTAAATTCGGTCAGTAACTGTATGAAATATAGAAATCAAATTTTTGTTGCCCTTTAGATAGGCAACTTAGCCGTTTATTAACATAGATAAGTATTACACTTCTTTTTCAAGTAAAAGTTATTGTTTCTGACCAAAAATATTTCATCTAATTGTTTTACGATTCTGCAACGATGTAGAAAGGAAATAATATAATAATTAATTATAATCACCGACGACGGCAACAAGCAGTAACACACGGATGCATGAAACTGAGAGAATCCAGAGACTTACCAACACGAGAAGCACTGACCAACTTACCACACAGCTGATTAAAATCTAGAGAATCAATCTGGGTAAACAATGACCAACACGCCCCCGAAAACTATAATCTAATACATGAATGAAAAACTCAGTGGACGTCCTACCATGGTCATGAGAAGTTGGGTAAAATACGAGGGCAGTTCAATAAGTAATGCAAATCATTTTTTTTCTCGGCCAATTTTGGTTGAAAAAACCGGAAATTTCTTGTGGAATATTTTCAAACATTCCCGCTTCGTCTCGTATAGTTTCATTGACTTCCGACAGGTGGCAGCGCTGTACAGAGCTGTTAAAATGGCGTTTGTAACGGATGTGTGTTGCAAACAATGGGCAGTGATCGAGTTTCTTTTGGCGGAAAACCAGGGCATCTCAGATATTCATAGGCGCTTGCAGAATGTCTACGGTGATCTGGCAGTGGAGAAAAGCACGGTGAGTCGTTGGGCAAAGCGTGTGTCATCATCGCCGCAAGGTCAAGCAAGACTGTCTGATCTCCCGCGTGCGGGCCGGCCGTGCACAGCTGTGACTCCTGCAATGGCGGAGCGTGCGAACACACTCGTTCGAGATGATCGACGGATCACATCAAACAACTCAGTGCTCAACTTGACATCTCTGTTGGTAGTGCCGTCACAATTGTTCACCAGTTGGGATATTCAAAGGTTTGTTCCCGCTGGGTCCCTCGTTGTCTAACCGAACACCATAAAGAGCAAAGGAGAACCATCTGTGCGGAATTGCTTGCTCGTCATGTGGCTGAGGGTGACAATTTCTTGTCAAAGATTGTTACAGGCGATGAATCATGGGTTCATCACTTCGAACCTGAAACAAAACGGCAATCAATGGAGTGGCACCACACCCACTCCCCTACCAAGAAAAAGTTTAAAGCCATACCCTCAGCCGGTAAAGTCACGGTTACAGTCTTCTGGGACGCCGAAGGGGTTATTCTGTTCGATGTCCTTCCCCATGGTCAAACGATCAACTGTGAAGTGTATTGTGCTACTCTTCAGCGTGTTCGTAGGCACAAAAATCTGAACGAACTTCTCCTTCTTCATGACAACGCAAGACCTCACACAAGTCTTCGCACCCGAGAGGAGCTCACAAAACTTCAGTGAACTGTTCTTCCTCATGCACCCTACAGCCCCGATCTCGCACCGTCGGATTTCCATATGTTTGGCCCAATGAAGGACGCAATCCGTGGGAGGCACTACGCGGATGATGAAATTATTGATGCAGTACGACGTTGGCTCCGACATCGACCATTGGAATGGTACCGTGCAGGCATACAGGCCCTCATTTCAAGGTGGCGTAAGGCCGTAGCATTGAATGGAGATTACGTTGAAAAATAGTGTTGTGTAGCTAAAAGATTGGGGAATAACCTGGTGTATTTCAATGCTGAATAAAACAACCCCTGTTTCAGAAAAAAAATGTGTTGCATTACTTATTGAACTGCCCTCGTAGATCCGACTATCCAACGTATGGGAACGAACTAACCGCGAAAAATATGGAGCTCCGTTATCTGTATCAGAACTTGCCACGCCGTCACCAAAGTGGGGAATTATCCCGATGACCAATGCGACTGCCGACATGCGATCAAACATTGGAGCACTTTTTGCACGACTGCCCAGAAAGAAAATTTATGGGTACCTGGAAAGACTTCGTAGACGCAACACCTGCAACATTAACTGGCTAAAGACTTTGGATATCCAACTATGATGGAATAAGGATATCTCAACTTCTTTTGGCTACTGCTTTCATTATTACTTTTACATGCATATGTATTAATGTGTCTGTTTGTGCTCACTCATATCATTTTATCTCATCTAGTATCAACATAACTGTATGTACTTGTAAAATATAATTCTGCAAGCCATAGGCTAAACAAAGTAAACCTTCCTCCTAGGTTCCATAAGAGTGGCGCTAGAGTTGGGATGTTATGGTGGGATTGGTAGAAGCGGTACTGTTGTGAAGTTAATTTGTGTGTTTGTATATGTATGGGTGAGAGAGGGTGTTGGTGGTGACAGTGAGATACAGAGAGACAGAGTGTGTGTATGTGTTCACATCCTTTATCCTCCTTCAGTTGGGCAGGTACTTCGTGTCTAATGATCTCACTGTGGACGAAGTTAGATGCCATACAAATGAGGTGATTATTTGCACTTTCATCAATTCAGAAAATGAATGGAAAAAATAGCAAGCGCAGTGGATTCTTTTCAGCTAGTTATTTTATGAACGAGGTAAGGGGGAATCCTAACTTCAAGTCAGATGCAGCTAGCATCGTATGCAAAGAAATATAAGTATGTAATTAGTTAAAATTTAGGAGACACAAGGCAAGGTCTACGAAACTTGAGGAACAAAAGAATCGGCAGGGAGGCTGTGTCCATTAAGTAAGGACAACGACAAGGCTAACTGAGTAGCACAATATCGATTGTGAACGTTTATGACTTGACTATTTGGCGGTTTCACAAGAAAATTGCTGGTCATGAATGTTCCTACGATGTTCTTCTACGCTGACTACTTTGAAAATAACAGGCAAAACCTGCTAGAGAGACGTGCTCGTTACCGAACCATGATTCTGGTAATAACCAGCCAAGAAAAATATTTGAAAATACGGAATCAGATATAATGTCGTTGGCTTCCAAGGCCAGTGTCAATTTGAATAAAATAATATTAGTTTTCAGTTTCATCGTTATGAAACACTAAAACAGCTGTATCACCGACCTTCCAAATGCCTTTGTAGCGGTTCTAGGGACCGTGTTTCAGCGTTTTGTAAAGACCCGAGCAAACACCCAAATCAATGGAATCAGGCGGTAGAAACGCTGATATTGGTTGCAGCACGATAAAATTTTCAAGCGGACAAAAACAAGGAGAAGTATTTTATGGATTACTACAATCGACTAGGGGAGAGAAGCAAGTTGTACCCGTAAAACGATGGTTCTCAGAGCCTTAAAAATAAGAACTGTCTTCCTTCCATGCAAGTACTCTGAACGTTACACGCATAAGCAACGGCGTCAAAATTATTACGAAATCCATGTAACTCGGTAACTACATTATTAGTAAGTACTCTGGTCACTGTTTCTCCAGCCGGCTGAACAACGAGAATAATAAAATCTAGCTTGTAACAATCATCACAACAAAGAGCTGTATCTCGAAGGCCTGAAATACCTCAGCCACCGAAGGAAACTCAACAGGCGTTAAGACCTCCATTAAAGGTGATGGCCTACTGCGTATAGCCAACCTTCTCGCGCGGCAGATACACCGAAATAAGCGCAATCTGACATGATTCAGTATTTAAAAGATATTGTAAGTAATATCTCATTCGCCATTTCGTGCTACAACAATCGATAAAAGCTGTCCCGTGATCATTGATCGGCAAGAGAATGGACCGCATGAACAAAGCTGAAGCACAATCTTGGAAGATATAGGTACAGCTCAGATCATTATTTGGAAGAAAAAGGAAGAGGCTAAGATTTTTTCTCAGTCTGTGTGAGTAATCTTTATCTTTTCCTCCTGCCTTTTAGCACAAAAGCTACAGCTCCAAGTGATCAGCTTCGCCTACATTGTCAGGAACACCGACATCTGATTTCGCTGTTTTGTGACTGTTAAGATTTCCTCCCGCTTTAAAACGTTTATTTGCTATAAGTGAATGCATGTGACTAGTCGATCAAAGATATCCTGATCCGATTCAGAAGGAACCTCGGTATGTGCAGAAAGCTCAATGGTGTTTTTAACCGCGGGCTTAGAAAAATCCTGACTTACTTGGGAAATCACAACTTACTGAAGCAAAAGGTAAGAGGAAGATAGTCAGAAGGTAATACCCTTACGTGAAGCCAACTTCAGCATACAGATTGGCAGAAAACATTTGATAAGAAAGTTAATAACACGTAAGCCTTGTTACAAAGGAAAACGGATAGGAACGGTACAGGAAATAAACCAAATGCTTTACATGCTTGGGTGAAAAAGCTTTCTACAAGGAGGCGGGAAACCCACAATGAACCATACTGCAGGTAATTTAAAATATAAACTGGTGCATTAGTAATATTTATTTTGACACGCGTTAAACAAATTACATACAGCTTTTAAGATTAAACTAAAAGTATTTTGCAGTTCTTTTTCTCCAAATCGTAACTTAGAGGAGCAGTGACAGTGGAACTTGCACCGCTCGCATTAACACCGTCTCCTGTAGGAGACATGAAGTCAAGTGGTAAGACTTAGTTCCAGTTTTTAGTAGACAAATGAAATTAATCACGAGTGCCTTGTAAAGATGTCTGCCTCAGCAGACGATGGTCAGCGGAGCTGTTTGCCGTGCGGAGGACATGGGTTCGATTCCTGGTATCACCAGGGATTTCTTCTCTCATGGGAGGACCAGTACGTGGTGCACCCGGCCACGTCAGACCAATTGAGCAGTATCTAAAGGCTGTACCTGTCAACAAACCCGACAACTTGGAGAGCCGTGTACTGACCGCAAGCCGCTCCAGTTTTTCAGTCTTCAGTCCTGTCACTAGTTTGATGCAACCCGCCACGAATTCCTTTCCTGTGCCAACCCTTTCATCTCAGCGTAGCTATTGCAACCTACGTCCTCAATTATTTGCTGATGTATTCCAATAGCTCTCTTCCCCTATTGTTTCTGCCGTCTACAGCTCCCTCTGATACTATCGAAGTTAATCGCTGATATCTTAACAGACGTCCTATCATATTGTCCGTTCTTATTGGTCGTGTTTTCCATATACTGCTTTCCTCGCCGACTCTGCGGAGAACCTGCTCATTCCTTCTCTTATCGCTCCACCTAATTTTCAACATTCGTCTGTAGCACCTCATCTTCCAGTACTACACTATACCGTACTCCGGACGTACGTTCTCAGAAATTTCTTCATCAAATTAATGTCTATGTTTGATACTAGTAGGCTTCTGTTGGCAAGTAATGCCCTTTTCACCAGTGCTGGTGTGATTTTTATATCCTCTTTGCTGCGTCCACCATGTGTCATTTTCCTGCCTCGGTAGCAGAATTCCTTTCCTATGTGATTCCCAGTTCTGACGTTCTCGCTATTCTCACTTCTTCTTATTCTCATTACTTTCGTATTTCTTCTGTTCACTTTCAATCCATATTATGCGTTCATTGCATTCAACAGAAACTGCAATTCTTCATCACTTTCACTAAGGTAAGCAATGTCATCAGCGAATCTTATCATTCATATTCTTTCACCTTGAATTTTAATCCCATTTTGAAACTTCCTTTTCTTTCTGCCATTGGTTCTTCGATATATACACTGAACAGAATGCGCGAAAGATTGTACCCAATTTAATCCGAGCCGGGAGATACGAGAAGATTTCAATTAGATTATATCATGGTCAGGCAGAGATTTCGAAATCAGATGCGGGATTGTAAGATGAATATATTTACTCACAGTCGGTTTCTATCATGGACTATCTTCACAGCGCTAGCACAAAAATAGAAGCAAAGTGAAAACTGTGAATATCAACGCAAACTAAGTTTTCATGATAATTATTAAACGGAAAATTTAAGTGTACTTAGGAAAAATATCCATTGTGACCATTTCACATGTCATACATGCTACATAACCAGAAAAGTATACGCCATTGTTGACTTGAAAACTTCGTAAATTGATACTTAACGCCATAATACCACCTTAAGCAAGCAGAAAACAATGACAACATGTAACAGCAGTAAGTACACCGCACCATTGCTCAGGTACATCAACACCGGGTAGGAACACAAAAGGGTTGATTAAAGAAGCTAAAAGCCAAAGAGCAATGTGAAGGACCAAGGTCAAACTACAAGTTCCAAAATACTTGTACAGACAGTACAATCACAGAGAGATACGCATGCACACAGATTACAATGAAAGGAATACTATAAAAGCAGACAAAAACGCATACAAATATTTTTTCCTCTCAGTGCATTTTTTCAATCCTCTTGTTTAATGTTATTTTCTTTTTCTTAATTTTATTTGTTTAGTTTTTCCCATTTTCTTATTTTCATTTATATTGAAAGACAGCACAGAGTGTATCATGCATTTCTCCAAGTATATAGATGCTGTCGAAAGTCGCCTGAAAAAACATTTTGGTATAGATACTGCAATAAGAAAGAGCTCAGTAGGCAGTGCAGGTGAAGAGGAATGATCATTTCTAAAAAGGAGAATCACAGAAGTTGGAAAGAAAGACATAGGTACAAAGAAGGTAACTGCGAAGAAACCATGGGTAACAGATTAAATACTTCAGTTGATCGATGAAAGAAGGAAGTACAAAAGTGTTCAGGGAAGTTCAGGATTACAGAAATACATGTCGCTGAGAAATTAAATTAATAAGTAGCGCAAGGAAGCGAAGACGAAATGGCTGCATGAAAAAGTGAAGAAATAGACTAAGAAATGGCTTTCGAATGTTAAAATATTTACTATTAAGAACAGTCTTGATCACAATTTATTTATTACGGTGACCGGTTTCTAGCACTACTGTTGTCATCTTCAGACCTACAGGTCGTGTACAAAGGTTTAATTCGAGGGCTACATACATTAAAGAAAATACATAAAGTTATAAAGCTATAACGATGAATTACCGATGAGTAAGAACCTCCTTCTGCTGGAGAATCACTACTGGAGAAATCACTGCACGTCTTACTATATATAATGGAGGCTCCGCCCACTTCTGACGGTATGATGTCATTACTAACCAATGACTTATAAGTCGAATAACAATGAAAAATTTCTTAGTTAAAAGAACATGTCAAGAAATGAAAATAAAAGCACACTAAACTTAGCTTATTTAACAGCTATTGTCAATTAAGAAGCGTTAAAAATATTTAAACATGTAGGATAAATGAACTTCGTTTTGACAGTACATGAGTTGCCCTCTCAAGGCTGGTGAAGTTGGACGCCGTTCCAAAGATGAGGCAGCAGGCTTCTTTCCACTGAAGTTGTCGTAAAGTCGATAGGCAAACTAGTGGTTGCCATGGTGAAGATAAACGTCAGTGCAAAGATGTGGCAGCAGGCTTCTTTCTAACGATGTTGTTGCGAAAGTGGAATGTCAAAGATTGTCACGTCAAACGATATACTATCGAGCAGCAACATGTCTTTATTGAAACGATTTTCAATGAGTAGGATGCAATAATCTTCAGCTGACATGTATAGTACATGCTGTACAGATACGATACGAAGTAGTTGTGCATATTTATTAAATATTGTCTATGAAGTTCGTATGTAGATTGCAACTTTTTAAGAAAGAAAAGCTGTTAGTAATGACATATAGTAAGACGTGCACTGGTTTATCCAGTAGTGATTCTCCAGCAGAAGGAGGTTCTTACTCATTGATAATTCATCGTTTTATAGCTTTATAACATTATGTATTTTCTTTAATGTATGTAGCCCTCTAATTAATGCTTTGTATACGACTTGTAGGTCTGAAGATGACCACAGTAGTGGTAGAAACCGGTCACCGTAATAAATAAATTGTGATCAAGACTGGTTTTAATAGTAAAGAAATGGCTGTCGGAAGGGCTGACTCAGCATATAGGAAAGTCAAAATAACATTCGGTAAAACTAAAAGCAAAGGTGGTAACACTAAGAGTGCAACGGCAATTCCACTGTTAAATGCAATGGAGAGAGTGGATAGGTGGAAATAGTGCATTCAAGGTGCCTATTAGGTGGAGCATCTGTCTGAAGACGTGATAGAAGAAGAAACAGAAGTCGAAGGGAAGAGATAGCGGATCCAGTATTAGAATCTCAATTTAAAAGAGTCTTAGAAGACTTAAAATCAAAAAGGCAGAAGAGGTAGATAACGTTCCATCGGAATTTCTGAAATCATTGGTGGAAATGATAGCAAAGCAATTATTCAAGTTGATGTGTAGAATGTATGAGATTGGCGATATACCATCAGACGTTCAGAAAATCATCATTCACACAATTTCCAAGACTGCAAGAGCCGACAAGTGCGAGAATTATCGCACAATCGCCTAAAAAGCTCTTGCATCCAAGCTGCTGAGAAGAATAGTATCTAGAAGAAAGGAAAATAAAATTGAGGATCTGTTAGATGACGATCTGTGTGGCTTCAGGAAAGGTAGAGGCACCAAATCGGCAGTTCTAACGTTGCGGCTGATAATGGAAGTGTGGTGTGCGTAGTGTAAGACTTTCAGTACACACACCATCAGATTATCTGACTTGTCGCTCTAACGAAGTAGGCGAGTGTCAGCAATATGTCTCGTGGTCTTATCGTGGCGTGTTTATCTTCTGCCGTTAGGTCAGACGATAGAAATGCCACTTGCACGCTTAGAGTAGCAGATTGATGGTGACCAACTTTAAACAGAACTTGATTAACTTTCCCACACATTTATTAAAATAATAACATGCATAAAAATTACTTAACTTGGTTCGGGATGCTATTTACAATTGACAATCTGAAGTTCCTTTGGTATTGGTACATTAATCTTATTCTCACATGTATCTCTGATACTTGACAAAAGTGTCTTTACATTTATCTTCATGGCTATGTACAGGAATATGGTAATCGTATTAGGCGCAGACTAAAATTTGACTATAGACTGGTGCAGACAAATGTAGAACTCGTCCAGACTGGTACAGACTAATGCAGACTGGTACAGACTGGTGCAGACAAATGCAGACTGATTAATCAGAGGTCTGTACACCCGTTATAATACCTCGCACTTTCATGTATCCGCAAGGAGAAAAGGTTCTACGTTAGCAGCAATCTCATTGGCTGCGTTACATATTAATACGCGGATCGGCGGAAGCAGAATTTGGTCCGTCTCTATAGCAGCGCCATCTCGTAGTGCGGAGACGGACGAGCGCTGCGCCTGCGCTGTTGTGCTTAGCAGGGCGCGCTCTAGTGGGAAAGTTGTGTACGCGCTGACTACGTGGAACTATGTACACAACAGGAAGCAAGACTGAAGAAGATTCAAGACATGTTCAAAGGATTTATCGACCTGGGAAAATCGTTCGACAGTGTAAAATGGAGCAAGATGCTCGAAATTCTGAGAGAAACAGCTCCATTTGTAGAGACTTCGAGAATCCCAAGTCGTGCCACGTCGTGCTTCTACCCTCTGGGGAAGCGGCTGTGTCCACTCTCGTAGTGCATACTGATGCAGAAACGTAGCAGACTTCATCGTACAGACGGTATACCGTCACAAGGAATGAGAATGCGTTTCTCAGGAAGAGGAGATCGTTTTAACAAGATAACTCACCCATCCACACTAGTTGCGTTGCATGCATGAGCTGTTAAGCTGACTGTGCGATAATTCTCATACTTGCCGACTCTTGCTATCTTCGGAATTGTGTGGATAATGTTTTTTGCCGAAAGTCTGACAGCAAAAATGGTTCAAATGACTCTGAGCACTATGGGACTTAACATCTGAGGCCATCAGCCTCCTAGAACTTAGAACTACTTAAACCTAACTAACCTAAAGACATCACACACATCCATGCCCGAGGCAGGATTCGAACCTGCGACCGTAGCGGTCGCGCGGTTCGAGACTGAAGCGCCTAGAACCGCTCGGCCACACCGGCCGGCGTCTGATAGCACATTGCCAGTCTCATAGTCTACACTTCCCCAAATGATTTGAGAAATTCTGTCGGAATGTTACCTTATCCGTCTGATTTATTTGGTCTTAAGTCGTCCAGAGCTATTTTAAATTATAACACCTGATCCCCTCTTTCTGCCATGTCGACTCCTGCTTCTCCTCCCATCACGTCATCAGATAAATCCTCCCTCTTCCAGCAGCCTCCAATATACTCTTTCCGCCTGTCTGCTCTGACCTTCACGACTAACATTGGACTCCCGACCGCACTCTTAATGTTACCGCCCTTGCTATTAATTTCAGCTAAAGTTGTTTTGGCTTTTCCATGTGCTGAGTCTGTCCTCCAATCATTTCTTCTTCGATTTCTTCACACTTTTCACACAACTATTTCGCCTTAGCTATCTTATACTTCTTGTTTCGTTCCTAAGTGACATGTATTTCTTTATTCCTGAATTTCCCTGAACGTTTCGTATTTAGTTCTTTCATCGAATAACTGAAGTATTCCTTGTGTTGCCCACGGTTTTTTCGCAGTTACCCCTCCATACAGCTGTTATCCCTTTATACCGCATCCGGTGACTCCATTATCAGAGGATGACACGGCGACCGGTCGGTCGCCATTGTTTTGTCCATTTTTTTCCACTATCTTTTTAGAAACACTACTCATTGTTTTACTCACTGTAGTTCGATGAGTACCCACTCCTTCTCTGCGACAGACTGAAATCCTGAATCAGCTATATGTCGAAGGAAAATTTTCATCTTGCATTCTGACAATAGCGCTCCACCTCTTCTTTCCCCTGTCTGGCAGAAAATGAGTCGCATTCTATATCCCCGCCTAGGGTGAGATTGCGAAACTTTACCTTACCTTGTAGAGGTAACAGCGCAATTCTTTTTTCACAGAAAAAACAAAATGTTCTGTCCATATTACTACATCATAACCACTATTATTATTTTTAGTAGTCGTAGTAGTAGTAGTAGTAGTAGTAGTAGTCTATAGCATAACACGTTGGCGAACGTTCTGTTGTTTACTGCATTAATTATGTTTTATTTCAGAAATAGTGCAGTATAATGAGTTTAGAAACCACAGGTAATTGCTTATTTTAATTGACTACATTGTGCTATTTATAATGCCTTATTCGTTGAAAGAAATTACCATTTGTTTGCTGATTATGGTAATTATTCTTTATTACTCATTATCCTGAAACTGAGCAGCCAGAACATTATGACCACCTACTTAATAGTCGGTATGTCGACTTTTGGCATGGATGACAGCGACGTTGCGTCGTGGCGTGGAAGCGATGAGGTCTTGATAGATCGCTGGAGTGAGTTGGCACCACATGTGCACACACAAGTCACCTAATTCCCGTTAATTCCGGGGAGGGGGGCGATGAACGCTGACGCCACGTTCAGTCACATCTTAGATATGTTCGATCGTATTCAGCTCTGGCGAATTGGGAGTCCAGTACATCAACCAAACTTGCCACTGTGTTCCTCGATCCACTATGTGACACTCCTGGCCTCGTGACATGGTGCATTATCTTGCTGAAAAATGCCACTGCTGCTGTTAAACATGATCGTCATGAAGGGGTGTACGTGGTCTGCATCCATTGTACGATACTACTTGGTCGTCATGGCACCTTCCACGACATCTACTGGACCTGTGAATTTTCCGCAGAGCATAATGGAGCCGCCACCAGGTTGCCTCCATCCAATAATGCAGATTTCAAGGAGCTGATCCCCTGGAAGAGGACGGATTCGCACCCTTCCATCGGTATGATGAAGGTACCGGGATTCACCAGACCATGCCACGCCAACGTCCCATGGTCACGTACCCTTTCAGTCGCCGCGCGAGTAGCCGTGCGGTCTAGGCGTCTTGTGACGGTTCGCACGGCTCCTCCCGTCGGAGGTTCGAGTCCTCCCTCGGGCGTGGGTGTGTGTGTTGTCCTTAGCGTAAGTTAGTTTAAGTTACATTAAGTAGTGTGTAAGCCTAAGGACCGATGACCTCAGCTGTTTGGTCCCATAGTCCTTATCACAAATTTCCAAAATTTCTTTTCAGTCGTTGTTGCCGATGTCGTGGTGTTAACATTGGCTCATGCATGAGTTGTCGGCTGCGGAGGCCCTTCGTTAGGAGTGTTTGGTGCACTGTGCGTTCAGACACACTTTTACTCTGTTCAGAATTAAAATCTGATGTTTGTTCCGCTACAGTTTTATTAGTCTACCCAGCCTACGACGTCCGACATCTATAATATAGGGGTGCCCGCCCAACCCCACGACGTCTGGACGTCGTTTCAGGTTGATTTCGCCACGTGTTACAGACACTCACTACAGCACTCCTCGAACAACAGACAAGTTGTGCAGTTACCGCAATGCTCTGCCGAGCCTCCAGGCTATCACTATCTGTCCTCGGTCATACTCAGATAGATCGCCCACCTTCCACATTCTACACACGAAAATCACGCTCACTGGTACTACGTGCACCATGCGTGTGTCTGACTACCAGTCATTCCTTGCCAAGTGACTCTGCTATCACCTTGATGGGTTTATATCGATAGTTGGTCAGTTGTCATAATATTCTGGCTGATCAGTGTAAATGTCATTGTTGGAGTTAACTTAGGCAGCCAATTTTTTGTAGTTGTTTTCAAAGGAAAGTTCTCGTTATTTTATTTGTAAATTATTTCTTTATAAAATCACAGACACACGGTAAGTTCTATCGCTGTGTAATACTTTGTCATACAAAGAACCTAGCAAGAGATGTTACACATCGTGCTGCCCCATCATCCTCCTCGTCTAGAGCAGAGCCACAACCCTTGAAGAAAGCAAAATGTTTTCCGGGAATGGAAGAGACAAGAGCACTCAGTACTTTTCTTTAGACTATGTCACCAATAGCTTGTTGTAGACGATCAGTAGTTTTGCATGTTTTCATAAAGAAAATAATTCAGTATCCTGCATTTTGTATTAGAGCTACAAAGCGTTGTCTTTTTTCATGTCCTCAACTAAGAATTTCCCCTCAGTTACTGGCTCCTCTTCACTATCGCCATTGTCATAGGAAGCTTGTGCAGCTTCTTCAAAATCTTAATCCTGTAGATGATTCGCACATACAGTACAAAGCAGCAAGCTATAACTAGTGGAACACTTGCTAGGGCAATTGTACAAACAAATTCCAAAATAGGAAGCAGTTCCTTCAACTGACCAAAACAACGCTCTACCACAACCCTCTCTGACTTTAAAACCTTGTTGAATGATTTGTGACTCTCCTCTGTTGGTTTACGACGGGAGGGGGGGGGGGGAGGGGGGGAAGTAATCAATCGAGGCTCCAGGCCATCGTCTTCACCACCCAAAAGAACAGTGTCCTTGAATTCACTTAGGACTTCCAGCACACTTGAATTTCTCCATATTCTACTCTCATGCACTGACCTGGGTCATCTAGCCTGACGCTAGTGAAGTGTTCTTTCACACTGCGTGTAGCCCGCGTATTTATACTAGTGTAACCATTTCCGTTGATATATTCATCGCCATACCGCATTGGTTTCGGAATTCGCACATGCCCACAGTCAATTACACCAACAGAAACAGGAAACTTTCATTTCTGTGGCCCATCGTTTTTTGTCAAAATCACATCATATGATTATGACAGCATTTTCATTCACAAGTCGGATTTCTCCAATATCTTTTTTGAAACAATACTCACTGTTTTACTTACTGTAATTCGATGAGTCCCCGTTTCTTCTGTTATGCCAGACTGGAATCCTGAATCAGCTACGCACCTAAGGAAAATCTTCGTCTTCCATCCTGAAGACAGTGCACCACCTCTTCTTTCCCCTGTGTCTGGCAGAAAACAATTAGCAGTCCTTCTAGTTTCTTCGGTGAAACGATGTAGAGTTTTTCAGTGTTCTCCAGATGGACATCGACATGAGCTTTAACGTTTTTCATGGTGTACACATGTTGCTAGGTGAGCCATATACGTACTCTGAAAATCTGAGTCTACTACTGACCACCCTTCACATTTTGGAAGCTATTACTTCCAGACTGGAGTCAGAGCTTATCTTTATTCATACCGTTTATCTAATGCCGAAGCCAGAGCTCAAGGAAAACGAAAAGCTCCTTTCTCCGCTTTGTCCCCTCAAGCTACAGCTCTTGCTTCATATTTTATTCATAAATTCCGAAGCTTAATTTTCGAAATTTGATGGAAGAACGTTTGCTTCACTTTACTCACACGGCCCAATGACTTCGCACACTTTTAAGATGACGTAGTTACACCATCTGCCTGTAAAGTATCCTCCGTGAGATGTGTCACCTGCTACTACGTTAGGATATGTGTATCTTCAAGATAATCACCAAAGTGCCCTTTATTATGGAGCGTGAGAGAGAATTCTGATCTAGCTCAAGCTATCCTTGAATTTTTCTTTCCCCTACAGTTATGTTACCCGGTGAAAGAAAAATATTTTAAAGTGGAATGATAATGAATAATAAGCCTTAGTGGTAAAAATTACAAATATTGATACAGAGGAAAATTGAATAACCCAGGCAGCAAATGAGTGCTGTAACTCGCTATATTATCCAATAATATCAAAGCATCGATAACGCTATATTGCAGTCTTTTACAAAGTATGAACTGCATAATTCAGTCTTAATACCCTCACAGCGTTTCTTTGGTATGTACATAGTCTGTTTAGGCATTATGCGAGTCTGTCGCATTTTTCTGGGCTTCCTTTCATTATTATTGTCTATTTTTCTCGCTATCATATCGACAGTGTTAGGTCTAGAGTCGATTTTCTCATGAGCTTCATTTTTGTATTCATTATTCCTTATATCTGTATGCATGCAGCAGCCTGAAGCTTTGCTATCTTAAGGGTTATAGCATTTGTTTTGGCCTTGGTGAATTAGTGTACGTGTTACGTGTCTCTCCAGTATTTGTATGGAATGTCGGCTGGGTGCTACTTATTTGTCGTATTTTGGAGTATTTTTTTATTACTTTGTTAGTGATAGGGTGGCAAGAGTCAAAGGTTAGTTCACTTTGGTGCATTAGCTGTCTGACAGTTCTTTTGTCTGTTTGATGAACAAACATCTTAAGGTATAATGTTTCTATGTTTCTATTTCTTCGAAATGCGACGTTTTGTGAAATTAAATCGTTCACAGCTAAATCTACAGAAACTGTTACGATGTCACACTAATGACAACCCACACAATGAACAGTATATTAGGGCAAGGTTTCCGAAAATGGAACGCCCGCTAATACGTCACTGGATAGAACGGCACGACAGCGCACAGTCGGCTTATCGAATGAGAATCCAATTAATTACGGACGCCTCAGCTCGTTCAACGCTAGTTACCTCCAAAATTGACGCTGTAATTAAATGATAGCTTCAAACTGCTGCGAAAATGAAAGTAACATGAAGGGCTTAAAATAGTTACCTAACACGATCGTAACAATTTAAGTAATTGAAGACGAGCTGGTAACGAGACGCAGCAAAGTCATTAATGACGCCTTAACCAACTTGTGGCCCGGTGCCGCTCTATCTAGGAAACTATACATCCACGTACGAGTAATTCGCTCTTGCCGCATAAAAAAGACATGATGTAGTTGAAGAAATTATTCTGGAGTTAGCTATAGAATGACATCATGTCGTCATGACATCATTTAAATACGTTTCACTGACCAAGAAGAAAACTATTTGCCAAATGCAGCCAACATTTTTCTAAATACAATTTTACGGAACAAACCAGCAATCGTATAAACTACATTTTTTTGTCTTACATAACAATTCTATCATCTGCGTAGTAATTTCCATTGTCACGATAAAGAAAAACGTTTTTTTCTCCATGTCTGCTTCTGGATGAATTCTTAGCTACTGCTG
Source organism: Schistocerca cancellata (assembly GCF_023864275.1). Taxonomy (NCBI): domain Eukaryota; kingdom Metazoa; phylum Arthropoda; class Insecta; order Orthoptera; family Acrididae; genus Schistocerca; species Schistocerca cancellata. Next base: position 441,676,985 of record NC_064627.1, read on the forward strand.
TTTAGGATTATGTCAACAGATGTTACTTATGGCAATTAATGTATCTGCACCGCCACAAGAACCATTCCATAGAGGCATAATGAAACATCTGGCACAGAAAGGAACGAATTAAATACTATTAATTCTCAAACAGTCAAGGCTTAAAGGAAGAAGCTCCACATTTATATGGCGCCACGGTGGGTTCCAGTAGCATTCCAGCGTATCGCTAAGACCAAGAAGTGCCTCCAAAAACCTAGGATAAACAGATTCACCGTAAGGGCTTAAGGTTTTCTAAAGGGGGACAGAAAGAGAAGTATACGTCCTAATTAATATAGCATCACCAGTAATCAACTTAAATGAATCATAGAAAATGAAGTTATTTGATAGTTAATCTTTACACATTCGTGCTTCAAATTAAAAAGTGCGAGCGTTACCACTCCTCACTTCTTATTCTTTTTTACTGTGTTTCCTTGACGTAATGTTTATCAAATGGTTTATAAATTACTGCTGAATTCTTGCTGTAAGAACTGTGTGTTTTAAAACTTTATTATGGTTCAAATGACTCTGAGCACTATGGGACTTAAACCTAACTAACCTAAGGACATCACACACATCCATGCCCGAGGCAGGATTCGAACCTGCGACCGTAGCAGTCGCGCGGTTCCGGACAAACTTTATTATTATACGAGGAGTGTTCAATATGTAATGCCATACTTTTCTTCTGAAAGCCGGTTGGTTTTACTCAAGATTCCAATACAGCATCTTATTCACTGCCCTTTTGGTTACAGAACCTTATTTGTCAAAATCAGCTCTGTTCAATGCGACGGTATTACGCCATCTTATTGGGAGGGCCCGTATGCCCGCCTGGTACCAGTCTACTAGTCGACGGCGGAGCTAGTGTGTTGCTACATCAAATACCTCCGTATCATTCAAATAATGTTTCGCGCAGAGTGTATTTTTCATTGGTCAATACAGATGGAAGTCGGAAAGTGCGAGATCCGGGCTGCAGGGTGGATGAGTAAGAACTGTCATGGATACGGAGAATTTCATTTGCACTTTTGTGCCGACAAACATGTTGAAGTAATTTCTTAATTTTCGCGAGGGTAGCACAGTAAACTTCAGAGTTGGTTATTGCACCATGAGGGAGGGCATCAAACTGAGTAAACCCTTCAGAGCCGCAGATAACCGTCGCCACGACTTTACCGGCTGGGTGTGGGTTTTGAACTTTCTCTTCGGAGGAGAGGTAGTGTGGCGCCACTCCACGGATTGCCGTTTTGTTTCCGGTTCGACGTGTCGAACACATTTTTCATCGCCTGTGACGATATTTGACAAAAAAAATTGTCACGATGAGGCTCGTAATGCGCAAGCATTTCCGCACACATGGTCCTTCGTTACTGTTTATGGTCTTTTGCCAGGCGGCGCGGAACGTGGCGGGCACACATCTTTGAGTACCCCAACTTGCGGACGAGCGTATCAGCACTACCAACAGAGATGGACCAGTTGAGCAGCGAGGTGTTTGCTTGCGATCCGTCGATCACTTAGAATGAGAGTGTCCGCACGTTGACACATTGCAGGAGTCACAGCCGTGCGCGACCAGCCGGCGCGGGGGAGACAGGGCAGGTTTGCGAGACCTCGCTGCGATGATAACAGGCGCCGGCGCCTCGCCCTTCGACTCACCATGCTTTTGTTCACTGAGAGATCTCCGCAGACATTCTAGAAGCGCCTATCAATATCTTCGATACACTTGTTTGTCGTCAAGACAAGCACAGTGACTGCTCTCAGTCTGGATAGCACCTCCGTCACAGACGCAATTTTGAAGGTTACATATACTTTCTCCACCAATCGGAACTTCATCAAGCTGAATGGGCTGAAGCGCGAATATTTCACAATACCCACAACAAAACCCGCCCTTTTTTTCAAAATCGCTCGAGAAAAAAAATGTGACCCGTTACTTATTGAACGACCCTCGTATATTAAGCCCTGTCAATTTTATTTGTCATTCCCAGAGATGACCACAGTTATTCAAGTAAACTGAGTTTCAATGATCTGTTCTTATTCTACGCCCCATTATTAAACACTGTTATGTTATAAACTGGTTTCTGAAACACAACGTTTTGGCAGTCTAGTACCGTTGCCCTAGATACATTGATTGCGATCAACCACGCAATGTACTCCACGCCTCTAGCGCCTGCTTCTCCCTAAGGCTGCTTACAATGTTGTCACTCGACCACTACAAGAATGTCCACCAAGCAGCCATCCATCCAACCTCTTTGTGCACTCAACGAAATAGCATCTCCGGCCAATGACAGAGCCAACATCGTCGTTACACTACCTTATAAGGTTCTCCTCTCGCTTTCCTGTCTGCTGTCTTGATATTCCCTCGTCACTAGTCACCTTATAAGATGTCCTTTAGCTAATTTTCGAGTTCACAAATAACTTCGATTATAGCTTTTACTCTGTACTATCGACCGAAACCTACAACTTTATTTTTCAGAATAATTTCTTTTCGTCTGTGGTTTACACTGTGATACATTTTTAATAGGTCTTTAGGACAAGAAATGAAGTACCGAACAAAAAATGTAGGGTGCCATTTAAAAAAGTCATACCACTGTTCATATCTTTGTAAAAAAAAACATAGCTACAACGAAGACAATCATGCTTATTGATGTACCCCTGATGTCTAAAGAACATTTGCTTGAAATATTTTGTAATTTGCATCTGGACAAACAGTTATTTAGGGTCGTCAAGATAAATGGGACACCGTGTATAATCACATGTGAGGATACTGTGTGCTCACAACTGAATTTGTATTGTGTAGACCCCGTCCAGCACTTGATAATGACTGTAGTTGATTGAAACCTGTTGATATTAATTGTTTCTGTACAGCAGATGCTGTTTCATGTTTAGGTATATCTTAATATGAACACTGACAATTAGTATAGCTCTGTACCTTTTGCTTCAGTTACTGCTGATGCACGTTTCACCAATATAACTCACGCCATCCAACTATCTGGACATTAAGGTCACCAGGTTACCTACGTTAATTTCTCCTACGCCCAGTCGTGTCTCATGGACCACTGTGAGGCATGAAAATGCATATACTTCCAGGTCAGTCGAGACGTTTGGATTCCGTCTGACCAGGAAATAAGGATTTACGTGCCCTAGTAGTGTGGATAGGCGTGCTATCTTGCTGACAATTGACTTACACCTACTGAGAATCACATTATCATGCTTCGTGACGGTACATCGTCGACATGATGAAGTCTGCCACGTCTCCCCATCAGCCTCCACGACGAGAGTAGACACGGCAGCTTCCCAGGAGGGTAGAAACATAACATGTCACGAGCTGAGCTTCTAGAAGCCTGTACAAAAAGAAGTTTTCCTTTCATTATATAGAATATCAGGTGAATACTGTAGCATTACTGCAGAATAATATACAGAAGGACGGGTAAGAATATTGAAAATCTGTTAGGCAGCTTTTAGTTTGGTTTCAGGAAAGGTAAAGGCACCTCTGACGTTGTGACTGATAATGGAAACAAAACTGACGAAAAATCAGAATACGTTCAATGGCTATGTCGACCTGAAAAGGGAATGACAGTGTGAAATGGTGCAAGATATTCGAAATTCTGAGAAAAAGCGGGGTGAGCTACAGGGAAAGACGGTAATATACAATATGTACAAGAACCAAGAGGGAACAATAATTGTGGGTGACCAAGAACGAAGTGCTTCGATTAAATAGGATGTAAGCCACAGATGTGGTCCTTCGCCCCTGCTGTTTAATCTAGAAACTGAAAATGTAACAATGGAAATAAGATAAAGATTCAAGAGTGGGATTAAAATTCAGGGTTAAAGGATATCAATGATGAGATTCACTGATGACATTGCTATTGAGACGTGGAACTTAGGGGAAGCAGGAAAGGTGTGGACGGGGCCTACTCAGTTACCGTTGGTTGTACAGCAAACACATAGACTTTATTTTTTAAAAAAACAAACCCTCAACAATCATTTTTAAAAGATTTTACTACACTGGAGACTGAAAGCCTTATTAGAAGAATTGCAAGTTATTGTCGGCTGAAGGCCACAAGCAATGTTACACACAATCAACCGCTGAAGGCCTGATTAAGAAGTTTCAAAATTATTCGTCGGCAGAAGGTCAGAAGCAATGTTACAAACATTTAACGGCTGAAGGCCTGATTAAGAAAGGATTGAAAATTATTGGGGGCTGAAGGCCACAAGCAATTTTCAGAATACTCAACGGCTGAAGGCCTGAATTACAAATAAGGGAGGCAGTTGCATGTTAAAATAGTAAAACCAATTTAAAACAATCTTAACAAACTGTAACAGACTGCCGGTCGGGGTGGCCGAGCGGTTCTAGGCGCTACAGTCTGGAACCGCGCGACCGCTACGGTCGCAGGTTCGAATCCTGCCTCGGGCTTGGATGTGTGTGATGTCCTTAGGTTAGTTACGTTAAAGTAGTTCTAAGTTCTAGGTGACTGATGACCTCAGAAGTTGAGTCCCATAGTGCTCAGAGCCATTTGAACCTTCTTCTTTTTTTCATGTTATAGTAACGGCTGCACGCCTTATTAAGAGAAATTGAAAATAATTTGTCAGCTGAAGGCTACAATCAGTGTTACAAACAATTAACGTCTGAAGGTGGGAATTACGAGTGGGGAGGCGATAACATGTTAAAACATTAGGGTACATTTTAAACAATTAAACGGAGTGATCCATAGACAGTGCTCCCTTGATCGACCTGAGGAAGGTGACTACAGCTGAGTAAGTGGTGACACAGGCAGCCAAGAGTTGTACTCACGTAACAGGATGGAAACTCACACTAGGGGTAGCTTAAGCGCCGACCGACCGACTAACCAATTCGCCTAACGTCCGATCACTGGTACAACGATGGAATATTTTTAGGCATTGGCGAAGAGACGGACAGCACCACGTCTTCAGAAACACACCCAAGACCAAAGGAAACACAAGAACCAAGGTAGACCTCCCAGAAACATATGCACAGTACAATTCAAGAGGCTGTCTAACTACACGCCGTGTCGTACAGTATCGACACGATGAGGAAAGGTACTCTGCCGGAAAAGTACGCTAACCTCCAGGGCAGGTAACTGGAGCGTTAACGGCCACAAGGCAGAAAATAACGCTGATTGCACTTCACTAATAAGAATAATACTAAATCCAAACTAACATCGAGGAGTAGAAGGCCGCCGATAGCTTCCGCCAACGGTTCGGTTGTCGGCTACAACCCCTCAGTCCGACAGTGCCTGCACGCCGCCAGCGGTGCCAGATTGACCTCGTGCTGCGGACCTCCTCGTTGCTCCGTCTAAAGCCGAACTGCCTGACACACACGACGACCCCGAACGGGGACAGCATACAAATAAAAATAACTGCACATTAAAAACCACACCAGATACACACGGATCGGCGAAGATAATTCCCCAATGTCTCAAACAATACTAAAACCGGCCGGCCACGGTGGTCTCGCGGTTCTAGGCGCGCAGTCCGGAACCGCGCGACTGCTACGGTCGCAGGTTCGAATCCTGCCTCGGGCATGGATGTGTGTGATGTCCTTAGCTTAGTTAGGTTTAAGTAGTTCTAAGTTCTAGGGCACTGATGACCACAGCTGTTAAGTCCCATAGTGCTCAGAGCCATTTTGAATACTAAAACCTGTCACTGTGAAACAACACGGATGAATTATAAGTCTGCACAAACACAGAGAAGCCAGAAGCGGTCGGAAAACCAAATGTACATCGTCCGCTGCGACGACCGACCTAACGTCCAACCAACGGTCGTCCCCACTCAAGTCAGTCAGCGAAAAGATCCCAGTATAAATCGTCAACTGACAACTTATTGCCATGGGGGCACTTGGACAGGTGGACACACACACACGGATGAAAGTTGCACTACTCGAATATCACGGTCCATTCAACTAAAACTCGCTGAATCCGGTCTTTGACGTGGTCGTGCATTCTCGCAACCACATCCTTCCGTCGAATAGTGCATGTGTGTCGCAAGCGGTCGGGCGAGTACTGGCTGTCCGGCCCTCACTGCTGCTCTGTCCCAACTCCCCTCTCGACACACCACCGCCGGGAAATAATAGAGGGCGCTCCAGAGATGGTACCAAAGTATGCGCTATCGATAAGCGGTGCTGCTGCCACTCACGGACAGACAAGGCGAGCAAACGTAGTGGTGCCAGTGAACACACTAACAAAACGAGACGCCACTATCGCTATTACAAGATGCCAAGCTCTGAACGGCATCAACGCGAACCTCACACGGCTTAGCTATCCTCACTGAAAGTGAGGGAGAATTACAGGATCTGTTGAATGTAATGAACAGTCTAATTAGTACAGAATATGGATAGACAGAAAAACGAAGAAAGATGAAAGCAATGAGAAGTAGCAGCGAGAAACTTAAAACCAGAATGGTGAAGTTGAGAAGCAATTAAGAAATTCCGCTACCTAGACTGCAAAATAATACATGACAGACAGAGCAATGAGGACATAAAAAACAGACTAGAACTGGAACAAAAAGCATTCGTGGCCAAGGTTCAAATGGTTCAAATGGCTCTGAGCACTATGGGACTCAACTGCTAAGGTCATTAGTCCCCTAGAACTTAGAACTAGGTAAACCTAACTAACCTAAGGACATCACAAACATCCATGCCCGATGCAGGATTCGAACCTGAGACCGTAGCGGTCTCGCGGTTCCAGGCTGCAGCGCCTTTAACCGCACGGCCACTTCGGCCGGCCGTGGCCAAGGAAAGTCTACTAGTATGAAACACAGGCCAAAAATTTGAGGAGGAAGTTTTTCAGAACGTACATTTGGAGCACAGAGTTGTATGGTAGTGAAACATGGACTGTGGGAAAACCCAAACAGAAGAGAATCGAAGCGTTTGAGATGTAGTGCTACAGAAGAATATTGAAAATTGTGTGGATTGGTAAGGTAAGGAATGAGGAGGTTCTCCTCAGAATCGGACAAGGAAAAGAATATGTGGAAAACACTGACAAGGGAAGGATGATAGGATGTCTGTTTAAAGTATTAGGGGATAACTACCATGGTACTAGAGGGACTTGTAGAGCGTTAAGAACTGTAGAGGAAGACAGAGATTAGAATGCCTCCAGCAATAAACTCAGGACGTAGCTTGCCGTTGCTACTCTGAGGAGAAATAATTGACACATAAGAGGAATTCGTGGCGGGCTGCATCAACCAGTCAGAAGACTGATGACTCAAAAAAAAAAAAAAAAAAAAAACAGTGTAGCACTGCCGTTAGGAGCAGAAAATGATTGATGTCAGCACCTTGTTTTCAGGTGTCAGCTGGTGTCAGATTACAACTGATGTATTTGTGCTTGTTATATTTAAGGTTACTTCTCACCCTCCAAAACTTTGCTCTTGGCTAATTGCATTATGATGCTAGTTGTGTTAACTACCCTCCCCTCACCCTTTTTAAAGTCTAATTGGACCCATTTCGAGGTCTGTATGTTACAGTTAAAGGATCACTATGAAGCGCAGTCAGTGCGAACCAGCCACTGCCTCCAGGCAGAATGAAACGCAAAAGACCGTGAGATGTGAAAGTAAATCAGTCTTGACTATGCTCAGAACTGTCCGAAGTACTTATTAAAAATACTTCAGAGTATCTGAATTGTGTTAAAAAATCCAGAGAAGTGCAAGTAGGACTCAGGCGTTGAGGGTTCCGTACAAACTTCATTATTTATATTGACAGTTCGCCGGCCGGAGTGGCCGAGCGGTTAAAGGCGCTACAGTCTGGAACCGCACGACCGCTACGGTCGCAGGTTCGAATCCTGCCTCGGGCATGGATGTGTGTGCTGTCCTTAGGTTAGTTAGGTTTAAGTAGTTCTAAGTTCAAGGGGACTGATGACCACAGCTGTTAAGTCCCATAGTGCTCAGAGCCATTTGAACCATTTATATTGACAGTTCATCCATCCCAGGAATCGAGAATCTCGTCGATTTTCTTCTGTTAACGATACTGATACCAGGAGGATATACGTCCACCCATTCCTGAGAAAAAGCGGTCTTAATAGGCGAGACAATCAGAGAACAAATTACAAAACAAAAAGGTCCGCCGCTCGTGGTCCCGCGGTAGCGTTCTCGCTTCCCGAGCACGGGGTCCCGGGTTCGATTCCCGGCGGGATCAGGGATTTTCACCTGCCTCGAGATGACTGGGTGTTTGTGTTGTCCTCATCATTTCATCATCATCCAGGAAAGTGGCGCAGTTGGACTGAGCAAAGATTGGGTAATTGTACGGGCGCTGATAATCACGCTGTTGAGCGCCCCACAAACCAAACATCATCATCATCACAAAACAAAAATATTTTTTCTTGTGATGTAATTATAAATTAATAATTGTCGGACTTTTACCTTTGCTTTTACTGTGAAACCTTGCTTCTCTCAACATATCATGATTCTAGGTCAACTGAAAGTACCCTCTAGGTTGTATGATTCTGGGAAAAGAATCTGGAAATGATAAGGGAAACATTATTCAAAGGCTGCCTATTAATAATCATCTCTGGTCTCGCTATCTTTTATCGTTGTCATAGATGTTATCGCTGTCTAGCGGTCAGAGAGTGCGTCATTTAATCAACTTAAGAACTACCGCAACAAGATTTTGATGGGTGAGATGTGATTATCAAAATATGGGACTTAAATCGTCGTATTTTTTGGCTGCATTGACTTAGAAGCTTCATTTCTTGATACCACCGAAGGAACGTCGTCCTTATTGTGTGACATAAATTTTAACTTCATACCTCTACTCATTATCGGATTTTAACAGTCAGACAGATAGACGACCAACAATGTGATTCCCATGCCTCACACGAGCATTTCTTTTTTCTTTTGTGATATGTTACAATACAGCATCATCGGTCTATTGCGGTCTAACTGTGTTGGTGAGGCAGTAAATTTATCACAGGGCAGTGAATGCGTCACTGCAATTCACTTTGGAGCTGTGGCGGTGGGACTTGTAGTCCCGTACCACCCTCCGACGGTGACAGTACTACATCAGTCAGGCAGAAAAATTTAGCCTAACGTGGGCAGGTAGGGTGGGAAAGTATTGGCCGTAGAATGGGGGCTAGTCCCGCCAAAGGATGCGTCCGTGGTGGGCGTACCAGGCCTATCGTTAGCCGTCGTCGGAATCCGATTCCTCTAGGATGGTTAGGGGAACCGGATGTCGATGCCAGCGGCGTGGAAGTGTGGTCCCAACGTGGAGTAACCCACGGAGAGTGTCCCGCAAGGCATCCACTTTCTCATAGAGCCGCCGCGCGTTGCTGCGTATGGTCGTCTTTAGGGGGACGATATCCGCTTCCTCGTGGGGAGTGACAATTCTCGTGAGTGGCGGGGCGTGCAGGCTCCACGTGAGCAACTTGTTCTGCAGGCGCTGCAATGTCCGCATCCTGGTGACACTAATCGTGGCCCATGCAGCAGATCCATACGTGAGGGCAGGCAGGATAACTGTTCGGTAAATGCGGAGCTTGGTATGCAGGTTAAGTTCCCTACTGGGGAAGAGTGGGTACAAAGCACTGGTAAGCTTTTCTCCTTGTTGGCGACATACTCCGCATGGCAGTGGAAGAGCAACTTCTGGTCCATCTGGACCCCGAGATAGGTGGTTGTCGGGGACCGGGGCACCTGCACGCCTGCAATTGAAATACTGCGGCGGAGGACTGGGCGCCGTTTTGTGAAGTAGACTGCCGTAGTTTTGGCGGCATTGAGAGCTATTTTGTTTGTCCGGCATCAGGTGATGGTGGCGTCCACCTGTCGCTGGAGGCGGGCGACGACGGCGTCAGTAATGCGGCCAGTGGTTTATAGTGCTGTGTCGTCAGCATATTGTGCAAGGTGGCACTCGGGGATGACCGGCATATCATTTACATAGATATTAAAAAGGATGGAAGATAGCACCGATCCTTGTGGAGTGCCTGCCGACAATTGGCGAATGCCAGAACGCACTCCCCGTTGAGCCACTAAGAAAGTCCTACCACGGAGGAAGTCATTCACGATCTTGACATAAATATCCGGTATAGGGGTCTGAGTCAGCATCTTGTGTACGAGGTTGTCTTGGCAGATGTTGTTTTAGGCGTTTTGCAAGTCCAGAAAAACGGCAGCTGTCGACTTGGCGGTGTTGAAGCCTTTGCAGATGAGTTCAGTGATCCGTAGGACCTGAAGTTCGGCAGAGAGGTGCGAAGTGAATCCAAAACTGTTCAGGACTGATCGTCCCAGCTGCCGCAAGAGGTTGGGAAAGTCGGTGAAGGATCACCGATTCAAGGACCTTCGCCATAGTATTTAGGAGGCTGATGGGCCTGTTGTTGGTGGGGCCGTAGGGTCCATCAACCTCTTGAGGATTGCAATCAGCTTGGCTTGTTTCCACTGAGGGGGGAAAAGGCCAGACGTGAGACGTTTAAAATCTTGGTGAACAAGATGAGTGGTGTGCGGGGAAGGTGACAAAGATGTTCATTTAAAATTCCGTCCAATCCAGGGGCCGACCGGCCACGTTTCCGTCGAACGATGCGTTGAATTTCTTCCATGGACGTAAGAAGGGGAGCAGACTGGGGTGGGCGGTTGCGGAAAGCAGCAACAGCTGTCAGGACTTCATGTTCTTCCTGTAGTTCGTTCGGAGAAAGGTCCTGGATAAGAGGGCGGTTTTGGGCCTCGAACGCATCTGCCAGCGTTTCCGCAATTTGGAGGGTATCATATGACAAGCCCGCTGCCGTGCGAATAGGATGGGCCAGTCAGATTTTTGGTGTAGTATGAAAGCGGACATCCTGTTCTCCCATTGTTCGGACCACAGCGAGCCGGTGGCAGAATTCGCGCTGGAGGCGCCTCATTTGGCGTTTGTCCTGAGGGTCACGAAACTGCTTCCACCGCCGGCAGTAGCGGTTCTTCTGCACCTTCATTCAGCTCTCGTAACAGAGGGGTGTTAAATTCCGAGGTGCAGTGGAGGTGGAGAGTTTCACTTTTGGCGGTAAGGTAATCCACAGCACGGACTATATTGGGCGGTGTTGTCAAATCGAGGTCGTGTCGAGTGGTGTTATTAAGTACCCTGGCAAACTTGTCCCAATTGGTGAGGGTCGCAGTGGAACGAACATTAAGGGCAGCATTGGTGAGCATATCACAATACAGCTTCAAATTTAATATTTCTGCATTTAACTTGTTCTCAAGCACCATTTTAGAAGCCGTGGAGATAATGCATCATGTTATACACTCAGAAAAAAATCGATGCTATTGATTGACGTTTATTGTAATTATTAAAAATGACAGAGTCCCACTGGAGGTTGTACAATAACAACTATCGACAATGTTTACTATTAGAACAATGTTGCTATGCCTCTCTAGAAGTTTTGTAGGTTGTATATCCTGTAGTCAACTATTAAACAACACTATCCTCTAACAACAGAATACATAACACATACTACATAGTCGAAAGACAAACAAACGCCGTTTTAGTAAGGAAGGAAGAAAGAAAGGAAGGAAGAAAATGTTCAATTTTAGGAAGAAATAAGGTGTTAGATTTTAGGAATAATGTCACTTCAACTACACAACAATGTGCTATGTCTATACACACTCATAAGGCGACCCAAGATGGTATCAGAGAGAGATGTGACATCTCCAAAGGTGATGACAGTCGATATTTCGAAAATAAATAAAAATGTTATCATTTACTGTATTATATGTAAAGTAACATACTTGCAAGTTTTATGGAGCTTTAAACTAATATTTCTGCTTCTAAGGTGTCTGTATGGCTTATTCAAATACGCACAGATCACTTGCTTGTCAAAATATGTAATACCCCTACTAAAACTCGAGAAAAAAATTATACTGTATGTAAGATTTCACACCCTTTAATGAAGGTTAAGAGATTACGAAAGATGTGTGGTCATGTAGCTAGGCGAGTGAGGCAGGTGATACATAAACACATTCTGTTCTTACATGTATGAGGTAGAATAGTCATGCTGGTATTTTTCCACCGACTGGCTGAATTACATTAATCTTACATTTTTGTAAGAAAATAGCATTACAAAAATTTTGTTCTTGTGACACATTAGATGTTTTGCATTTGAAATTCAAAAAAAAAAAAAGGTAGAATATGTCAGTTCTGAATGATGGAGAATCAAGAGAGGTTAATTATTTTGATAGGATCCATACCTAGTAGAGACGATAACCGTTTTAATTTTTCATCGTCCATCACCATAATGTAATTTGCACGTTGACACAGCTCCCACAGGATGTTTCTCCCAGTAAGTAGCTGCAATCCACTGATTCCCTACAGTTTATGATTGCCATCTTCTTTCTGAAAGGTGATGACATCACATAATTTTTTAATGTCATTGCCTACACAATGAAGCATCAAATAAGATGCTTATTTAGTGTTTCCTTTTACCTACGAAATGTTGCTGAAATCTCCTTCTTCAGAATGCTTACCCAAAAAAAATTTTTGTCAAATAAGCCTAAATATCAAAGTTAACTCCAGTATACACTCAAGAACATGAATTATGGTGGGAGCTGGAGGAGGAGGCGAGGTGGGGTGGGGGGAGGGCGGCTAGCATTTCAATCTTCCACCTGAAACCCCACAAGGCACCCAACAAGATAAGGCCCAGCTTGCGTCACCGTGTAGTTAAGTAGAGCATGCTCCCAGTATTGCTAATGGGAGCAGTCAAGGCGAGTTAATGACACATTATTACAGGAGATATTCTCAGCATTTAAGAGAGATGTGTAATAAAAAAATTTAAATAGCCTGTAAACACTGTTCTTTTACGAGATGAAACCTGAATAGCTAGCCATCTCAGCTGCTTTCTTTCGGCGGCGGGATTGCGAGTGCTTACAGCCAAGACATTGCTGGCACGAGTCTGTGCATTGGATCCTGATGACTACTGACGTGGCTGTTGGCGAGGAATCATACTCTCGGGGCGTATTTACATGTATCCCAGGCTCCCAGGTAGATGCTATTTTTCTTGACTTCCGGAAGGCGTTCGATACAGTTCCGCACTGTCGCCTGATAAACAAAGTAAGAGTCTACGGAATATCAGACCAGCTGTGTGGCTGGATTGAAGAGTTTTTAGCAAACAGAACACAGCATGTTGTTATCAATGGAGAGACGTCTACAGACGTTAAAGTAACCTCTGGCGTGCCACAGGGAAGTGTTATGGGACCATTGCTTTTCACAATATATATAAATGACATAGTAGATAGAGTCGGAAGTTCCATGCGGCTTTTCGCGGATGATGCTGTAGTATAAAGAGAAGTTGCAGCATTAGAAAATTGTAGCGAAATGCAGGAAGATCTGCAGCGGATAGGCACTTGGTGCAGGGAGTGGCAACTGACCCTTAACATAGACAAATGTAATGTATTGCGAATACATAGAAAGAAGGATCCTTTATTGTATGATTATATGATAGCGGAACAAACACTGGTAGCAGTTACTTCTGTAAAATATCTGGGAGTATGCGTGCGGAACGATTTGAAGTGGAATGATCATATAAAATTAATTGTTGGTAAGGCGGGTACCAGGTTGAGATTCATTGGGAGAGTCCTTAGAAAATGTAGTCCATCAACAAAGGAGGTGGCTTACAAAACACTCGTTCGACCTATGCTTGAGTATTGCTCATCAGTGTGGGATCCGTACCAGATCGGGTTGACGGAGGAGATAGAGAAGATCCAAAGAAGAGCGGCGCGTTTCGTCACAGGGTTATTTGGTAACCGTGATAGCGTTACGGAGATGTTTAACAAACTCAAGTGGCAGACTCTGCAAGAGAGGCGCTCTGCATCGCGGTGTAGCTTGCTCGTCAGGTTTCGAGAGGGTGCGTTTCTGGATGAGGTATCGAATATATTGCTTCCCCCTACTTATACCTCCCGAGGAGATCACGAATGTAAAATTAGAGAGATTCGAGCGCGCACGGAGGCTTTCAGACAGTCGTTCTTCCCGCGAACCATACGCGACTGGAACAGGAAAGGAAGGTAATGACAGTGGCACGTAAAGTGCCCTCCGCCACACACCGTTGGGTGGCTTGCGGAGTATAAATGTAGATGTAGATGTAGATGTAGATATTTTTCGATTACTAGTTTCGTACATTAGTTTGTTTATATCGCTGTTTTAATAACGCACCATTAAATTATTCATAGCAGTAGTTTTAAATATTACAATTTGCTAGTTGTTGAGCCTCGTTTTGCGTCTGTTGACCACTATGAACTAGTAGAAAAACTAATGTACATATAAGTGTTTTGTGGGTGGACATATTCGGAATTCTTCCATCATTTTCATTATTTGCCAATGTACAAGAGCGCTCTTGTAGCGACATCGCACTGGTAATACATATTTCTTGTTAAATAATTCACTGTGAAATTCATTAAACAGCCATGCGTCTTGTATTTACGTATGTGTTTGGGAATACTGGAGAGCAGTTATTCGCTATAGTGCTTATAGACAAAGCCACAACGTCATGAAATTATAGTAATTCTGTCTACAGGAAAATGGACACGCACTAATAACGTAGGGTGACATAGACAGGGAACTTGACAGTGTTCCCATATCATAGTAGTTTGCTGCATCCATCGAAGATACAAGTGAATAGTAAGTAAGGAACATGATCTATTGTCAATGTGCTTGCAGAAGTTAGAAGCAGCGGTTGCTTAATGTTTTCCGATGTTCCTATTGCTGACACAGTATGATTCACACGTAGAAAAATAAGCCAGGTTCGTCTGCAGAAACGCATTGCGCCACTCCTACTCGAATCCCACCGGCTAATTTTACCAAGATGATGGGCATAGAAGGATTGACAAGTCGCTGTCGGGTGCTAGGCCCAAATTGTCGCTTTTAGATCTTCTAACAGGCAAATTATATGTACTGACGAATAGCAGAGTTCTGGAGGTTATGGCACTGGCATACTCGTGATTTACTGGTTTACACACAACATCCAATTCAACTACTAGTCAGATCTCATATTAATGTCTGTCTGCAGTTTTATATTTCACCATGTCGACGAGTTGGGGCTTAGTTAGTGAGTCAATACTTTGTTGTTTCCCAAATATCACAGACTTGACAGAAATGCGTGTGTGTTCTTCTCAGGACAGGATGCTTAGTCCGCGAGTTCATGCTTGCTGCTGCCTAATCGTCAAGTGTGTCATAGTACGCCAAACAAATACTCTACAAAGTCATAGTATTTACCTCTAACACGCAGACGCAAGTCGCTCAGTCTGTCCATCACGGCTACCAACGCATACTATAGATCACACATATTCAGGGCACTCGAATATTTAATGAAAATGCCCACAGAAGGATGAGTGGAGGCAGTGCAAGAATTCAGGGGACCTGTTTGCTCCTAGTAATAGTATATTTGCTGCAAAGTCTCGTTCTTAGAAGCAATGAGAGATGGAGTGCTTACAGAAAAATATCCAATACTTTGATTTTAGTTGTGTCAACTAAGATATGAAACTTCAAGGAGATCATTAATTATGGCAATAATTGCTACCATTTTTAAGTTCGATAGCGCCCAGTCACACACAATTCAGGCAAAGGAGTGGATGGACTAACATCTTCCATCATTTTTTAGAACTTGAAATGCAAGACATCTTGTAACTAGTAAGTACCAAATCATAGTAATATACATGTTTCTTTCCCTACAAAAATGTGAGGTCATTGCAATTCAACCAGTTCATGCGATAATGCTAATAGGACTATTCTACACTCCTGGAAATGGAAAAAAGAACACATTGACACCGGTGTGTCAGACCCACCATACTTGCTCCGGACACTGCGAGAGGGCTGTACAAGCAATGATCACACGCACGGCACAGTGGACACACCAGGAACCGTGGTGTTGGCCGTCGAATGGCGCTAGCTGCGCAGCATTTGTGCACCGCCGCCGTCAGTGTCAGCCAGTTTGCCGTGGCATACGGAGCTCCATCGCAGTCTTTAACACTGGTAGCATGCCACGACAGCGTGGACGTGAACCGTATGTGCAGTTGACGGACTTTGAGCGAGGGCGTATAGTGGGCATGCGGGAGGCCGGGTGAACGTACCACCGAATTGCTCAACACGTGGGGCGTGAGGTCTCCACAGTACATCGATGTTGTCGCCAGTGGTCGGCGGAAGGTGCACGTGCCCGTCGACCTGGGACCGGACCGCAGCGACGCACGGATGCACGCCAAGACTGTAGGATCCTACGCAGTGCCGTAGGGGACCGCACCGCCACTTCCCAGCAAATTAGGGACACTGTTGCTCTTGGGGTATCGGCGAGGACCATTCGCAACCGTCTCCATGAAGCTGGGCTACGGTCCCGCACACCGTTAGGCCGTCTTCCGCTCACGCCCCAACATCGTGCAGCCCGCCTCCAGTGTTGTCGCGACAGGCGTGAATGGAGGGA
The DNA here is from genome assembly GCF_023864275.1 of Schistocerca cancellata. Lineage (NCBI taxonomy): Eukaryota > Metazoa > Arthropoda > Insecta > Orthoptera > Acrididae > Schistocerca > Schistocerca cancellata. The sequence continues at coordinate 441,693,343 of NC_064627.1, forward strand.
CGAATGGAGACGTGTCGTCTTCAGCGATGAGAGTCGCTTCTGCCTTGGTGCCAATGATGGTCGTATGCGTGTTTGGCGCCGTGCAGGTGAGCGCCACAATCAGGACTGCATACGACCGAGGCACACAGGGTCAACACCCGGCATCATGGTGTGGGGAGCGATCTCCTACACTGGCCGTACACCACTGGTGATCGTCGAGGGGACACTGAATAGTGCACGGTACATCCAAACCGTCATCGAACCCATCGTTCTACCATTCCTAGACCGGCAAGGGAACTTGCTGTTCCAACAGGACAATGCACGTCCGCATGTATCCCGTGCCACCCAACGTGCTCTAGAAGGTGTAAGTCATCTACCCTGGCCAGCAAGATCTCCGGATCTGTCCCCCATTGAGCATGTTTGGGACTGGATGAAGCGTCGTCTCACGCGGTCTGCACGTCCAGCACGAACGCTGGTCCAACTGAGGCGCCAGGTGGAAATGGCATGGCAAGCCGTTCCACAGGACTACGTCCAGCATACGATCGTCTCCATGGGAGAATAGCAGCCTGCATTGCCGCGAAAGGTGGATATACACTGTACTAGTGCCGACATTGTGCATGCTCTGTTGCCTGTGTCTATGTGCCTGTGGTTCTGTCAGTGTGATCATGTGATGTATCTGACCCCAGGAATGTGTCAATAAAGTTTCCCCTTCCTGGGACAATGAATTCACGGTGTTCTTATTTCAATTTCCAGGAGTGTATTTCATGCATGTATAAGCCTATGTTTATGAATCAGCTACCTTACTTACTGAGCTACATCTTTTATAAACTCTTAACCCCCATTTAATGACAAGATGAGCTGATAATAATGTTAAGTTCCTATGTGCAACCAATTTTTAGATATTTACTTGAATTTAATGCAATCAAACTACTGTCATCTTCTAACCTATAATTAACTTCAGTAACACAGAGAATATAGGTGTGGGAATGTTTAATTTGGCGTCTCATTGTGCTTGCAAAGTGTCCGATTCTTACATATGAACAACTTTAGTTTTTTGCTTGAATTTTTAGACGTTTCACATATTATGATAAGCATGCGAGCTGCTTGTTTTTTTAATAAATTATACAGACACTTTAGAAGATAGAATATTTAGTTTAGAGGTCCATAGATCTTGTAAGTATGGCATCTTATAAACAATACATTAACTGATAAAGAATATGTAATTATAGCAGATGACACTAACATTAATTATCTGAGCAATAGTCCTTCCACTGGGAAATTTAAGAGGATGCTTTCTTCCTCAAATATGACGCTACTTCAGCTGGCACCTACTCATCACACGACTACCAGTCACACTTTCATAGATACATTCGCAACGAAATCTCCACACAGAATAATCCGCACCTCTCAAATATCTGCGCCTGGCATGTCTGCCCATGACATCATTTTCATGACGTATTCACTAGAATGTCCCTGAAAGAAACAAAACTGTCTACATACCGAGACATAAATTTGCCTGAACTCGAAACTGAGGCACAAGAAATAGTTTGGGAGATGACCTCTACTCCCCTCATGGACATAAACGACAAACTCCAGGATTTCACTAACAAAATTACTCAACTATATGACAAATATGCTCCAATAAAGACCAGAAAAGTAAAAAGGAAACCTGTACCTTGGATGACTGATGAACTAAAACAGCTCATGAATATCAGAGACGCTGCACATCTAGCATACAAGATACACCCTACACCTGAAAATCATACTTTATACAAGCAGAAACGAAACATAGTCAAGCGGTGAGAAACGCTAAGCTCAGGCATGGCCGTACATTAGCTGACAACAGATGTAGACCAGCTATCCTGTGGAAAATCTCCGCAGTCTCCGTTTAGGCAAAATAAAAGTTGCAGAAAATCCCATGGTCCCAGCTGACGAACTAAACCGATTCTTCACATTACCTACAACCACAACTGAACCGCAGAGAATCATTGATTACTTCATGGGGATGAACGACTGTAGCAAAGAAAAAGTCTATCTACAGCACGTCACTTGCAATGCTGTCAAGAAAGCCATAAGGCGGATTAGATCAGCATCTACTGGACATGATGACATCACTATCCAGATGGTAAAACTTATTATTGATCAACTACTGCCCTCTATAACAGACATTTTCAACGATTCATTAATCACAAGTGTTTTTCCTGAGGCCTGGAAACTGGGACAAATTAAGCTACTGCCTAAAAAGGACATCACCACAGCACCCTCTGACTATCGCCCCATCTGCCTTCTTCCTGCACTGTCAAAGGCCTTAGAATATATAGTTCATGACCAGCTCACCAACTACCTAACTACTAACAACCTACTAGACGAATATCAATCAGGTTTCCGTAAACATCGAAGCACAACATCCGCAGTGATAAAGGTGACAGATGATCTGAAACTTGCCATGTACAGACAAGAAGCGACTATCATTTGCTTCTTAGATTTCAGCAAAGCATTAGATACTGTCGATTTCGACATCTTACTAACCAAACTTAGGGGTCTAAATTTCTCACCAAGTGCAGTGCAATGGTTTCTCTCATACATAACGTCTCGTCAGCAACGCGTCCTGTCCGGGAATATAAAATCACAATGGCGGCAGGTAGTGTCAGGCGTTCCCCAAGGCTCAGTATTAGGTCCTATACTCTTCTCTCTGTATGTCAATGATGTGTCATCGGTTCTGACCTATTACAAATATCATATGTACGCTGATGGCCTTCAGTTGTATTTAAGTGCGAAACCAAGCAATCTTAAGAAAGCTATTGAAAATTTCAATACTGACCTCGATGCACTATCAAAATGGGCACAGGACATAGGACTAAAAGTAAACCCATCTAAAACCCAAGCGGTACTTGTTGTTCACTCTAAGCTCATTAGCCCAGAACCTCGGGAACCTGTACCATCTCTTATCCTAAATGGAACAAATATTAACTTCTCTCCCTCAGCAAAGAGTTTGGGAGTAATAATAGATGAAAATCTAAATTGGACAGAGCACGTAACTGCAGTGTGCAAAAAAGCACCAGCATCCCTTCATGTTCTACAAAAATACAAAAAACCCTTCCCTCTCTATCTGAAAAAGAAATTAGTACAAACGCTTATACTCCCAATCATTGACTACAGCGATATTATCCTACAAGGCCTATTTCAGGAAATTTCGCGACGTCTGGAACTGGTTATGAATGCCTGCGTCCGATATATCTGTGACGTTCGACTTTTTGATCACATTTCACCACCATATGCAAAATTGTCCTGGGTGCGTGCAGACAAACGCAGAGATTTGCATACACTCTGTCTCATCTTCTGCCTTATAAATGTACACTGTCCCTCATACCTCTCCTCGTCCTTAACGCTTATGTCGGAACAACACGTTCTCATCATAATAAAATCCTCTCTGTTCCACTGCATCGCTCAGTCACCTTCTCCAAGTCCTTTACAGTAGCGGGAACCCGACTCTGGAATAAACTCCCTCGTTATGTTAGAGAACTTAAAAACATGTCCGGCTTCAAAAAACAGTTAATGACGTATCTACTTAAGCAACAGTAATGCCTTCCTCTGTACATGAATGCACTTCACCTCATTACTTCCCTCTGTCCCACTCCTTAAATCTCCCTTCCCCAAAACTCGCTATACTAGTAAACATCTACTTTACACACCAAGATATTAATGTACAGTTGCACAAATCTCCATTACTATTGCCAATTTTTCTCATGTTTATCATTATTATTTGATTTTTTGTTACTGTTATTATTATTGCTTTTATCATAATTTGTATGTATAGCACTTGTTGTAAAAATACTGCCACCATTTACTTTATTAGGTCTTAGTCATTACTCTTTGTTCATATTTAGTACTAGAGTAATCTAATTTTCTTATTTAAACTATTGTCATGATGTAACTCTGATATGTGAAATGGTGCATGTGTGGAACACTGGTCCGATGTAAGAGAGGGCCTGATGGTCCTAATCTGATCAGGTTAAATAGATAAATATATTTCTTTTGAAGAAATCGACTCTGTCACTATGTTTGGAGGTGTTATATCTCTCTCCATTACTGCCTTTGGTCATCACATGAGTGTATGTAAACGTAACATATCATTATGTAGTTTATGTGACATAATATAACAAATAAACCTTCTTCCTTACTGAAATAAAACACCTTCTTCCTTCCTAAAACCGAAAACCATTTCCCTTCCTTCCTTCCCAATGTGGTATTTGTCTTTTGATTATGTTGTGCGTATTGTGTATTTTTTATTACATGGTGGCGGTATTGAATAACTGATTATAGGGAACAGAGTTTATAAAACTTTTGGAGAGTCTTAGGACCATAGTTCTGGCTTCAAACTTCGTCGACAGCTGTTTTGTAGATAACCTCCAGTAGGACTACATCGTTTGTAGTAATAGCAATAATTGTCAATGAGTATCATGGATTACATTTTTCTAGTGTATAACTTAATGTATTATCTTTATACTCCCTAAAATGGTGCCTGAGACCCATTTAAATGCGGAAGTATTTAACTTGTGGATGTATTGTGCCTCACATCGAGATAAGGCCTAATAATTATATTCAAACTGTCAATCTGCTTGTGTACTTCCCTACTTATGGTCGTATTTCCGCTAACACGTAATTTTCCGTAGCTATACGCCTGATCAGGTTAGTTCTGCGACATGAGCTAAAACGCCAACGGTTATGAAGCATTGAAAAATAGCATTGCGGAATGAACTATGGGCACTAATTTACCTTTTATGTGTGAGTGTCGAAAATAACATTACAGTACTTGCACTTCCTTGAGTTGTAGTCGTATTTTTGCAAATATATTAGGATATTGTGACACTTGGGAAGGATCATTGATGTGGAGGATGGCTGGAAAGAATGTTCTGGGATTTGAGAAGCATTCTGGATGAGGAAAATAATAAATTAAAACACTGTTTGTCTTAAAAAAAATTTGTACATAAAACAGACCATTATCGTTTTTACCACTACAGCCATCTGCTGGTGACAATAAGAAATCGGTGGTCTAAAGACCGAACTACAGAAATGTTCTGCAATGTATCCGTCTGTTGCTGATGGTAAAAATCTCTAGGTACAATAAACAAACAATGCACATTTTCTATAGTGCAAACCTCTGTTTGTGACAGTGAGCTACTACGTTGAACAACAGCTGTTGATTTTACCTCATTTCGCATTTTTCAGGGTTTGCGGGATTGTATTTAAAGTGAAATTATGTTCGATAACTGCATATTGGTAATTCATTAAATATGTCTTATAAGCAAATTTTGTTTTTTAATTATGCATGGGGAGTATATTATACATTTATTCCTATATTCTACAATGAAAGGTATATAGCTTCGAAAGAAATTCACTGATATGAGTGGTGAGCCAGTCCATAAACGATTCTTGGAAGTTAGTAATGCAAATACAGTTCATAAATTTTTGCGAAATTCATGTAATTTGATGTATTCTTTGATGAATATTTCGGAAAGTTTTGAGAACAGCCCAGATGGACTTACTTTCGGATCTAACAGTCTTCATTTGCTTTTTATGCTGGCTCGAGGCAGTGGCTGGTCCTTGCTGACGGTGCTTCATTTTGATCCTCTAACTATAATGTACAGACGGCGAACGAGGAGCCATTTAATTTTAAGAGGGATAGGGAGGGGGTGCTTAATTCATGTTGGCTGAGAGCATCGTAACGTGATTGGCCGAGAGCAACAAGTGGGAGGGGGAGATTAAGGGGGATATTAGGTTAACGGAGGGGACAGTAAAGGGAGGGGAGGGGAAGGGAAAGGAAGGGGTAATGGGTGACTACGAATATAAGAAGTACAATTGCTTCAGCTGTAATCTGACATCTCCTGCTGCCTGAAAACAGAACTGATGCCAGTGCTTTTCTGGTTCGTACCGGCAGTGCTACATTACTTAGGCAGTCACCGAATATTACGCGTCTCTTACGTCAGCCTTCATTAGAAATGGCAATGCAGTGTTCCTCTTAAAGAACGTTCTTTCACGTAGTTGTTCGCGAGCTTCCTTCACGTGTTGCAGATCGAGAACAGTGCATCTGATCTTTGAACCCTAGTTTCTCTTCAAGGACGGCGAAATAATAGCACAAACCTAAAGGCACACAAAGTAGAGATTCCCTTAATTATATTCTTTCGTGATCCTTCAGTGAGGTCACACGTTTACAATTTGATAACGAGTGGCCCTGTTTTTTTAGTTGTGACAAAAGCGGACGAAGATGAATTCTTCAGTAATGTGCTTCCAGGAAGTGGAAACAGAAGAGAGGATTTTTGTCCTTTGGAAGTACCCCTACTACTTATACTCAGGAACTCTTTATCTTCCACTTAACAGAATCCAAGATGAAATAATCTTAGTATTTTAATAGGTGGTGGGAGCCTTGGATAAAATTCTGCTCTTGAGTGACAGGAAGTATTCTTTATCTTCATCCTCGGTTCTTCCTTCTGATCTCTTTATTTACCAATGCAGATCAAAAGAAATAGTTAAGCAATCAGAATTATCTGTAAATTACATTCAAAGCAGACAAGTGATAGAAATAATTACATAAATCCATATGAAAGCCTGACTAACATCGCCCAATAACATCATACAGCAATGCGAAAAATGAACTACCCGTTGTGCCCCAGGGTGGCATATTTGTGATAGCAAGCACCTTTGACACTTGGCGATGGCGCCATCCTCGGACGGAAACTGGAACTAGAGGCGCAGCAGAGGGTCAGCAACTGATAAAAAAAAAGGGGCCCCCGGGGTCCCAAGGTCGCGATGGCGGCGTCACTGTCCCGCCGAGATAATTTGTCCTTTTAGGACAATTATCTGAGCAAGCACCCACGCCAGCAAAAGGTTGGCGCGTGTAAAAGTTGTCTTTTTGGAGTGACGGACATGTGGGTACTGATAACTGAAATTGCATAGTATATAAGGGGCATAAAATTGTTGTCTTCACAGTATGTCCTCTGACTACACCGCGAATAAATCTATTGTCTGTGAAGAGCTGCCAGAAACAGTAAGTACATTTCTAAATAATGGACAGTTTGTACAAACTTGCACGGATTGCTGTTTGTGGAAGACTTACAAATGCTTTAGATGTATATCAATTAGAAGTACCAGAAACCATACGCGAAGACATCTTACTCCAATTCAGATATTCAAAATTCAATTTCATGTTAAATTCGTATCGACTGCCGGAATGCTATATTTTTCATAGAAGCGAAAATGTCCCAATGATTAACGAAATAGTAAATGATGCAATAGCAGCAGCTTCAAAAATAAGAGCTGGAATTTGTCCTCCACAAATTAAGCAATATAGCCATTGGTGCATGTTCTGTGCCAATAGTCCTTTATTCAGAAGTGTACGTTGTGGTGGCTCATTAGGCCAAGTATTTGATTCCGAAGACGACGATGATGATTTACCTGGTTTATTACTTGCAGAGTTCTAATGGAGATGCTGACGGAGATCTTTCAGTCCATCTTCACGCTGGTTCAAGCTCACCTAACGAATCCAACGTTGAAAATCTTCATTTGGATAGCTACGAGATTGCACTGCCAGTTGGGAGCAACCGATGGACCCTTAGGAACATACATATTCACCATTTTGAATTGTTTGACGAAATTCGAAAATTCCTCTTCACAATTATCGTTTGGTTGCCAGAACTTTTGCGAATATCTGAAATCTCAGAACGATGGTATTACACTGATGTCATTGTCATCAGAGGACCGACCTCTTCACAATTATCGTTTGGTTGCCAGAACTTTTGCGAATATCTGAAATCTCAGAACGATGGTATTACACTGATGTCATTGTCATCAGAGGACCGAACGATATTGATGAATTTGGTAGACGAATTGCTTCTATCGCATCAGCCTACCCTGGAGAAATTATCATATGGAAACATGATGACGACCACATCCACCTCGTCCACGATTGCACATACTCCTCTAGACGATGTAGATGCCGATTTAGGGTTGACCCATTTATTGCCACCAGAATTAAGAAATGTCCACGACGAAGGAGAGCAATCACAGCCATGTCCGACCTCGACTGGTTCAATATACTCATATATTTCTTCTTGCAAAAAAGGCCAAGTCGGGGACAAGTTTGGATTAGAGGAACCCATAAGAGAGTGCCTGGTGAGTTTGAAATTGTACAATGGGTCAGTTTCATCGAGGGATCCCTCTCAGTATTGGAAAGGGAAAACCCTCGAATTAATGATCAGTTGCAACAAGAACTCACCAGAGATGGCTCACGTAAATGGCCTCATACAAAGCGCAAGCCAATCTCTGACTACCAAAGGTGCAACCCTGAAACGACGGCAAAAAAGGTACTTTCCATATTAATGTCATACAATTGTATACCACCAGAAAATTTAGTGAATGTAATACCATCTGCTCATCCATATTTTATTAATTTGATTGACCCTAAATTCAAACGATTTTTCGATATGGGTTTGGAATTGTATAAAAAAACCATAAATGAATTGGATTTACATGGTATAGAAAATTTATTGTGTTCTGGTTCAGAAGATAATATTTTTTATTCTCATTCCACAAATGTTTGGGAGTACTATTATACTCTTCAGGATTCTCTTGCTTGGCTAAATAAACTTTTATTGTTTCAATGTGCAGATGATACTGATGAGGTTACCAAATTTTTAACAAATCTTGTATCTTGGTTCAATAAAAAAGGATTGTATCAATGGCAAGAATTTGAAGGTAATAGTGTATATGTACCAAATAAAAAATTAAACACATTATGTATTGTTGGTCCACCCAATAGTGGCAAAAATTGGTTTTTTGATTGTATAATTTCACTTGGTTTAAATGTTGGCCACATTGGACGTTGTAATAATAAAACAAATCAGTTTGCATTACAAGATGCTGTTAATAGACGTGTCATTGTTGGTAATGAAATTTCTTTAGAGGAGGGTGCAATTGAAGATTTTAAAAAAGTGTGTGAAGGTATTGCTTGTAATATTAGAGTAAAGTACAAAGGAGACGCTATATTAAGACGTACTCCGTTATTGTTAATTTCAAATTCTGAACCAGTTATTTGTTCTCACCCAGATTTTAAAGAAATACGTGTACGTACAATTAGGTGGAGAAAGTTTGATGATTTAAAAAATGCTTGTAAAAAGCCATATCCTCTGGCTTTCTTTCAAATACTCCAAATGTATAATATTGATTATTAAATAAAACACAAGAATCTGTACAATGTATATTTTATTGTCAATTATTACAAGAAATAAAAATAAATTATAATTGTTACATTTGAAATTACACTTGTTTAATTTCGTATTGACCTTTATAAACAGATGATTCCTCATTCCTTTTTACATTAGACATATAAATCATATCAGATACTTGAACATTTGATACAGTTGCTCTAGGATAATGTGTCTCTAGACCATCTGCATAAACTGAACATTCTGCAATAACTTCAAACAACATCTGAGTATCAGTATATTTTGTAACGTCACTATTTAAACTGCTTGTGCTTAAAGCATATGTAGGATTAATGCCTACATGTAGGCTAGGTTGAACATTTGTATCGTGAACTCTAATATTATATCCCGCAGAAGCAATATCAGCTTTTTCTATTAAATTATTATATCCTGATACTTCTGCATTTGTGACGGGAGTAACAGCTCCCACTAATTGTTCTTCCATTCTTGCTGGTTCAAAGGGGGTTAAAGAAAAACTATCACATGACATAAAGGGATTACAGTGCTTATCGGCATTAATATTATACCTTTGAATTACATTTTGAGAATAGGAAAAATATCAACATTAGCCACTTTTGGAATTTTCAGAAAACCTAATGTTGGAGTATACGTATAGTCAACAATAACACTTCCTGTTCGTGCATCTGCATCTACTTCAGAAACACAAGACTGTACGCATTTCCAACCCCAATTATGTAAACCCTTATCTTTTGAGCTAGAAACACAAGCATAATAATATTTTAAATTAACTGGTTGTCCAAATTGATGTGCAGGCACTTTAGTAAGAAAGTCTGCTTCATCATTTCTATAACCATACCATGACTTCCAAATGGGATCAAACTTTCGTTTATGATCTATAGCAGTTGTTTCCATAGGTGCATTTGCAGTAAATGCTGTAGGCTTTACATTAATACCAGGTATTTTCAAATTAATACCTACACTTGTAATCATATTCTTATTTTGATTTAATGTTGCAAGTTCTGTATCACTTGAATTAGTCGGAAAAGCAATTCTAGGATTACGTGCAATCACTTTTACAGAACAATGAACAATTCTACTACCATCAGGCAATAAATCGAATTCAGAAGGCGTCATATACAGAAATGGCCGATCAACAGGAATTTCTGCTAAAGGAGTAATCATACATATTGCTTTTTCATGTTCAATCACTTTGTATGCTAAACCGTATGTGAAAAATCTATGAACTTTGCGATATCTTGTAATGTTACCAGTATCTAATATAGAAGGAGCAGGTAATGGATCAACACGAGTATTAGGAGAATCACCCAGTACATTAGCAGATGGTGCTGCGGTGCCTGTTAAGGTTTTTTTCTTCTTAGATCCACCAGATTGACCTGCTGCAGCCTGTCGTTTACCTGAATCTACCTGCATTGGCGAACTCATACCTTCGTCACTGTCAGAGTATGGTACTAAACGTTGTGGTGCAGAATGTTGTTGTATTTCTTCTGGTGCTTCTTCGTCTTCGTCTTCTTCGCTATGTGATACTTCTTCGTCGACGTGATGTTCGTCTACAGAACTTGTTCGAGAGGCTGAACCAGATGTTGATGGGCGGTCGTGATCTATAGGCAAACCACGACGAACACGAGACATTAGCCATTGTTCATAGGCATACCGTTTCTGCCCTTCATGCATAAACTCCCAATTAGACCGTTCCCACGGTGGAATTTCATAATTCTGAAGGCAAGAAACGTTACAATTAAAAAATATAACCAACAATTATTATAAACAACAAAAATTAAATTTACACACCTGTTTTTTCGGCATTCGGTTGTTTCGGGTACAAAGTTTTTCCAATACGTTGTTCAACAGCTGTCTTCAATTTCAGTCCGTACTTTCCAACAAATGAATGCCAATTTCGTGTATGACTCCAGTCAATTGCAAAATCAATTATAGCTTTTGCATCCAATTGTTGAACTCGTTGTCTAAATTCTTCTTCTGTAAACGGTCGTTCCCTTGCTTCCTTTAGCAAATTATCGTATCCAACGTCGTGCTCTTTAGCAGTGGCATCTGCTCCACTGCGCGGTGCGTCTATATTTATAGGATTTCCAGGTCCTACGTAATCACTACCAGGTAGAGTATATCCTTTGTTCTGTACACGTTCAACTAGTTTTGTAACGCCGTAAGCAGCACCTGCGGCGGCAGCAGTCGTCGCGCCAGCCGCTATCGCTATCTGTCCTGAACTTGTAATACCAGCTGTGCTAATTGCTGCCCCGTCCATGACACTTTCAGATAACAAGGGCACCGTTTCGCTAGAGGTTGCTGTATCTGCACTGGGTTGACCTCGACCACGATTTCGTGGTCTATTTGGGCGGCGGCGCCGCACTCCAAGATTGCTTTCTTCTGGCGTTGTGTCAGGCACGCGTTCAAATTCAACTGTTTCGCCACTGGTATCCAAATCGTCGTATGCTGCATTATGGCCATACCGTATACGATTAGCAGCATCCTCTCTTTGCACTGTTCGAATATCATTAGTACTACGAGAACGATTAACATTTGTTAATGGAATTCTTTCCCCCATTTCAATGTCTTCCTCAGGTCCCGGATATAAAACACCTTCGTCGTATTGTATAGAGCCATGGTTGCCCGTGCTTAAATACTGATTTACCCAAGACATTTTGCTGACTACACTAAATAAATTACTAGTACCTTTTATATACATTACGTTATCAAACAGCACTTGTCGGGCAACCTTTTGCTGGCGTGGGTGCTTGCTCAGATAATTGTCCTAAAAGGACAAATTATCTCGGCGGGACAGTGACGCCGCCATCGCGACCTTGGGACCCCGGGGGCCCCTTTTTTTTATCAGTTGCTGACCCTCATGAATCGAAACATGACTGCGTCGCGTCGTTTCATGATTCGAGGGTCAGCAACGAGTAAGTTGGCACAAGGACACAGCAGGTACCTCTTGGGCACGATCATTACCCATTGTGCGTGAATTTTCTGCTTAAAGGCGCTCAGTGGGCCTTGGGAGAGATCGGTTTTTATCAAGATTTCAAGGGCTGGTACACTTATGGAGATGAGCAACTGTCGCCTGAGGCAAAGATTACTGGATTCTGTGCCGCACCTCAGCCTTGCCACGGTTCGCGCGGCTCGCTCCGCCGGAGGTTCGAGTCCTTCCTCGGTCATGGGTGTGTGTGTTGTCCTTAGCGTAAGTTGGATTAAATTAGATTAAGTAGTGTGTAAGGCTATGGACCGATGACCTGAGCAGTTCGGTCCCACAGGAATTTACCACAGGTTTCCAAAAGAAAAAAAAATTGTTGGATTTTGTACGAAATAAGTATGGAGGGTGATCTGTGGATAGCAATGGTTTAACTCGATTACCTGATGAAATGTCTAATATAATGTATTAAATTTCGTGGGCCTACAGTGCATATATTGTCAGTAGTACCGGTCCAGCACCATTTGCTGATGTATGCTGCTTGGTGGTTGTCTACATAGTGGGTCTAAAGCTACTGAGGTGCCTATGTTGTCAACCAAGCTGAAGTCAAAGAAAATTTACTAATCCTTGTGAAGTGTTGGTAATCTAATGTAACGTTAAGGGTTGTTAAGGCTTACCTGATTCTGACAGTATGTGAGATGCTTTCATGCCTGGTGTGTGAGGCGAGGACTCAAATTTGTAATAAAAAAATCTGTAATTACTATTTCATGGTTAATAGAAAATTGTGGTTATACTGAGTTGTATACATAATTTTATGGTTTTACGGCTGTTCTCAGCAAGCAGTTTAAAATAAATTTTAATTGTATAAATGGTCATTATGCTTTAACAATTTCTTTGTTATGTAAATTCAACTAATTTAAAAATTTAAAAGCGGGTAGTTCTATTTAGTTGTCAGTTTCCATGAATTACGTACTTGTAAGTTGTTTGCTAAATATCTGCTGGCACATAAAATCCAAACGTGTTCTCAGGATTGTGACAAATGATTTAATAATTTTATGAATGTTTAGTTTTAATAAAAATTTGAAAATGTCAGTCCGCCTTTGTAATATTCAGTCCTCACTCCATAATACCTTCTGGTGCAACATGGTGAGAGATACTGCATTTTAAAAAACGACTCCTTCTATGGGAAGACGGTTTTTAAAGGACTATCAACGAGATTTAATATTGGGCTGGTGAAATCTCTTGAATAGAATGGAAGAAATCTCAATGAAGAGCTCCATTACAAATTTAAAAAGCATTGGAGATTATTAGGGATGGAGATCTGTTCAGCAAATCAGGGAAGGTGAGAGAGGACAAGTTACTCTCTCACCTATATTTCACATACAGACAATTATTAAAGATTTTGTTACAACCTGACACGCCTTGAGCGAGACTCTAGAAAGTTAATGGCCTGAGCAGATGTTGATGGAGCCTGGTAGGGCACTAAAAGCATGAGGTACTTTTATAATTCTTAGCTCATAGAAATGGCTTGTTGAGAGTTGAAAGCAATTGGCAGCGAGCCTGTCCCTTAGTAAATCTTGTCTGACTGGCCCACAGAGACAGGGCTCCAGCAGAGCAATGCCACAATACCTGCTGTGGCGCCAGCAGAAGCCTGGGCTGGGGCGACGGTCTCCATGAATGCGTGTACACAATGAAGCTGTAAACTGGGCAGTGTGTGCAGAGTCAGGCGTAATAAAAATTCACAAGTTTTTGTGTTCACTGATAGTGCAAGTATGCCACTGAACCACTTCCCATGGCCACCTCTGTTGTATAAGATAACTCCAGCATCTGAGAAACATTTAGAGATAGAATCTTTATTACACTTCATAGCTAGCACTAACAAGCTCCAAGGCACAGGTGATTTAGATATAGATCTTTCAGATTGTATCTGTTCGCTTGTTGCCATGGGAAGAGACACAACTTTGGAAAAAATCATCTCTTCCCCCTATGCGAAAACTTAAAAAAGCCAGTAATTGGCGTTATCCACATCTTTAGTGCCAGAGTACTTGACTCACTGATCACCTAGTTGAACTGTCTTCGCCAACCAGGATCCACCCAGTGAAGTATTATAGCATCTGTTAGTTGTTTAGGGTATTCAACCTATAATTTTTTTGGTATAATTTATGTCTTGTTTGAAAAAATAAATGATGTCAGTACACTAAATTTTGCCAACATTCTCAATCAATTAAATACTCCCACCAGAGTTACTTTTCAAAGGGTTAAAGAGAAATCTAAGTCTACAGGCATACTATGAACGCCACTGCAGAGCGAATGATGGTTATTTTATATTATTATTATCGATTGTCCACGCTATTCCATTCGCATATGAAGCGAGAGAAAAATTAATCCTTGTATGCCTCAGTACGCCCCCCATCCCACCCTAATCCCTTTCACTTTCATCTCATTTGTGTTTTAGTTTCATGGTTTTGACTGTTTCAAATGGCCATCCTCGATCTCTGATAACATAAGGCTCTCGGTGACTGAACTGATGCTGGCCGTTTGAGATATGGGGAAAAAAATGGTTCAAATGGCTCTGAGCACTATGGGACTTAACTTCTGTGGTCATCAGTCCCCTAGAACTTAGAACTACTTAAACCTAACTAACCTAAGGACATCACACACATCCATGCCCGAGGCAGGATTCGAACCTGCGACCGTAGCAGTCCCTGAGATATGGGAAATGTTGTACCACAAGTCGTTGAAGTTATCTACTTGTTGAGAGTTGAAAGCAATTGGCAGCGAGCCTGTCCCTTAGTAAATCTTGTCTGACTGGCCCACAGAGACAGGGCTCCAGCAGAACAATGCCAGTTGTTCCGTCGATGAAAGAAAATCAAGTTTGTCAAACAGGGTGGTGCGTGGCTGTCTCCTTGTGCAGCTTAGAGCGACAACACGTGGACGGTGTCGGCTTGTCTTCTTTTTCACCTCCTGCTGCTTGCACGGAATAGAGAAGACCCGGTAATAAGTCTCATGCAGTAATCTTTGACATACCCTGAAGGTGGTCACACTTATGTCTCTCATGGACACCAATAGCGCCAGCGTCACCGTTCTGTGCTTCTATCAACGTAGTGAAATACAGAGACAGGGACCTTCTTATGGTGTGTGAATAACGACAATGGCATGGGCAGGTTTAACGTAGTTGTAGCTTCTTCATGACGTCTGAAGGCAGTTGTGAGGATCGTATGCTAGACCCCAAAATTTTAAGTATAACCACGAAACGAGAGCTCAATCCTGAATGATTTTTTCTTAAAACTGTGTCAAAAAGGTAATTAGAAGAGTTCTGAAAGTGTCGATACACATTTCTAAAAAAAAAAAAAAAAAAAAAAAAAAAAAGACATGCAAATCCAGAAAATATGTTCCATAACAAGGATGATGGTGATTATTGTAACTGGCTGCTGCCCAACACGATTAGTAAAGTCGTTGTGGAAAATATGCCACACGTTAAGAAGCTAAAGGTCATGATGGCATCATTGATATGTAAATATGGGAGGTTTTTAGAAGATGACAGTTTTTGTTACGCTTTAGGAACGTTTGACTTCGGTGGTAGTGGAGTCTGTTGTGACGTATCAAGACAGCCACGCCACTCGGAAGTAGCCGAAATGCACGCGTTAAATTCAAGCAGGCTTGCTGAGGTCTGAAACAGGATACGTAATGAATGCTATAAAGAAAAGTACGTAGCTTCTGTAATACTTAACTTTAATCCATCATTTGTATACAGCTTTCTTGATGATACAAGTGAGACTCTCAGAAATGGTTAATGGCGCCTTGCTAGGTCGTAGCCATGGACTTAGCTGAAGGCTATTCTAACTATCTCTCGGCAAATGAGAGAAAGGCTTCGTCAGTGTAGTCGCTAGAAAAGTCGTCGTACAACTGGGGCGAGTCCTAGTACGTCTCTCTAGACCTGCCGTGTGGTGGCGCTCGGTCTGCAATTACTGACAGTGGCGACACGCGGGTCCGACATGTACTAATGGACCGCGGCCGATTTAAAGCTACCACCTAGCAAGTGTGGTGTCTGGCGGTGACACCACAGAGTCCATAGTCTTTTTAGTATAAAAGCTTCAGATAATCGATACCACAACGCACTCATACACGTCCGTCGTGAGGTAACTCTTGGTCCTCAACTGGCCATTTATCTGACTCTTCGATGCTTTATGTTGCGACTCAGTCAGTTTCTGCCGACGTTCCCTGTTATAAATTTCTATTTAGTTTGCGGCAATCGCACAAGGGTAGGCGTAAGAAATCACAGATCACGTTTCATTGCAAACTCTGACCGTTTTGGCTAGAACAAAAACGTGTCTCATTACTTTACAACTGCCCGCCGCACGTGGTCTCGCGGTAGCGTTCTTGCTTCCCGTGCACGGAGTCCCGGATTCGATTCACGGCGGTGTCAGGGATTTTCACCTGCCCCGAGATGACTGGGTGTTGTTGTGTCGTCTTCATCATCATCATTCATCCTCATTACGGTCGAAGGAAGGAAACGGCAAACCACCTCCATTAGGATCTTGCCTAGTACGGCGGTGCGGGTGTCCCGTATCCTTCCCCTACGCTCCGTCAAGGAGCATGAGATTTCATTTCCATTACTTTACAGCTGCCAAAGTCCCTCAAATTTAGGTCGGGAAGTGTTGCTTTCAAACGATAAGAATACATACTACTTTTTCTTCGTTTATTGAGCTCTTTAAGTAACACACTTTCTATCAAGGCCTAGACCCAACAATGCTCTTATTAACTGTTAAGTTTTAGTTCTCCTTTCAGAAGTTTTCCATTGCTGTAACGTTTATCCAAATTAATCAGTCTCGCTATACGGCTGTCCATAGTAGTAGCATTTATAACCGATCAAATAATATGTTCTGCCAACGGATGCTACTGCTAAGAATGATTTAATCCACTGATTCCAGGTGTAATTACGCACGCCTTCTGCGAATACACCAAATAATTGCTCAGTGTTACTCTACCAATAGACGGAAAATATCCAAAATCATATTTAATCACTTTAAGAAACTGTTAAAACACATATATTTTCCACGACTCAACCGCAGGCGACTTGCGCCGCGCGCCTCATGTTCTGGCGCATGGCTGGTGGCGTTGGGGCATCGTTGAACATAACAAGACAGTACCCTTGCCAGCCCCCCCCCCCTCCTCCCGGAAAAAAAACGCACTCATATCGGAAGCCCCAGAGAACCAGCAATGCATAAAGGCTACGATTTACTATGGCATACTACTATCGATAGAACTACCGCTTGCAAATTGCTCAAAAAGTTTTGGATTTTTGAAACCTCCTTCTCCACAGAAAATCTCTGCATAGATCATTCTGTGTGATGGAGATCAAAGTAACTCTATATTAGCAGTAAAGTTAAGTAGAACACGGACCCGCTCGGACAGTCATGCGCTTTAGCACAATGCTTTCGGAATTCGGGGAGCTGCACAGCCCCGGATCAAATCCGCCCGTCGATTAAAACCGAGGGCCAGTATGACAACAGCCTCAGCCTTGACGTGGTTTTAAGGCGGTTTCCCACAACCGACTACGAGTAAATTCCTTGGAGATACCCACCTCCATCCTCAGTTACAGAAAGCTACGCACAGACAGATTGTGTACACCATCTCTGGGCCCGGAGTGATACGGGATCAGACGAGCAAAAAGAGACAATTTCACCAGAGTTCATTGTGTCTCCAATCGAGAACGGGATAACGCGACTTGCGCACGCTCTACACTATGGCAGCATGCCTATGTGGGTCATTTCAACTTCAGAGTGTGCACCTATTGTTACTTTGCGACAGAAAACGTTATCAGCATGGAAAGGTGCACGTCAAAGTGGCGGGCGCTGTAAGGTTCTTTCTTACTAATGCTCCATACCCAATGTCTGATAAATTTCTGAAAAAGGCCCTGACCCGAACAGAACATACCTTACACACAAACTGATTATTTTTTTAAAAAATCCTTTTCTCCTTGGAAAAAGCACTGAATGCGTAATAAAAGAGGAGCGAAACGTAAATGTTGGTTGCCGTTGCTGTGAAACGACATCTTATTACAAGTGCCGTGCTTTCGCATTGGGGCCAAGTTACGCATATTTAACGGGTTTGAGTGCTCGTACCCGGAGCACTGCCCGTCATTTGGTACAGAAACCCTATCGGAAAAAAAATTGTTCTTATCACCACTGAAACACATTTCGAAAGACTTTAGCGCATCTGGAAGGAGAACAGACGTAGTAAATTTAGCTGCGCTGCACTTACTAAAAATTCTCACTGCATCTTGCGTTGAGTCTCTTATACCAGAATAACAAAATCACAGGTTACGTAGTTTCGTTCGTGAGGTTTTTGCAGCAGCTCCATGCAGCTATGTAATTCGTAGAAAATAAAAAGAAGTAACAACGAAGATCCTCGAACAGGCTCCAGTGCTTTCTGCAACCGTCACAGTAATTTATTTCGGACCCGTCCGTTTCTGAGTAAATCGACATAATAACAATAGAATTCTTTTTGAGTCTAATAAGTGGTTTCAAATGACTAACTAACTGAAAATATATTCGCTAATCTCAAAATAATTTATCCACATCCAGCCTTCTGTGGTCTGAAATAGAACAAAGAAAGAATGTTTGAGTCTTTTTGGAATAGAATGTACCGAGTAATTTATCCCTTATTTTTTTAAAAAAAGGAGAAATAGAAATGAATGAAATGAAACACTTTATTTAGTTCTTCCGAAAGCTAATTGTTCGGAAGGGGATACTTCACAGAGACCGCGGCAGAAGTGTAACAAAGAAACATGTGTCATTAGAATTTCAATTTCAGTTGAAATTAAACCATCTACTTGGCCAAAATAACTCTGTTACCTGCTGCTGTCTTTCTTCCCTTTGTAGTCAGTTGCAGAGTCGTTATTGGGCAGCAGGAAAGCTCGGTGACGGCGCACCATGACAATACGATGTATAAAACGACAGAATAATGTGCATTACACAAAGGAAAACAGTAAACGGGCTTCGTGACAAGCAATTTAGATTGCAAGGTTCGACTTACGAAAAATGTCAATTTACATGCAATAGCGCGCGGATGGCGTGCAATCGACATGTTGCCAAATCAGTCGCTTCCCAGCGTTACAAAAAACTGAGTTAGTAAAGGATGGTGGTGCATTTTCTGATCAAGAAAAACATAGCTCAGGTTAATTATCTCTACATTAATGAAAAAATTTAATAAAGCAAGAAAATGGCGTGCTTACATCCCACTAGACGTAAAACAACAGAGTATTGAGAAAACACTATATTCCTTACATTGTTTTTAAAACATGATAAACGATACTGCGTGAAGAGTTTGACAGAGCACTGAAAGATTTGAGTCGAAACAAGGCCCCGGGAGTAGACAACATTCCATTGGAACTACTGACGGCCTTGGGAGAGCCAGTCCTGACAAAACTCTACCATCTGGTGAGCAAGATGTATGAGACAGGCGAAATACCCTCAGACTTCAAGAAGAATATAATAATTCCAATCCCAAAGAAAGCAGGTGTTCACAGATGTGAAAATTACCGAACTATCAGTTTAATAAGTCACAGCTGCAAAATACTAACGCGAATTCCTTACAGACGAATGGAAAAACTCCTAGAAGTCGACCTCGGCGAAGATCAGTTTGGATTCCGCAGAAATGTTGGAACACGTGAGGCAATACTGACACTACGACGTCTCTTAGAAAATAGATTAAGGAAAGGCAAACCTACGTTTCTAGTATTTGTAGACTTAGAGAAAGCTTTTGACAACGTTGACTGGAATACTCTCTTTCAAATTCTAAAGGTGGCAGGGGTAAAATACAGGGAGCGAAAGGCTATTTACAATTTGTACAAAAACCAGATGGCAGTTATAAGAGTCGAGGGGCATGAAAGGAAAGCAGTAGTTGGGAAGGAAACAAAAGAAAAATTCGGAGTAGGTATTAAAATCCATGGAGAAGAAATAAAAACTTTAAGGTTCGCCGATGACATTGTAGTTCTGTCAGAGACAGCAAAGGACTTGGAAGAGCAGTTGAACGGAATGGACAGTGTCTTGAAAGGAGGATATAAGATGAACATCAACAAAAGCAAAATGCTGAGGGAATTAGATTAGGAAATGAGACACTTAAAGTAGTAAAGGAGTTTTGCTATTTAGGGAGCAAAATAACTGATGATGGTCGAAGTAGAGAGGATATAACATATAGACTGGCAATGGCAAGGAAAGAGTTTCTGAAGAAGAGAAATTTGTTAACATCGAGTATAGATTTAAGTGTCAGGAAGTCATTTCTGAAAGTATTTGTATGGAGTGTAGCCATGTATGGAAGTGAAACATGAACAATAAATAGTTTAGACAAGAAGAGAATAGAAGCTTTCGAAATGTGGTGCTAAAGAAGAATGCTGAAGATTAGATGGGTATATCACATAACTAATGAGGAGGTATTGAATAGAATTGGGGAGAAGAGGAGTTTGTGGCACAACTTGACAAGAAGAAGGGACCGGTTGGTAGGACATGTTCTGAGGCATCAAGGGATCACAAACTTAGCATTGGATGGCAGCGTGGAGGGTAAAAATCGTAGAGGGGGACCAAGAGATGAATTCACTAAGCAGATTCAGAAGGATGTAGGTTGCAGTAAGTACTGGGAGATGAAGAAGCTTGCACGGGATAGAGTAGCATGGAGAGCTGCATCAAACCAGTCTCAGGACTGAAGACAACAACAACAATAACAATCGAAATTCACTCATGCATATATTCAGTACAACAATGTGAGTTACATAGAACCTCAAAATGATTAGTTCGTTGAAATTACCACGTGTATTAATTTACTACAACCGGTAACTCTCTAGAAGTGTACTTCCTTAGGTTACACACAAAACATGCCATTTACACAGCAAATACACTAAAATTTGAGTTATCATAGTTGTATCCTCTTTGACGCATAAAATTAAAAATCTAGTCAGTGAGTTAAAAAGATGCAAAAATGTTGACCAAACTAAATAATTACATGTGACCAAAACGATGCGGTGAAAAAATACGTTTATTATTTTAAACATAAACTATGTCGCTGAAGTAACTGATTAGTTAATTTCCAACATTTAGATATTCTGATCGACTCATAGGACAATTTACAGAATAACAACATTACCTACTTGTAGAGGTCAGACCTCTATGGTGGATGTTGGAGCTGGGCTGCTAGTGTTCAGGATGGCGTAAAGTTCACCACCCTAGGCAGTGGCTGCAGTGGTTTGGGAAGTGGTTATCGGTGGTTGTCCGACGTCCCATCACGGAATCAACAAATATTCTTTTTATTCCACAGCAAAGTACACTACTGGCATTGAAATTGCTACACCAAGAAGAAATGCAGATGATAAACGGGTATTCATTGGACAAATATATTATACTAGAACTGATATGTGATTACATTTTCACGCAGTTTGGGTGCATAGATCCTGAGAAATCAGTACCCAGCATCAGCACCCGTTATAACGGCCTTGATGCGCCTGGGCATTGAGTCAAACAGAACTTGGATGGCGAGTACGGGTACAGCTGCCCATGCAGCTTCAATACGATACCACAGTTCATCAAGAGTAGTGACTGGCGTATTGGGACGAGCCAGTTGCTCTGCCACCATTGACCAGACGTTTTCAATTGGTGAGAGAACTGGAGAATGTGCTGACCAGGGCAGCAGTCGAATATTTTCTGTATCCAGAAAGGCCCGTATGGGACCTGCTACATGAGGTCATGCATTATCCTGCTGAAATGCAGGGTTTCGCAGGGATCGAATGAAGGTTAGAGCCACGGGTCGTAACACATTTGAAATGTAACGTCAACTGTATAAAGTGCCGTCAGTGCGAACAAGAGATGACCGAGACGTGTAACCAATGGCACCCCATACCATCACGCCGAGTGATACGCCAGTATGGCGATGACAAATACACGCTTCCAATCTGCGTTCACCGCGATGTCGCCAAACACGGATGCAATCATCATTATGCTGTAAACATAACCTGGATTCGTCCGGAAAAATGTCATTCGTTCACCCAGTTTCATCGTTGAGTACACCATCGCAGGCGCTCGTGTCTATGATGCAGCGTCAAGGGTAACCGCAGCCACGGTCTCCGAACTGATAGTCCATGCTGCTGCAAACGTCGTCGAACTGTTCGTGCAGATGGTTGTTGTCTTGGAAACGTCCCCCCATCTGGTGACTCAGGGATCGAGACGTGGCTGCACGATCCGTTCAGCCATGCGGATAAGATGCCTGTCATCTTGTTTGCTAGTGATACGAGGCCGTCGGGATCCAGCACGGCGTTCCGTATTACGCTCCTGAACCCACCGATTCCATATTCTGCTAACAGTCATTGGATCTCGACCAACGCGAACATCAATGTTGCGATACGATAAACCGCAATCGCGATAGGCTACAATCCGACCTTTATCAAAGTCGGAAACGTGATGGTACGCAACTCTCCTTAAACGAGGCGTCACGACAACGTTTCACCAGGCAACGCCGGTCAACTGCTCTTTGTGTATGAGAAATCGGTTGGAAACTTTCCTCATGTCAGCACGTTGTAGGTGTCGCCACCGGCGCTAATCTTTTGTGAATGCTCTGAAAAGCTAATCATTTGCATATCACAGCATCTTCTTCCTGTCGGTTAAATTTCGCGTCTGTAGCACGTCATCTTCATGGTGTAGCAATTTTAATGGCCAGTAGTGTACAATAATCGTGGCAGTACTAGAAGGCACCCAACATCCCCCAAGGCACAGACGGACTCATTCGGCAAAGCGTGGTGAGGCAAGCAACCGGCCTCTATCACTGCCAGCTGCAGCGGGCGGCGGCCCAGCGCGGTGGCGCCACTCCAGAGAAGTCGCTGACCCTGCCACCGCGTCGGGGCGGAATCCTGTAGCCAGCATAGGTAGCCGAGGCCTCTGGCACGTGTACGCCGCTGAGTGCGAGGCTCATCCGAACCTGCAGAACCCAACTGTGGTCCCCTGCATTCTCTATGGTGGCTCAAAGTGGTGACGTGTGCCAGCACAAGTGGTGACGGACAGGAACAGCTAGATGGCCCTAGCTCGACCCGTTGATCTCCACAGACGACGGGCAACAGTAGTTGAATGTCAGTCAGCAGGCTGCTCGCCGGTTGATAGGTCCCAAATCGGCAGCATTTAGACATCACAGCCCTGGCGATGCTGTAATGATATAGCAACTTCACCTTTTGGAAGACCCAGATGGCGACCTCTGCAATATCAGTGTACTGAATACATCTTCTTGAGCAATAACATACGCTATTGAGGTTTCTTGAGTCAACTTTCCTATGACATCTTTTTTGCACAGACGTTCACAGGAGTCTCATGTGTGTGTGGGAGTGGGGGTTACAGGCGCTCAACGGCGAAGTTATTCAGCACCCTGATAAATATTAAAACGAACGAATGAGGACAAAAGGGGAAAAATGTTGTCACACCATGAGGAGAAAACCTACAAAATGAGACTCATTCACTCCCACCTCACTCGCTTTGACCCACACAATCACTCCCTCTCACACGCTGTAAAACGAAGAAGACACAGTGGAAGGTGCTATACCTAGGATTAAAACACAAAGAAAACGCAGAGGAGTCTCCTGCTCTGGCATACGGTATAGTGGCGCAACATATTACTGTCTTATACATCGAAGAGCCAAAGAAACTGGTACACCTGCCTCATATCGTGTAGGGCCCCAGCGAGCACGCAGTAGTGCCGCAACACGACGTGACATGGACTAGACTAAGTAGTGCTGGAGGGAACTGACACCATGAATCTTGCAGGGCTGTCCATAAATCCGTAAGAGTACGAGGGAGTGGAAATCTCTTCTAAACAGCATGTTGCAAGGCATCCCAGATATGCTCAATAATGTTCATGTCTTGGGAGTCTGGTGGGCAGCGGGAATGTTTAAACTCAGAAGAGTGTTCCTGGAGCCACTTTGTAGCAGTTCTGGACGTGTGAGGTGTCGTATTGTCCTGCTGGAATTGCCCGTCCATCGGAATGCTCAACGGACGTGAATGGATGCCCCGATCAGATTGGATGCTTACGTATGTCTGACCTATCATAATCGTATCTAGACATATCAGGAGTCCCATATCACTCCAGCTGCACACGCCCAATACCGTTCCAGAGCCTCCACCAGCTTGAACAGTCCCTTGCTCACAAGCAGGGTCCATGGATTCATGAGGTAGTTTCCATAACTACCATACCTGTTCATCCGCTCGATACGATTTGAAACGAGACACGTCGAACCAGGCAACATGTCTCCACTCATCAACAGTCCAATACTGGTGCTGACGGGCACAGGCGAGGAGTAATGCTTCGTAACGTGCAGTCATCAAGGGTACACGAGTTGGTCCTTCGCCTCTGAAAGCCCATATCAATGATGTTTCGTTGAATGGTTCGCACGCTGACACTTGTTGATGGCCCATCACTGAAATCTGCAGCAATTTGCGGAAGGGTTATACTTCAGTCACGTTGGACGATTCTCTTCAGTCGTCGTTGGTCCCGTTCTTGCAGGATCTTTTTCCGGCAGCAGCGATGTCGGAGATTTGATGTTTTAGCGTATTCCTGATATTAACGGTACACTCATGAAACAGTCGTACGGGAAAATCCCCACTTCATCGCTGCCTTGGAGATGCTGTGTCACATCGCTCGTGCGCTGGCTATAACACCACGTTCAAACTCACTTAAATCTTGATAACCTGCCGTTGTAGCAGCAGTAACCGATCTAACAACTGCACCAGACGCTTGTTGTCTTACATAGACGTTTCCGACCGCAGTGTCGTATTCTGGCTGTTTATTTATCTCTGTATTTGAATACGCATGCCTATGCCAGTTTCTTTGGCGCTTCAGTGTATATCTTTACAGATACGTATTTTGCTCACTGAATATGAAATGTATCAGTTGATTCATCTACCCTTCATTTCGATTAAGTGTTTTTGCATATCGATTACGAGAGAGTACTTTGACATATTTTCTGACCTATCGCTCGTCGGTTTCGATATCCCTCTGCTACTTGGCAAGTATTTAGGTGTCACTGGCGATCTTTAGAGCGAGTATCTCAGTCAATGGACGCTAAGTGCACGGTCAACGCGTTGTATGAGAAGCAAGGAAAGGAGGCAGTTGCATTTTGTAAAGAGTCAGTTGTATGGAAGCAGTTGTATTGAGGTTGTCATCCTGTTGTCAGGTGTGCGCAGTCCTAAGTGGGTTTGGCAAGTAGTGCAGTGCATGTTATTATGAGTTAGTCGGTTCTGAGCAGTTTGTCGCATAAACTGCATGTTATTGTGTGTTGGTGCGAGCAGGCAGTGCTCAGTCGGAAAGGAAGTTGTCTGTATCAGACAAACTGTGGGCTGAGAATTCTGTTTCCACACAGATGGAGGTAAATGAAGGCCATTGGTATTGGTATTGAGGGTGACGCTAATATTAGTTTTGAGAGAGCAAGCTGTGGTTTTTCAACATATTTTGACAAGCACATGTTGCTCCTCTCTATGCATTCTGCTCAGCGATCCGAGGTAAGGTGTATCTGGTTTCCTTTTCTTACGACTTGGCGTGTAGCTAGCAGCAGCGTGACTGTTCACGTTTCCTGAAGAATCGCGTAGCAGAGTGACGATTTAGCTTAGCTCAGTATCTAGCATTGGTTACCTTCGCGTCCAATATTTAACCCGTAGTGGGGAGTTAGTAAATAATTCTTTTCGTTCACCAAACAGATAGGAAATGATTCTGTATTTATTAATATTGCCGATTCAGCAATCGAGACAAATGTAATCTACATCTACATCTACATGATTACTCTGCAATTCACATTTAAGTGCTTGGCAGAGGGTTCATCGAACCACAATCATACTATCTCTCTACCATTCCACTCCCGAACAGCGCGCGGGAAAAACGAACACCTAAACCTTTCTGTTCGAGCTCTGATTTCTCTTATTTTATTTTGATGATCATTCCTACCTATGTAGGTTGGGCTCAACAAAATATTTTCGTATTCGGAAGAGAAAGTTGGTGACTGAAATTTTGTAAATCGATCTCGCCGCGACGAAAAACGTCTTTGCTTTAATGACTTCCATCCCAACTCGCGTATCATATCTGCCACACTCTCTTCCCTATTACGTGATAATACAAAACGAGCTGCCCTTTTCTGCACCCTTTCGATGTCCTCCGTCAATCCCACCTGGTAAGGATCCCACACCGCGCAGCAATATTCTAACAGAGGACGAACGAGTGTAGTGTAAGCTGTCTCTTTAGTGGACTTGTTGCATCTTCTAAGTGTCCTGCCAACGAAACGCAATTTTTGGCTCGCCTTCCCCACAATACTGTCTATGTGGTCCTGAGAATTGTACTATTTATCGAGTAATCGAATTGCAACGGATTTCTTTTGGAACTCATGTGGATCACCTCACACTTTTCGTTATTTAGCGTCAACTGCCACCTGCCACACCATACAGCAATCTTTTCTAAATCGCTTTACAACTGATACTGGTCTTCGGATGACCTTACTAGACGGTAAATTACAGCATCATATGCGAACAACCTAAGAGAACTGCTCAGATTGTCACCCAGGTCATTTATATAGATCAGGAGCAGCAGAGGTCCTAGGACGCTTCCCTGGGGAACACCTGATATCACTTCAGTTTTACTCGATGATTTGCCATCTATTACTACGAACTGCGACCTTCCTGCCAGGAAATCACGAATCCAGTCGCACAAGTGAGACGATACCCCGTAGGCCCGCAGCTTGATTAGAAGTCGCTTGTGGGGAACGGTGTCGAAAGCTTTCCGGAAATTTTGAAATACGGAATCAACTTCAGATCCCCTGTCGATAGCGGCCATTACTTGGTGCGAATAAAGAGCTAGCTGCGATGCACAAGAACGATGTTTTCTGAAACCATGCTGATTACGTATCAATAGATCGTTCCCTTCGAGATGATTCATAATGTTTGAATACAGTATGTGCTCCAAAACCCTACTGCAAACCGACGTCAATGTTATAGGTCTGTAGTTCGATGGATTACTCCTACTACCCTTCTTAAACACTGGTGCGACCTGCGCAATTTTCCAATCTGTAGGTACAGATCTATTGGTGAGGGAGCGGTTGTATATGATTGCTAAGTAGGGAGCTATTGTATCAGCGTAATTTGAAAGGAACCTAATCGGTATACAATCTGGACCTGAAGACTTGCCCGTATCAAGCGATTTGAGTTGCTTCGAAACCCCTAAGGTATCTACTTCTAAGAAACTCATGCTAGCAGCTGTTCGTGTTTCAAATTCTGGAATATTCCATTCGTCTTCCCTGGTGAAGGAATTTCGGAAAACTGCATTCAATAACTCCGCTTTAGCGGCACAGTCGTCAGTAACAGTACCATCGGCACTGCGCAGCGAAGGTATTGACTGCGTCTCGCCGCTTGTATACTTTACATACGACCAGAATTTCTTAGGATTTTCTCCCAAATTTCGAGACAATGTTTTGTTGTGGAACCTATTAAAGGCATCTCGCATTGTAGTCCGTGCCAAATTTCGCGCGTCTGTAAATTTTAGCCATTCTTCGGGATTTCGCGTTCTTCTGAACTTTGCATGCTTTTTCCGTTACCTCTGCAACAGCGTTCGGACCTGTTTTGTGTACCATGGGGGATCATTTCCATCTCTTACCAGTTTATGAGGTATGAATCTCTCAATTGCTGTTGCTACTGTTTCTTTGAATTTGAGGCAATTGTAATTGCACTAAGTGTAGCAGATGTTACGTATTGTATTAATTTATGCGAGGGTTTGTTGTAGTAATTACTCTAATAAACGAGAAGTTTATTTGAACGATCCAAATGCTTTACCCTGGTCAGATTAATCCTCTTAAAGAGTGCATTTTCTAAAGTAACAATCAACAAATATTTTATGAATAATGTGAGTGTGGATTATCAACTTTTTCCGCCTCACTACGATGTCTATGAGGTGTCACAGTTGCACCTTAGGGTCAATGTTACAGAAGTAATGTAACTCGCGGTGCCGAGCGACGAAGTTGCGCCTGCCGAGTTCTTATCTTACTCTTTTCGGCTGGTGTGGTGCTGTCTGTTGATGTAAGTGTATGCATCTGTGATTTCATTTTTTATTCTCACATCTAATGATATGCACTGGCCGTTAATGGCCTACAGAGACGTTTTATTAATCGAGCCATACCAGAACATCTATAAATTAACGTTAAATTGAACTGTTGCGCTATACATGTTTTGGTGTCTGTCGAACCGTGACTCGATTTAGTCAGATGTTCGTCATTGATATAGATATCTTCAGTCAACAGACATCATACAGATATAGCTGAATAAATTCTCCGAGCTCATGCTAAAAGTTAAAAAATTACAATAATAAAAAAGTGAGTTAGAAATCACGCTCTAGACCTGACACCAATTCACACTAATGTGGCTCTCAAAATAAAAGGAAGAAGAACGTCCTACAAAACTCTGGCCCTTAAATGCGACTTTCGACAGATGTATTTAACATTTCTTCACTTCCACCTATGGTTACAAATAGACTATTGGCTTCAATTCAATTTCGTGTGTCATTTTTCAGTTCCGTGGCTTCTGACTGGCCGGTTATACCGCCTAACTTCTGGCTTCATTAGACATGATTAGGTCTTCCAGGTGTGACTTGAAGGCGCCATCAGCTGCATTGCTTACGTCTTCAGGATATATGTATGAAACTGAGCATAAAATACAATTTTGTTAGTGTCTGTTCTAATGTATACTTCTCTACTAGTTTTAGATTTATATCTCTATTATGTGCATGTTTTTATCGATCGATTAGCATTCAAAAGAAATTCAGTTTGGAATAAAGAAAAAAAAAGAAGTGCGAAGATGGCATATGAAACGATCAATCTCATCCAAAATGTAAAGTAACCTTCCAGAACCATAGCCACGTCTTCAAAATATTCAACCGATATCGTGAGACAGAAAGCACTGACGATCTACCTCATCGTGGGCGATCAATAAGGTGGTGCGCCGAGAAGGTTAATAAGGAAACTAACATCTGGATACATAGCGTAGGGTTTTCTTCACCGACGAGTGCAGGATTTGTCTGACGTATTATCGTCATCATAAAAGAGTGTGGAGACGGTCAGGAACCAATGATCGTCTAGTCTCAGGCTTGCAGTCAAATTTTGCAGTGGTATCTTTTACGAATGCCGTGCGTCTCTCATCGCTGTCGAGAGTGTGTGCTTTATCTGGACAGCATATTCCAACCTACTGGTCAAGCCCAAAGGCAGCACTTCCGCAATGTGTTCAGCTTTCAAACTGTTAATGTACTAGCACAACGTGTCCACTTCTTGGATACATTTCTCCTTGAGGCAGGAATTCGTCAAACGAATGGTGTCTGCTGACATAACCCCATTTGAATATGCTTGTACCAGCAGAGAGTTACAGTTCGAATTCGCAAAAACCCTCCTCGGACACTGAATGACCTAAGGAAGGCCGATGTCGAAGGGCTTACAGGTTTGGGCAGCAACATGTCGCCCACCTTCTGCATAGCATCCCCAGGCGAATCCAGGCATGTTACAATTCACAAGATAGAGCAAAACTCCATTGAATGTTACCCAGCAGCAGATTTTGCTTTCACGAATATAAACCTCCCAACCGATTGCTGTTATTTTTGTTAATTTTTATGTTATGTTCACTTCACGATTAAGTTTCTTTAGTTTCATAAGGTCTATAGTTTTATTCCCTAGTCCACATGAATCGAAATGCGTTAACCTTAGGCAGGTGGTGCAAAACTTTTGAAATAGTTTAAACTGTATAAGTCAGCTGACTTAATCGGTCGGTTACATCTCTAGTATCTAAAATTATATTGAAAATGTCTTTTAACAGGCCATAGAGAGGATCGTTTTAATACATAAACTTAACAGTACAACATCCGATGGCTTCTCTGTGTCTCCTGAAATAACTTATGAGAAAGAATAATACGGAAATCAGTAACTTATGGAATGTATAGTATTTGCGTAGGTAGCATATGGCTCCCACTTCCTTGTAGCTCGGTACAGAAACTCATACTGTGAAAGAGAATATTATATTTGGAAATAGTTGGCGTAAGGGGGACATTCATACAAGTAATAATGAAAAATGTGCTTAGCCTAGTTACTTTACTAAGACAGCAACTGCGTTTATGGTTAATGTACTTTGTTGTTGTTGTGGTCTTCACTCCTGAGACTGGTTTGATGCAGCTCTCCATGCTACCCTATCCTGTGCAAGCTTCTTCATCTTCCAGTACTTACTGCAACCTACATCCTTCTGAATCTGCTTAGTGTATTCATCTCTTGGTCTCCCTCTACGATTTTTACCCTCCACGCTGCCCTCCAATACTAAATTTGTGATCCCTTGATGCCTCAGAACATGTCCTACCAACCGGTCCCTTCTTCTTGTCAAGTTGCGCCACAAACTCCTCTTCTCTCCAATTCTATTCAATACCTCCTCATTAGTTATGCGATATTTACTGCATTATTTTTAGTATTTTACTCCACATTACACCGCTACCGTATTCGTGACATTCTGGTTGCTGATGCAACCTGAAACGTCGACTTTTTTAAAAAAAGAGACCAGTCAAATAATGTTTTGACAGAATAACATAAGACGTTTATAAATGAACATCTGTTTTGTGAATTTTAGCTCTTAGGGACATTCAAGAAACGGCTGAGCTCGAATCCACCTATCTACAAGATTTCAAAAATGACACTTGTTTGTCAATAATGAGGAAATGCAGTTACTTTTTGCCATAACCGAAAATGGGTTCTATTTTTACGTAAGCTCAGTAAGCGAAAAAATCTGATTTGTATAACCAATAAGCTGCATAGAAACCGAAGAATCATGTAAGTATCCGTAGTCACGATTCCTGCGTTTGCTAACATCTGGAAACTTACCACTGAAACTAAAGTCGCCTCGCACATTACAGCTATGCAGTTCGAAGTTCCCTGCATGTTACATGAGAGCAGAGCCATTTCTCTGATTCATGCCAGCCTACTACATAAAAGAAAGTGTGTATGAAACTTGAACTTTCACTTCCTGAATTGATGCATTAGTTGGACATTCAGGGAGGATATTTGTCTCATCGGGTGGTAATGATAATAAATAACAAACTCTACTTTCCAGATGCTGAATGCAGGATAGTTTTACAAGGGCAGAACGTGAACGTGCTGCTAACGACAGTTGTTACTCGTATTTCGCAATTGACTTTTTATTATTGTTTTAGACATCCCCAGTGCCACAAAAAGAAATAAAACACTAATAATTTGCTTAAGTATTCTGCTTTGAAATATGTAGTATTCCGTAGGAAAATGCGAAGTTAAGCAAACAATTATTTATTTTCTTTCTTTGTAAGCCATTGAATATGCCTAAAACAATTAGGCAAAACACTTATGGTTTGTAACAATTACAAAGATTCAATTGGAAAGATAAGTAATAGCTATTCTCGTCTGCAAGATAAGCAGCGTTGAAGTACTGACTGGGGGAAATTAGCTGTAAATATTAACACCCACGAGTAGAGCTTGTCGGTGGTTAGTTACCTGTACCTCAGCTGTAATCTACAGTATTGTTCCCTTAATTCAGACTCTGTAGTTGCTAATGTCCACGTAATTAATTGCTTAATCGACCTGTAATTGGTGTTGTTGACAATCTGGCCACGCTTCGGCAAGAAACCAGTGAAGCCGGTTGCACATTGAATGGCTTAATTGGCTCCAAGGCTTCACGTGGCCGTTCACGCTCTCTGTAGTGATGGAAGACTCGCTACACAATTAGGTCGCTACGTAAAGAGGAAGAGGAAGGGTGAGGGGGAGGGGGGTGATGGTAAATCCGGTGTTCTCCGGGAGGTAATTATAATAAAGTTGATGTCACGACTGTGAAAGTGTCAGTCGATACAAAACGTCTAATAATGTGTTAGAAAATTCATAAGCGAAAGGTAAAAGGATACATCAAAGGTCTGTCAAGCTTCTGAATTTGCTCATTAAACAACATCATGGCAAAGGTCTCTCCAAATATTTTGTTTGGATTGAGTTGTTTGTAGAACTGAAGCTTTTCCAATGAGAAACTAAGAGAAGCAGCGGCTTGAAGAGACGGCTTTATACAGTGACCTAAACTCAGATTAGCATTTATTGACAGGACCGAAAAGGAAATAAGAAAGGAAACTCATAAAGGAAACAGAAAGGAGATAAATAAAAATTTGACGCAACAAACTGGTGGCAAAAGTTTCCGAAGGCTAAATGTTTTTTGAAAGTTTAAGACGGTTGCTCATGAAGTAACGCTTCAAACACCTGAAGAGATATTGTGCGATATATATGTAGCTGACATGTTCCGTTTTTGTATGAGGTTATTGCATAATGTGTGCGTATACGTAAAATATCGTTCAGTTTCCTAAATATATTAGGTGCTTTAAAATACTTTTGCGAACTTTGGAGACAGATTCTTTACACCAAAATAAGAAAAAAATCTCAGTATAAAACGCATACCTTAAGAGCTGTGAGCACTTGTTTGTCTTTGCTACTGT
Organism: Schistocerca cancellata; assembly: GCF_023864275.1. NCBI lineage: Eukaryota > Metazoa > Arthropoda > Insecta > Orthoptera > Acrididae > Schistocerca > Schistocerca cancellata. The sequence goes on from NC_064627.1 coordinate 441,726,004, forward strand.
GAAACACATCTCTTCGTTGTCTGGCAGACACAAATCACAGCTATCATACGGTCAGTCTGAAAAATGTGTAGCAGTATTCCGTAAGGAACTCTAAGGACAACGTTGGATGGCGATGTAGAAAGTATAGACTTTAAGTTTCAAACTTCTTTAAAGGCAGTGACTGTGTACCTGTGCCGAACTTTACTGAATTGGAGAGACAATAGCTGATAATAAGGAGAACAATTTCTAAATTTCTAGGAGACTGAATTAAGTATTTTGAGATAGAATAAAATGCAGACTATTTTGAAATCAGTCAGATAAATTATGACGGCAATTTGAACTTGGCCGCAGTAATTTTGTTACCCAACCTGAAACTGCGTGCGAAGATGTACAAGGAGGGATACAGATTCAGGCATTATTTGAATTCCCTCGAAGTTTAAATAATAAAAGCGATGTAGGAAAAAGTTATCTCCTAGAGGGAGTAGTGGGTGAATTAAAAGTTACAAAAACTGATCTTGTTGATTTAATTTTACAAAAGTATGATGTGCTCGAGACCGAATTACAGGATAAATGTGATTATTATGAAGACGAAATTTCAGCAATGAAAACACAATTCGAAGAACAAAAGGTTCAGTGTTCTAACTTCCGATCTGGTCAGACAGCAAAATAAAGAAATTACTACTGTAAAGGAAAAGTGCACTGACAATGTAAATCCTGTAATGAAAATGTTTTGTGGTGAATAATCTCACTATAGAGAGCCTGAAAAAGCTTAACGATATTAGCGAAATAATACGCTGTTATGTCGACAATACAAAAAGAATAAGTGCACTGACAATACGAATGATGTAATGAAAATACGAGTTCACTGTACAGAGATTGAAAATATTCTTAATGATATTAGAGAAATTAAAGCAATTATGTCGACAACATAGCGAAATTTGATCGTTAAATTGTGAAGAATGAGATTAATACAGCATTCAAAGAGGACAGTATCGAACGTGTCGTTACAACACTGGACTTATGGATTACAGTTTCACAACTGGACTTAAATATCAAAAGATTTCAGGAATTCAAACCAGTTCATGGAATTCATCAAGTAGGTTACATCGGACAGTTTTCAAATTCTTTTTCTAAAAGCTGTCTACAAGGGCAGAAAATTATTTGTGAGCTATTTAAAAGTCGGGACTCTGGTGTTGGGCAGGGAAGAATAGGATATATGTGAAACTACAAGTAGAAGTGACTTGAAATAGGTTTTATAAACAAATCTTGGTCGCGAAGCCGTCAATGGGCTATCGATTCATCATCGTTGTCATCACTAAATTACTTACAGAATGAGGCAACCATTGGGAATATTTACAAAAATATTGGAATAAAAATGAATATTCAGACAATCCAGCAAAAGTCCTCAAGTTGGCCGAAATTTTAATTAAAAAGTTATATGTTTTGGTGTGAGAAACACGGGCTTGGTCTTGCACCGCGAGGTTTAAGAAGTATGTGTCGCATTAAATCGCATGGAGTATGCTCACTAAGAAAGGAGACAATGCTACAGAGGAAGTTTTGATAGAAGAAAACGCGAAGCATGTTTTTCACTATGTGAACATCTGTTTCACAGAAATTGCGGACCATCAAATGGCTTTGATGGCAGGGGAGGCGAACTGTACAGGAACACTGACCACAGACTACCTGAGGAAGATCGAAATCGTTATGATAATCCGATGATCAATGCTCATCGAACGCAAAACACATCGTCGAATAAAAGAAGGAATGATAAACGCATATCAGTCCGATCTTCGCAATTGAACAAAATTTCGGATGAGACTCGATTCGAAACTGTGAGCACGTGCTATTACTAATATTCAGTACGACGCAGATTCAAATGGTTCAAATGGCTCTGAGCACTATGGGACTTAACATCGGAGGTCACCAGTCCCCTAGACTTAGAACTACTTAAACCTAAGTAACCTAAGGACATCACACACTTCCATGCCCGAAGCAGGATTCGAACCTGCGACCGTAGCAGCAACGCGGTTCCGGACTGAAGCGTCTAGAACCGCTCGGCCACAGTGGTCGGCTACGATGCAGATTATGATGTAAGATGTTACTTAATGCGGGAACACGAAATGATGAGTGCAGATGTGTTGCTACCCATTATTGACATTAATATTTGCAGTATTAATATTGATAGGCTTCTGGAAAGAGGAAGTCAAGTTATTTCATTATCACATAAATTATTTCTACAGTAAAATAAGACTGCACAGCTCTAATCTTTTCTTCCTGTGATTGTTGTACTTGTAGTCAGTGCTGTAACAAGTCGATTAAGAATCAGATATTACATAAGGTCTTAGACAGTGGCGAAGAATACGGGCAAAGTTTCCTGGTAGTGCATTCTTTATCTATTGGGTGTATTTTAGGGAGTAACTGAGTGCCAGCGAATAAATTTAAAGTGGATTTTGCTGCGAGAAAGTAATATATTTGGAAGAGAAATGGGGAAGGGTGGTTGCATTTAGAAAATGTGCAGATAAGAAAAAGACGACCTCTGCGTGAGTGAATTTACGATGTACTAGGAGCGTTCAGTAAGTAATGCACCGCTCTTTTTTTCTCGGCCAGTTTCCGTTGAAAAGATATGGAATTTGTTGGGGGACATCGTGGAATATTCCCGCTTCAGCCCTTATATATACTTTATTTTACAGGTCCGTCCTGATCACATCAATTTTTATATTTCACTATGACCGGTTTCGGCTACTGCCATCTTCAGATCATAAAATATTCTGATGTAGTATCAACGTCAAACTAAACATGTAGGTACATAGTAAGTGTTCATTCATGAAGTTCCAATAGATGGCGGCGCTATAACTATCCTCCAAAATGTCGTCTATAGCGGAGATGTGCTCCAAACAGAGAGCTATCATTGAGTTTATTTTGGTGGGAAACTAGAGCATCTCAAATATTCATAGGCGCTTGTAGATTGTCTATGGAAATCTGGCAGTGAACAAAAGCATGGTGAGTCGTTGGGTGAGGCGTCTTTCATCGCAACGAGGTCGCGTGAACCTGTCCGATCATCCGCGTGCCTGCCGGCCGTACACAGTTACAACTCCTGCTGCGTTGGAACGTGCAGAAATTCTCATTCGAGGTAATCGATAGATCGCAATCAAACAACTCGCTGCTCACCTGGAAGTCTCTGTCGGTAGTGCTGACACATTCGCCCACCATTTGGGGTACTAAAAAGTGTGTACCCGCTGGGTTTCTCGCTGCCTAACAGAACACCACAAAGAGCTTCCATCTGTTTGGCCCAATGAAGGATGCACTCCCCGGGAAGCATTACGTGTATGACGGGGAGGTTATTGGTGCAGCAAGACTCCGATGTCGACCATTACAGTGATACCATGCGGGCATACAGGTCCCCCCAGTAAGGTGGCGTAAGTGCGTCGCATTGAACAGAGACCATATTGAAGAATAAGGTTTTGTAGCCAAAAGGGTGGAGAAAAATAGGGTGTACTGAAATCCTGAATAAAACCAATCTGCTTTCAGAGAAAAAGTGTGTTGCATTATTACTGAACGCCACTCCTATTAGTGTGGATGAGGAGGAAGCTGCGGCTCTGCGAAATGTTTTTGATCACATTAGAGAAGAAGAAAGCAACCGGAAGGGAAAACATACAAAAGCCGTTTTTGTTAGATTCGTAAGCAAATTCGAGTAGTATTTCATTTGTCAGAATATAAGAAAGAAAAATTAATTACGGTATTTTCTAAGGAGACTAAGATTAATTAAAAGTTGTAAATGTAAACTAAGGGTAAAAGAACACAAAGCATTCGAGAGTAAAAGTTATCCAGACCATCTGCAAAGTACGAAGATGGAGATCTTGAATTGAAGAGAATAATGTGGCAGAGTAATTCTGAAAGCTCAGGTAGCCGCTATTCCAATCCAGTAAAGTGGTTAATTCCAGTCCAGTAAAGTGGTTAATGAACCAGAAGGATCTGTAAGATTCTTGTTAGATGCAAGAGCTATCAACAGAATTATTTTGCCTTAGAGGGGCCAGACAGAAAGCTTGGACCAATTGTTGCTACATTTAAAGGCGTCAAATATTTTTCCAGCTTAGATTTCATGACCAGTTTTAACAAGTGGAGTTACACAAAGAAACTTCTTTGTATAAGGAAGAACTTATGAGTTCAAGAACCACATGGGTTCAAAGTCTCTTCAGCTGCTTTTTCGTACCAACTGGATGTGTTTTTAGAACACAAGTTATTAGAGAAGTTCGTCACCTACATAGATGGTCTGAGCCATGAGAAGAATAATTGGACTTGGTTAATGAAGTTCTGGAAGCTTTCAGAAAACTGGGAGTAGCTTTTAACTTGCAGAAGACTTAAGTTCCCAAATATTATATCAAGTTTATTGGCACAGAATTTCACGACAAAGATTTGAACGTGATTCAGAAAAAATGTATGCTGGCCGAAAAGTTGCTTTACCAAAGTATTGTAAACAGTTAGTCATTTATTGGATTCTCCAACTTTCTACAGTAAATTCATTGTTGAACATTGGTCGTCAGTGCCAGTGTGACGCTACCCCCTTCGCTTCACTCATGATTTTTGAAATTTAAGCAAAAGGTCAAAATGTCGACGGGGAGGTCACATTACATTGTCGGCATGAAGAGAAAGGAAACATTTAATTAAGAAAGGAAAAGAAAGTGTGAACTAGTGAGCTTGGTGATAAAAAACGATGTTGTTGTTAATTTTCAGTGAAAGGAGTAGTTTCGCATAATAATGATATTACCGATAATCGTATTTCCTAAAAGAGATAGATTACAGACTCGATTCGTAGATGTTGAAATGACACGCGATCGTTGCGTCACCAGCCCGACCACTTCCAACTAATTTAAATAGCTGAAAACTACACAATAGTCTTCATCATTAGTGGAGAACAGGAGTGAATACATTATTAGTAAATAAAGGCATAAATAACTTAATATAAGTTGATAATTCACTGTATCATTCGAAGTGCAAAAAAAAAACCTTATAGAGCCAAATCTCCAGGAAGAATAGAGAACAACAGTAAAATAAACACAGATAATAATTATGACGTTCGTACCCTTGGATGTAGCCTTACCATAGATGTCTCAATGAGACGCAAATATCTGTTTCACAGCCCCTTGAATGACGGAGACACTGTCTACTGCAGTACCTGGATGCGCCATTCAGCTTCACTTCATTCAGCGGCTGAAGACATGCGATATTAATAACCACATAGTCATAGTTAATGGAATATGAAATACTTTTGTTAAAATAATTATATTGTCATAGATTAATAATGATTTCTTGCAACAGTTTATTTAGTTAATGTGGTAAGGATTGATCTCCATGTTACGGCGTTTATGCAAATGATCTGAACAAAATTGTTAAAGGTTTGCATTAAAATACTATGCGTCATGATGTAATGCTAAAGTCTGACATTATCTCTAAGCTCAGGACTACGTAACTGAACTGTGCCCTTCCCATTCCTCCCCACCTCCACCCCCTCATTTGGCCTTGTTCGACAGAAAACATGAGAAAGTATGACGGGACCTTCAGACTTTAACACTTTATTAGAAATAAAGTTGTCACGAATTATTGAAAAATGTCGTGTTGACAAGATATCCCCGTTTTAGCTGTTCTTTATTTATAGGCACGATCGGTTCCGCAGCATAATCAGGTGCAGGTATAGCTAAAATGCTGCGGAACCCGTCGTGCTCATAGGGAAAGAACTTACAGCTAAAACGGTCTTATCTTTTCAGAAGATATATCCAAACTATAACCATCATGACTACAAAGTCTGCTGCATACCGTAAAATGACTCAGGTTCTAAATGCAGTACAAATACTAAGTTTGTTAGGTCTGATTCTTGGCAAGTTAACTTATCAAAACATACTGCTCAGTATAACCATCATGACTAAAAAGTCTGCTGCATATTGTAAAATGACTCAGGTTGGAAATGCAGTACAAATACTAAGTTTGTTAGGTCTGATTCTTGGCAAGTTAACTTATAAAAACATACTGCTCAGTAAGAACGTTATTTAATACGCAGTTGTAAAATCCCCAGTAATGTGCAGTTTAAAATCATTTGGATATTTTGTTTTACAGAGTCATTATGCATGGATATGTCTTTATATGACCTCTTTGTTTCCATGTTATTTTTTTAAGTGATACAGGTAGTATTGTGCTACTACAATAGAAATGATTTTAGTTCATGTTTTATAACAGTAGGGGGCAGAAGTTAGGAGATTCTGGGTTTTGATGATGGTTGGTTGGCTGAACTGGCGATGACAAGGTACAATGGAGCCAAGGACAGGATGAAGGTGAATTTGTCAGTTACAGTTGGACCAACTTAAGGGGCAGAGAGGTCGATGACCGGAACGGCAGATGGGATGCTTCAGCGCAGTTTGTGTTGCATCGTCGTCACGGTACATGCAACAGTTGTATAAAAGAATCAGGTTAACGTAGCGCACGACTTACATAACTTGTGCTGAAACAAACTTATGTAGCTCACAAGTAATCTTTCACATAAGGAACAACAACAGATATCAACGTGACTGAAATACAAGAAATGGATGCGTTTCTAGCTTGGGGAAACTCCGTATATTTCATTTCTAAAGCAGTGATCAGTGTCCAGTCCACTACGACTTAAACCGCCAACTTCCGTTTTGAATTAACAGATGAGGTCAATAGCATTCTTGTTGTTAATGTCCACAACATACACTTAGAAAGTGTCTCTGTACGCCAATTTTTCATTTGTGTTAATCAATAATGACAGCGTACAACGCTCCACGTCGACAATCAGGTTTTGCAGTATCCAGATGCAACTGCTGGCTTCGCCAAGCCGATACAGAGCGTTCGTTATGCGTCCGTCACAACGACTTAGTGAGCGCGAGTGCATATAATAATATCTCATCTCGTTCGGAAAAGTCTTTAACCGTTGACACAGCACCACAAGAGAATAGCAGATCGCCGATGTCAACTCACGTAAGTACAAAATACATTCGTTGGTGTAGTACTTTTGATTGTCCTTTTCAGCACGCACTAGCACCAAACTTGTTCATCAGTGTCTTATATTTTCGCAGCATTCTGACTAATGCAAAAACATTTTCAAAACTGAGTCCACTGTATCGTAGTCTCTCCGTACCTATTACTTACAAATACGTGCATTAAAGTCACCTTCACAGATCACAATATTGTAGGGAATCAGAATACAGGCAAGTTATTCACAGGATAAAAATGTACATATTTTCGTGGGACTCATACCCATTACTAATAGTACGGAATAAATTTCCATACAATAATTTATTTTTATACAGCTCTGCTCTGAGCTAAAGAAACTTTGAAATTCCTTAGGACACCGTCATATATTCATTGATAGCACAAAATCACCCTTTGCGTACTTGCATTAAGCCAAAGCCATCCGCGAAAGTCGACAGTACACAAAAAGGGCAGAAAGCGAGATAAAAAACAGAGCATAATATTTCTTGTCGACCACATGGCTCGGTGTGTGGGTGTCCTACCATATCATATTGACAAGTACATATCATATCTAGATTTTTACCAAAAACATATGCATACTTTAATAATAAATTTTTTAACTTGATCTGCTGCTGGGATTTAATAGTTGAAAATTCTGCAACCTTGTCATGAAAATGTGATATTCGTTCTTCTTTGCCAAGTACAGTATGTAGATTGACTATTTATGTGTGCAGATTTTGTCTCAGTAAATTTGATTTTTAGGCCATACCAGTATTTACCATGAACGGCCTTTGTTTTTACTAAATGTACAACAATATTCTCGCCGTCTATGTACAGATAGCACTTACTTGAGAGAAGTCGATCTCTGTGTCCCTCTTCCTCAGAAATTTCTTGCCAAAAGTGCATTCCACAATAAAACCAATTACACTGGAAACGAGCAGACTGTGGCTGTATTTCCTGTAACTGCCTCAACCTGCGTCTGCACTATGACATGTCGCGACCTGACACCAATCTCTCCAGCTACCTTGCACTTTTGTATGTGGAAAGTAGGTATCCTCGTAGTCTCTCTAGTCTTATTAAATAAATTCGCTGACATCACATTTACAGTAGCACCTATGTCAAGAACAATTGTATTTGGAACTTTCCCCAAAACAGCATTTACAGTAGCCTGAACTGTTTCTTTACTCTGATCACAACACTTATAGTGCTCAGTATGTAACTCATCTCTAACGTCCGTGTCTTCATTGCACCACAACAGGTTAACTGAATTATGTTCACTGCTCCCAACTGCTCTCTCTCCATCCCATCACTGGAGAGTGTAATGCGGCCAGATCTAGTTTGTGGAATTAATTATAGTCGAGCGGGATTTTTCAACTCCTCAATAATCTTTACTGTTGTATGTTGTGTTTGCCAGCATGCATTAACAGCACGGCTTTGTACCGGAACACTTTTCTGACAAGTACCATTCACATTTAATTTCCTGTGGTTTCCTGTGTTGGTAATCCATTGATTATTACTGTTTTTACCTTGCTATTGACCTACTCCGTTACTACAATATCCAGAGTTATATCTATTATCGGATCTTCTTCTTTTATTAGAATTTGGTGGTCCTTGGTCTAGAGACTGTGCATTACACATCAGAGATGACACCGGCTGCGTCACAGAGTTAATGCGACATTCGTTTGATCCACCGTGATTGTAAAACTGCCTGTGCAGCGGAGAATCTTCGTGTATTAGATCAAAAGAGTCTAGTATGGATATGAAGTGTTCTAAATTTGCCTGTAGAATGTGTACTACACTGAAGAGCCAAAGAAACTGCTATACCTGCGGGCCCCAGCGAGCACGCAGAAGAGCCACAACGCGACGTGGTATGGACTCGACTAGCGTCTTAAGCAGTGTTTGAAGGAATTGACACCATGAATCCTGCAGGGCTGTCCATAAATCCGTAAGAGTACGAGGGGGTGAAGATCTCTTCTAAACAGCAAGTTGCAAAGGCATCTCAGATATGCTCAATAGTGTTCATGTCTAACGAGTTTGGTGGCCAGCGGAAATGTTTAAACTCAGAAGACTGTTTACGGAGTCACTCTGTAGCAATTCTGGACGTGTGGGGTGTCACATTGTCCTGGTGGAATTGCCAAAGTCCGTCGAAATGCATAATGGACCTGAATGGATGCAGGTGATCAGGAGAATACTTACGTACGTGTCACTTGCCAGAATCGTATCTAAAAGTATCAAGGGTCGCATATCACTCCACACGCCCCACACCATTACAGAGAATCCATCAGCTTGAAAAATACCCTGCTGACACGCAGGGAGCCGGCTGGAGTGACCGTGCGATTCTAGGCGCTACAGTCTGGAACCGCGTGACCGCTACGGTCGCAGGTTCGAATCCTGCCTCGGGCATGGATGTGTGTGATGTCCTTAGGTTAGTTAGGTTTAAGTAGTTCTAAGTTCAAGGGGACTGATGACCACAGCAGTTAAGTCCCATAGTGCTCAGAGCCATTTGAACCATTTTTTTGACATGCAGGGTCCATGGATTCATGAGGCAGTCTCCATACCCGTACACGCCCATCCGCTCGATACAATTTGAAACGTGACTCGTCCGACAAGGCAACATGTTTCCAGTCATCAACAGTCCAGTATCGGAGTTGAAGGGCCCAGGCGAGGCGTAAAGCTTTGTGTCGTGCAGGCATCAAGGGTACACGAGTGAGTTCTCGGCTCCGAAAGCCCATATCGATGATGTTTCATTGAATGGTTCGCACGCTGACACTTGTGAATGGCCCATCACTGAAATCTGCAGCAATTTGCAGAATGGTTGCACTTCTGTCACGCTGAACGATTCTCTTCGGTCGTCGTTGGTCCCGTTCTTGCAGGATCTTTTTCCGGCCGCAGCGATGTCGGATGTTTTATGTTTTACCGGATTCCTGATACTAACGGTACACTCATCAAATCGTCGTACGGAAAAAATCCCCACTTCATCGCTACCTCGGAGATGCTATGTCCCATAGCCCGTGCGTCGGCTATAACACCACGTTCAATCTCACTTAAATCTTGATAACCTCCCATTGTAGCAGCAATAACAGATCTAACAACTGCGCCAGACAGTTGCTGTCTGATATAGGCGTTGCTCATCGCAGCATCGTATTCTGCCTATTTACATATCTCTGTATCTGAATATACATGGCTATACCAGTTTCTTTGGCGCTTCACTATAATTTTTTCCTTACATCTTATTTAAGTATTTTACCAAATAGTTTCGAAGACTTCCTTGTCCACTGTGGAATAGCTCTGGTTTGAATACCTCTTTGTGGAGTTTTTCGGGTATGCAGTTCGACCAATGCCTCGACAAGGCCGCCTTCTCAAATGGTTCATAAGTTTGACAGTTTTCAGCTGTTTCAGGCGCTAAAACATGGCATCTACTTGAATAAAACATGTAGTGAAATGTATTTTTTTAACTGACCGTGATCTAGGTAACACTCGTTCAAGAGATTTGATTGTACGTAACAGCATGAACATTTTTCTTGTCAGGGTAAAAGCCTGAAAACGTCTGTGGTTCAGTAAGGAAACATGGATGATAAAGAAGGGATTGTCCTCGTCCCAAAGGACATATGATTAGGTGACAGACAAGCACGATCTATTTCATGTCTATGTATTGTATCGTATGGTGTGGGACTATAATAGTGACCAACTGCTCTAGTAATAAAGGGCGGTGTGTCATGAACTACTTCTTTGACGGAGAACAACTCCTGCTGCAAGTTACTGATTTGAAGTGTGATACTGTCACCCTATTTAGGTAAATCTTAATTTAATTTCGTTTTGAAATAATTTAATTCTGTCGTAACTGATTCCTTCGAAGTGCTCTGTGAACATTTCAGTAACAGACTGTTGAATAATAAATGGTAAGTCTCTATCTAATCATTCATTTCTTATTCGAAATCCAAATTGAAAAATCCTACAAAAAACTTTCCCTCTGTGCGTCCGACTGTTCTTCATCTTAGCGTCTTATTCAACAGTTAAATTGTCTATCTTTTCATTTAGCTCTCGTGCCAAATTTTTTGTGTAAGTCAGTTTATCAGTTAATTTTAGTATGCCGTCTTGGTATGTGGTTTTTAGATCTGAGATTTCGGTTGTTAAAGTGTCCTGTTGCGATGACAACTTTGTAAGTTTGGACGACATTTCATTTTGCCGACACAACACTTCATTATGCTTAACTGACATTTCACTCAGCTCAGATCTTTTTTTAGACAGCATTTCATTTTGCTGTAATGATAAGTATTCGAAGTTCATTTTTATCATTGCCTCTAATCTTCGATGTAATGCCGTTAGTTGGCCATGTGTGGGGCTGGTTGGTAGAATAATTCCTTTGCTCTCAGCTTGCGACTCTATTTCGCATCCTGGAGCGTCTGTGTTTCCAATTACTAGATCAACGAATTCGCTAGGTTCAGTATATGATTCTACTTCATCACATGCCTCAGATTCCATTTTCGTAGACATCTCCATCTTTACTATAATACCAAGATGGTTGAAATTATGTGAGTGACCTTACACACTTTAGTTTGATAAAACACACAAATAATAACGCTGGACTTGAACTTTCTAGAAAGACGACGTTAATTTGCTGAAATAATGTAGAGGCCTTGTGCCATTTTGGATGCACGCGACACAAAGTCAGCCGTCTTATGCAACACAACTTTGAGATCGTTAAAAGTAATTGCTAAAAATGTTAAATGACCATACTTTGGATAACAAATGGGCTGTGAATGATCAGTTTGGCAGATATTAGCTATGATACACGCAATCAAAGAAGAATAAATAATGTTACCTTTAGCTTACACATTTCGTCGTGATGCAGTTTATTGACATCAGTTCTCATAAAAATCTTCTGTTGTTTATTTTCTAAATTTCCATAAGCGTTTTGTTAATATTACTGTCTTCATGATTCTTCGACTTCCAACAATTTTCCTTTCAATAGTTAGCCATTTTCGTTGTATATGAAACACATACAAGAAATTTGTAACAATGCAATGACAATGAAATTTCATGCACAGAATATTTGTCAAATGGTCCTGGAAGACAGTCGATAGTATAATGCTATCTTCCTCCTCTCAACGTATTTTAGACGATTGAGATTTAAGTGTGAATGTAAAATGTTGGTGAAGGAAGCTCACATTCCTTTCTTGAAAAGAGGAGAAGGAAAAACTTTCATTATAAATTGAAAAAAAGGGGTGAATTCCTATTTTCTCTTCTTGTTGGCATAAAAAGTTCTACAAAATATCTTTTTTTATCCAGGCAAATTACGAACCAAGCACAGAAGTCAAATTTGAAAAGCATTGAGCTACTTGAGCTTCAGTGCAAGAAGTAGTTTGCATAATAATCATAATTATGCTAATCTGACTTCGTTAAAAACATGGATTGTAAGCTCAATTTGCAAATATTGAAATGTAGCGCTTTCGTTGCATCTCCAAATCGACCATTTCCAACTAGTTTAAGTTGCTGAAAAATATACAGACGCCTTCATCTTCAATTCAGAATAGGAATAAACACCGAAGAAACATTAACAATATCAATTATTTTTTCACCATATGACTTAAAGCACAAAACGTTACAACTTTTTAGTATCATGGTTCGAGGAAGAAGAACGACGAGTATACACTTTCCGTACCTTTTAACAGGGCAACATCGAAGTTAAGACAGGTAATAATTATGATATTGAAATGAAGTTCATACTCTTAGATACAGCCTTATCACTGATATGATTGAAATACAAAGGTTTGCTTCACTAGCCAGGTCTTGTGAGTTGTTAAAAAGGGATGCATTGTAGATGCAGTGACAAGAACAACAAGTAGATGTCGATCTCATAAAATCTAAATTATCTAAGCAAAACTATTGCACTTTCTGGATTTGTCACTGACACTTTTATGTAGGATCTGACAGCGACGATTATGCCATAGGTGTTGTATTACATCAGATTGGTGGTGTCAACAACAGTACGGAACAAGAAATGATAGCATTTGCGAGATAGTCATTGACTAAATGGAAGAAAAAGTATTCAATAATGGAGAGAGAAGCATTAGCCATCATCCAGATGTTTGCCAAATTCCGATTTTATCTTTTGGGAAAGCATACATTTGTAATGACTGACCACAAATCACCATCTTTTCTTATTAGATTGTGTCTTATGCAGCGTCATTACATGTATGGTGCTAACAACACAATAATTAGACTTTGATGTCAGATATGTGCCTACAGAAATTGACATGATACCTGACACAATAGTTTGCCTTTCTGGAAATGAAGAACTATTGAATGTAAAGAGATAAACGAATGAATTTTATCAAAAGTGTTGAGGGAGAGAAGATTTCAGAATTTTAAGCAAGACGCAAACGACATCCTAAAATGGTGAAGGATATACACATTAATATTAAGAGGCCAGGATTACAAATTACTGTCTTAAAGAATAGGGAATTTTGTTTAAAAGACGCAATCCTAATTCCGTTCAGTCCAGAGTCTGTATACCACAACATGCTATTTAAAGTCTTGTAAGGTGTATTCACAACGGCTTGCACATTTTTTTATTATGGAAATACACATCAAAACTTCAATTTTTAAGAAAAGAGGAAGAAAGTCGGCATTATTATGAAGACATGTGACGTACGCCAGTAAAATAAAGTGCCTGCCGAGCAATGCCAAGGTGTAATGCACAGCATAATCCCAATTAAATCATATTAGATGCTTTCATCTGACATGTACAAGCCTCTTCCGCACTCCAGAGGAAATTTTATGCAGATAATGGTCGTTATGGAAGTGTCCCCAAAATATGTAAAATTTTACCTGTTGTACAAAACCACTAGTAAGATTAAGGTCAAAAACAAACGAAATTTCATAAGGGGAATGGCACTGCAAATCCTAAAAACAAATGAACAAGAAAACTGACGCTTGAAAGAACAGGCAAGCAATGAAGTGTGTTGTGTGTGAAGAAAATGAAGTGTGTTGTTTGTAAAGTTGATGGGATGGTTTCTAGTGAGAACGCATATTAAGGTGTCATCTAAGATTATCAATAATATTAAGGAGTTCCATCATTATTTTATAAAGCTATTTCGTACCAGTAAAACTGCAGGTCCAGACTTTTCACTTGTAATACATTATCTCTGTAAACTCGTAGAGACTGCAGCATACTGAAAAAAAAAAGCTATAAATGACTTTATTGTATCATGGAATGTATGATTTCATTGTGTTATTAATAGTCTACATAACTGTTAGTCGTAGTGTTGAGAAGTGTATGTTAGCTAGATTCTCCCAAAACAGCAGTTATGTGAGTGTCACACGTGTTATAGATCTGTGTGGCAATATGTCGAAGTTTGCATGCTACTTTCAACTAATCGTAAGAAGAGGCAGTGGACGAAATCTTACTCACGTTTGTATACATGTATGTGATTTTAAAGTACAGAGATGAAGATACAGCGATGCACGTGCTCTCATTCAGTGACAGAAGGACCGAGTGTTTTGTCAGGGGAACTAGGGGTCCGTATGTTGCCTTGCTTCAGGCTACTGGGCATGGTCGAGTGTCACCACCATGACTGAAAGCTGCCGTTGGCGTAACTAGAGATTCTACATCCTGCAGCAGTGTGCCATCATTATATACAACACATTCATAAGAGTCTGGGTGGTCAGCGAGCGCCGCACCCCTAGTGCCGCCATTGCTGTTGAAGTGTCCAATAACCGCTCATATTCCTATTCTGAAAATAGTGGATTTTTTACAGTATCTCCTGCCACACAGTACCTAACGGCATCACACATATTACCATATGTATTTACTACGCTGTCATTGCTGTATTCTTTGCTATGACTATTATAACAATAAATAAAAAATGAACAAACAGATTGATAAGCTATGCATGGATAAACGAGCTGATATGCAGCATAAGATGTAAGATTTCTATAGGATATCTACATTGCATAGCAGTGTATGCCCCAGAGGAAGGGAGAACGAGGGAAAGAGAGACATTTTATGAAGATCTGCAGAAAACACTAGATAAGACAAATAAGAATGACTATATTGTAATTAGCAGAGACTACAATGCAAGAATAGGAAGGGAAAGAATAGATAATATAGTTAGCTATTCTAGAGAGACTAGACAGTAGAACCATGTTAAGAGATTTTGTAACATTTTAAAAAACTTCAGAATATTAAACTCTTTCTTTAAACACAAAGACATACACAAATACACATGGTGCGCTAGGGGATTTAGAACCATAATTGACTACTTCGTAGCAAACCAAAATACAGTTGTTCTATTCCAGGATGTGCGTGTATATAGGGGGTACGACATTAACACAGACCACTTCCTGCTACAAGCAAAAGTTGCCCTAAAGCAGAGATGGCATAAAACACGTAAAAAATCACCAGAACATCTAAGGGAGGTATATAAAGTCTACTCACTAGGACAGGAGTGAATCAAGAATCTTTACCAAAGATTTTTAGACACGATAATGGGCATACTTCCAGAAGTAGAGCGTATTGAAAATGAGTGGGAACAGATTAAGAACACATCAAGAATTGCAGCAAGTGAAGCTTTAGGTAAAACGAAACACAGGAAGATGAAAAAGGACACTTGATTTGGACAAAAGAAACTGAGGAGGCTATTGAAATAAAGAGAAAACTATATAAAAAATATCTGCAACACTCAACTCAGGAGAATAATTAAGCATACAAGAAGCAGACAGCAGAAGTGAAAAAACTAAGCAGGAAGTTCCATCAAGACGGTTGAGATAACGTTGTTGCCAGGATCGAAAACGATGTCCATGGGAGACAAACACTTGCACATAACATGGTAAGACACTTGAATAACAGCGAAAAGGATGTGGCAGATATCAACGTAATAAGGAACAAAGACTCGCTGCAGTATTACAAGGAAATGTGGAATGATGAAACGAACACAGAAAATGATGAAGATCTTGAAAAAAATCGCAGATGACGAAGTGTTAATTTCGAATAATGAAGATGGACTGCAGAGAGCTGCCTAGAAACTATACCAAACATCAAGAGATATAAAATATGTCAGTATCCACACAAAAAACAAAATCCATGGCTTTCTGTGGGAAAAATCCAGTAGGAACAAAAATAATTATAGGCAACAAGATTATAGAGCAAGTAGATAGATTCAAATTTCTAGGAACCATGCTGTCATATCCTATATCAGAAAGACAAAGTTGAGAAATTTAATTACTTAAATGGCTCTGTCACAAGAGCCGTCCAACGTAAAGTAAGATTTTATAAAGTAAAATTTTATAAAATTATGTCAGTACCAACATTACTATATGGAAGTGAATCTTGGGTAATGAAAAAGAAAGATAAAATAAGATTACAAGCCAGTGAAATGAAATTCCTCATGTGCATAGCAGGATACACCAAGCTAGACTACAAAAGAAATACAGATATCAGGAATGAATTAAATATTTTCGATATAAACTGTAAGGTTGACGAATACCAACACAAATGGATATCCGATCTGTTACGAATGGACAAATCAAGATTACCACTACATTTTTGGCGATATACTCCGCCAGGTAAAAGATGCGTTGGAAGACCTGCAAAACGATGGAAAGACCAGGTGTAGCTGCAACAGGCTGAGGGAATGCCTAATGCATGATAGAAGAAGAAGAAGAACACTATTTTAATTTCAGTACATAGAAGAAAAACCAATACAGTGTGCAGGGTGTGCAGAGTATAATGCACATAATTATGACCTGTTAGTTGTTTCATAAGAAACTGTTTATAAATACTGGATTTCACTTCGTCCACAAAAACATTTCAAAATAATTTTATTTATGTTTTTCTGTTAGCTTGTGAAGTAATATATTAACCATGCACCAAGCTATAATTTTAATTTTCTTTGAACTGCTTTGTTGACATTAATTGTTTGGTATATAGGATGCATATGCATGTACATATGGAGGGCATACATACTTGCTTATGCAAAAGCATGTGCGAATATGTATGCACCCCATATGTACATACATATGTACCCTAGATACCAAACAATTATTGTCAATTATCATAATTTTACTGGCTATCAAGCTGTTGTTTATATAATTAATAAGTCTCGAATGTACAAAGTATTATTCTACTGCTTGTGTAAGATTTTGTGACAAACATTTAACGGTAATATTATAAAATATGATGTTCCGATTTTTCGCTGTATACAGATTCATTTTAGTAAACTTTGCTAAAAGACAACATAGAATTTTTCTTGTTTAGTTGTGCATATTAAATAGAAACATTAAATTATTTCTCTGATATTCAAACAACTTAAGGGAATTCAGCCAGGTAATACTTACAGCGACCACCGATGTTTCGGCGGGAATACACCCCGCCAATTTAAAGGTACAAACTGCAATGGGCATACCTCTGACTTTGGTCATCTTTGGTGGCACTAGTGTTCATTGTGTGTTTCTGTTATCTTTCCTGAATTACTCCAAGAAACCGGGTTTTAAATTTGCCTGTACATTGCCTGTCCATTGCAGTTTGTGCCTTGAAAATGGCGCGGTGTACTCCCGCCGAAATATCGGCTGTCGCTGTAAATATTACCTGGCTGAATTCCCGTAAGTTGTTTGAAAATTGCATACGCCAGGAGAAACTAAGGCCTCACATTTCTTTGATATTTTGTGAAAGTTCTGTTGGCACCTTTTCTATATTAGTAACATATTTTTTTTACTGAAATATATGAGGATAAGACTTCAAGATTTTCATAACTCTAGACAAAGTCAAGTGTAAATATCTTGTTGCCTTTCTCCATTACATATTTTCTCTACTTTGATGCTCTTCATGTGCTATGATGCAGTACAGCTAGGTAATACATTATTATCATATGCTATAAGGAATATTTTTGGATTTTTCACTATTTTCACTCTTCACGTAAAATTTTTTATGTATATATGCGGACTGAAGCTACAAATGAACATTTTTACCAAGGCCAGGATTCGAATCCTGGTCCCCTGCTTGCCAGGCAGATGAGCTAACCAGTGCGCCACTCTAGCACAGTGACTTTGCACAACTGCACCAACTACCCTATCGCACATCCCTCCTCAGTCTAAATTCCTGTTAACGCCTCAGCCCACTTGTTATTCTCCCCTGAGACGTAAAAATTTCTCTGGAACCATATAGTTTCATTTGATAAAATTGTTTTGTGTTTTATCTTTGAAGCTCAACTGGTAGTCATAGTTGTGGGTGCACATATTATGTTGTATTAGGCCCTTATAGCACTGAATGGTTCTATACACACATGTGCAAAATGCAACACACTTCTGGACACTGTTCATTTATTACAATCACTGCTTTTCCATCCTGTATTACACACTAGCTGTCACCCACCGTTGTGCTTGCGTATCAGTAATTCTGTTATGATGGGTGACGGTGAATAAGTAAGCTACTGTCTGTGTAATAACATCACCTGGTTTCACGAGTCTGCCTGTTTGGGTAATCATAGCTCATGATTTGCTCCCCATTCTCTCCCCTCCCGAGCTGTCACAATGGATGATGGATCGGCATGCGCTGCACACAGAATCACTGCTGAATAGTGCATACAAAGAGACATGGGTAGGAGTGCAATTCTATGTATTGTACTATGGAAATAGTGTGGAAGTATGGATAAAGCACATTGAAGATAGTATACACGTCGTATTCATTACTCTGAATCGTATCACGTAGCACATATCAACCAATAAATGAATTTTCACAAATATTATGAAGTTCAAAAGTCAATGCGGCAGTTTCTCACGCGTCTCAACGTTCATGGCGTCGTACATCCTGACCTATGCGTCGTACAATGACATGATCTTGCAGGTACATTCAGTGTAATACGTGAACACTGTCTGCAAAATGTGCTCGACCACAATTAGTAGTAAAGAACTAATAAATTAAAACGTCAGGCAGTCAGCGAGAAGGTAATACGCGATTTTTTTTCCTTTCATCATTTGGTGGAAGCTGTCAGCGAGAAAAGTTTTTTAAAGATCTACAAGTATGTGTCGAGGTCGTTGCAAGTCATTAAGTGGTCTCGTTCTCAAATTTAGGATTAAGAAAATCTGGGTATTCACGCATCGTGGCCTAAGCTTAATTTTCAACCCGATCCACACTCCTTGATAGGTAGGTAATTCTTACCCATACAGCGTTTCTTTCAAGACAGGAAGTGATATATGTACCAAGTTTGGCTCTAGTCGGTCTGGTGATTTCGAAGGAGATGTGGAATATATCAGGTGCGACAATAAAGAAATGAGACTGATGTGAAAAAAAATGTTGCTTACCGTTTTAGTCAAGTTTAGTGTTGTCTCCTTCAAAGTAGTTCCTTTCTCGTTGCACACACTTTCTCCAGCGCTTCTGCCATTGATGATAACATTTCTGGAACTCATCTTCTGTTATATCCTCCAAGCCCCTCGTCACAGCTTTTTGTACATCCTGTGTTATTTGAAAATGGTGTCCCCTGACCGCCGTTTTGACTCTAGGAAATAGAAAAAAGTCGCACGGAGCGATATCTGGTGAATAAGGTGGCTGTGGTAGTACTGATATTTGTTTTGCGGTTAAAAATTGCTGCACTGACAGAGCAGTATGGGATGGCGCATTATCATGGTGCAGAATCCAATTATCAGCAATGTTGGCACGGACACAAAGAACTCTTTTACGAAGTCTTTCTAAATGTTCTTTGTAGTAATATTGGTTAGCAGTATGTCCAGGAGGCACCCGTTCCTTATGAACAGTTCCCTTGGAATCAAAGAAGCACACAAGCATGCATTTGACAAGCGAGCTTCTTTTGGTGTGGGTGATCCCTTTGAGCACCACTGCGAACTTCGGCGTTTTGTCTCGATCACACTGAAAAAAATAACTTTCATCACCAGTGATAACACAGCTCAACAATTCGGGATTCATTTCCGTTTGCTCTAGCCGATCGGCTGCCACATTTTTCCGTGTTTCTCGCTGTTGTGGTGTGAGATTTTTGGGGACCATTTTTGCACAAATCTTTCTGATACCAAGATCTTCAGCTATTATTAGACGAACCATTTCTCGATTGATGTTCAGTTCTTCTGCAGTCATTTTCACGGATAATCTGCGATCAGATACTACGAGTTCATGCAGCCTGGCCAAGTTGATATCTGTCCATGAAGTTGATGGTCGTCCACTGCGGTCTTCAACATTTGTTCTGCCTTCACTAAACATTTTATGCCAATGAAAAACTTGAGCTCTTGACATAACCTCCTCTCCAAAAGCCTTCTGAAGCTTACCGTAAGCTGTCGTCGCGTTTTCACCCAACTACACAAAAAGGAATGGCATACCGTTGCGCAATATTATGCGGTTCCATTTCCGTGAAGAGAGACACAAACACGTGTTAACTTATTACAGCACAACTCACGACTGAGCAGGTGATCGATGTGCCGCTTGGACTAGAAGCAGCTTATAGACCAAGGTCAAAGATGTTGTGCCTACGCAAGCCTGCAGGGTTGCCACATCTTGCAAACAAAATCAGTCCCATTACTTTATTGTCGCACCTTGTACACACACAAATGGTTCAAATGGCTCTGAGGACTATGGGACATAACTGCTGAGGTCATCAGTCCCCTAGAACTTAGAACTACTTGAACCGAACTAACCTAAGGACATCACACACATCCATGCCCGAGGCAGGATTCGAACCTGCGACCGTAGCGGTCTCGCGGGACCAGACTGTAGCGCCTAGAACCGCTCGGCTACTCTGGCCGGCTGTACACACGCATATATACATTTTTATAATAGGTATGGATATATTTTCTTCATGATCCGATTTTTATGAAACAAAGCTTATACGGCGCACAAACTATACTCAAGTTACCTGAGAACACTCCACTAACATTCATCTAGAAGTTTTGGAGATTAGCTTGTTCAAAGAGACAGAAAACAAAGCTTCAGTAAAACTTTAAATCACGAAATCTTTCCTTTTTTCTGCGGTCCAGTTTTTATGAACTTAAGTCTATACGGGCCCCATGGAAAAGTTTACACACCAACACTTGTTTGTTACATTCAAGCTCTGTAGGTGCTAGGTACGATGTTATGTTTGCTTACAGTGTGCCTGTGTGTTCCTTGAGTGCACTGCAACCTGATAATTAATATGTGACAGTCCAAGCAGTGAGTCCCGAGTGAGCGATGGGATTTGCCAATGCACAAAACGCCGACATGCTCGTGGTGTATGGAGAGTATAGGCAGAATGCAATTCGTTCTTGTTCAGTGTATGCGGTAAGATGTCCCAATAGATGTCAACCATCTCGGAAATTATTTAAGCAAGAGGAAGCCGTATGAGTCAGGTAAGCACCCTATGCATTCTCCATCGACCTAGGTTCCATCACTACCACATCTCTTTCCATCAAGAGCTACTTAGAAACGATTATGAGGATCATGTTAACTTTTGTATGTAGGTATTAAGATAGGATACTGCAGATGTAACATGTATCTTATTTAGGGATCAAGGCAATTTACCAATCATGGCCACGTAAACCGCCAAAACGTGTGCTATTGGTCTGTTGACAGTTCTCATTGGCCTCGCCAAGAGGAACGTCACCATCCATGGAGTGTAAACATTTGGTGTGGATAGTAAACCATCAGCTCATAGGCCTTGTTTTTATAGAAGGAAGACTGAAAACGCACAAGTATTGCAGCCTCCTAACAGACCATCTTCCACGGATGCTAGAAGACCTTCCTCTGCAGACTGGAAGGAAACTGTGGTATCAACATGACGGTTGCCAAGCCAATAGCCCACTAAAGCACGTCTTCACAAATTACTTCCTTATCGTTGGACTGGACGCTGGGGACCTGTACCTTGGTTGGGCCATTCTCCAGATGTGACACCTGTAGACTTTTTTCTGTGGAGAAAAGCTGAAAGAAGCTGTCTACGAAGACATACCAACTACACCCGATGGAAATGAAATGAGCGTTTGGCGTCTTTGGCCGGGAGGTCTCTAACAGGGCAGGTCCAGCCACCTGGGTGCAGGTCTTATTACATTCGACGCCACATTGGGCGACCTGCGTCCCGGATTGGGATGAAATGATGATGAAGACAACACAACACCCAGTCCCTGAGTGGAGAAAATCCCCGACCCAGCCAGTAATCGAACCCGGGCCCGTAGAACGGCAATCCGTCTCGATGATCACTCAGCTATCGGGGCGGACACTACACCCGCTGATATGCAACGACATATTATTGCAACGTGCTTCGACATCTCCGCTGAAATGCAGCAATCGTTCCATACCAGACTGGAAGCGTGTATTGCCACTCCAGTGCTCATTTTGAACACAACTTGTGGTGGTCAACTGTCTCGTTATTCGTCAAAATTCACATAACTAGTGTA
Source organism: Schistocerca cancellata (assembly GCF_023864275.1). Classification (NCBI taxonomy): domain Eukaryota; kingdom Metazoa; phylum Arthropoda; class Insecta; order Orthoptera; family Acrididae; genus Schistocerca; species Schistocerca cancellata. The sequence goes on from NC_064627.1 coordinate 441,748,330, forward strand.
TGCACTTGTGCTGTTCTTTAGTGTGTCCTACGACAGGTATTGTACAAGTGTTGGTGTGGGAACTTTTCAAAATACGATATCTCTTAAACAACTTTCACTAAAATCCTGCCACAAACATCGCAGACATTCTAACGTACCCCACTTTTAGTCTGTTAGTGTCAACAGGCATTGTTACATTCAAGAAAGTGTATGTTTGCACAAAAAATACACTTTCTAACTATTACTACAACTGTTGATTGGCTAACATTACTAACTCCTGACTACCAATCCATTCTGTGAAAACCGCACATCAGTAGCACTTTTCATCTCCGCAATATTTTCAGTGCAAGTTTTAGGTGATTCATCCTGTATGAGCGGAGCAGGGACGAACGGGAGATCATTGTAGCGACGATGTAGGTTCTCAAATGTTGAATCCACTGACATGCGACTTTGGCAAAGGGTAGAATTTTACTGTCGTGCGCATGCGAACGAATATCACAGAACCGACGGAGCCGGTCGGCTGTTCACATGCGACTGCCGTGGGCATCCATGGAAAGTGGCTGAAGGATGGTGACAAAATATTGGACTTCCACGCCTCATTCCATAACGTGAAGACCGGCGATTTACCTGCTGTGCAGAGCAGGATAGGCGGCGGTATGTGGCAGATCTGACGACAAACTACAATGCCGGTGCGGTCACAAGTGTTTCGTAGCACCTGTTCAGCGCATATTGTTTAACAATGAGCTCCACAGCATACTGACCCAACGACATCGTCATTACAATTACAATTGGCACGGGATCATCGAGACTGAACCATACATCAAGGGAAACGTTTCTTGTTATACTAAGCCAATGAACGTTTCTGGATACGCCGCTATTCGAGCAAAAGTCTGCTCAGAATATGCGTCGTGCCAAGAATGAAGTATGGAGGCCGCAGTATTATGGTATAGGAGACATTGACCTGGGATTCTATGGGACCTGTAGTGGTGTGAAGGCACCATGACAGCGGTATAAAACGTGAAAATTATTGCGATTTACCTGCATCCCTTCATGTGTTGTGCGTTCTCAAATTGCTATGCTATCTTCCAACAGGATAACAACTGTGCTAGAGTCGGTTGAATAGTGTGGCAGTGTACTCCCGTTAGGATCTTGTTCATATGTTGGACTTTGTCGAACGATAGCTCAGTGACCACAATACACCCTAGTAATTTATTGGAACTGCTTTACCTGTGCATAGATATCTGGTATCACATACCTCCAGAAAAGCTACAAAGGCCTTGTCGATTCCACACAACGCAGAATGGCATCTGTATTGCTTTCCATAGGTCACATTTTTATCTCAATTTAATACACAATGTATGTATACATTTCAAATTTCATTCAGTTTTCTAAATTACGCATTAGTACGTAACTTTAGAAATAGATTACTGCTTGTTTCTGGCTTCAACATTAGGCCTGGTTTGGCGCTCTTCTAAGATTAACGAGTAAGATGTTGGAGTATGCCTGAGAGACAGTTGCTGCTTTGATGCTTGTATGAGAGGTACGTGCTTGGTAGCAGTCCGCGCTGGTCTGGTGCTTTTTATGTGTAGAATGTGACTGTGCAGGTCGATGATTTGAGTCATAACTGGTCGCACTGTGACCAATGATGCCCAATGCGACTACGGAACATCGTTACAAGCACAGGACTGCATTTTGCACTACTGCTCAAAAAGAAAATTCATGGGTGATCGTAAAGACTAAGACTTCGCAGACGTAACACCCGCGGCAATCAATTGGCTTGAGTCTTTGGCTATCCAACTACCCATCCGTCAACTTGCTTTTATCCGCTAAATAAACGTTAATAGTAGCTACTCTGGATGCATTCTGATCAAATTTTCATATAAGCCGTGCTTAATTACTGCTATAGCGTTAGAAACATAAAATATACATGCAAGTTTAGCCATTTAGTTTCTCAAGAATTGTACAGCAAATACAGACAACATGGCCACACAAATGAAGGATTTAGTCGTTTACAGTTGTCAATATTATTTTTTATACAAGATACTTTAATCTCAGTAGCTATCTGCGTTTGTGACTAATTGAATTTCTGAAAGACTACGTGAAGATCGGAATTCGCAATGTCTTTACGTGTTCATTTTATGTTTTTGACACGTGTACTTAGAGCAAGTTCCGCTTCGACACAAAGTGTATTTATAGTCCAAAAGCGAGGCGTATACACAGACGGAAAAAAGTCGCAATAGCAAGAACGAGCTTTGCAAGATAAACGAAAGTTGGTAGGAGTGTTTCTACATCTGAAAGATGAGTTCTATTCAAATTTCGACCCACATAAGGGTAGCGCCAGTAGCACCACCATGAAGATGTATATCAGGCTTGCTGTAAAGGTCGCGAGCGTTAGTGATTCGACATAGTGAGTTGATGTTATTCAATAATGTCTTTCAGACAACGAAGACGCCATTATCAGCAGCTCACTGAGTTTGAATGCGGTCGTGAAATAGGGCTACGAGATGTTGGGTGTTCCTTCCGCGATATTGCAGAAAGACTTGGCAGGAAGGTAGCCACGGTACATGACTGCTGACGGCGATGGTCGCGGGAAGGTACTGTCGCAAGAAGATCTGGCTTCGGACTTTTGCACATGGCTGTGGCGCATCGTACTGTGTCTGCAGTCACTGTAGCAGCAATTAGAGCAGCGGTTGGCACCACAGTGACACAACGAACTGTTAAAATTCGGCTACATCAAGGACAATTCCGAGTCAGACATCCTTTAGTGTGCATCCCACTGACGCCAAACCACCGCCGTTTGCGACTTCAGTCGCGTCAAATGAAAGCTCACTGGAGGGCGGTGTGCAGGTCTGTTATGTTTTCTGATAAAATCTGGCTCTGCCTCGGTGCCGGCCATATGTTGGTTAGAAGGAGGCCAAGTGAGCGCCAGCAATCAATCTTTCTGCAGACTAGACTCACTGGATCTACACCTGCAGTTATGGTCGGGGATGCGATTTCATGACAGCAGGAGCACTCTCGTGGTTATTCCATGCACCCTGACCACAAATTTGTACGTTAGTCGTGATTCAACCTGTTGTACTGCCATTCATGAACAGCATTCCAGGGATAACGCTCGTTCACACACCGCCCAAAATGATCTACCGCGTATCGATACGTTATGTTGGCCCACTCGATCACCAGATCTGCCTCCAATTAAGAAAGTATGGCACATCATAGGACGACAACACCAGCGTCATCCACAATCAGCATTATTGACCGACCAAGTGCAACAGCATGGTGTTACGAAGAACTCCGATTCTCGATTCAGCTCTACAGTAAGAGACTACTAGCGCCATACGCTGTTCCTTTTGATAGTTCCTTAAATCTACGAGGGTTGGAACTTTAATAGTGAAGTACAAAATGTTTTGTTTTGTAGGGCGCGCAACCACAGCCAAACTTCGACATTTTTTCAAAGAAAAATCCGCACTGGCTGTATAAATGATTTTTATTAACTCCGCCATTGCCGGTCCCAAGCCCGGATCCTCATCTTACAAGTGATGAGGGAGGAGGAGGGGGAGGAGTAACAACCTCGTAAAAAAACCTGGGTCCATCTGGCTCCGGATGGTAGCACCCTGTGAGGGCCCCTGCCTAGGGTTACGGGTGAAAACCGGTCGGATGAGGAATTTTTAACTCCCAACGGCTGAGAGAGCGGAGGAACCAAAAATCTATAACTCCAAGCGTCTGTACCCAGATTGGGCGGCTTGTGGGCAGCGTCTGTTCCTCATGTTAGAGGCGGCTGTTTCAAGAAAACCTTCTAACGCTAACAACGTTAGTCGTATTCCTGGTAGGTTACGCAAGTAATCTCCCCAACTTTGAAGAATTTCAACAGTTACAATCTTAACGCATGATGGAAATGTCTTTCAATAACGAAACTACCCCAGGTGGCCAATCCACCGTAGGCAACGACGCAAGCAGACCCATGGATTCTGTGGAGTCTGCAACACCATGGAAATCCAACAAGATTAAACCCAGAAAAATCTTCAACATAGCAACTCTCAACATAAACTCCCTTCTCAAAGTGGGAAAACTTAAGCACCTTACAGACCAGTTACACACGGAAGGCATACAAATTGTGGCGCTACAAGAAACTCGCTTCACTGATGAAAACACATTTGAATCAAACAAATTCAGAATATTTAAAGGAAAACCTGGAAAAATTGTAATGAAGAAATGCCCTCAGCTTGGCACAGCTTTTGCTGTAAACACAAAAATTCTGAACTCTGTCGAACATTTTTGGTCAACATCATCGAGAACATCTTTCCTCACTTTTCGATGTGCAAATAAAAAATACACATTAATTAATGTTCACGCTCCCACAAATGACAAAAATAATGCTAAAAATAGGGAAGAAACAGATGAATTCTGGGAAAACCTTAAGGATCATACACTCCTGGAAATTGAAATAAGAACACCGTGAATTCATTGTCCCAGGAAGGGGATACTTTATTGACACATTCCTGGGGTCAGATACATCACATGATCACACTGACAGAACCACAGGCACATAGACACAGGCAACAGAGCATGCACAATGTCGGCACTAGTACAGTGTATATCCACCTTTCGCAGCAATGCAGGCTGCTATTCTCCCATGGAGACGATCGTAGAGATGCTGGATGTAGTCCTGTGGAACGGCTTGCCATGCCATTTCCACCTGGCGCCTCAGTTGGACCAGCGTTCGTGCTGGACGTGCAGACCGCGTGAGACGACGCTTCATCCAGTCCCAAACATGCTCAATGGGGGACAGATCCGGAGATCTTGCTGGCCAGGGTAGTTGACTTACACCTTCTAGAGCACGTTGGGTGGCACGGGATACATGCGGACGTGCATTGTCCTGTTGGAACAGCAAGTTCCCTTGCCGGTCTAGGAATGGTAGAACGATGGGTTCGATGACGGTTTGGATGTACCGTGCACTATTCAGTGTCCCCTCGACGATCACCAGTGGTGTACGGCCAGTGTAGGAGATCGCTCCCCACACCATGATGCCGGGTGTTGGCCCTGTGTGCCTCGGTCGTATGCAGTCCTGATTGTGGCGCTCACCTGCACGGCGCCAAACACGCATACGACCATCATTGGCACCAAGGCAGAAGCGACTCTCATCGCTGAAGACGACACGTCTCCATTCGTCCCTCCATTCACGCCTGTCGCGACACCACTGGAGGCGGGCTGCACGATGTTGGGGCGTGAGCGGAAGACGGCCTAACGGTGTGCGGGACCGTAGCCCAGCTTCATGGAGACGGTTGCGAATGGTCCTCGCCGATACCCCAGGAGCAACAGTGTTCCTAATTTGCTGGGAAGTGGCGGTGCGGTCCCCTACGGCACTGCGTAGGATCCTACGGTCTTGGCGTGCATCCGTGCGTCGCTGCGGTCCGGTCCCAGGTCGACGGGCACGTGCACCTTCCGCCGAGCACTGGCGACAACATCGATGTACTGTGGAGACCTCACGCCCCACGTGTTGAGCAATTCGGCGGTACGTCCACCCGGCCTCCCGCATGCCCACTATACGCCCTCGCTCAAAGTCCGTCAACTGCACATACGGTTCACGTCCACGCTGTCGCGGCATGCTACCAGTGTTAAAGACTGCGATGGAGCTCCGTATGCCACGGCATACTGGCTGACATTGACGGCGGCGGTGCACAAATGCTGCGCAGCTAGCGCCATTCGACGGCCAACACCGCGGTTCCTGGTGTGTCCGCTGTGCCGTGCGTGTGATCATTGCTTGTACAGCCCTCTCGCAGTGTCCGGAGCAAGTATGGTGGGTCTGACACACAGGTGTCAATGTGTTCTTTTTTCCATTTGCAGGAGTGTATATCAGAAATCCCAGAAAACAATGCAAAAATACTTCTAGGAGATTTTAACGCTCAGATTGGAAAAGAAAAGAAATTCCGCGATATTGTCGGCAACTTTCCCGCACACAAACGAACCAACAAAAATGGAGAAAGGTTAATTATGCTCTGTAAGCAGTTTAAACTCAAGCTAATGTCAACACGTTTTAAACATCTTCCCAGAAAACAAAAAACCTGGGTATCTCCGATAAAGAGTATCGGAGAATTTCAAATAGATCATGTTGCCATCTCCTCCAAATGTGAAAAAGAAATATTGAACATACGTGTCCGAAAATCTCTAAACCTCGACTCCGATCACTATCTCACGAAAATAAAAACTAAACTGATCCCACAAAACAAACAGAAAAGCAGAAACGGTGAATATAAAAACAGAAATAAAATAAATTTTGATCTTACAACCCTGAGAAATTACAACCTTAAGTCCAACTCTAACCTCAAGGATTTTCAGAAAAAACCAAAGACATTCTCCCCTTCACAAAACCTCCAAGAATTTCAGAACAACTTGATTGAGGCAACAGAAACAACCTTTCCAAAAAAGAGCAAACCGAGACACCCGTGGTGGGACAGCAACTGTAATGAAGTTCTGCATGAAAGACTTAAAGCCTGGAAAAAGTGGAACTCACATAAAACTGAAAACAACCTCGATGAATTTAAGCAAGCCAGAAAGAATGCCTCGAACACTATTCGCAACACCAAGAGACAATATGAAAAACAACAACTGGACTCAATCGAAGAGAATTTCAAGAAATGCAATACGGCAGCTTGGTACAAAACATTCAACCAGAAACTCCGAGGATACCAGTCCCCTTGCCTAAACCTTATGAGAAATAATAAGACTCTCGCCACCAACAATACTGAAAACTGTGAAATCCTGTCTGAATATTTTGAGACACTCCTAAACTGCCAAACACCCATCCAGACTCTCAGTTTTACGCAACCATAAACATTACCAACATATTCAACACCTCCGACACGAGAGGAAATCACAAACATAATCAAAAATCTCAAAAACAGGAAAGCATGTGGAGAAGACACAATTACAGCAGAAATGCTCAAGCTTGGGGGAGAAACATCAGTAGAAGCACTACACAAAGAACTTGAACAAGTATGGGAAACCAAGAAAATCCCAAGTCACTGGAAAACTGCCCTAATTCACCCTTTGTTTAAAAAAGGTGACAAAAGGGATGTTAACAACTATCGTGGAATATCGCTTCTCCCAGTACCATACAAAATTCTATCAAAAGCCCTGCTCAATCATGTATCACCAATTATAGAGGGAAAACTTGGAGAATATCAAGCTGGCTTCAGACCAGGAAGATCCTGCGCCGAACAAATTTTTAACCTCAAAACAACAATGAACTATTTATCTACAAGGAGCAAGAAATATTTCATAACATTCATTGATTTCAAAAAAGCTTATGACTCAATCGATAGGGACACACTCATCAAAACACTTCGAGAATATGAAATAGGTGAAACAACAATCACCATAATCAAAGAAACATTAACAAATACAACATCAAAAGTAAAATTCCAAGGAGAAATTTCACGGCATTTCGAGGTCAAAACCGGCGTTAGACAAGGAGATGCGCTGTCCCCGGTACTCTTCAACTGTGTTCTGGATAAAGTCATAGCGGAATGGAGAAAACTCACGCAAAAACATGGAGTTGAGAAAGTCCAAATTAGAGGGAAGTGCTACAAAGCCATTGAAACCAACTGTTTTGCCTTCGCTGACGATCTTGCCTGTTTAGCTTACACACAAAAAGACACAATAAAACAAATAGAATTACTTAAAGAAACTGCTGAAAAAGCAGGCTTGCAAATTTCATTTGAAAAGACAGAAATCATTATAAATATCAAAAATCCACCAAAGAAAATAACTACGAAATACGGGAAAATACAGGTATCTAAACATTTTAAATATCTTGGTGAACTAATTCAGCCTGTGGCAGAAGGTCATCCAGGCTGCAGGGCTAGAATACAAAAACTAGAGACAGCAACTCACTACTGCAGACAAATGTATTCAAAAAAATGTATATCCAAAAACATTAAACTCAGACACTACCAGACTGTCATTAGACCGCAGATACTATATGCATCAGAAACACTGGCAAATTTTACATATGCAGAACAGATAGAAAATCGTGAAAGAAGAATTGTGAGGACAATTCTTGGACACAGGAAAATAACAGATGATCAAGGCAAGCCTGTATACAGACTCAAAAACAACAAAGAAGTGTATACGAAGTGCAGCAAAATTACAGACGAAATTAGAAAAAGAAGATGCTCCTTTTATGCTCACATCATGAGGATGAACCCGAATATGCTTACAAAACAAATATTTTCGTACATCGCAAATCTAAAAAATAAAAATTTATGGTTTATCAACACAGAAAGAGATCTAAAAGAAATGGACATAGATCAGGAAACAATATTTAACAGAAACCTTTGTAGAAAAAAACTGAATTCATTCACGGGTTTCGGTGTGAAAATTAAGAAGACTTGTGGAACTAAATGGTCTGAAGAGAGAAAAGCCGCCTTCAGCGCAAGAATGAAAGAAGTGTGGACTGAGAGAAAGAAGACTTCCCAGAAGCGCAAGAAATAACTGTTTTCACGGTCTTTAACGGCCAAATTTGTATAATAATAATAATAATAATGATTTTTATTAAATCTGCGACCGGTTTCGCACCACTTATTGGTGCATCCTCAGGCAGTATACGCTATTTATAACATAGTAACGTTGAACATTGCCCTGTAGCCACTCCCCACCTTTCACGTCCAAATACCGTCATCTGGTGAAAGCGGTAGTTAAAATTTAAAAATCTTTTTTAAAAATTTTTTAAATGATGGGAGCGGCAATGACCGTGCGAGTTGAGAGGAGCCGCGCAGCAGCGGACATGGCCTGCCGGCTGGCCAAAACCCAAACCCTGGGTTTGGGTTAAGAAATTACACATGTTTTCTGATATAAGCCCGCCTCTCAACACTCCATCGCAGATGTCTTGTCACGTCTTCCCTCGGACCCTGATCCCGAGTTCAACCAGCAGGAAATCCTGTGCTTTCACATTGATACAGCCTGCCAAGATAAACTGGACGGATTTCCCATCACAGCTGCACAGGTCGCCTCTGACACACGCCAGAACCCCATCCTGTGGCAGATTCTTCGGTATGTGACCCATGGCTGGCCCACCTATCTGACTCGTTGGCTGAAAACTGAATTCCGCCCCTGGCGGCACCTCTCACACAGGCACTTACCAGTTGTGACGGATGTCCTTCTGTAGGCCATAGAGCCTTACACCCATTGGGTGATCATCCCACCTGATTTGCGCCACCGTGTCCTATGATTGCTGCACCCTCGACATTGGGGGATGTCTTGTTTGAAGGCATTGGCTTGTCAGCATGTGTACTGGCCCAGCATCGATGGCACCATCAAACACTTGGTCTGTGGGTACACTGTGTGTGCACGTCACCAGGCACAATCATTTGCACCCTGGCCCAAGCCTCACCGGCCCTGGGACCAAATCCATCTCGATTTTGCCGGCCCATTCTTTGGATTGGTGTGATTAGTCATGTGGAGCACATGGCGTGCACCATGACTGTGTCACACTCACGGCCTTGGCTAATGTTCTCACCATTGAAGGCCTGCCTCCTACCTTGGTCTCCAATAATGGCCCCCAATGCATGGCAGCCTCCTTCCATGCATTCTTTCAGGCCATTGGTATCAAACACAACCGCACCCCTCCATTCTGTCTGCTCTCCAGTGGCACAGCAGAACGACTGGTCAGGACATTTAAACAACAGCCGACAAAAGCGGTCGAATCCTCTGCCACCACGTTGGCCCTTACCTTATTCCTGAGTACTTATGGCACTACGCCGATTGATGGTCATAGTCTGGCCGAACTCCTTCATGGGTGGCAACCATGGACCCTGCTCCATCTGCTGATGCTGTCGCCTTCGAAGCCCCACTTCCAATCCTCTCAGCACTACACTCAGAGCACAGCCATGTGGGCCCACTCTTATGGGGGCCAGGCTGCTTGGACTCTCACCATAGTAGTCGCGACCGATGGGTGGCACGTGACATTGATACAGACACAGAAGGGGATTGAGCGCTGCCACCATAACCAAGTCTGGCCTCATACCCCTTAGTGGCACCTCAAGTCCCCCAACCCCCCGCCTCCTTCTGGTGTGCATGAGGCCCTCGAGTCGGCTCCATTCCCTTCAGCCAATGGCTCCCCATAGGCATGCCTGGACACCTTCCCAAGTCCACAAGAATGACCTGCCCTTCGGTGACGTCTTGATGGATTCCACGGACTGCCCTCCCAACCCACCGCCTGGCGGTCGATGACACAGGATCTCCTTCCATTCCCTCCTTTCGCCCACCAAGGCACCGTCTGTGGTGTTTCCGCCCATACGCACAGGTTTCGCGGGGCATGGACCTAGTGTCGGAATGCGCGGAAGTTGAACGCGCACTAGAGGGTATGGACCTGGAAACCCACTAAGGGTCTCTGTGCTGCGGCGCGCGCTTGCTCAGCGAGCCTCGCCGTGCGAGTGCTCCTCTCTCCGTACCACGAGAAGTCCGCGATCAGTCACGTTCCCCGCGGGCATGTATCTAGGCGGCCGCGCGACGCTGCCCCAACAGTCTGGTACTCGCCGTAGCTCGTGTGTGCATCTCGGCCGTATTGTGCTCCAGTTCCGTGTGATGAGTACATACTGCCGTTGTTTGGAGTGTTCCCGCATTGTTGTTGCCTCTCCGTGTTTATCACTTCAGATCTTGCTTGTTTGCCTCATGCTGTGTCCTGGTCGGTCGTAGTGTCTGTCCTGTCTGTTCGTTGTTAGCGATAGCTCCAGTGGCTCCCCCGCCTGGTGGCTTCACGTCTCCATTCTGTGCCGTGCATCACTCGCCGGTCGCTCGCGGCTATAACAGTGGACGCCAGTCAGTCGTGGCACCCACTCGCATATTTTTCCCACAAGTTTTCGCCATCGCAACAAAGATGGAGTACCTATGGCGAGAGCTCTTGGCTGTTTATGACGCAATCAGTTATTTCTGACTGTAGATAGAAACAAGAGAGTTCGTCGTATAAACGGATCATAAGTTGTTGTCTTTTGCATTCATCAGGAACAGTACCTCCTGCTCTCCACGTTAAGATAACCACTTGGAATTTATTAGCCAATTCAGCACTGACATTCATCACATTTCAGAAATTAACGACATTGCGGTGGGCTGTTTGTCTCAAGTCGCCAGTCCATGGACATTACGGTGCTCGCCAAGGCTCAACAAGAGGATTCCACGTTAAGCACCATGCTGCACCACGACACTGCAGTGCTAAAGTTGCTATTAGTCGACGTTCCTGTAGGAGACAATCAACTATACTGTGAAGTAGCACATGGATGATCTCATTCCGTTACACCAGCCACCTTCTGGAGACAATTGATCGACATTCTGCATAATTTCTGTCGTCCCATAGTTCAACCAACATTCAGGCTGGCGTCACAGGGTTTTGTGTGGTCAGAAATGCAACAGACCTGCTGTGAGTGGATACGAGCAAGCCAACAATGCCAACGCTGTAAGATCTCCTGACACGTGCAAGTGTCAATAGATGATTTTCCAGACGTATCCTCACGTTTTGCCCACTTTCACCTCAATGTGGTGGGAACGCACCCCCCACTGGAGAGCCAGCGATATCCACTAATTATGATAGACAGGTAGGCCTACACATATTGGCCAGAGGCAGTTATGGCTGATAACATATCGGCAGAAACCCTAGCCTCCACTTTTAAATCAATGTGTTTAGGCTGCCCATTGCACATAACCACCGATAGGGGCCGACAGTTTGAATCGGACTTATTCGCCCAGCTGGCTACATATACCATAAAACAAGTTATCATTGAGCCAGAAATGAAATGAGTGAATAACGGCATCGAACACTGAGGACAGCGCTCATGTGCGAAGAAATTTCTTGCACGTCTGCAGTTCCCATAGTTTTGCTCGGCCTATGAACCACCTATAAACTTGACATAAACTAATCTGCAGTGGAGCTGGTTAATGGCGAGACACCGAGCCTGCCCAGAGAGCTCGTTGACTCCAACCCTCTTACAAATGCAACACAGGATCAATCAGAGTTGCTGAGTCGTTTGCGGGAGCGTATCAACCTGCTAAAACCTTCCAACGCCTCAAGGCACGGTTCTCCATCAACTTTTCTGGACGGTGATCTCGAGAACAGCTCGCTTGTAATGCTGCGAACAGACTGCGACAAGCCGCGACTCCAGCCTCCATATACTGGACCATACCGCGCTCTACGCAGAAGCACACAGACTCTGGACAGCAGTGAACGGGAACCAACTACCGCGTCACTTAATCGTGAGAAGCCCTCTTGTGTCTTCCAACAAGCGTCCCCTACTACTTTGCCGTCAAGAGCCCAACGTCAAGCAGATCCAACGCCCCAAATTGCATCACAGACGTCATACCAGTCGACCCGCTACGGACGACACGTGCGCTTTCCGACCCGCTTCTGACACTGACGCTCAACTTCCATGAAGTGGGCTGATGGAGCCAACGCTACATGCGTCGATTGTCGTAGTCGTGCACGTTATCATTGTTCGCGCTATCCAGCGACGTTGTTGCAGTGAAGTGGTACATTGTCTGTGGAGTTGTGACATACGTTAGCAAATGAATCACGGAAACCGTTGAGTTCCGCGTTTGTCACCAGCAGCACTGTGCTTTCTATGGTTCAAATGGCTCTAAGCACTATGGGACTTAACACCTGAGGTCATCAGTCCCCTAGAACTACTTAAACCTAACTAACCTAAGGACATCACACACATCCATGCCCGAGGCAGGATTCGAACCTGCGACCGTAGCAGCAGAGCAGTTCCGGACTGAAGTGCCTAGAACCGTTCGGATACAGCGGCCGGCAGCTTTTTATGTTTTATATGCTTTCTATTTACTCTTTGGAATGTTAATTCTCTAACCTTTTTGTATTTTTTTTGTATGATTTTGGAGTCGCTCTTAGCAACTAAGCCTGGTTATCTCTCTAATTGATTGATGTTACAGCAAAGTAGCGTCCAATATATTTTCGATGTATGTAACTGAACATTAATTCAATTATAGCAGCTGCAGGAACAACTATTCCATCAAGGTCAAGATCAATACTATAGTCCAGAAAACATTAAAATCCGATAAACGAATAGCGCTACTAGTACTTTTAAGTAATTCTTTCACTGTATTCGTTGGCCATCGGCGAAATTTACAGCGGTCGGTTATCCGCTTTGAGTATACGTCTACTCTTTGTGGCCTCGGAGATTAAGCATAGCTGGCTACTTCCAGCAGTCACAGTTGGCGGCATCTTTCTCCTTCCATCTGTCTACAACATATTTTACACGAATTTCTACATCCAGGAAAATAAAAATACGACATACCTCGTTCAATCACATACAATTAATCATTTTCAACTTACCGTTGATACGTAAAAATGTTTGGGTGACAGTTTTTTCTCGTGACGAACGCCGCGAAAATTATGGTACGTTACAGCTTCCGACGGCAAAAGGACAAAAGACAAATAGGACGAATACTCAAGACGAACAACCATGTGTCATGAGGAGAGCAATGTTGAACTTGAAACTACACTCCTGGAAATTGAAATAAGAACACCGTGAATTCATTGTCCCAGGAAGGGGAAACTTTATTGACACATTCCTGGGGTCAGATACATCACACGATCACACTGACAGAACCACAGGCACATAGACACAGGCAACAGAGCATGCACAATGTCGGCACTAGTACAGTGTATATCCACCTTTCGCAGCAATGCAGGCTGCTATTCTCCCATGGAGACGATCGTAGAGATGCTGGATGTAGTCCTGTGGAACGGCTTGCCATGCCATTTCCACCTGGCGCCTCAGTTGGACCAGCGTTCGTGCTGGACGTGCAGACCGCGTGAGACGACGCTTCATCCAGTCCCAAACATGCTCAATGGGGGACAGATCCGGAGATCTTGCTGGCCAGGGTAGTTGACTTACACCTTCTAGAGCACGTTGGGTGGCACGGGATACATGCGGACGTGCATTGTCCTGTTGGAACAGCAAGTTCCCTTGCCGGTCTAGGAATGGTAGAACGATGGGTCGATGACGGTTTGGATGTACCGTGCACTATTCAGTGTCCCCTCGACGATCACCAGTGGTGTACGGCCAGTGTAGGAGATCGCTCCCCACACCATGATGCCGGGTGTTGGCCCTGTGTGCCTCGGTCGTATGCAGTCCTGATTGTGGCGCTCACCTGCACGGCGCCAAACACGCATACGACCATCATTGGCACCAAGGCAGAAGCGACTCTCATCGCTGAAGACGACACGTCTCCATTCGTCCCTCCATTCACACCTGTCGCGACACCACTGGAGGCGGGCTGCACGATGTTGGGGCGTGAGCGGAAGACGGCCTAACGGTGTGCGGGACCGTAGCCCAGCTTCATGGAGACGGTTGCGAATGGTCCTCGCCGATACCCCAGGAGCAACAGTGTCCCTAATTTGCTGGGAAGTGGCGGTGCGGTCGCCTACGGCACTGCGTAGGATCCTACGGTCTTGGCGTGCATCCGTGCGTCGCTGCGGTCCGGTCCCAGGTCGACGGGCACGTGCACCTTCCGCCGACCACTGGCGACAACATCGATGTACTGTGGAGACCTCACGCCCCACGTGTTGAGCAATTCGGCGGTACGTCCACCCGGCCTCCCGCATGCCCACTATACGCCCTCGCTCAAAGTCCGTCAACTGCACATACGGTTCACGTCCACGCTGTCGCGGCATGCTACCAGTGTTAAAGACTGCGATGGAGCTCCGTATGCCACGGCAAACTGGCTGACACTGACGGCGGCGGTGCACAAATGCTGCGCAGCTAGCGCCATTCGACGGCCAACACCGCGGTTCCTGGTGTGTCCGCTGTGCCGTGCGTGTGATCATTGCTTGTACAGCCCTCTCGCAGTGTCCGGAGCAAGTATGGTGAGTCTGACACACCGGTGTCAATGTGTTCTTTTTTCCATTTCCAGGAGTGTATCTGTCTACCTCATAGTATGAAGGCTTTCACGACCGGATGACATATCTTCTGGTAAACCTTCCGGGACCACGACCTTACATCCCGGAAGGTTTACCAGAAGATATATCTGTCTACCTACCGGAAAATGCTTCCTCAAGAGTTTACAGCTTACAGCTCATACATAACCTGTGTTGGCCAGACCCGACAGAAAAGAAAAAAGAAAAGACAATAACAGCAAAGACTTTCAAGAAGTGTAAGTGGAAAATGATCAAGATGCTTTTTTATTCCAGTCTCTGATCACAAATGAATTCTTTAGACGATGATTGGTTTCAGTCTGTAATGACCATCTTCAGATCTAAAATATATAAATATATACATCTAGTGAGCAGTGTGTCTTTTAACATAAAACAGCAATATGTATCACAATATATTATCATACACCAGAGAAATGTACAGAGAAAATATGGTATAACGTACCTTTTTTACACCATGTTCTAAAGTGATACGGCCATAATGGCATAGTCAAAACATATAAATATAATGAGCATAGCATCGTCACATAGATTTAAAGTATGGTGCAGAATAGGCCACATCGTCCACATAGTGATTATTGCCAACTAGCTACTGAGGTACAGTAGCACCAGAAACCTGTTTGCCGACACCCTCACTAGATGTAGTCACTGTGGGCTTGCTTATATGTAGTCATCATTTACACAAAAACATAATCTGATAAAAGCACATTAGATAAAATGCATGTAGCAGACTTATTAAAATTAACGACTATCATAGAAACCAATTGTGATGCATTAAAAGATGAATGCAGTTACCCATTTTGCTTATTGCTTGTATGTTGTTTGAAAGTTTTTTGTGAGAGACATGTCACGATGTATGTAAAGCCCTCCATTGGTTAAGTTCTTACGATCGGTGCGCGCCTACGTAAGACCCTAGCGGCCGACCCAACAGAGGGCGCTGTTGATTGATCTGTCTCTTTTTCAGCTGTCATATAGACATTTTATCTTTCATAAGCAATTTATGGGTTGCCACTGGCAATGTATTACGCTATATTAACTGTTGACCGTAAATTCACCATAAAAAAAGAGTCGGACCTATACTCTTCATGCCGTCCGGAATGGCCGTGCGGTTCTAGGCGCTACAGTCTGGAACCGAGCGACTGCTACGGTCGCAGGTTCGAACCCTGCCTCGGGCATGGATGTGTGTGATGTCCTTAGGTTAGTTAGGTTTAAGTAGTTCTAAGTTCTAGGCGACTGATGACCTCAGAAGTTAAGTCGCATAGTGCTCAGAGCCATTTGAAACATTTTATACTCTTCATATATTTTCTTTTAATAATTTTACATGGGTAACTGCATTCATCTTTTAATGTATCACAATTGGTTTCTATGATAGTCATTAATTTTAATAAGTCTGCTACATGCATTTTATCTAACGTGCTTTAATCAGATTATGTTTTTGCGTAAATGATGACTACATATAAGCAAGCCCACAGTAACTACATCTAGGGAGGGTGTCGGCAAACAGGTTTCTGGTGCTACTGTACCTCAGTAGCTAGTTGGCAATAATCACTATGTGGACGATGTGGCCTATTCTGCACCATATTTTAAATCTATGTGACGATGCTATGCTCATTATATTTATATGTTTTGACTATGCCACTGTGGCCGTATCACTTTAGAACATGGTGTAAAAAAGGTACGTTATACCATATATTATCTGTACATTTCCCTGGTGTATGGTAATATATTGTGATACATATTGCTGTTTTATGTTAAAAGACACACTGCTCACTAGATGTATATATTTATATATTTTATATCTGAAGATGGTCATCGTCTAAAGAATTCATTTGTGATCAGAGACTGGAATAAAAAAGCATTTTACAGTATTGGATCACTGTCTGTACACGCGATTATGTCGCAGTTGGTGAAAATGATCAAGATACCGTGAACGTTACAGGTAACCACCTCGGAACAGTATACGAGAACAGGACAAATAATAACCACTCTTAAAAATACTTCACGTTGAAAAATAGCGGTGTTGGCATCTTTATCACTCAAACCAGGATGTCCTCCTGATGGAGGGCATGACGGAAGGACAAAGTGAAAGAGGAACCCTCGACTGGATGGCACCAGAGGTGGGAGAAGCTGCAAGAAGGAGAGGGCAGAAAGGGCACCACCCATAGTGGGCAGCCACACCGCCTGCTCCCTGCAAACAGCACACCATGCTGGCGCCACAGGTGAAACATGTGTATAGCGAATTCCGCAGAAACGCCGTGACCCGCTTTCGCGAGACCGCGCGACGCCCACATTGCTCGCCGAGTGCGCGGTGGAGCGAGTTTTCTGGCTTAAGCGAATTTTGCGTTGGGGACAAGGCGGGATTCATATTTTATACGGCTCTGCGTCTGACACAGAGTGCCTCGGAGCTCAGAACGACCTGCCTCTCTCGTGGCGCTCCTGCATGTCTTGCACGCGCGAATGCACGGTAAGACGACACGTTCGTCAGCAAGAGCCCGTTATGCCCCAATCCTCCTCCCCACCCCGGCTTGATTATTTCAAACTACAATGTGATCCAAAATACTTGCTGCAGATTTATCTGTCGTATAATACCGAAAGATCAAAAACTGGCAACGGTAATGAATTGTTAGGACAAGTAAAGTATTCTGACCAATGAGGACGTGACACTACATATAAAAATGGTAGACACACAGAGAAGAAACTAGCAAAATTATCAAATTTATGTGGGAATATAGTAACTTGAAAACAAAACACGAAGAGAGACACGATTGGAGTTTTACAGGACCATGCCAGTCCACCCTATTGCTTGGAAGTGAGTCACGAGTCACAAACGAACAGCAAGAAAACAAAACTCGGGAGGTAGAAATTACATTCCATGGAGCAGTAAAGGAATGGTGACATTACTAACGAATTGAACATTTATAAATTAGGAAATCGCATGAATGGAAAAAGAACATCATGAAATGAACACATTAACAGGTTGTGTAGCCTTAGATATTTACCTCTCAAAATAGTAAGATGCAAGCCTAAAGAAAGAAGAACTCGAGGAAGACCGAGGCAAAGATGAGTAGCTCAGCAACCGTATATCTAACAGTTAATGTGCAGAAGAAAAAGTAATAGAACTTTCCTTCATTTATCTCGCTGTTCTAGTTCATTATAACGAAAAATGCGCTGTTTGTGGAACAAACATAAAACTGCTGTATATGAATCTGTTATCATAAACTTTACATTTGATTTAAATTTGTCTGCAGCTCACGACCTTATAATCACCTTCCAACCGAAATTAAACGTCGCGCTACTCTTCAAGTCAGCGTGACACCATTACCAAAATCTCGAGAGGCAATGTTATCATACTTCAGCCAATTGGACTCAGAAGCAGGCAATACAAAAACACATTTGATTGCAAGCTGTTCTTGGTTAGAGAAAGGTATTGGAACCAAAGATGCAGGTTTCAATTCTAGAAATGATAAGCAGAGGGCTGAAATTAACCCGAAAAAAATAGATCATAGGAGAAGCCGGGACACTAACAGGTTTTTGATAAGACGATGTTTAGATACTTCGACGCAGTGACCGCTATGTTAAACGAAAGTGTCGAGGACAAGTGAATGCGTTGAAGCAAAAATTAATTAAGGTTAAACAAACTACCATAGGTACAGCAAAAGTTTTAAAAAAAAGTTGTCAATCAGGAAACGTTCATCATTGTTAACGAAACAATGTAAAGGAATAAATGTGACATCGGTAGTACAACCAGGAGGAGGTAAAAACAACGCTAAAAGAGAATGGACAAGTTAACTGGAAAAGATGAAGTCGATTGAAAAACAGGTGTTGCGAAGAGGGAAATTAAACGAGATTTAGAGGATATAGTAAGTTCTGACCCACTTTCTTTGCATAACGTGACCAAGATTATTGACCTCACTATGACGTCATGAGCCACGTCTCCCGATTCTTGACGTCATCAAGCTCATGTCGACTTGTGTGACTTCCAACCAGCGTAATATGACATACATGCTGATAAGCCATCGGCAAGACTGAACTCGATTAAGTGTTTTACTTATTCCGACAAGCTTCACATCTAATCGGCGTAATATTTTAGTACCACGTGGAGAGAATTTGATATTTTATTGTATTCTCTGTCTTACGTCGCGTATGCGAAAGTGGTGAAAGTATCATCGCGGTGCAAATGTTGTGTTACTTTGTCAACAGCTTGTAGCGACCACATGTTTACTCCGCATATTTTTTGAAATGTAATGCAAAATTGTGTTTGTTTTCCCTAGGCTCACGACAACCTACAAGAGCTATGCATTGTTTTATTCATTAAAATCTACGACGATAATATTGACACTCAAAGATATACTGGCTGCAAGTGGCAGCACCGATGCTAAAAAGAGACTCATCTTGATGAATAAACGGCGAATATAATCAGCGTCAAAGACAACAAAAGAGGAAAAGGTAATTTATTCTTTTAAAAATCCGACATATCACACTGGACATTATATACGTTTTTTATCAGCAAGATTTACATCCTGTGGCGAAAACAATTTCAAGAGCCTGCATCGAATTTATAATAACACGGATCAAAACCAGTGACAAGCGTCATTGCCGTCTTCTCTCAAAAGTAACATTCAATAGCCTGGACGTGGATTTATTCTCGCTACAGCGATTGATGATCTGCTGCTATTTTCATACCCCTCCCGTTATTCTCTGAGATTGTGCAGATCCATCAATACAAAATCGTCGATCGCCGCAGCTTGGAGTCCCGGAATCGAAATCGCCGAGAATCAGAACACATATTCTTCCTCCAGCGAATCTCTGGCGCTGAAGATACAAAAATAATAATTATTATTATTAATTACTGTTATCATTTTCAGAGAATCTTAAAGTCTTGCAATTAATATTACAAACATTCATAATATTCTTGTTTTTTTTTTCATTTTTTTATCTCCAAAGTCGCCCAGTGCAGTACACATTCATTCATGAGAGAATTAGTACATTATTGCAATTTACTTAGGGAAGGGATATTACGATATAACACGCATGCCGTATTGCAAAACACACATGAGCACTACAACTTAAGGTGCACTTCTCGCAAAGAGTGCGGAAATATTTAATTTGATGGCTCACTGTGCTTCCGATTTTAGAGACGAATTTTATTCGTGAGAATAACATTGGTAATTCTCGGTACATTTTAACCTGTAAATTACGCTACTGGCCATTAAAATTGCTACACCACGAAGATGACGTGTTACAGACGGAAAATTTAACCGACAGGAAGAAGATGCTCTGATATGCAAATTATTAGCTTTTCTGAGCATTCACACAAGGTTGGCGCCGGTGCCGACACCTACAACGTGCTGACATGAGGAAAGTTTTCAACCGATTTCTGATACACAAACAGCAGTTGACAGGCGTTGCCTGGTGAAACGTTGTTGTGATGCCTCGTGTAAGGAGGAGAAATGCGTATCCTCACGTCTCCGACTTTGATAAAGGTCGGATTGTAGCCTATCGCGATTGCGATTTATCGTATAGCGACATTGCTGCTAACGTTGGTCGAGATCCAATGACTGTTAGCAGAATATGGAATCGGTGGGTTCAGGAGGGTAATACGGATCGCCGTGCTGGATCTCAAGGGCCTCGTATCACTAGCAAACAAGATGACAGGCATCTTATCCGCATGATTGTAACGGATCGTGCAGCCACGCCTCGATCCCTGAGTCAACAGATGGGGAAGTTTGCAAGACAACAACCATCTGCACGAACAGTTCGACGACGTTTGCAGCAGCATGGACTATCAGCTCGGAGACCGTGTTTGTGGTTACCCTTGACGCTGCATCACAGACAGGAGCGCCTGCGATGGTGTACTCAACGACGAACCTGGGTGCACGAATGGCAAAACGTAATATTTTCGGATGAATCCTGGTTCTGTTTACAGTATCATGACGGTCGCATCCGTGTTTGGCGACATCGCGGTGAACACACATTGAAAGCGTGTATTCGTCATCGCCATACTGGCGTATCACCCGGTGTCATGGTATGGGGTGCCATTGGTTATACGTCTCGGTCACCTCTTGTTCGCATTGACAGCACTTTGAACATGGACGTTGCATTTCAGATGTGCTACGACCCGTGGCTCTACCCTTCATTCGATCCCTGCGAAACCCTACATTTCAGCAGGATAATACACGACCGCATGTTTCAGGTCCTGTACGGGCCTTTCTGGATACAGAAAATGTTCGACTGCTGCCCTGGCCAGGACATTCTCCAGATCTCTCACCAATTGAAAACGTCTGGTGAATGGTGGCCGAGCAACTGGCTCGTCACAATACGCCAGTCACTACTCTTGATGAACTGTGGTATCGTGTTGAAGCTGCATGGGCAGCTGTACCTGTACACGCCATCCAAGCTCTGACTTAATGCCCAGGCGTATCAAGGCCGTTAATACGGCCAGAGGTGCTTGTTCTGGGTACTGATTTCTCAGGATCTATGCACCCGAACTGCGTGAAAATGTAATCACATGTCAGTTCTAGTATAATATATTTGTCCAATGAATACCCGTTTGTCATCTACCCTTCTTCTTTTTGTAACAATTTTAATTACCAGTAGTGTGGATCTGCTTACATCTGCATGTACAGTCGTGCTCAAAAGTATCCGAACGACCTGAATTGCATTTCGCCTGATTCACATGCAATCCACATAACGCAGCTGTCTAGCAGGTCCTCTAATCGCTCCTTAGTACAGTCGTTTGACTATTGAAAATGGTTCCAACAAGTCACCACTAGAAAACACTGCCCTGTATCGCAGTAACTCAAGATGTAAAGTAATACCACGATACTAGAAATATCAGGGAACACCTTATCACAGATAAGACTGTCCTTAAGGCTTGTAATCTCACATTTATTGCAATAAATGACATACCTGAAATGTTTCCACTCTCATTATTACGTCAGATAGGTAATGCACGTAGTAAGTTCGTCGTATTCATGATTTCCTCTTCAAAGTAATATACCGTACTTGTGATTTAACACAAAACGACATTAAAAATTGAAGTTATTCACGAGCAGCTAGTTGAGAATATGTATGAACTTCAAATGACACGACAAACCGTCTCGTTCTGCTTATGGATTCACAACCAGGTCATGCAGACTAAATTTTCGTGACTGACGGAAACTAACAGTCATTCCTGACTAGGCATACAGAGAGTGATATACCTCGATTTTAGACAGTATCAATTAGCAAATATCAACTTTAAATTACATAACGTAAACATTTTTAACGGACGCGAATTCCTACCCAGCATCTATTGTCCCAGTTAACGAACTACGAGGGATGGTAAATATTGCTTCTTCACAAGTAACTTGCTTGAAATTCCGTGAGGTAAAGCTTTGTGTTGGACAGGGATTCGAACCCAGAACCTAATCGGATTGTTATCGAAGCACAATCAACTATATGACATATGGGATTTTCTCGGCAGTAGCTAGATGTTGTAACTGAAATGACGACACGAAACATTAATTTTTTCCTTCCCAGGACACCAACACGGCACCTATCGCTCTTATATTCTAGACAAAACGAACGGTAAATATGGATTTGTAACACCAGCAGCGGTATGTGAGCATGTTTGAACTAGAAATAATATGACGAAGAGTTCTTTGTTGTGTTCGACCATCGGCAAGGCACGAAAACGTCCATGAATGAGTTTATTAGTTTTGAGTACAGTTACGAAAGAAATATAAAAACAACTATGAGAGATACTGATTTATAGTGCTTAGTTAGTAGGTTCTGAGTATTATTAGTAACTACGCTCAGTCCCTAAACCTAGTTACAAAAATGCGAATCAGACGCATTACGTATTCCAGGTCGTAGCAGCCGCGTCTTTGAGACGCCAGCTATGGTCACTTCTCTGCCCGCTGTAGGATCACATCGGTTCGTCTTCTTCCTGCTGGTACTGTAACTGAGATTTGGCAACAAGGCAAGGTATGTTTGGCAACACTGTGATCGACGAGTTACTTCTTGGTGTGCACGGAATTAAGCCTCAAAGTCCACTTGATTTTTCTTGTCATTTCCATTGAATAATCTGAATTATTATCGCTTGCGGTGTAACAGAAGATTGTAAATTTACGGTTTTCAGCCCAAGAAAGTCGTTGCACGTGGCAATCGCAACTAATCTCGTCCTTTAAATGGCGGTTTACGAGTTATAGTCACTATTGGCCTTGTAAGAGGAAGGCACAACCCACGCCTGTCCGCTAGCTCTGTGGTGATGTGCCGACATTTGGAAAGGCGTCTGATATGGTTCGCGGTTCCAATCTCGCTGACGCTAACGTTTTTATCCCTTCTGGGAAAGAGCTACAAGCAGTCAGATCAAAAAACGATAAGCGATTCGCAATAAAATACTTTCAGCTCATAGTTCAATGGTGAAAAACTTACAATGCTGCATAACAGGTAACGCCTCTTCCCGCTGCTGACAAGCAAATTTTGGGTTTCTAGAAATACATAACTTTATTTATGAAATGACACATTTGCATACCTGTTGAATATGACACACCAAACCAATTAAACACAGACTCAATCGAAATGTGAGTAGTATTTTACTAATGCGTGCCAATAGAGGCATACTTGTATACATATATTCAGTTTTATTAAAACAGACGTTCGTCGTAACGTTATCATGGGTAGTTTTATTTCATTTCTTATAATATAGTGCACAATTTTCATAAGGTTCCTTTTAGTGTTGTTAAAACAATACTAAATCATCAACGACATATGCGAATTCTCTGACGTTATCTATAACAGTCTGACAATGCACATGCAGTTTATTGGTTACATGCATGTAGAAAACTTGTCCTGAGTTAAAGCTGTCAAACAAGGTTTGAAGAAGAATAAAATGCCACTACCAGACGACACCTAATGCAGAAAATAGTTTTCTGACTGTTTTGGCTCGATGCGCTCTGCCCATACATAATACAAAAGCTTCGAGATGCATCGGCTGCCTGGCCGTCTACTAAACCTGAAAAGAAGAAAATGCGACTATTTTGGGTTGAGAAGTGAAGGGAATTATGTTCAAAGTTCAATTAAATTGATAACTTCAGCAGACAGCAGAATTGCGTTTAAAAAATTGTAGCAGCGATTGTAACAGAACTCGCGACGCCTTATCTACAGTGCGCGACGTTTACCGTTATGCTACTAGCTGTCACATAGCTACAGCAACGCCAGAAGTCAAGAACAGGTCCTCCAGAGCTTCCGCATTCCACACTGCTGTGAGATAATGCATATGGCCGGATCTAGACATCTGAGAGACACACAATTACAGCTTTTCTTTTGCACTACACGACGCTTTCAACAAACAGATAGCGTAGTAGAGTAGCTCAAATGGAAAGGAACACTACCTATTTAAATCTCTGCAGCCTACACTGTTGGCAGTTCTGTGTAGGTGGCAGTTACGTTATTTTATTTCGGTGATTGTAAAACAGAGTCGAATGTACTAGTGGATAGCCGAGGCAGCTAGTTCATGGCGATTCGGTCAACCAAGTAAATGAATGTACTGAACATGTTGCAAACCACTACACTGAGCCTGTGTGTCAGAATTCTCATCGAGAAGTGCCGCATCGATGTTATGATAGAAAAATAAGGCACAGAGAAGAGGATTTGGTGGTCTGTTGGATTGATGAGAGGTTCATATACCGACGGTCTAGTTTCGATTTCAACTACTGACGATGCATTTTGATAGGAAGAGACAGATTCTATTCGCTTCTGGCTACGCTAAGTGAAGAAGTTACAATGACATTGTGGTCTGAAATTCACGTTAAACATGATATTCCTTCTCTGTCAAGTAGTCGTCAGGTGGAACCACAATGAAGTTAGGAGTGGCGACATGTAGAAAATCTGTCACCAGTATATTTTCCTATACTAGTTATTTATTTCTAGTGACGAAACAGCCCTATGTAGGGTCACCGGACACTTATTCCATCTTTTATTTGAGCTTCTGTATGCCGATAAAATTGGTTCTGAACTAGGAAAGCAACTCAGACCGCCCTTAACACGGAATTTGATTCCTTTGTGACAATACAGCTCGACTATAATTTGTTGTTTGTTCAAAACTGCAGATACCTCACCATATCCACGTATTGCGCGTGAATGGGTTCGAATCCTGGCCCGGCACTAAGGTTTTCATTATGAATTATCAAGCTCTAGCATGAGAGCACCTATCTGCTGGTGGATAATAATTTTGATTTTTAATGCATTTTCATTCATTGTCGACACTAACGAAATCTGACGTTTTTGACTCCCAGTGAGACATACAACTATTTGCGAGATCATTGCAAGTTCAAGGATGTTATTCCGAGCTGCTGGTGGAGAAAAATTCGGTAGCTGACGTCTGTTTGTGTGTGGGGTTCGATTCCCATTCAGCACTGAACTCTTCGTCATATTATTTCTAGTTCAAACATGCTCACATACCGCTGCTGGTGTTACAAATCCATATTTACCGTTCGTTTTGTCTAGAATATAAGAGCGATAGGTGCCGTGTTGGTGTCCTGGGAAGGAAAAAATTAATGTTTCGTGTCGTCATTTCAGTTACAACATCTAGCTACTGCCGAGAAAATCCCATATGTCATATAGTTGATTGTGCTTCGATAACAATCCGATTAGGTTCTGGGTTCGAATCCCTGTCCAACACAAAGCTTTACCTCACGGAATTTCAAGTAAGTTACTTGTGAAGAAGCAATATTTACCATCCCTCGTAGTTCGTTAACTGGGACAATAGATGCTGGGTAGGAATTCGCGTCCGTTAAAAATGTTGTGCGTGTGTGTGTGTGTGTGTGTGTGTGTGTGTGTGTGTGTGTGTGTGTGCGCGCGCAAGATAGAGAGAGATAGAAGAGAGAGATGTAAAGAAATTTTTCATTAAAATGACCCGTTCCACATCATTACCAAATGTCGTATTCATGATCTATGGAACAAGTATTAATCTAATCTAATCTAATCATATTGCTGACTAGCCATAAAGAGTCATGAATTACCGAAATTTTCGCCAATTTCAGTAACCAAATCTAAACTTGAAACTAAAAGTCGACAGTTTTTGTAATAAACCGGGACTCCTATCAAGACCCTTTCATCCCTGTTAACTAACCACGAAAGATGTCTGATATACCTCAATTCAGAAGTAACGAAGTGTGTATGCATTTAAAGATGAAGCGCATGATGTGAAGTTCTGTGACGAAGATACAAACCCAACACATAATCGGATTGTTAACTAATTAAAATCAAATGTTACGTATCGGTTTTTCTTACCAGCTGCTAGGTGTTTGAATTTAAAATAAGGATACAAATTTTTGTGCCTGAGCGACACTAACCGCACTCTTATCGTTCTTCTTTATCGTCCACGAATATATCTTAAGTGTCAATTGCTTACTCAGAAACAGCAAGATTTGTGCGTGTTTGACCAGAAATTGTTGGCAACACATGAACAGACATTAAAAATGCACGTTAATTTTCATTAGCAGGCTGGTGTGCACATAATAGGGCTTGAAATGAAATTATGAATATTTTTGAACTGGATCAGGATTTGGACCCACATACTTACCTTTGGAGGAGACCTAGAGAAGATTGTAGTCTTGGGAAAAGGAACGAAATGATTGAACTATACTGTTCCGAGACATTCAGATCCTCAAAAGAGGAGATACGAATTCGAATCACAGTCCAGCACCAAATTTTTCAACGTCTCTAGTTCAATCAAGTACAAGTAAAATAAGAGCCCTGTCCCTTTAAATGGCTATCGGTTCATCAAATAAAATAAAATTTTCTAATGTAAGTAAGTTTACTGGAGACAGTATTTCTGTTTACCATGATCTCTACCTATGTCATTTGCCAACGTAAACAGGCTCTGTCCAGTTGGGAATGAAGGAACGTGATGTTTAAAGCGGATTCTGGATTATAACATCTTTCTCTTGAGGTTACCAGAGATAAAGTAAGTCAGTTTGTGCCTCTTAAAAGTAAATGCCTGAACCCACGCATTGCACTTGTGATAGATCGTTCCACCAGACCACTGTGGCCACATTTTCCAGCCCCAGGAGTGTGCTGTAACGGATGATGTGCTTACCTTTCAAAATTGGTCACGCTGGAAAAAATGCGAGTCTATTAAATGGTTAAGTAGAAGCAAGCTTCTGACGTGGAGATTATGCTATTCTCATGTCAGCAGGATGTAAAGACTCTTGTAGGCGTCATAGCCTCGATGTGAAGACATTTTGAAATTTTCACTAATTTAGCAAATTTCTTAGTTCGAGAAAATCCACTGCGAAGTATGAAGTTACCGGATAATTCGATTATTACCGTCATTATTTCTATCATTTCCTTCATACCGCTGCTGGATCACATGTGCTTGAAGATTATTTAAGGCCTTTTGGTCATGATAGAAATAGTGGCCCAGGAACAGGTTCTTTCCCTATCTACAGAATCCTTTCGTCGTAAGGGTACCGTGGGTAGTTTTATTTCATTTCTTATAATACAGTGCACAATTTTTGTAAGGTTTCTTTTAGTGTTGTTAAAACAATACTAAACATGACAGAGAAATGACATATGCGAATTCTCTGACGTTATCTATAACAGTCTGACAATGCACATGCAGTTTATTGGTTACATGCATGTAGAAAACTTGTCCTGAGTTAAAGCTGTCAAACAAGGATTGAAGAAGAATAAAATGCCACTACCAGACGACACCTAATGTAGAAAATAGTTTTCTGATTGTTTTGGCTCGATGCGCTCTGCCCATACATAATACAAAAGCTTCGAGATGCATCGGCTGCCTGGCCGTCTACTAAACCTGAAAAGAAGAATATGTCGCAGAAGTTAGCCCTTTTTCCACATGCGACTATTTTGGGTTGAGAAGTGAAGGGAATTATGTTCAAAGTTCAATTAAATTGATAACTTCAGCAGACAGCAGAGTTGCGTTTAAAAAATTGTAGCAGCGATTGTAATAGAACTCGCAAAGTCTCATCTACAGAGCGCGACGTTTACCGTTATGCTACTAGCTGTCACATAGCTACAGCAACGCCAGAAGTCAAGAACAGGTCCTCCAAAGCTTCCGCATTCCACAGTGCTGCGAGATAATGCATATGGCCAGATCTAGACTTCGAGGAGACACACAATTACAGCTTTTCTTTTGCACTGCACGACGCTTTCAACAAACAGATAGCGCAGTAGAGTAGCACAAATGGAAAGGAACACTACCTATTTAAATCGCTGCACCCTACACTGTTGGCAGTTCTGTGTAGGTGGCAGTTACGTTATTTTATTTCGGTGATTGTAAAATAGAGTCGAATGTACTAGTGGATAGCCGAGGCAGCTAGTTCATGGCGATTCGGTCAACCAAGTAAATGAATGTACTGAACATGTTGCAAACCACTACACTGAGCCTGTGTGTCAGAATTCTCATCGAGTGTGCCGCATCGATGTTATGATAGAAAAATAAGTCACAGAGAAGAGGGTTTGGTGGTCTATTGGATTGGTGAGAGGTTCATATACCGACCGGCTGGGTCCGATTCCAACTTCTGACGACGCTTTTTGATAGGGAGAGACAGATTCTATTCGCTTCTGGCTACGCTAAGTGAAGAAGTTACAATGACATTGTGGTCTGAAATTCACGTTAAACATGATATTCCTTCTCTCTCAAGTAGTCGTTAGGTTGAACCACAATAAAGTCAAGAGTGGCGACATGTAGAAAAACTGTCACCAGTATCCTTTCTTATACTAGTTATTTATTTCTGGTGACGAAACAAAGCTATGTAGAGTCACCGGACACTTATTCCATCCTTTCTTTGAGCTTCTGTATGCCGATAAAATTGGTTCTGAACTAGGAAAGCAACTCAGACCGCCCTTAACACGGTACTTGATCCCTTTGCGACAATACAGCTCAACTACAATTTGTTGTTTGTTCAAAACTGCATTTTCCTCACCATCTCCACATATTGCGTGTGAATGGGTTCGAATCCTGGCCCGGCACTAAGGTTTTCATTATGAATTATCAAGCTCTAGCATGAGAGCACCTATCTGCTGGTGGATAATAATTTTGATTTTTAATGCATTTTCATTCATTGTCGACACTAACGAAATCTGACGTTTTTGACTCCCAGTGAGACATACAACTATTTGCGAGATCATTGCAAGTTCAAGGATGTTATTCCGAGCTGCTGGTGGAGAAAAATTCGGTAGCTGACGTCTGTTTGTGTGTGGGGTTCGATTCCCATTCAGCACTGAACTCTTCGTCATATTATTTCTAGTTCAAACACGCTCACATGCCGCTGCTGGTGTTACAAATCCATATTTACCGTTCGTTTTGTCTAGAATATAAGAGCGATAGGTTCCGTGTTGGAGTCCTGGGAAGGAAAAAATTAATTTTTCGTGTCGTCATTTCAGTTACAACATCTAGCTACTGCCGAGAAAATCCCATATGTCATAGTTGATTGTGCTTCGATAACAATCCGATTAGGTTCTGGGTTCGAATCCCTGTCCAACACAAAGCTTTACCTCACGGAATTTCAAGTAAGTTACTTGTGAAGAAGCAATATTAACCATCTCTCGTAGTTCGTTAACTGCGACAATAGATGCTGGGTAGGAATTCACGTCCGTTAAAAATGTTTACGTTATGTAATTTAAAGTTGATATTTACTAATTGATACTGTCTAAAATCGAGATATATCACTCTCTGTATGCCTAGTCAGGAATGACTGTTAGTTTCCGTCAGCCACGAAAATTTAGTCTGCATGACCTGGGTGTGAATCCATAAGCAGAACGAGAAGGTTCGTTGTGTCATTTGAAGTTCATACATATTCTCAACTAGCTGCTCGTGAATAACTTAAATTTTTAATGTCATTTTGTGTTAAATAACAAGTACGGTATGTTACTTTGAAGAGGAAATCATGAATACGACGAACTTACTACGTGCATTACCTATCTGACGTAATAATGAGAGTGGAAACATTTCAGGTATGTCATTTATTGCAATAAATGTGAGATTACAAGCCTTAAGGACAGTCTTATCTGTGATAAGGTGTTCCCTGATATTTCTAGTTTCGTGGTATTACTTTACATCTTGAGTTGCTGCGATACAGGGCAGTGTTTTCTAGTGGTGACTTGTTGGAACCATTTTCAATAGTCAAACGACTGTACTAAGGAGCGATTAGAGGACCTGCTAGACAGCTGCGTTATGTGGATTGCATGTGAATCAGGCGAAATGCAATTCAGGTCGTTCGGATACTTTTGAGCATGACTGTACATCTACATCAACATGACCGCTCTGAACTTCACACTTACGTGCCTGGTAGAGGTTCATCGAACGACTTTCACAGTGTTTCTCCACCGTTCCATCCTTGAACAGCACGTGGGAAAAATGAACACTTAAATCATTCTATTCGAGCTGCGATTTCCTTTATTTTATTACTCCCTGTTTATGAGGCGTGAGTGAAATATTTTAACAGTCGGAAGAAAAACTTGAATGATTAAAATTTCGTGAAAAGACCACGCCGCAACGATAAAACACCTTTATTTTAACTATTGCCACCCCTACTCACTTATCACATCTGTGACATTCTCCTATCGTGTTTCTCAATAGTGCAAAGTGAGCTGCCCGTCTTTGAAGTTTTTCGTTGTCCTCGTTAGTCCTATCGCGTAAGAATCTCACACCGCACAGCAATACTCCAGCACAGGACGGACAAGCGTAGTGTAGTCAGTCTTTTTATAGGATTTGTTGCAACTTCTAAGTGCTCTGCCAATTAAATGTGGCCTTTGATTCGAGTACCCCTCAACATTATCTATGTGATTGTTCCAGTTTAAGTTGTTTCAAAATGAAATCCGTTAAGTGTTTAGCTGATTTAAAAGACTTTATATTTGTGAGATTTATCGTGTAACTTTGTGAGCATCAGGGGCGCCGACTTATAAAAAATATTGGGGGGGGGGGTGGCATGCTGGGGGTCTTGCCCCGGGAAATTTTCTAAATTTTAGATGAAAAATAGTGAGTTTTAAAGTTTTTTAAGCATTTTAGAGTCATATAATCAACATTAGAACACCGAAAACTGGACTCTCGATAACTCGACACTCCGGGAAACTCGACAAGCCTGACACATTTTTTGGATTTGAAAAAAGAAACAAAACATAAACACCCACGGTATTTTCGTAAAAAGCTAATTTCATTTACAGTAATAACCACAATTATAGACTACTACATAGCAGTGAATATATGCCTCTGAAAAATCCTGACCTATCATTAAAAGAATAAAACATAAAATATTGCTGTCGCCCAGTAATAGCACTTTGATTAATAAGTGAAATAGCTAATTCAAGCTTACTCTGAATAAGGCTCAGAGTTCATTAAATAAAAACAATATCTCAGAGTTAATTCTGTAATACAGTTAATAAGCCGGCCAGAGTGGCCGAGCGGCTCTAGGCGCTACAGTCTGGAACCGCGCTACCGCTACGGTTGCAGGTTCGAATCCTGCCTCGGGCATGGATGTGTGTAATGTCCTTAGGTTAGTTAGGTTTAAGTAGTTCTACGTTCTAGGGGACTGATGACCAAAGAAGTTAAGTCCCATAGTGCTCAGAGCCATTTTGAACAGTTAATAAAGTTAATACAGGATGCCTAATACTTTCAGTCAAATAGTATTTAAACAGCGGGTTTTAACTGGCTCCGCGCAGGGTAGCTACGTGGTCCAAGGCGCCTCGTCAAGGTCCGCGCGGCTCCCTCCGTCGGAGGTTCGGATCCTCCCTCGGCCATTGGTGTGTGTGTCGTCCTTAGCGTGAGTTAGTTTAAGTTAGATTAAATAGTGTGTAAGCTTAGGGACCGATGACCTCAACAGTTTGGTCCCATAAGACCTTACCACAAATTTCCATTTTAATTGGGTCTTACACCATAAAAATATTTAAGTATTTGAAAATAACTAATACAGCACTACAGTAACATAGTAACACAGTACTAAACTAGTACTGAAAATTTAACATTATGTATATATCTAATTCTCTATTTTATAAAGATTTTAATATTGCTCTAAATGCCGTTATTAGGGCTATAGTGGAACTACTTGGAGAAGCTTAATGCACTTCACTACTTCACATAACATTTCTCAGACTGCAGGCTCTTGCGTAATGTATTTTCTTACCTCACGCATGTTTTTTTTTTAAGACCAGTTGTTTTTTATTAGCGATATCGGCTAACATATTCAAGTGTAAGAGCAGTCTCTCAATGTCTAGGTCATTTTTGAAAAACTCAGTTGATTTTTCCAATTTTGTTTCACTTCTGTTTAACAAAAGGAAGCACTCTTGTTCAGCTGCAATGACCTGTGTGAGTCCAGTTGTAAACCGCTCAGTAATGCAAGATTACACCGTTTCAAAAACTTCCATGTAATTGGCTTTTTAAGTATTCCTTTGGGGTTTTGAAAGTGTGCGGTGAGCTGGTTTTGTTGTTTTCATAGTTCTTTGGTACACTTCGATTCTGAGGAAGCGAAGGTCATCAACTTGTGAAGGTTTTTTTTTTTTTAAACACAATTCCCAAAAGTGTTGAAAACTATCACGCCTTAGATTCAATATACAAATCAAGCCCTCATATATGTTTTCCAGATCAGCAACACTTAGGTGAGGGCACTGAATTTTTTCATTGATATCCTCTACTGGGTTCACTGCATGGCAATAAAGACGTTAAAAGAAATAAGTGTTAAATTGACTCAAGGTAGCCTGCACATTTGTAATTTACCTCTGTTTTGTCCTCTGCATAAAATGTTTCAAAAAAACTCTATAAGTTCTTGAAAGTTTTTCAATATTCTCAAGATACTAGAAGCTCGCATAGTCCATGGAGTCGGCCAGAGGGGCCTATAAAGGCACATTTGCATGCCGTGCGTGAGTTTCCTCGGAAACGCGAAATCTTAATTAAATAAATAATCTCTGACAAATAAATAAAGCCTATGGCACAGAACTGCAGCGCTATGCCGCTGATAAAACAAAATGCATTTATGACACTCTTATGTTTGATTAAGAAGAAGGAGGTCGAGGAGTATAGCTGACGCTGGAAGCACGTATATTTTATTAACTGGCACACCGCCATATTTGAAGTTATATAAGAACACTGCGAGTTGCAATCTTACTAGGCACTCGATTCTGTAAAGAATTTATATTTATGAAAGTAAGTAGGATTATTTAACTGTAGGCTTATTCGTTGAATATATCTGATTTAACTAACTGTGTAAACTTTTTATGTTTAGTAGACAGTCACCTCTGTACGACGTATTGACATGGCTGGCAAATTATTCTAATATTGAGATTTAGATTTGACTCCGCACCTACCGCAGCAGACTTTGGAAACGATTTAAATACGAAGTCCGATTATTTGAATCACATTTCACGGTCAACTACGAATAACATTGCATTTACGAAAAAGCCATTGTCAAGCGTCTGATACCAAATAATTAAACGTCCACGTTCCAGATAAGCAAATATTAATTACAACCAATCACTATCATACATATACAATAAATTAATATTTTATTTATTTTAGTTATTTTATATTGGCGACTGCGTGTCGGACTTGTTATTTTGTCATTTGTTACATTGTTATCTTTGTTTCATGTGAAAAATTAACTTTCTGGACCTGGACGTGAATGTATGAGAAATAATAACAAATCTGAAGATATTTTCCAATTCTAAAATTTTGCGGGAAGACGCAACGAAGCTTCCAGCAAAATAAGGTAAGACGCAGCATCTTTGCATTCGCAGGCTAGACCAGACGCATAATTCAGTGTATTAGCTCTTCAGTAGATTCTGCAGTATTTATTTCGCGCGTAGCCGTTTTCAGTGATAAATTTCATTCTCAGTGCTTTTCTTTAAACAATAACTTCTTCAACAATACCAATACACGAGTGTAAAATATGGCCGACTTCTGTACGATACGTTGTAACATGGCCAGCAGCCATTAAGAATAATCCGATATTCAGTTTACATTTTTAAATTAACAAACAGCCTTTGTTGCTACGAGCGATTCATGTTCAACTGCATTTTATTTTAAAACCAGTGTCAAACTTTATTTTCTTGAAGCATATCTTACGTGTGGCATGGTCATAACTAGAAAACAATACGCAAAGATGGAACAGCAAAGACATACTATTCAGACGCAATCCGACTCGGACGAGAGACAAATGTTAGAAAATGACTTTACGACAGCAACCGGTAGTGACGATTCATCAAATATTGACGCAAGTGTTAACGGAAATTTTGACAATAGGCCGTCCACCACAAAAATTTCAAAGTCTCAGTCAGAGCCCATGTTAATACATGACGTCACGTCTAATGACGCGGCGGGGGCAGAGACCTTGCAAACAGTAAACATTGCCAACATGTTACAAATGCTAATGAAACAAAACGCAGAAAATATGGCAACCTTAAGGATGCAGAGCGCGGAAACCCTGACAACCTTAAAGACACAAAATGACGAAATTAAATCTGACCTCATAGCAATCAAGGCATATAATGACGCTTTATGTAAACGTGTGGAACTTAAAGACGCCACACTGACCAAACAGATGACTGAACTCAGTACGAAATTTTCCAAGCTTAATACGAGACAAGAAAAGACTACAAATGACGTGGCACTTTTCAGACACAAGTAAAAAACCTTAATGTCACGTGTGAAGCTCTTACTGAACAAATTCAAACATATCCTTCAGTACATGACAACCTTGATAAACGAATTACTGACGTGCAGAATAAATTTGGCGATGAACAACAACTGACTGACAGATTACGATCTGATGCCACGGCTCATTTTCAAAATATTAATAAAGAATTTCATGATTGGGTAGAGAGCAAAGACAAACATTTTGATAGATGCATACGTGAAAATTTACCAACAATTGTGCACGACTCCGTAGCGGAATACATCACTAATAACAAACAGCTGATTAGTGACGCAGTACAATCCGTCACTGCACCCATGAGACAATTCACCGATCAACCACAGTCTGAATGTAACGAAAATATCAGTCAAAATGTACAGTTCAGAAACCAATATACATTCGAGTATGACGCACACATAACGCACACGACAAACACACAAGAACAAAACACACCACGACTACAACACATACCACGACGGGCAAACACAAATACAAGCTATTATCATGGTAAACCACAGCAACATTATCGTAATTACTCGCCATCTGAACATTACAGTAATTACAGTGGAACAAATCCATACCATAATGCAAAGGAAGAAGAAAGCTTAATAAAACACAGGCAATTTCAGACTTTTATCCCAGAAAAACGAACCATTCATCCGGTGATTTTTCTTAAATCTTTTAGTAACGCATTTCCACGCACTTGGAGTGACCGGAAAAAGATTTCATATATTGTCGGTTATATTCAAGGCGATGCAGCTGTCTGGGCATACAGTCAAGCTGACGTATGTACCACGTACAGTGAGTTTGAGCGTGCCTTTCTGAACAAATTCTGGTCGCAATCCGTCCAGGAGCGACTCAGAAGACAAATTTTAGAACCTGAAACTTTTAACAGTAAAAATGGTAACTTACGTAGATATTTTGAAAAATACTTGAACATGGGACATTTTTTGGACGAACCAGTCGCAACACGTGATATACTCCGTGCGTTGAAGGCCAAATTGCCTTTCAACATTAAAGAAAAACTCTTACATATTCCGGATGACGATCCAGATTATTTTTTAACAGCTTTAGATTCGGTTGACATGTTACTAGAAGATCAGCGCTTCGTGCGGCAAAACAGCAGCCACAATGTTTATACTAGTAGTATGCAAAACATGCAGGCTTGCCAACTCAATTCTGGCGCGCCCACAGTTGGATACTCGGTACAGCAAAAACAGCAAACTCACATGCCGTCTCAATACGGAAATCAAAATCAACACGCGTATTCCAATACAAACAACAGTTACAACAGTAATAACACTTCATGCGGCAATCCATACAAAAGGCACCGCGGTAATAACAACAACGGTAACAACGGATACAAATCTAACAACAAAAACACAAACAGAAATAGAAATAATAATAACTACGAGCCAAGACAGCATCTAGGCTGGACTCGTAGCGATCAATACTTTCATTCAAACATTGCTTTACCACAGCAGCCACCAGGACAAAATTGGAGCATACCTTACGACCGACAGGTAAGTCATAATGCGCAACAGCAACAACAACTGCAAAAGTTTGGAGATCACAACAGGCAATATCCGAATGTGAATATAATAGAAGTGACACCTGATACACAACCTCAATCTCTGTCAGTACCCAATACAAATGCTAACCCAACAAACTAGAAACAGTCACTTCTATGCCCCGGGTTGTGGCTGAAGAATTCTTGGGGGGGCGACTTCAATGTTAATCAGTTATTTGACACCACCATTGAACAACAAAATATTGAAATATTGATTTGCCTAATAATTCTAAACAAAAACTACCTGTTTTGCTTATAAGATACAACCACAATGAGAATATATCAGATGAACTTTTGCAAGACAGTACACAATGTCGTTCAAACACAAATGAAATTGTTTTAGCCTCTACTACTGGTGCAGTAGGTGGGATTCCAACTACTATTATCTTAGATACAGGTGCAGCTGTGAGCGTTTTGTCTTTTAATTTCTATAAAAAGATGTGTGAATTGGAGCCTGTGCCTGAGTTTCCCGCCCAAAACTGTAAAATAACTACTGCTCTAGGTAATAAGTCATGTAGGGTTAAGAAGCAAGTTTTTGTAAACATTAAAATAGGTAATGGAACCGTACAATGGCCATTCCTGGTTGTACAAAACCTTGTGACAAATTGCATATTAGAATTAGATATTATGAGCGAAAAGGACTGCATTATAGACTTCTCCAAAGGTAAATGTATTTTAAATGATAAAGGCAGTGTAATTATTATTGATTTGGACAGGAGAACTCTAAAGCATGACAAACACTGTACAGGGTACAAGGTTCAGTTAGTACTTGACAATGACATTCAAGACATGCAAACACACTCATCTGACACAGAGCTAATGGACTTGAAAACTTTGCTTGATCATAAGATAAATGAAGCTACAGCTCTCAGTGTACATGAACGTATGAAACTACAGGAAGTGTTATCCAAATATTTACAAGTTTTTACCAAACGATTAGGTGTTATCAACACGTATGTGTACAAGATTGAAGTTAAGCCTCACAAGATCTTCTACCACAAGACACATAACGTACCGTTATCTCAACGACCTGCTGTGTGGCAAGATCTAAAACAAATTACAACATAGATAATAAGTAGTATAGAAATTTTCATTTCAGCTGTACCAGTGACGCAGTTGAAGGCAGAAGAACTTTTCTTTCAACGCCGCGGCACTACCAAGAAGACTGAATATTAAAGTAAAATTTATGATTACGTAGCAGTGAATGATATATTGATTTTTCACGGAACATTTGTGACTGTAGGTACCACTGACTTGGTATGACACCTGACGAACCGACAGACGTCATCTGTGAAGGGACCTTTTACTTCGAGAAATAGATTAGGCGCACATCTCTCAGCAAGAAAAGCATCTACCAGTAGCCAAGGCCACACAGACACTAATACACACACGCACAAAACGCGAGGAATCTAACAGCTTTCCGTCTCTTATCATTCTGAATATTTATTGAATAGTGAAAACGCCTGGTCTTGCCTACTGATGTAATGAATGTTGTGTCTAACCTATCTTAATTTCAGATGACATCACAAAAAACATCGATAAAATCCCAGCAAAACCGTTAAAGAGAACGTAAATATCTGCAATTCATGTAATCAAATGTGACACAATGTAATAATTTATAGCTATGTAATGATGATGTAAACATGTTTATGTGTAACTGTATTATGTTTATGCTAAGAAAATATGGAAAATATGTGACGTGTATATGTATGATTACTTGTTTTTTTTTTTTTTTTAATGATGTATAATGTAACTGTTACTATGTGAAAATTTGAACGATAACGAGTGCCAAAATGTGAAAAACTTAAAAAAAAAATTGCGTAGTGATCCACTGTTCACGGACATTAACGTACATTGCTAAGTCTGCAACTACGCAGAAACCTATGTGAAAGAAACTGTTAATGCCATTCATCATGGATCGTACCTTTGTAAACGCGATGAACGATTTCTTTGATAAGTAACTACGAACATTTGGGTGAGCTATATTCAGAAAAAAAACTGAAAATGTGAAGTGCGTAATTGGTGCATCGTCTAGTGACATTGCTACAGTACCTAACTTCAAGTTGTTAACTGGATTAAATGGTCACAACGTGCCTGTCCAGAAAACAACACGACGAGTGGAAGAATTTTGGTTGGAACTTCAGGGAATGGAATGTTCTCGAAATGTGACGGACACACTTACCTGGACTGTCCAAGGATCGACGCCAGCTATGTGCCGTCCGAGGCTCTGCAACCAAGCTTCCACGGAATATCGAAAACAAACTGCATATGGACCAATTACTCGACGGGTCACGTCTGATATGTAATAAACAATGCTTTTTGTCACAACGAAATGCATTACAACGGCTATAATGGAAATAGGAAATGGACATGCTTATGTA
Organism: Schistocerca cancellata; assembly: GCF_023864275.1. Lineage (NCBI taxonomy): Eukaryota > Metazoa > Arthropoda > Insecta > Orthoptera > Acrididae > Schistocerca > Schistocerca cancellata. The sequence goes on from NC_064627.1 coordinate 441,786,832, forward strand.
TCAATTACGTTGTTATACAGCGATGTTACTGTGATCAAAAAACTTTACCACGACGACACTAACCTGTGAAAAATTATTGTGCAGCAGATGAATATGAACTGTAATAACGACACGATGTGTATAGGTCAACGCACCTGAAACAAAAAGACATTTTTCTTTGAAGCATTTCAATGCAATACTATGTAACTAAGAACATTCAACAATCTAAAGTTGTATTGTATTATAACAAATATTGTAATTTTAAAATTAAGTTACCTGTCATAGAATGTACTCTTCATATGTCATCTTGGTGGAATATTTTCTTTGTGCAACGACTAAGAAACGCGCGCACACGAACAATATGAACTGTAATACTTTGCCGCGTGATCTAAATTTACGATATAACGGCAGTGCTGGAGTCACACAGACGCTTCTGCGCATGTGCGCACTCTATTTTGGCAATATAAGAACTTTTACGGCGCACGCGCGTTATTCAAATTTTGTATATAATATACTGTATAATGTATGTCATGTAAATAGTTGTGGATAACTTAGATTTTCTTGTGCCTTTAGGTGAATTGCTCGCCTGCAGGTGTGTCCTTTCGCCTCGCAATTCAGGGGGCAATATAAAGGCACATTTGCATGCCGTGCGTGAGTTTCCTCGGAAACGCGAAATCTTAATTAAATAAATAATCTCTGACAAATAAATAAAGCCTATGGCACAGAACTGCAGCGCTATGCCGCTGATAAAACAAAATGCATTTATGACACTCTTATGTTTGATTAAGAAGAAGGAGGTCGAGGAGTATAGCTGACGCTGGAAGCACGTATATTTTATTAACTGGCACACCGCCATATTTGAAGTTATATAAGAACACTGCGAGTTGCAATCTTACTAGGCACTCGATTCTGTAAAGAATTTATATTTATGAAAGTAAGTAGGATTATTTAACTGTAGGCTTATTCGTTGAATATATCTGATTTAACTAACTGTGTAAACTTTTTATGTTTAGTAGACAGTCACCTCTGTACGACGTATTGACATGGCTGGCAAATTATTCTAATATTGAGATTTAGATTTGACTCCGCACCTACCGCAGCAGACTTTGGAAACGATTTAAATACGAAGTCCGATTATTTGAATCACATTTCACGGTCAACTACGAATAACATTGCATTTACGAAAAAGCCATTGTCAAGCGTCTGATACCAAATAATTAAACGTCCACGTTCCAGATAAGCAAATATTAATTACAACCAATCACTATCATACATATACAAATAAAATAATATTTTATTTATTTTATAGGCCGTAGACCAGTTTGGTCGTTGGCGCTCTCACAGCGTATGCTTCTGGAAAGTCCCATCCTTTTGTTGGATTCCCTTACGGTGTTAATTAAGTCCTTGGCTAAAGCCATAATATCCCTCGTAGACGTAAGATGGCGGAGACTGTCTGCAACTGCCAAGTTTAAATTGTGAGCAGTGTAGTGCACGTAACATGCCTTTGGTTGTATATCCAAAACTAACTTTTTTAGTCCTTTGATCTTACCTCTCATATTCGAGGCACCATCATAGCACTGTCTTCTTTAAGTTAGCCACTGACAAATCAAGACGAGCAAAAACATCTTTTAAAATACTAAACAGAGGTTGTGATTCAGTGTTGGGGGGTCTCGTATAAGCCAATAAAATCTTCGTTGATGATTAAGGAATCATCGACAGTATGATAAGATGACACTTGTTAGTGAATCGAAGAATCACTCGTATCGTCAACCATAATAGAAAAATGTTCAGTCTCCTTGATTGAAGCCAATATCTTTCTCAACGCAGACTTTCCTAGAAGATCAATGATCTCCTTTTGAATATTGTAGGACGTCCACTTATACTCCGAATGCCCTAACCAATCTTTAAACTCAAGTATGCCATTCTTTTGGTGTTCCAACAATTGAAAAAAAATTGAGTTTATATCTTCGTGCCCTCTAATTGCTATTCCTTGTCAGCATAGAACTTGCGTGGTAGTAAAAATTGTTTCAAGAGCTAAACGGCCTTTCTTCAGATCAATATGTAAATGTTCATTCAATTGGGAGGCCACACTTCGGTTAGTGATACAACTTCATTTCAGAGCACCTTCTTTATGCATAAACGTTTTTTCATGAAGACGGAATTTTTCCAATGCCTTTTTCCAGTTAGAAAACCATACATCTTCTTGCTTTTTTTTGTTTTTTTTTTTTTTTTGTAGAAAATTGTAATAGATTTTTAGCATCTGCCTCTTTGCAGGTTTTATAAAATACTTTTTCGGTAGATGCTTCATATTCTAGCCATGTATGTTTGAGCAACCAAGAATTCTGAAATGATCTTCCCTTACCGAATTGTCCAGGTTTCGGCTGTGAACAGTTCTCGCCTGAAGACGACGAAGCAATTGACGACACAATAATTGTTGGAGATTGACTTGCAATATCATCAACTTCCAAGCGCGCCTTTTTGGTGACAAACTTACTCATTGCAAACTTAATTCACAATACACTAAGAGACTAAAGTAAATGAATAAAGTATAGGCATATAAAATAGTTCACTGGACACTAAAGTCGGAACACTAAACACGTCTCCAGCATGCGACAGACGGCTGGGCTTTATATAGCTGCAGCGTCGTAATGTCTCGACGCGTCAAGGCGACGCGAGGCAGAGGGTTCCAGGCATTTCTGCTCCAGTCTTTTCGATTTCGTCGCGGCAGCAGCGCTGGCCCGCCGGCGCCAGACTTTACCCGAAGGTTCGCGCTCCGGGACAAATTCTAAGTATGCCCGTAGCACCGTAACACTATCATGATTCACACCACTCGTTTTCAGTTAACCTGCTTACTACCATAATAATTATTTGCTTTATCTCATTACTGAATATATTTTAAAAGGTAACTATCGTGAAACAAGGAAAATAAAAAATTCCAACATAATTTTGTGTCTTTGCAAAGCATAATATAAATAATAACTGTGTTAAACGAAGTTTTGAGGGGGTTCGGACTCCCTCAGGCCCCATGGAGTCGGCGCCTGTGGTGAGCTTTATCATGTATCCAGAACTTCATGGATTCCTTTTAGTACTCAATGGATAACCTCACACTTTTTGTTATTTAGGTTCAATTGCCGCTTTTCACACCGTACAAGTTATTTCCTTAATTAATTTGCAACTGGTTTTGATCTTCTAGCGACGTTACTAGGTGCTAAATGGCAGCATCATCTGCAAACAATCAAAGAGAGCTGTTCTGATTCTCTCTAAATTAGGAAAAGCAAATAGCCTATGGCATTTTGTTAGGGAACGCTAGTGTCGCTTCGTTTCACTCGATGACCTTTCGGTAATTACTACAAATGGTGACCATTCGGATAGAAAATCACTAAGCAAGCCGCACAGCTGAGACGACACACGATACGCTCGCAATGTAATTAGAAGTCGCATGTTAGGAACGGTATCAATAGCCTTCTAGAACTCTAGAAATATGGAATAATTTGAGATCCCTTGACGATAGCATTCATTATTTCACGTGCAGATATAGCTAGCTGTGTTGCACACGATCGATACTTTCTGAATCTGTGCTGACTACGTGTCAATACACCGTTTTCTTCGAGGTAATACTTAATGTTCGACCGCAAAACGTGTCCCAAAATCCAACTGCCAAACGACGTTAACGATATTGGTCTGTAATTCAGAGGAATACTCCCATTTCTTTTTGTGGGTGTTGCTGTGACCAGTGCAATTTTCTTGTCTTAGGTACGGATCTTTCCTCGAGAGAGCGGTTGCATGTAGTTGCTAAGAATGGAGATATTGTATCAGCACACTCTGAAAGAAACCTAACTGGTAGACTTGCCTTCGATAAGAGGCTAGTGAACCCGGCAAAGCTTCGCAATTGCTAAATATGCATTGGCATTGGATATACATTCTAATTTCCTTCTCTCTCTCCCCTCTCTCTGTCCATCTCCTCCCCTTTCTCTTGGTCCATCTCCTCCTCCTGCCCCCTCTCTCTGTCCATCTCCTTCCCCCTCTCTACGTTCATTTCTTCCCCCCTTTCGTCCATCTCTTCTTCCATCCTTTCTCTGTCATCGAGGCTTCTTTCTTATTATTATTGGAAACGAAACCTTGGCTAGGAATTGAATCCGCTTAAGGTCATGGATAAATCGTTAGGATCATTGGTATATGCAGTTTGAGAGCGACCTCTACAGTTGCTAGATTTGTGCACATTATGCATATTATTTTGGTCACCCTGTGAGTTCTGTTTCTCTATCGATACGCATAGCTCACACAGAACAAAACCATGTAGCTGAATAATCTTCGAGTACTGCTACAATAACTTCCTGTTGATATATGGCCTTTGCCAGCGAGTGCTAGTACAGTGACGCATCCTAAGTTAAGTAGTTTTGAGTAGCAGACGTATTTCGAAGAATGCTGAGGAAATTTTCTTTATAAATGTGATATGAGATTGATGGAACTGGCGTTTGGATATTTTTAATGCAGTTATGGCGAGAGAAGCGAGGGAGATTATTTGTGAGTTTTTCTGGAATGCTGAGAGACTGAGGTAAACACGCAAGCGTGAAGCATTGTTTTATGTTATTGTGTTTGTAGTGAAGAAGCTGAGCTACAGACTCCCCTTGCTTAAAGTCATGTTACGTAAATACTGTTGTAAACATTGAGCTGGTTTTTAAAACATTACTTTTGAATACAGAGTTTCTGTTCAATTTCGTCGTAAGTCGTTTCTTAAGAGTCAAAATTCCCGCCCTCCATTCACTTTATTATGAACGTAGGCACATTGCACTTTGTGGTACGGAATTTTAGGTGGTAGTTTTTAATGCTGCTCTATTACTGAATGCTGTGCACTGATTTCAAGAAATCTGCAAAAAATGTTTGTGAAGGCACGAGGTAAGTGAAAATAGCGTCTAGGGCCAGGAATTTCTTAGTAAGTTCAGGTGTGCATTTTCTTCAGAAGTCAGGTTACATTCAGAGTAGCACTCCATTTTTTGTGGACAGTGTTGAACAAGTAACATTAAGTCTTTCTATTATTTTGGAGTAGTCATAATTTAGAACAGTACAAGGGTTTAAGTTAGAAATTAGTTTGTGTGGTAATCGTTTCTAAGAAGCTTTGGTAGACAGATTTAGGACGATTCACTCAGATAGAGAGGAACAGATAATCGGTTAAGTTACACATTCTCGACCTTTCTGCGTTGGTTAGTTCACTGGATCCTTTGAAAATATGTAGATAAACAGTATTGTATTTCTCGAAAGCAAAAATATGGGGCGCCTCTTTTTACTAATGTTGTACTTCTTTCTCAGGCATTGTAATACGGTTAAACTTTTTGTGTGTAATTTGTGAAATTTGTCTGCAATACGTGCGATGATTATTGAAAACTTTGTTACGTAGAGGGAAGGCAATATCGTAAAGGTTTTATGAATACTGAATTATTGTTGTGATTTTGTTTACATATAGCATCAAAAAAACAGTTTCTTTCTTTCGTTCGGTCATTATATAGTAGTTGGTTTTTCCCATAATAGAATTTCATCGTGTTTGGCATGACGGATAACAATACGAAATTTCGTCGGGCAATAGTCTTGTGAAATTTTACAACAACCAGGAACAGATACATCACAATCATGTTTTGCGTCAGTGTCTTTTGAACGAACACAGTCCACATTCCCTTCAGCGACCAATAATATAGAACCACATTGCGTGAATCCGACAAATTTTCTAGAATCAATTTGTCCTATGCTTAAAGAAACGCAATATGAAGCGAGTAAGAAAATGGATAAATCGCGGGAAGAGAGTAGAAAATCACAGGAAGAAATAAAATTGTAAATGCAAAATTTATCATTTGAAATTAGGGAAGAAATTAAAAGTAACCTTCAACCAATCGTTAGCAGTTTTGCAACTAGGGTGTGTAACTTTGAAACAGAACACTGAAACATGAAGACAAACCAGTGTCATTACGAACTGTTAGCTAAAATCAACACTATAGTTCCGAGTGCGAAGTTACACTGATAAAAGAACAGAACGAACAGCTTAAGACAACGTTAAAAGAAATTAGCGATCAAGTGGTAACTTTGACATTACATTCTGATGAACAAAAAGAACAGTTAAGAACAACAAAAAAACAAATTTGTCAACCAGTGCAAACAGAGATTTAAATGACACACTACCAGTACAATTTTCAGACACAATAGAATACCAGTCATTGACAACCAGGCAAAAATCAGTCAGTAACAAAAGCGTAATATGAACACTGTGCATGAACAGCTCACACGCTTAACCACAGCGACGTAAATGATAAATTTGGCCATTCCCATTCACACTCCCTTTCAGAAAATTTTGAAGACGATACAAATTTATGGCGTTTAGGTGATTTTCTGCGACAGCGTTACCACACATCCAGATATGATAATGAATTTTCAACTTGAGGCAATAGAGAACCGTCCGGTTCACATAAAAATGGTAACTTGGACTATAAACACATTTTGGCAGCACGCAAATTTAGAGTTTTCAGAAATTGTGGTAACGAAATACATCCTCAAACCTGGTGTGATCAATTTTTATATTCTTTATCAACAAATTCGTCATTATAACACAAACTGGAATTTCTCTGCGGGTATTTAGAAAATTGACCCACAACAAGAATGCGTTCGATTGTAAGAGAGAGTGTCAAAGCGTAAGTAATTTATATCGAGCATTTTTCTCAGTCTACTGGTCACAAGCAACACAGGATGGCGTAAGACTTTGAACAGTCAGAATTTTCCAGCCGAGCAAAATATTTTGAAGACATGCTACGCAGAAATCAGTATTTAACGAACTTATACAGTCCGTCAGAGATTATCCGTATTTGTTTAATAAAATTACATACACCTTTGAGATGTAATATTGGCTGGCAGATGCAAAGATGATTTATAAGCATTTCAGTCATTACTTCAGTAATTGGACTCGTACAGTGACAACAGCTTAACAGGAAAATACCGTAATAATTACAGCAGGAATCATTATAGACGAAATTCTTTTGCACCATACGAAAACAAAAACGATTCGACCTCGTAAAACAAATATAATAACAGAGACAATAACAGACGGGACAACCGACATCATCCGTACGACGTAATAGTACTCGCAGCTGAATATTGACTATCAGTATAGATGCAATTTCCATATCATTGACTATGAAGAGGAATGATATCAAGGTTATTTTAATCTACATCTTTCCTCAGATTCACGTTATTATGGGAGGACTAGTCCACCACGCACAAAAAATATTTTAGAAGTAACGTTGTTCTACCCATTGTTTTTGATACTGCTAGCACTGTTCTTGCGGTCAGTGAGATTGCATTCCACAAATGTATAAACACAACAGGTAAATTCATTTAGACCACACTTTTAGAAGAATTTCTTAATAGCTCCTCTCTTGCCCACAGAAGTAATATTAGTTATATATTTTTCTAAAAAAATATAAAGTTGTTTTGAATTTTAATGACACAGAAGTAGAACTGCAAGTTGAAGCTAACTCTGTTTCTTTAATATTTCGAGACAGGAAGGGGAAGTAAGTTGTTTGTGTTTTTTGACAGATGATGCATCGCATTTTTCACCAGAGTACTTTCGCAGTTACACCAATTTCCAGAATGAGATTTCACTCTGCAGCAGAGCGTGCGCTGAAATGAAACCTCCTGGCAGATTAAAACTGTGTGCCGGACCGAGACTCGAACTCGGGACCTATGCCTTCCGCAGGCAAGTGCTCTACCAAGTGAGCTACGCAAGCACGACTGACGGCCCGTCCTCACAGCTTCAATTCTGGCAGTACATCGTCTCCTACCTTCCAAACTTCACAGGAGCTCTTCTGCGAAGCTAGCAGAACTGGCACTCCTGGACGGAAGGATATTGTGGAGACATGGCTTAACCATGGAAGAGCACTTGCCCGCGAAACGCATAGGTTCCGAATTCGAGACTCGGTCCGGCACACAGTTTTAATGTATCAGGAAGTTTCATTTCAGCGCACACTCCGCTGCAGAGTGAAAATCTCATTCTGGAATTATCGCCCAGGCAGTGGCTAAGCAATGTCTCATCAATATCCTTTCCTCTAGGAGTGCTAGTTCTGCTAGGTTCGCAGAAGAGCTTCTGTGAAGTTTGGAAGTTAGGAGACGAGGTATTGGCAGAATTGAAGCTGTGAGGACAAGCCGTGAGTCGTGCTTGGGTAGCTCAGTTGGTAGAGCACTTGCCCGCGGAAGGCATTGGTACCGCGTTCGAGTCTCGGTCCGGCAAACAGTTTTAATCTGTCAGGACGTTTCATTTCACAAATTGTTAACATACCTCTTACTGTGACTTTGATCAGGAAACTGACATACAGAGTTTGATTCAGGAAAACGTGGACACACTGCAGAGCATTGCATCGAGACAAACAGACAGGATCTTTTTGACATTTTGCGTACACATTAGGTCGTTTTTCAATATCGTGCAGGGACTACAATGGGTTTCCAATACAAATTTCAGGCTAAAGAGCATAATAAATTTTGCATTAAGCCATACATCATTCCAGTTCACTACTGAGAAAAAGTGAAAGCAGAAATTGAGTTCATGCTAGAACAAGGAATCATAAAATCAGCAGCAGTCAGTACATACATCAGATTATTGCACACTGTGAAGAAAAAAAATGACTCGATTAGGCTAGTATTGGATTCAACATTAATTTACACTATTATTTCAATGGAAACAGGTAGTTTCTATAGAATACAAAAACTTTATTCTCTGCATCTGCGCATAAGGTTTTGGCAAATAGAATTACACCCACATTGTTGAAAGTACACTGTATTCTTATTATTCGAAGTATGTTGCCAGTTCCTTAAATTACCCTTCGGCATAAACATCTCGTCAGCCGATTATATTCGTGGAACACTATTTTACTTAATTACTTGAAAAGACGTATAACATCTTATGTTGATGGTACACTATTAGGAAAATCTTGGTCTCGGCAAAACCGTGTTTTGAGAAGTTTGTTGGACATATTTAAGGATTTTGGAATCTCAGACAGTTTAGAAAAATCGGTGTTTGGTAAAACAAGAGTAAAATTTCTTAGACATATAATTTAGTCATGAGGTAGTCAACCAGACCAGGAAAAACTTGATGCAATCACGGCAAATCCCTTTCCTACCACAAAATTTCAAGTTCGAAGTTTCTTCAGTTTAATTAATTTATATCGCCGATTTTAAACATGAGATTTGTTGCCACTCCTAAATTATGTTCACTTACTCGGATAAACACCACATGGCACTGGGATACAAGCACAATTAGAGTTTCAAAGTTTGAAAGATGCACTTATTAATGCTGCGATTCTTGCTCTCCCGGATTTATCACGAAATTTTCGCTTATCAACTGATCCATAAAAAATGGGACTTCTTGCACAATTATTTTAAGAATTTGAAGAGAATGGCGTAATTTTACTGATAAGTGTAACCTTTACTAGTCGTGGTTCGTCTAAATCCGAAAGAAATTATCCCATCACTGAGGTCGAAGCATTAGCAATCATTTGGGCATCTTCTAAATTTTAATTCTTCTTATTTGGGAAATATACTACGTTTCACACTGATTATCGACTACTCCCATTTTTAATGTCACCTAAACTAAATCATGATCGACTGAAACGGTGGGCTTTGTATTTACAAGAGTTTAACTTCACCGTTGTTCACATTCCTAATGCTGAAAATGTTGCAGCTGATACTTTACCGCGTGCTCCTCAGATTTAGTTTTAAGTTGGCACAGTGGATAATAGGCCTTGAAAAACTGAACACAGATCAACCGAGAAAACAGGAAGAAGTTGTGTGGAACTATGAAAAAATAAGCAAAATATACAAACTGAGTACTCCAAGCCCAAGATATGCAACATCAAGGATAGTATCAGCTAAAGAGCGCCGTGGTCCCGTGGTTAGCGTGAGCAGCTGCGGAACGAGAGGTTCATGGTTCAAGTCTCCTCTCGAGTGAAAAGTTTATTTTCGCAAAGTTATGATCCGTCCGTTCGTTCATTGACGTATCTGTTCACTGTAATAAGTTTAGTGTCTGTGTTTTGCGACCGCACCGCAAAACCGTGCGATTAGTAGACGAAAGGAGGTGCCTGTCCAATGAGAACATCTCATGTATTTAATGCACTCTCATCCAAAGTAGCGAACAGTCAACTGTCAGTCAGGGAGCCTCGTTAGCAGGAATATTCTCTCTTCCGTGTGCTGTAGTCGACTGACGTCTTGTGTTTCGATGTTTGTTTAGGTGTAGCGTCTCCATACTACGGCGCAGTTACCTCGCATCGGACGGACGGACGGACAGATAATAATTGTCTGAAAATAAAAAATTAAACGTTTCACTCGAGGGAAGACTTGAACCAAGGAACCCTCGTTTCGCAGCTGCTCACGCTAACCACGGTATCACGGCACTGCTGAACGCCCACGTTCCCATATGTTGCCTCTCTTGTGCATGGACTACTCAGTTTGTATAGTTTGCTTATTTTTTTCATACTTCCACACAACTTCTTCCTGTTTTCTCGATTGATCTGTGTTCAGTTTTTCAAGGCCTATCCACTGTGCCAACTTATAGCTAAATCTGAGGGGGGGTGCGATGGGGAGGTTCCCTTGTCAGTAACAAGACAAAGACACCTATCTGGGAAGATGTGAAACATAAATGGCATGGCAAAACAAACACCAAAATAAGTTTTATTTGGTACATAACGATATTCTTTTCAAAAGATGTACAGTCCATGACTCTCTTTGGGTTGTGTGCATGCCTTATGATTTTGTAAATAAGCTTATTTGGAACTCGCATCTTAGTTATGCTCATTTTGGTTCAATAAAATGCTTTCACAAACTTAATGCGACTAGTTACTTTAATAATATGTAAATTGTGTCAGAAAGCCATTACACGCTGTGAGCCATTATTTCATATAATCGCTTGTACGTTAAAACAGTTGCAATATCCCTGTTAGGACCTCCTTGTCAGATCACACAATGGATTTTCGTATATTTTTTTGTTGCTGAATTAACTTCGAAATGTATTTCGTTCACTCATTTATGTAAAGCCACTATAAAAACAGTATCCAAAGCTTCGGTCAATAAATTTCTATGACAGGTTGGTCATACTAATGAAGTCATTTCTGACAGTGGTCCACAATTTCTCTCAAATATTTGGTTACACACTTTGTGACGTCACAAAATCAAATCCGTTTTTATTTCACTTTATTAGTGACTATCAAATCCTTCAGATTGCATAATGTGAGAAGTCAATAGGCTTTGCAGATTGTATTGTCATCGTCTACACCAGACTTGCGACAAACACATTCATACCTTTCAAGAGAGTCTCAGTGATTTACCACACGATTCTGCGTCATTATCTCCGTTACTTGTTCTCAAGAGCCAACAACCACCTGGTCGTATCATAGAGTTAATACCATATCCAGTTCCGCAAAATTTCGTCATAGGGAAGTAGTAGAATTAGCTCTAAATAAAGTCAACAAAGCTGCAGAAAGAAGAAAGAAATCACAACATGAAAAATAAACATCAAAAAGCTACACGTTGGACAGAAAATACTTTGATATCAGGTGAGGCAATAGCATTTTTTACCCTCATCGATAAGTGCAGTTTAAGCTGTAGTGCCCATGTGAGCTTTGCAATGTGGTAAGTGCCTCATATGTTGCTAGTTGAATGTGAGACTTGTCAGAGCAACTAAACCGCTCTGTCAGCTGGTTCAGTCTTGCCGATGCCTAATCAGAAAATGTGTCATATTACGCCGATTGGATCTCGCATAACAACCTTCTTTGTGACACTTTACAATAAAGTTAGACCAACAAAATAAGTAATTTGAGGTTTTGTTCGAACTTTGCACATAGAGAAGTGCTGCTTTATATAACTGTCTGGATAAATACTTTTGAATAAGGTGCAAAAAGTAATCCGAGCATTCAGATCCTTTTGAGCACCCTGTAAAGTACTGCGCATCATAAGGAGAGGATCAGGTTGTGTCTAGCTGCTAATAACAAATTACGTCACATGATTATGTTGTGAAAGGATTACTTTTTTCATTTATTTTATTTATTTGTTGAAACTACATTCTGATTGGGCTGTCTTATTTTAATACTACGCTGTGATTGGCTAGAAAGGGGAGGGGTTTTAAATTGCCCACTACCATAATTGGTCCAGTTCTGTTTTGTTGCATTTTGATTGGCTGGAGAGTTGAGGAGGCGAAAGGGGAGGGGCACTGGGGAGCAGGAACGCAGGTGAATGGAGGGTAAGGAAGGGGAGATGGAAATATGGTGGCACTTAGTAATGTCATAGATAAGGGGGCGTAGCTCATGACATCATGGAGAGGCCATTGATGTGGGTCCTGTGATGTGAACAAATTGGGTCAGAACACGCAATGAAAACAAAGTGATCTGGAATGCCCATAGATTTACTTCTCACGCAGATGGAATCGGATGTCTGTAGATGATATTAGTTGATATAAAGCAATAATGGTGACAGATACAGTTAGGTATGGTAGCAGTTATGGAGACAGGAATACTGTAGTAGCGCATTTTTTTATGATTAGTTGCAGATGTACGGGAAAAAATAGTTCATAGCAATATTTTGAGTAAGACTGAATACATCCTGTGTTTAAATTATTATCTGTACAGACAACAATGTAAGAAACAGTTAAATACACTATAACTAATAAATTAATTAAAGGAAAATGAACTAGAAGTTTATGTGTTTGATATCAAAAATCGGCAAATCAAAGAATTGTACTCTGATTTACCGACAAGTGAGAACTTTATGATGTTAAGCCTAAAAACGTACACACCAAAATTATTTACTGGAGTAACATAAGAGCAATAACAACAATCTCTTAAAAATTATTGATAAACTATCATTCCTATGCTTGTTCTTGGAAGGAAAAAGGAAGATAAAATTGATGACAGAAAATACTGTTCATTTTCTATTAATGTGCCTGTTGAAGAGGTGAGTCCTCTTCTCAGCATTCTTTTAAAATCGTGTATAAACTTAATATCGCTTGTGTTGCAGTAAGAATGTCACCAACATTAGGGTAGAAAACTGATATAATTTATTTACAGAATTTGTAGAAATATAATTTACGTAGAAATTTGTATAAAAAATATCTTGCCAGCGTCGTTCAAGACAGCTGGTAATGTTTAGAGCTTTTTTTAAATTCGCATTCATATACTCTTCCAGATTTAGGTTTTACAGAGTTATCCTAAGTTACTTAAAGTCAATTGCGGAATGGTTTCTGTGAATCAGCCACCGACGGTTTCGTGACCTATCGTTTCTCAGTCCAAATTTGTGTTCAGTCTCTAGTGACCTCGTTGTAACAGGATGTCAAACAATAATGTTACTTCCTTTTGGTGGCCATCAGCCTGATGAGTGGTATCATTCCAAACAAAAACTATCAAATAGTTTATATAGACATTATATCGTCCACAAACAGCATGGAACTTCATGTGACAAATGTCGTTACAGATGCCTCAGCAGCTGAAACTTTGCCAGCAAGGGCAAGGCAATTTAGGTTATTGCAAGCTGCCTTCTGTAGGGCAGATTCTTCCTGTTTTTATCTAAAATGAATGACACTTTTTGGCTGTAACGAACGATACATTTCTTCGTCGCGTCTCATTATTCTGGCTATTACCTAAGTTACGGCCTTGGGAGAGCCAGTCCTGACAAAACTCTACCATCTGGTGAGCAAGATGTATGAAACAGGCGAAATACCCTCAGACTTCAAGAAGAATTTAATAATTCCAATCCCAAAGAAAGCAGGTGTTGACAGATATGAAAATTACCTAACTATCAGTTTAATAAGTCACAGCTGCAAAATACTAACACGAATTATTTACAGACGAATGGAAAAACTAGTAGAAGCCGACCTCGGGGAAGATCAGTTTGGATTCTGTAGAAATACTGGAACACGTGAGGCAATAATGACCTTACGACTTATCTTAGAAGAAAGATTAAGGAAAGGCAAACCTACGTTTCTAGCATTTGTAGACTTAGAGAAAGCTTTTGACAATGTTGACTGGAATACTCTCTTTCAAATTCTAAAGGTGGCAGGGGTAAAACACAGGGAGCGAAAGGCTATTTACAATTTGTACAGAAACCAGATGGCAGTTATAAGAGTCGAGGGACATGAAAGGGAAGCAGTGGTTGGGAAGGGAGTAAGACAGGGTTGTAGCCTCTCCTCAATGTTATTCAATCTGTATATTGAGCAAGCAGTAAAGGAAACAAAAGAAAAATTCGGAGTAGGTATTAAAATTCATGGAGAAGAAATAAAAACTTTGAGGTTCGCCGATGACATTGTAATTCTGTCAGAGACAGCAATTGACTTGGAAGAGCAGTTGAACGGAATGTATGGTGTCTTGAAGGGAGGATATAAGATGAACATCAACAAAAACAAAACGAGGATAATGGAATGTAGTCGAATTAAGTCGGGTGATGTTGAGGGTATTAGATTAGGAAATGAGACACTTAAAGTAGTAAAGGAGTTTTGCTATTTGGGGAGCAAAATAACTGATGATGGTCGAAGAAGAGAGGATATAAAATGTAGACTGGCAATGGCAAGGAAAGCGTTTCTGAAGAAGAGAAATTTGTTAACATCGAGTATAGATTTAAGTGTCAGGAAGTCATTCCTGAAAGTATTTGTATGGAGTGTAGCCATGTATGGAAGTGAAACATGGACGGTAAATAGTTTGGACAAGAAGAGAATAGAAGCTTTCGAAATGTGGTGCTACAGAAGAATGCTGAAGATTACACTCCTGGAAATTGAAATAAGAACACCGTGAATTCATTGTCCCAGGAAGGGGAAACTTTATTGACACATTCCTGGGGTCAGATACATCACATGATCACACTGACAGAACCACAGGCACATAGACACAGGCAACAGAGCATGCACAATGTCGGCACTAGTACTGTGTATATCCACCTTTCGCAGCAATGCAGGCTGCTATTCTCCCATGGAGACGATCGTAGAGATGCTGGATGTAGTCCTGTGGAACGGCTTGCCATGCCATTTCCACCTGGCGCCTCAGTTGGACCAGAGTTTGTGCTGGACGTGCAGACCGCGTGAGACGACGCTTCATCCAGTCCCAAACATGCTCAATGGGGGACAGATCCGGAGATCTTGCTGGCCAGGGTAGTTGACTTACACCTTCTAGAGCACGTTGGGTGGCACGGGATACATGCGGACGTGCATTGTCCTGTTGGAACAGCAAGTTCCCTTGCCGGTCTAGGAATGGTAGAACGATGGGTTCGATGACGGTTTGGATGTACCGTGCACTATTCAGTGTCCCCTCGACGATCACCAGTGGTGTACGGCCAGTGTAGGAGATCGCTCCCCACACCATGATGCCGGGTGTTGGCCCTGTGTGCCTCGGTCGTATGCAGTCCTGATTGTGGCGCTCACCTGCACGGCGCCAAACACGCATACGACCATCATTGGCACCAAGGCAGAAGCGACTCTCATCGCTGAAGACGACACGTCTCCATTCGTCCCTCCATTCACGCCTGTCGCGACACCACTGGAGGCGGGCTGCATGATGTTGGGGCGTGAGCGGAAGACGGCCTAATGGTGTGCGGGACCGTACCCCAGCTTCATGGAGACGGTTGCGAATGGTCCTCGCCGATACCCCAGGAGCAACAGTGTCCCTAATTTGCTGGGAAGTGGCGGTGCGGTCCCCTACGGCACTGCGTAGGATCCTACGGTCTTGGCGTGCATCCGTGCGTCGCTGCGGTCCGGTCCCAGGTCGACGGGCACGTGCACCTTCCGCCGACCACTGGCGACAACATCGATGTACTGTGGAGACCTCACGCCCCACGTGTTGAGCAATTCGGCGGTACGTCCACCCGGCCTCCCGCATGCCCACTATACGCCCTCGCTCAAAGTCCGTCAGCTGCACATACGGTTCACGTCCACGCTGTCGCGGCATGCTACCAGAGTTAAAGACTGCGATGGAGCTCCGTATGCCACGGCAAACTGGCTGACACTGACGGCGGCGGTGCACAAATGCTGCGCAGCGAGCGCCATTCGACGGCCAACACCGCGGTTCCTGGTGTGTCCGCTGTGCCGTGCGTGTGATCATTGCTTGTACAGCCCTCTCGCAGTGTCCGGAGCAAGTATGGTTGGTCTGACACACCGGTGTCAATGTGTTCTTTTTTCCATTTCCAGGAGTGTAGATGGGTAGATCACATAACTAATGAGGAAGTATTGAATAGGATTGGGGAGAAAGAAGTTTGTGGCACAACTTGACCAGAAGAAGAGATCGGTTGGTAGGACATGTTCTGAGGCATCAAGGGATCACCAGTTTAGTATTGGAGGGCAGCGTGGAGGGTAAAAATCGTAGGGGGAGACCAAGAAATGAAAACACTAAGCAGATTCAGAAGGATGTAGGCTGCAGTAGGTACTGGGAGATGAAGAAGCTTGCACAGGATAGAGTAAGATGGAGAACTGCATCAAACCAGTCTCAGGACTGATGACCACAACAACAACAACATAAGTTTGATCGTTAATTTCCAGGTGGGCGTAAATAAGGTTGTCTGTAAGCAGTTATTCATTGACATCGTTGGTAAATGTAGCGAGTTGCAAAAATGGGTGAATCGCTAGCTTTTCGATGAAACCGACCGATTTCTGCAAAGACGAAGTTTGCAGCTTGTTTGTAAATTGTTCGCATACCATTGTGAAAATGTAACGTGTATGGGCAATATGAACAAACGCCGTGGAAAATGAAAAACTACACCTCTCATTCATGTCACCGTTGAACGTCGAATTCTATAGAGAATTAAGTCGAAAAGAAGGCATGAAGGAAGATTACATCAACATGATTTCTCTGCAATTCGCCGTTGAATGCGTGGTAGAGGGTTCATCGAACCACCATCGAGGTATTTTTCTACCGTTCCACTCTCGAACAGCACGCGGCAAAAGCGAACTCCGCTTATTTTATCATGATGATCATTAGTCCATTTGTAGGTGACCTCCAGCGAGATATTTCGTACTCTGAGGAGAAAACTGGTGATGAAGTTGAAGGTACTGCCGCAACGAAAAACGCCTTTATTTTAATGATAGCCACCCGAACTCTCATATCATATCCGTGGCACACTCCCCCTATTTCATAATACAAAATGAGCTGCGCTTTTTTGGATTTTTTCTATGTCCTCTGTCAGGTGTAACTGATGCAAAATCACACCGCACAGCAATAAGCAAAAAGATGTAAGTAGACTGTTTAGGTTTTTGTATTGGTAACGCCACGTAGCGCTCTGTATGAAAATCACTGGCTGTGCTGTGTGCAGTCTGTGGCTAGTTTGCATTGTTGTCTGCCATTGTAGTGTTGGGCTGTTGGCTGTTAACAGCGCGTAGCGTTGCGCAGTTGGAGGTGAGCCGCCAGCAGTGGTGGATGTGGGGAGAGAAATGGCAGAGTTTTGAAATTTGTAAGATTAGATGTCATGAGCTGCTATATATATTATGACTTTTGAACACTATTAAGGTAAATACGTTGTTTGTTCTCCATCAAAATCTTTCATTTGCTAACTATGCCTATCAGTAGTTAGTGCCTTCAGTAGTTTGAACCTTTTATTTAGCTGGCAGTAGTGCCGCTCGCTGTATTGCAGTAGTTCGAGTAACAAAGATTTTTGGCGAGGTAAGTGATTTGTGAATGGTATTGGTTAATGTTAGTCAGGGCCATTCTTCTATAGGGATTTTTGAAAGTCAGATTGCGTTGCGCTAAAAATATTGTGTGTCGGTTTAAGCACAGTCATGTACAATTTTTCTAACGGGACGTTTCATATGTCGACCGTTGCCCGCAGATACCTCACTGGAATCTTCTGAGTTTTTCTTGTAGTTTGTGTAATTAGTGTAGCTTTTGCTTATTGCTAGTGCGTAATTGTAGAGAGAATCTCCTTTGTAGTTGTAGTCTTTCATTGTTGTACAGTAAAACAGTTGTGGCATGCATGAAGATTTGCACCAACTATTTCGCAGCTGCGCTTGCAATTAACTAGATATTATTTTCAGTGCTATGTTAATGTGTTCTCTTATTTTTTCTCTTCAAATTGTGCTTTTCTGTGTTATTGTGTGAAATACTGTGACGATAATGGCGTGTGAAAAACGTAACACTAGGCTCCAAAATAAACTGAGAAATGATAGTGACGAAGAGCGTAGCTTACCAGCACCACTGTGTAATGAATTAACAAACATTCAAAATAGTAATTTGGTAATTGTGCATAGGGAAATGGAGCGGGCGGCAAATAATGGTGTAGACAGTGAAACAAGTAGTGAACAGGGAAGCATTATCGATCGATCGGTCGGCAACAGCTCGCCTCAGGAATCGGGAATGACGGAACACAATATTGCAAATACTGTAGACTCAGGTTTTGGGTCCTCACCGTTTTCTCAAATGAGTCAAGACACATTTTCTGCTTGTCAAAATAAGAATGTTGCCGGTGAAAATGCACTGCCAAAAAGCATAGAGAAACAGATTCCAGACACTAATACATTATTATTGCAATTAATGCAACAAATGGAACAAAATCAAGGACAAACACAGCAAAAGCTTCAAAAGTTAGACACAATGGAACAAAATCAGAGACACACACAGCAAAAGCTTCAAAAGTTAGACACAATGGAACAAAATCAGACACAAACACAGCAACAGCTCAAAAGTTAGACTCAATGGAACAAACGCTTGAACAAACACGTGACGGTTTAACTACTGAGTTACATAACATTGAATCGAAATGTCAAAAAGTCCGTAATGACGTAAAAACACAAATTTGTGAGCATTTTCAACCTATTTTTTCGCGGCATGAAAATGCATTACCGAATCACGAAGCAGCTATAAAAGAACTGCAAACTATTGTTCATGAAAATCATGAGACCTTGCAAGCTAAAATTGACTCAGTTGCATCTACCGATTCGGTTACGAAACTTGCAAAAACTCAGGAAAACTTAAAGGACACAGTAGATACTCTGAAAATTGGTTCAGAAAGACACATGGAGGAAATTCGTTCATTATCAGAGAAAGTAGTTGAACTTTCGGATCAGCTAAATAATTTATCTACCAAGGTAGATGATAATCTGAATGACACAAAACGGGTGGTCTTTAATGACTCAGAAGAGTGCGAACAAATTAGAAAATTCAAACAAAATCAGAATCAAATTAATACGCAACACCAAAGAGAAATCCGGGAAGTACAAGATCAGCTGACGCAGGTAATACAAGAATTACGTATTTCAGAGAACTCTCGCGCTCCAATACGTGAAGAGGGACATAGAAATACGGAACAGCCACAAAATAATAACACGGGGTACTTCGGAAATTATGCAAAAAATTGGCAACGTACACTGAATTTTGAGATGGAACCGCCGAAACGAAGTAACAATGACCGATATGCGACTCGCCGACATGATGATTTTGACTATAAGCTATTTATTACTACACGTAAACTCAAAAAATTTAAGAATTCCGGCAACGACATTCATCCACAAGCGTGGCTTCATCAATTCTCTCATTGTTTTCCTCCCAACTGGTCATTAGAGCACAGATCAGAATTTATGTGTGGCTATTTAGAGAATGAACCAGCTGTAAGAATGCGATCGGTCATTCACGATTGTCACAGTAAAGGAGAATTTTATCATGCCTTCCTCTCAGCATATTGGTCTCAAGCTACACAAGACGGAGTAAGACATAGCATCATAATGATGAAACATTTCGAACAATCTGAATTTTCCAGTCTTGTGAAATGTTTTGAAGACATGTTGCACAAGAATCAGTACCTGTCAAACCCATACAACCCTTCAGAACTCATCCGCATTTGCTTAATCAAATTACCTGAACATTTACGACATATTATTTTGGCAGGACGTTGTAAAGACGACATTGAAGCTTTTCAGGGACTCTTACAAGAATTGGAAATCGACACTGACAATCGCGAGACGCGAAAACAGGAGCACAACAATTACAGGTCATGTCCGTCAAAATTCTGTGATGAAAGAAATAATAACTGGACACGACAAGGCTATTCTTACAACGCAAATCGTGAACAAAACAGACACCACTCATATGACAACCACTGGCAGAGTAATAGTTACAGAGAAAGATCGCATTTCCATAGTAATAAATATGACAGAGACAATCATAGTAACAGACAATATGGCAACCAGAACTATTATTATCACGGGAGACTGAATAACTTCAGATGCAACGGCCCACCGTGCAGTGATAATTCTGGGACTAATTCTCCACCACGTGATCGACAAGAAAGAAACTATGGAATCTACCGACATGACGACACACGATATGATCGTAACGACAGACCTGAATTGCATCAGAACTGGCGGGATTCAAACAGGACAGGGCCCTCTCGACAAGGTGAATTTGTAGAAGTTAGGTCTCCAAATCCCAATAACGACGAGCGCCATCAAAGAGACAATAGACAATGACTCGCACCGCAGGCAGCCACGTGTGCCGGCTGGCTCAGCGAAAAATAACATAGACTCTAACCTAGAGAAAAATTTTAGCATTCCTTACCGACGTATACAACATGATAATTACTTTGAAGTTGAAACTCTGTACACTAGAAAGGGTAAAGGACTGACCCACATTTCACATGTAAAACCGTTTATTGAGAGATAATCTGCCTTTTAACTTTGTCTTTGCCATAAAATTTTTCACTTCACACTACTAGTACAATTTGTCACACTGAGAAAATGTTAACATGCAATAATGTTTTGAAGTTAACTATCCAGTCAAGAACCTAGGGAGCATATTTATACAGTATTTACGAGTGCATTGTTATAGTGAACAGACAACACAGTGTTACTGTGTGTGTACATTCTTGCTTGTTAGATGCACGATTACGTAACGACTATCAGGCTTACATGCTTAGAACATATAACAGTACTGCTAATGAGATTTTACTGCAACATTTTGGTTTACTTGAAAATACATTATGGATTTAAATTGCTTTCTGAGAGATATCAGATGACACAGTGGTTAGTTTATTTGACAGTTACACAATTATATCACGACACTACTAATGTGTGACACAATTTACATTGTTGCTTTTGCGGTGTATCTGTTTTATATCTGCACAGTTTTTATGTATTATTCTGGAAAGTAAAACATGTATTAGTAGTAACTTTTGTGGTATAGCTACAATGAGACAGCCTTTTCCATAGCACAACAATACGTTACATTATACACTCCTGGAAATTGAAATAAGAACACCGTGAATTCATTGTCCCAGGAAGGGGAAACTTTATTGACACATTCCTGGGGTCAGATGCATCACATGATCACACTGACAGAACCACAGGCACATAGACACAGGCAACAGAGCATGCACAATGTCGGCACTAGTACTGTGTATATCCACCTTTCGCAGCAATGCAGGCTGCTATTCTCCCATGGAGACGATCGTAGAGATGCTGGATGTAGTCCTGTGGAACGGCTTGCCATGCCATTTCCACCTGGCGCCTCAGTTGGACCAGAGTTCGTGCTGGACGTGCAGACCGCGTGAGACGACGCTTCATCCAGTCCCAAACATGCTCAATGGGGGACAGATCCGGAGATCTCGCTGGCCAGGGTAGTTGACTTACACCTTCTAGAGCACGTTGGGTGGCACGGGATACATGCGGACGTGCATTGTCCTGTTGGAACAGCAAGTTCCCTTGCCGGTCTAGGAATGGTAGAACGATGGGTTCGATGACGGTTTGGATGTACCGTGCACTATTCAGTGTCCCCTCGACGATCACCAGTGGTGTACGGCCAGTGTAGGAGATCGCTCCCCACACCATGATGCCGGGTGTTGGCCCTGTGTGCCTCGGTCATATGCAGTCCTGATTGTGGCGCTCACCTGCACGGCGCCAAACACGCATACGACCATCATTGGCACCAAGGCAGAAGCGACTCTCATCGCTGAAGACGACACGTCTCCATTCGTCCCTCCATTCACGCCTGTCGCAACACCACTGGAGGCGGGCTGCACGATGTTGGGGCGTGAGCGGAAGACGGCCTAACGGTGTGCGGGACCGTAGCCCAGCTTCATGGAGACGGTTGCGAATGGTCCTCGCCGATACCCCAGGAGCAACAGTGTCCCTAATTTGCTGGGAAGTGGCGGTGCGGTCCCCTACGGCACTGCATAGGATCCTACAGTCTTGGCGTGCATCCGTGCGTCGCTGCGGTCCGGTCTCAGGTCGACGGGCACGTGCACCTTCCGCCGACCACTGGCGACAACATCGATGTACTGTGGAGACCTCACGCCCCACGTGTTGAGCAATTCGGCGGTACGTCCACCCGGCCTCCCGCATGCCCACTATACGCCCTCGCTCAAAGTCCGTCAACTGCACATACGGTTCACGTCCACACTGTCGCGGCATGCTACCAGTGTTAAAGACTGCGATGGAGCTCCGTATGCCACGGCAAACTGGCTGACACTGACGGCGGCGGTGCACAAATGCTGCGCAGCTAGCGCCATTCGACGGCCAACACCGCGGTTCCTGGTGTGTCAGCTGTGCCGTGCGTGTGATCATTGCTTGTACAGCCCTCTCACAGTGTCCGGAGCAAGTATGGTGGGTCTGACACACCGGTGTCAATGTGTTCTTTTTTCCATTTCCAGGAGTGTAGTACTTTCTTGATCACGGTGAGGTAGGTAATAACTACGATATCTATACGCAAAGCATTTCACTTTCGTTTATGATGAGGTAAGTACATTGACTTCAACAGAACTTTGCTTATAGAGGACAATAACTATGACACTTCCACAGAATTATCTTACAGCAAGACGCACATTTAGCGCTACAGGACACGCATTTGAGTGATTAATTTTGCACTGAAACCATTTATTTTCCAAGATTTTTGAATTACAAAGAAAGTTTTCTGTGATACATTTCATTCCATTGCTGTAATCTGTAACACCTGAGGGTATAATTACATTAATCCTCAGGGGGGTACACGCCTAGTTTGTGTACCATGTGTCTGGCAAGCACAAGGAGCCCTAGCTAATATGGTATTCGCTTATACAACTTTACACATCGGTACCATATTCTTCTGAAACAGAATTACACAGCTATCTGATTGTTTAACAGAGAAACAAACTTTTTTTTTTACTACATCAGTGACACAAGTTTTCGTAATTACACAGTTGGATAACTTCACACTTATAAATTGTATTTTGTCTATACTTTGGAAACTGTTCATATTTTTTTGGAACCATTTTGATACTATGAGAGCTTTGAATGATGTATTTGGTATGGGATCATGATTTTTAATGTATGTTTGAGGTAGATGAGACTATTGAAAAGAGCAGAGAATTTTCTTTAGGTTTTGATATTATTGGAGGAAGCTACGACGATTTTGAGATTTGACTGAGGTGTTATGATGTTATTATTACGACGACCATGTGTATTTTGCTGTTGAGGTATGTTTATGATCAATAAGCTGATGCTATATGAGGAATTTGATTATTCTACGTATTTATTATGATGAAATATTGAAGTGTCGACGCAAGATTGACGTGTCGACGAATATGTATATGTGTAATAAGGTAAGGAGTAATGAGTAGTGGTTAGGGACTCTGACTTGTGAAAAAGGATGTTGGAAACCAAGAATCGTACTTTAAGAGTTATGAAATGTGTGTAAATGCGTGAATGTATCACAATACCAGCGAAAATTTTTTGGACACTGTTATATTTATAGGATTTTGTTTCTACAGATTTGTAACGCAAATATTTCGACCTGTGAAATTTTGTTTGTATCAAACTGTCACTGTAGCGGAAACTGATGTCGTAAATATTTCGGTAAGGAAGGTAGGTCACTGTAAGCACCCAGCTGTGTGACAGTCGCCTGGAAAAAAGCCATTAGTGTGTGCCTTTCAGAGGCACAGGTGGAAAAGAAAAAAGAGGCCATTGTCCTCGCTATTGACATTCCTTTGTAGAAAGCATCGCAAATACGACACGCTCATTACTTGGAAACATATGATTATATTGTGGAGCACGTACTTTGTGCTACTTACTGAAATTCTTATAAACTGATGGGAAATATTCTTAAATCTGCACACCTGATTATGACAAGTGTCTTTCTACGAGAGTTGAGAGAATTTCTACTAACTTATGAAATGCCACATGACTATTGAATGATATTTTTATGCTTTACTTTGTACATAGTCGCTTATTTCATTTGATATCTCGTTTCCAGCTGTGTTGCAGCATTGGTTTCATAAAATAAAAATAAATGCATTTGCTAATGTGAACACTTTCTGTCAACAGATCTATTAAATAATAATTTTATGATCCACAATCTTTGAAAAAGGAGCACTTATAAAGGAAAGAGCAATAAGAAGGGATTAATAACAGTTACTGCATACATAATTTTCTTTTCAACTACTTGGTAATATTTTTCGTAGAATAAGTTGTGGTGCACCACTTTAATTACATAGACATTAAGATGTGAATATACATTTCCCTTATCTGCATTGTTGTCTTTACTGTAATATTTTTTCTGCTTGAGCTTTGTCATGTTTAGATATAAGTTACTGCATTTGCTGGGGCTGTTTGCCAGGCATAGTGTTACTGAATTTGACTTTGTATTACTCTGTTAAGCCAGTTTTACTACTGATTTATTTTTCTTGTTGCTGCACATTGGCTCATATTAGTTGTAATGTTGCATTTCTTTGCTAATTTACGTTTACTGCGACTTGCTTTGCCTATTTCCATTTTTTTGTCATTGCTGTTTGTGTTAATTTGTTATGTGCTGCTGCATTGCCTCATCCCTTGGTATATATATATATATCTGAGCTCAGTAGATTTAAGTTAGCTTAAGATGGGGTAGGCTGTATCTGAGAACGAGTTGTGATGAATTGGAAGAAATGCATTGAGAAGCTATAAGAAAATGGTTTGGCCAAAAAAGAATTTTGAAAGAGAATGTGAACAGAACATAGAAAGCATGCTTTGATAGGATCTTTTTGGTGGAAACAAATGTTGAAATAAGAGGAAAGATCTACAGAACGAAGTTTTGGGTTGGACTGCAGTACCAAATGTCACACTGAAATCGAACCCTGTCTTTCCTTTTGTATTATTCCGCTATGTGTTTATGTACCTTTGTGTATTTCGTCTTTTTCCTGTCTTTAAGTGTTTAGCTAATAAGATTTATGTTGTAGAATTTTTCAAATACTATGTTACTTACTTTGAAAAGATGTTTAGACATTATTAATTCTGTTCTGTTTCAATGCTCATGTGTGAAATTAATGTTTCGAAAACTGTTCTCATTATTTTATATATTTACTTATATCATAATTCCTGTAAAACTGATGTATCTGTTTATTTCTATTCTTTTGTAAAGTCTGTAGTACTACAAATGTTATCTGTATTGTTGTGTTCTTTAATGATGTATTTTGTACCTTTGTTGTTGTATTCTCATGTTATAAAATTGTAATTGACACCAGTTCATCAAATTAAGTAAGTTGTAAGTTGTAAGCATTCATTTCACTGCACATGTTTCTGATGGTCATAGTATATGCACAATATGTGAGAAATTGGGACTGTTAGTGCTTGCACGTGTGTTAATAATTCGGCAAGGGACTGGTTAACAGCATTACTGGTTCTAAGGACATTTAAAAAAAAAAAATTTGTGAGTGCACAAGTGGTGGTTCATGGACTTCTATATTGTCCGCAAGACTCTTCGATGGTGATTGTGCACCTGCACAGTCGCAACAGATGGCTGCTGGCCGTCTCTATACGGACTGAAGTGGGTCTGCACCTTTGATGGCCCACCAATACCATTATTTCTACAAGGACTACATTGGGTCTGCATCTTTGATGGCCCACTAATACCATTATTTCTACAAGGACTACAGTGGGTCTGCACCTCTGGCAGCCCACCAATACCGTAATCTCTACCAGGACTTCAGTGGGTCTGCTCTGTGACGACCTACCTACCAATATTCTTCAAAACTTCGACTGACTCTGTGGTGGGTTTGCTCTGTTGTGGACCATTACCTGCCTGCATTTCAAGAGTCAGCACTGTCTTTCCGTTGGAAGGACAACACTACTTCTTCAAGACTGCATGGAAATCCATTACTTCCGTGTGCATTTTCTTTTACAGCTCAGAATTTGAGAAAAAAAACACTGCACAGTAATGTGATGAATGATCAGGAGTGTCTTTATGGAGTGTGAGAAAATTTTAGCTTTTGACCAACATTGTATCAATAAGTGTGTGCATTTGATTTCTTTGTTATTGTAATTATGAAAATTTTTTTCAAATCTGTATTGGCCACTGCCCAAAACAATTTGTAAAAATTTTTGTGAGGAGCATGGGGGCTGTATGTAAGTAGACTGTTTAGGTTTTTATATTGATAACGCCACGTAGCGCTCTGTATGAAAATCACTGGCTGTGCTGTGTGCAGTCTGTGGCTAGTTTGCATTGTTGTCTGCCATTGTAGTGTTGGGCTGTTGGCTGTTAACAGCGTGTAGCGTTACGCAGTTGGAGGTGAGCCGCCAGCAGTGGTGGATGTGGGGAGAGAAATGGCAGAGTTTTGAAATTTGTAAGACTGGATGTCATGAGCTGCTATATATATTATGACTTTTGAACACTATTAAGGTAAATACATTGTTTGTTCTCCATCAAAATCTTTCATTTGCTAACTATGCCTATCAGTAGTTAGTGCATTCAGTAGTTTGAATCTTTTATTTAGCTGGCAGTAGTGACGTTCGCTGTATTGCAGTAGTTCCAGTAACAAAGATTTTTGGTGAGGTAAGTGATTTGTGAAAGGTATAGGTTAATGTTAGTCAGGGCCATTCTTTTGTAGGGATTTTTGAAAGTCAGATTGCGTTGCACTAAAAATATTGTGTGACAGTTTAAGCACAGTCATGTACAATTTTTCTAAGGGGACGTTTCAAAGAGATCGAACAAGCGTAGGGTAAGCAATCTTTTTAGTAGCCCTAAGTTTTCTGCCAATAAATCGCAGTTTTTAATTTCCTTTCCCTACAACAATATGTGTGTGATAGTCCAAATTTAAGTTATTCGTAATTTTAATCAATAAGTATTTAATCAAACTGGCAGCGTTTAGATTTGTGTGATTTATTGTGGAACCAAAAATTAGCTGATTCATTTAGTACTCATGTGGATGACTTCACAGTTCTCATTATTTAACATCAATTGCTACACAGATGTCTTATCTTAATCATTTTGCACTTCGTTTTGATCATCTGATGACTTTTCAATACAGTAAATGAAATTACCATTTGCAACTAATCAAAATGGGCTGTTCAGATTGTCTCCGAAATCTTTATGTAGATCAGGAACAATAGAGGGCCTATAACACTTCCTTGGAGAACGCAATGTATTACTTATGGTTTATGCGATGACTTTCCGTCAGTTACTACGAAATGTGACCTTTCTCACAGGAAATCACGAATCTAGTTGCACAGCTGAGACAATACTCCATGGTCATCAGTAACAACGCCACTGTAATCGCGCAGTTAGGTATTGATTACGTCTTGCCGCTGGTTTACTTTACATACGACCAGAATGTCTTTGGGCACTCTGCCAGATTACGAGACAGAGTTCGTTGTAGAAACTATTAAAACCTTCTCGCATTGAAGTGAGCGCTGAATTTCGAGATTTTGTAAAATTTCTCTATCTTCAGGGTTTTGCATTCTTTTGAATTTGGCATCCTCTTTTCTTTCCCTCTGCAACAGTGTTCTGACCTGTTTTGTGTACCATGGGAGATCGGTACCACCTCTTATTAATTTATTTGGTGTGTATCTCACAACTGCCGCCGATACCATTTCTTTGAATTCAAACCACATCTGGTCTACACTTACATACTCAGATCGCCAGGAGCGGAGACTGTCTCTTAGGAAAGGTCAAGCGACTTTTTATCTGCGTTTTTAAATAGATGTATTTTGCACTTTGATGGGTTTGGATGTTACGGTGTTCAGTCTCGCTACAACAACATTGGGGCCACTAATCCCCGTATCCGTCATGATGCTGCCTGCTTCCTCAGGATTATTTGTTGCAAAGAGGTGAACTATGTTTTTGCAACCATTTACTCTTCGGTTGGGCTCTTGAACTAATCGTTCAAAATAATTTTCGCATGCAGTACGATTTCTGACGACGTTTTATGCCTACCACTGACTTCAAACATGTATTTTCACCAACTTATCGAGGGTAGCCCCCCCATGAACCATTGACCCTGCCGTTGGTGGGGAGGCTTGCGTGTCACAACAATACAGATAGCTGTACCGTAGGTGCAACCACAATGGAAGGGTATTTGTTGAGAGGCCAGACAAATGTGTGGTTCCTGAAGAGGGGCAACAGCCTTTTCAGTAGTTGCAGGGGCAACAGTCTGGATGATTGACTGATCTGGCCTTGTAACATTAACCTTGCTGTTGTGGTACTTTTTTTTTTTTTTTAGGGCGCAAAACTGTTATGGTCATTAGCGCCCAGCTGTTGGGGTACTGCGAACGGCTCAAAGCAAGGGGAAACTACAACCGTAATTTTTCCCGAGGGCATGCAGCTTTACTGTATGGTTAAATGATGATGGCATCCTCTTGGGTAAAATATTCTGGAGGTAAAATAGTCCCCCATTTGGATCTCCGGGCGGGGACTACTCAAGAGGACGTCGTTATCAGGAGAAAGAAAACTGGCATTCTATGGATCGGAGCATGGAATGTCAGATCCCTTAATCGGACAGGCAGGTTAGAAAACTTAAAAAGGGGAAATGGATAGGTTAAAGTTAGATATAGTGGGAATTAGTGAAGTTCGGTGGCAGGAGGAATAAGACTTCTGGTCAGGTGAATCCAGGGTTATAAATACAAAATCAAATAGGGGTAATGCAGGAGTAGGTTTAATAATGAATAAAAAAAATAGGAGTGCGGGTAAGCTACTACAAACACCATAGTGAACGTATTATAGTGGCCAAGATAGACACGAAGCCCATGCCTACTACAGTAGTACAAGTTTATATGCCAACTAGCTCTGCAGATGACGAAGAAATTGAAGAAATGTATGATGAGATAAAAGAAATTATTCAGGTAGTGAAGGGAAACGAAAATTTAATAGTCATGGGTGATTGGAATTCCACAGTAGGAAAAGGGAGAGAAGGAAACATACTAGGTGAATATGGATTGGGGCTAAGAAATGAAAGAGGAAGCCGTCTGTTAGAATTTTGCACAAAGCATAACTTAGTCATAGCTAACACCTGGTTCAAGAATCATAAAAGAAGGTTGTATACATGGAAGAATCCTGGAGATACTAAAAGTTATCAGATAGATTATATAATGGTAAGACAGAGATTTAGGAACCAGGTTTTAAATTGTAAGACATTTCCAGGGACAGATGTGGACTCTGACCACAATCTATTGGTTATGAACTGTAGATTAAAACTGAAGAAATTGCAAAAAGGTGGGAATTTAAGGAGATGGGACCTGGATAAACTGACTAAACCAGAGGTTGTAGAGAGTTTCAGGGACAGCATAAGGGAACAGTTGACAAGAATGGGGGAACGAAATACAGTAGAAGAAGTATGGGTAGCTTGAGGGATGAAATAGTGAAGGCAGCAGAGGATCAAGTAGGTAAAAAGACGAGGGTTAGCAGAAATCCTTGGGTAACAGAAGAAATATTGAATTTAATAGATGAAAGGAGAAAATATAAAAATGCAGTAAATGAACCAGGCAAAAAGGAATACAAACGTCTCAAAAATGAGATCGACAGGAAGTGCAAAATGGCTAAGGAGGCATGGCTAGAGGACAAATGTAAGGATGTAGAGGCTTACATCACTAGGGGTAAGATAGATACAGCCTACAGGAAAATTAAAGAGACCAATGGAGAAAAGAGAACCACTTGTATGAATATCAAGAGCTCAGATGGAAACCCAGTTCTAAGCAAAGAGGGGAAAGCAGAAAGGTGGAAGGAGTATATAGAGGGTGTATACAAGGGCGATGTACTTGAGGACAATATTATGGAAATGGAAGAGGATGTAGATGAAGATGAAATGGGAGATATGATACTGCGTGAAGAGTTTGACAGAGAACTGAAAGACCTGACTCGAAACAAGGCCCCGGGATAGACAACATTCCATTAGAACTACTTACGGCCTTGGGAGAGCCAGTCCTGACAAAACTCTACCATTTGGTGAGCAAGATGTACGAGACAGGCGAAATACCCTCAGACTTCAAGAAAAATATAAGAATTCCAAGCCCAAAGAAAGCAGGTGTTGACAGATGTGAAAATTACCTAACTATCAGTTTAATAAGTCACAGCTGCAAAATACTAACACGAATTATTTACAGACGAATGGAAAAACTGGTAGAAGCCGACCTCGGGGAAGATCAGTTTGGATTCTGTAGAAATGTCGGAACACGTGAGGCAATACTGACACTACGACTTATCTTAGAAGAAAGACTAAGGAAAGGCAAACCTACGTTTCTAGCATTTGCAGGCTTAGAGAAAGCTTTTGACAATGTTGACTGGAATACTCTCTTTCAAATTCTAAAGGTGGCAGGGGTAAAACACAGGGAGCGAAAGGCTATTTACAATTTGTACAGAAACCAGATGGCAGTTATAAGAGTCGAGGGACATGAAAGGGAAGCAGCGGTTGGGAAGGGAGTGAGACAGGGTTGGAGCCTCTCCCCGATGTTATTCAATCTGTATATTGAGCAAGCAGTAAAGGAAACAAAAGAAAAATTCAGAGTAGGTATTAAAATCCATGGAGAAGAAATAAAAACTTTGAGGTTCGCCGATGACATTGTAATTCTGTCAGAGACAGCAAAGGACTTGGAAGAGCGGTTGAATGGAATGGACAGTGTCTTGAAAGGAAGATATAAGATGAACATCAACAAAAGCAAAACGAAGATAAGGGAATGTAGTCGAATTAATTATGGTGCTTCTACGGGAATTAGATTAGGAAATGAGGTGCTTAAAGTAGTAAATGAGTTTTGCTATTTGGGGAGCAAAATAACTGATGATGGTCGAAGTAGAGAGGATATAAAATGTAGACTGGCAATAGCAAGGAAAGCGTTTCTGAAGAAGAGAAATTTGTTAACATCGAGTACAGATTTAAGCATCAGGAAGTCGTTTCTGAAAGTATTTGTATGGAGTGTAGCCATGTATGGAAGTAAAACATGGAAAATAAATAGTTTGGACAAGAAGAGAATAGAAGCTTTCGAAATGTGGTGCTACAGAAGAATGTTGAAGATTAGGTGGGTAGATCACGTAACTAATGAGGAGGTATTGAATGGGATTGGGGAGAAGAGAAGTCTGTGGCACAACTTGACTAGAAGAAGGGATCGGTTGGTAGGACATGTCCTGAGGCATCAAGGGATCGCAAATTTAGCATTGGACAGCAGCGTGGAGGGTAAAAATCGTTGAGGGAGACCAAGAGATGAATACACTAAGCAGATTCAGAAGGATGTAGGTTGCAGTAGGTACTGGGACATGAAGGAGCTTGCACAGGATAGATTAGCATGGAGAGCTGCATCAAACCAGTCTCAGGACTGAAGACCACAACAACAACAAAGAACACATCGAGGGTAGATAGACGTTACCACAAACTATAATTATATGAAATGAGATACAAGATTTCTTTGAACTGTTCAGCAACTGTATCATCTGAGTTGGGCAGTTTATAGGTAGGCTGCTAGATTTGTTACCAACTGGTTCGATCAACAGCTGAGTATTGTGAAAATGTTTCGTCAATTCAGATGGAACTTCCTAGAGGGAACAAGACGTTCTTTCCCAAAAACATAAAACAGAAAATTTAGAGAACCTGAGTCTGAAGTTAACTGCAGAACGATAATACTGCTGCCAATGGTACATTTCGAGTAAGGGCTACAAAAATAAGAGTCGGTTTTTCCTTTGCTCCATTTGCGAGTGGAACAAGAAAGGACATGGTCAGTACTGGTGCAGGATACCCTCCGCCAAGCATCATACGGTGGATTGTGGACTATGTACGTAGATGACAAATGGTTCAAATGGCTCGAAGCACTATGGGACTTAACATCTGAGGTCGTCAGTCCCCTAGACTTAGAACTACTTAAACCTAACTAACCTAAGGACATCACACACATCCTTGCCCGAGGCAGGATTCGAACCTCAGACCGTAGCAGCAGCACGGTTCCGGACTGAAACGCCTAGAACCGGTCGGCCACAGCGGCCGGCTCGTAGATGAAGATGTACACGTCAACTTAAACTTAGAGATATACGCTAAGTGGACACAGGTATTGTAACACCAAAAACACAGCACATTATCATACCGAATAAAGTATAGGGAAACCGTTGTCATTCCAAACAGTCACCTCGGAAGAGATGAATACAGGTTGTGTATGGTGTTCAAGGCATTCTTACACAATTTTTTTTTCTGCAAAGTAGTGGTAATTTCAGGTAATAATGATGTAGGTGGATAGCGACCACGCTCTCTTCTCTCCCAATTAGACCACAAAGGCTCAATAATATTGAGAACGTGACTGTGGTGACCAGGGGAGATGCGGCAATTCATCGACGTGCTCATAACTCTAGTCGTAGACGATGCAAGCTAGGTGAACAAGGTCCCTGCCGCCTTGGAATACAGCAACAGCATTGGGGAACAAACATAGTACAACGGGATGGACGTGATCAGCCACAACGGTCACGTAATCCTTGACAGTACTGTGACCTAGCAGAGCAACCAGGGCGCCCATGGAATACCACGATGTGGCTGCCAAAATCAACACCAAACTGCCGCCATATTTTACTCTTGGGATGCAAAGTTGGCCAGAAGTTAGAACTCGTGTGAAACAAGACTCGTCCGACCAAATGACATTCTTCCATTGCTCCATACTCCAGGTCTTATGGCTTCGGGAGCACATTGTCCAGTTTCGACCGTTTGCATTACTGATGAGAGGCTTTTGGATTCCATGTCGCCCTGCATTTCCCTACGTGTTGTTTTGGTCTGACAGGGTTCGCGAGTGCGACTTCACTTCAGTAGTGGCTTTGGCACCTGCCGTCACAACACTCTTCAAAAGCGTCCGTCACAATCACGCAACACACGTGGTTTTCCGCTTTCCCTGCATGCGGCATAAAGCTTCGATTCGGTGCTTCTTCAAACACGAAACACTTCAGCTACCTTGGTTACGGAAGCACCCACCTTACCAGCACCAACAGATTGCCCACGTTCGACTTGACATATTTCCTACGTAATGCACTCACATGTACACAGAACACTATTCTGATCACTTCTGACACTTGCAACGTGGTGAAGACATCGCACAGATGCGGTTTGTGGTCAAATACAGGGTGACATAGAAAAACGGGAACATTTCCACAATCCAATAAAACTAGATGTGATGAAGGAAAGGCCGGCTGCGATGGCCGAGTGGTTGTAGACGTCTCAGTCTGGAACCACGCGGCTGCAGCGGTAGCAGGTTCGAATCCTGCCTCGGGCATGGATGTGTGTGATGTCCTTAGGTTACTCAGGTTTAAATAGTTGTACGTCTAGGGGACTGATGACCTCAGGATTCGAACCTCAGACAGTGCTTAGAGCTATTTGAACCATTTTATGAAGGAAAAAATTGTATTCATAGTAATTGAAACCGTACAACTTTGCATTTACGAAACATTGATGGCGTTTATCACTTTTTAAAAATTACGTCCTTTAGATGGCGTCCTCCTGCACGAATACATTCCTGAAATCTACTGTTGAGATTCCTCATTGACCGTTGCCACATCTCAGCTGGGATACTGTGAATTGCATCCCGAATTCTCTGTTTTAACTCATCCAGGGTTAGACTTTGCTATTGTGGTATTCCCACAAGAAAAAGTCACAAACGGATAAATCTGGCGATCTAGGAGGCCAGGAAATGTTACCGAATCGTGAGATCTCACGATTGCCAAACAATTCTCGCACATATGTCATTGATTGGCGTGCAGTGTGTGATGTCGCTCAGGTCCTGTTGAAACCAAGCTTCTTGAACCTTTGGAAAGTTGTTCAATGCACATTTAACGAAAATTCGTAACATCGTAACGATCGGCATTGACAGTTATTGTGTTTCCCTGTTCATTTGCGAAAAAATTCGGTCCGATACTCCCATGTGACGAAACACCACGCCCTACTGTCACTTTATTAGCGTGAAAGGGCGCTCATGGACCTGATTAGGATTTGTGTTTGTCCCGTAACGGTAGTTCTGTTTATTCACATATCGTGTGAGATGTAAATCTGCGTCATCTGTCATCCATAACTTGCTTAGAAATTCATCGTCACTGTTTATTTTTGTTATCATTTGTTGACGGAATCCTAATCGTAGCTGGTAATCGTTGTCCTTCAATTGTTGCACCATCTGTAGTTTGTACGAATGAAATTTTAAATCCAGATGAAGAATTCTGCGAACACTCTCGTGCTTGCTTACGAATCGAACCGTGGGCTCCGTAAGACAGACTCGGGTACATCATCAATGTTCGCTGAAAACGCACACTTCTTGGTCGTCCTGTTGATTCCTTCTTGAGGGCAGATCCAGTCTCTTCAAAGTTATTAATCCAGAGTTTTATCGCATGTTTCTACGGAACGGCATCATAACGTCCTAAATTAGAAAAACGTCGAAATTCCCTCTGCGCCGCTACCAAACTATCATTGTTTTCATAAAACATTTTTATGGCTAACGCACGCTGTTGTCCGTTCCACTGATTCAGGATTACTGAAATGGCGGACTGTTTACTCGCTAACTGTCACGAACCCGCAGTGCTGCCACCTGCCCTGGCTCCCACAACTCATTTCAAACATTCCCGTTATTCTGTGTCAACCAGTACAATGCCGCAACCTGCAGACTTGGCTAACATTTGCATTTATGTTCAAGTATGCATTTCTCTCGGTGTCTACAGCCCTTGGATAAGTGCTCGTGGGAAAGCGCCATTCATGGCCTAAAGAGATCCAGACTCAGGAACATGGCAGTGTGTGTAAGCTTGAACCATTCGTTTGGGATGGTTTGTCCAATGGAGTTGCAGCAAAGTCGAACTGTCATAATCTCATGCAACATGGCTAACAAACATAACGAAAGAGCGCTTTGCTGGATTCAGTCGTGGTACCGATAACAGTTCGTTCGAAATGTCCGTTCAGCTGAAAGTCACAAGGCATCTGACCTGATGCAAGCATTCAGTGTTTTACAGTACAAATACATGGTACAAATCAAATACTTTAAATTAGTTTGCGTCTTGTCACGGTGTAGTTGATGATAGTCGTGGAAGTGAATGGTACTGACTTTAAAAATATCAGCGTGATTTCATCGAATGCCTTCAATGTACAGGGCTATTACAAATGATTGAAGCGATTTCATTAATTCACTGTAGCTCCATTCATTGACATATGGTCACGACACACTACAGATAGGTAGAAAACTCATAAAGTTTTGTTCGACTGAAGCCGCACTTCAGGCTACTGCCGCCAGAGCGCTTGAGAGCGCAGTGAGACAAAATGGCGACAGGAGCCGAGAAAGCGTATGTCGTGCTTGAAATGCACTCACATCAGTCAGTCATAACAGTGCAACGACACTTCAGGACGAAGTTCAACAAAGATCCACCAACTGCTAACTCCATTCGGCGATGGTATGCGCAGTTTAAAGCTTCTGGATGCCTCTGTAAGGGGAAATCAACGGGTCGGCCTGCAGTGAGCGAAGAAACGGTTGAACGCGTGCGGGCAAGTTTCACGCATAGTGATGTGAAAGATTCAGTGTTTAAACCTCCTCTACCAAGAAACGTGCCAGAACTGCGAGCTCGCATCAACAATGCTTTCGAACTCATTGATGGGGACATGCTGCGCCGAGTGTGGGAGGAACTTGATTATCGGCTTCATGTCTGCTGAATCACTAAAGGGGCACATATCGAACATTTGTGAATGCCTAAAAAAACTTTTTGAGTTTTTGTATTTGTGTGCAAAGCATTGTGAAAATATCTCAAATAATAAAGTTATTGTAGAGCTGTGAAATCGCTTCAATCATTTGTAATAACCCTGTACTTAAACTATTGGAAAAAACAGAAACTAAAACTGTTTACACACGGGAGTTGCTATTAGACTGGTAGGAAAGATTTATCATCATACTGCAGAAGACACAACTGCTGTACACTTTTTAACATCTCATACTTATGAGCATAAGACTAGGCTAATGTACAAAACAACACAGAGAAAAACTGAGGAGGCACTTATGTATATACGCTTTGCTTTAGAGAATATTCTGATGCCAGAGAAGCATTTGTCATATTGCACTAACTGTGGGAAAATGTAAAGTCACTTATGTATATACGCTTTGCTTTAGAGAATATTCTGATGCCAGAGAAGCATTTGTCATATTGCACTAACTGTGGGAAAATGTAGAAATAAATTTTCGTATTAACAGTAATGTAAGGCGATAAGTTATCGTCACTGTTGCAGAATTTAATATGACGAAGAACTGCTTAAATTAGGGAAAGACAATTTCAGAACTGCATTAGAAAATGCAATAGCAATTAGCGACGTTGATAAAGTTTGTAGATAGCATAGTTCCTTTGACAAAGTAAGGCAGGCTTAAAAGGACAATCAAATGGAATCAACAGTGCAAGTGGAATCAACACGCTGACTACTACAAGAATAAACAAACTAATGAAGAAACTGGAGGGACGTAACAGGCAAGAGAATAGCGGTATGGGAATTGGTGCGACCACCTATTGCAGTTTTTTTTTTTTTAATTAGGAGACTGTTTGGGAATTCTTGTATGGCTATTATTCGTTTTTTCTTTCAGTCAAATTACTCATTACGTCATAATTTAGGAGCTAGTTGCTTTGCTATGATATGTATTGTACATGTCGAGCAAGTCGGGCAATTCACCGACCTTACTTTGTTGCACACTTAAACAGTTACACCTACACATACACTAAGCTCTCGTGTTTTTGAATAGGACACATCGTCGCGAAATGAAATTAAAAATAGCCTCAGTTCAGAGACACCAAACCAAGATTAAGGATAGGTATGCGTTGGTTCTCAGGCAAATACTTGAACTGAAAGACCCCTTCGAAAATTTCCAGTTAACACTTCCACTACCCCGCTGCCACCCCTCTTGATATTTGGCTCACGAGGCCCAAAGGTTAGAACTCGAACAGACTGTTCTGCCTTTAGGGGGAGAGAGTGACACATATTATCCAAAAAAAAAATGTACCATTAATGGAACGTAGGTTATTTAAATGCACTCTTTGAAAGGGGTGCTTTGAACTTTCATTTAATTCTACTTTGAAGATTTTTTTTAGTTATTTGGTCATACTTATTCCTCATTATGTTTTGCATGGTAGCGGAGGAAGTAACATGAAAATGGGAGTGCTCTATCCACCTCGTTTTTCTCATGACACATTCTCCTGTTACGCCGTTTGTTCTTAAAACTTTTTCCAACACATGGCAGGGATGGTACAGCAATCAGTAATATACGATGAAGAATGCAATTTTATTTACTCAGCAGCGATGCGTTTCGCCTTCAGATAGGTTGTATATTAGATTGTAGTACGTATGTGGGATACCGAGTACACAGAACGTCTCAGCAAGCAATTGTACTCGTCAAATATTTGGAAGCATTGCTCGATACCCTTGCTTGAGGCATGCGTCGTAGTTCAGTGAATCCAAAACAGGATCAGGTTTACATAGATCTGACGCAATGCAAACATGTCAGAGACGTAGTTGCTCATATCCGAGTTATGCACACAGTACTGGGCACGAGAACACATTGAGCCGTGCGTCCGCAACTCTCAGCATATGGCGTTAGTAAGCAGTGAATTATTGTTTTACATTCACGTACGCGTCAACAAGGACGTCGTGAAGCGTTTCCGAATATTGGACGTTCTGTATACTTGGAATCCCAAGTACCTAATACCATCTAATATTCAGACAATATAAAAATGCCTGAATCACGCGAAATCCGTCATAGGTAAATAATTATATCCCTGCAATCAAGACTGTTTGTTTCTTCACTTTTCTTAAATTCGCTGTTAATATGTCATCAGTTTTTCTAAGTTGTGAGATCGTCAGCGATGAGTCAATTTCCGAACGTGATCAGAAGCAAACCTTCCAGGCAGTAGCGGTCGACGACGCCTTGTTTTGTGCTACAAATATGCGCCTGGCGAAAGCGACTACATCACGGCTCTACCGAGCAATTAATTACTGCCCAAATAATGACACGTTTTAATTAAAGTCAGTACTGCCCCCTTCATCACAAATTTTAATTAAAGTAATTAAAAAAACAAATGTGGAGAAAAACAGTCTATCTCAATCTGCCTTCAGTAAAGAGAAGGGTGGGGGATGTTTTATTTTTCGGAAACAAAAGTTTCTGAAAGTAATAATGTATTTCGTATCCTATTCTGTGATTCTGCTTTCAAGCCTGATGATATTTTGAGACATAAAAAAGTTGCAGCTACACCAGATTGAATTTAAGGGAATGCATGTTGGATGCCGAGATAAGTTGTTGGAATCCCAACTAATTGCTCTGTTAGCCTTGAGTGTATAAGGTAAATTTTAACATTTTTATCTTTTATTGTTTAAAGCGAAATCATTCGACAGAAACAATTTATGAAGTACTGCGGCGGTATGACGAAGTATTCACTGTCGTATACAAATTTGAAGGGGTTCGAGACGAAGGCTTTCTTGAGACAGCGCTTTTGTGGAGCCAGAGCGACCCGTTCTTTAACTGGCTGACTACTGGAAATGCAGGAAAAATTCTAATGAATCAAAAGTTTGCCTCAACGATAACTTCAGGCATTCGATTTCCGTAAAGATAGATACTGAAGAATATTTAGAAACGATTGGACTACTGTTTTTGTAATGTAATGATTCAGCTTAGTAACTGAAAGCATAAAGCTATGAATGTGTGCCTCAGCAAGAAACAGTCGCACGTTGGCTACTGACGAGATGGGACTGGTCTGCGGCTACTGCTGTGAGAGAAACTGTGTAGCACTCGTCAATATAAACTGAGTGAAGTGGCACAGTGGTTAACGTTCTGGACTAGCAGCCGGGAGGTTCAGAGTTCAAATTCCATTCGGCCATCCAGAGTTTTTCGGTTGTTTTCTCAAACCGATTAGGGAGAATACCACGACGGCTGCTTTGAATATGACAGAGCAGATGTCTTCACCTGTTCCTGTAATATCCTGGCCCACACACACACACACACACACACACACACAAACACACACATACACACACACACAGGCACTTGCGCGTGCGCGTGCGCGCTCACGTAGACGGACACACACACACTCACGAAAATCATCTTTGCTGTCAGATCTAATACTTTGATAAAAAGGACAAATTCAGGAGGGAGGGGGGCGATCTGAAACAGTGCAAAAGGCTTATGTTGCATGCTAGTCAACGAACTAGAAAAGATAGTGCCAGCTATTGTGTAACACATTTTAACTTAGGCTGGAGTCCAGGAACTACTTAAAATTATTAGAAGTTTAACTACACTTGTCTCGTAGACAGCCAAAAGATAAGAAGTAGCTCCATGTGAAATAAACTGGTTGCGTTTCTTCCTTCGAACATAAATATAATAGACTGGCCCTGGCGTCATTTTCTTGCTCCAACATCTCTGGGCTGAAGTCACGTGAATGTTGGCAAAGCATGGATGTTTCGCGTTGCGCTTATGGCTGTACTCAGCGTTTTGTCGGGGGAAATGGCATTACATTTCACGTTCAAAATGGCTCTGAGCACTATGGGACTTAACTGCTGTGGTCATCAGTCCCCTAGAACTTAGAACTACTTAAACCTAACTAACCTAAGGACATCACACACATCCATGCCCGCGGCAGGATTCGAACCTGCGACCGTAGTGGTCACGCGGTTCCAGACTGTAGCGCCTAGAAACGCACGGCCACTCCGGTCGGCACATTTCATGTGTAAGTGTTTCTATGATAGAGCAGATGCGTTTATTGAAATCTGCTGAAGTGATTTTTATCTGTTTTTTACATTTGAAATAGAGTATCACGTAAATTAAAGTGTTGAAAGACTCATATTACATTTTGGAAAGTATCTGTGATAATTCGGTTACAGAAGTAAGTATAACTGTTTCTCGTTCCTACTCATAGGTTCCCTAAGGATGAAAAAAAAACGAAGGCAGCTTTGGATGCAGGCCCTGAAACGGAAAAACTTCAAAGTCTCACCTTTCATCTATATCTTTTTTTTTTAACTGATAGTTTAAACTTTTGTAAAAATAGTGGGAACTGAACCTTTGAAGTGCACCTAAAATTGATACTCTAAAATGGACCTGCTCCTAAAGTCGACAATTTTGACACCTATAGTTGACATAATTCCCAGATCCCATTTTCTTTTATAAGTGACTAGAGGTCAAAACGCGGCGAATCCTATGTTTAAAGTTTTGACACGAGCCCAATCTTACTGCTTAAAAAAATTTTAACGAGATTTTACTTTAATTGATAGTTTATAGTAATTTCGTCCCACTGCCCACAAGAGTGGCGTTCGATGTATTTGTTAGATTTTATAAATGGTACTGTGAACAAATCCAGATCAAATGTAGTTCTGACATAATTTTTCTCAAATAAAAAAGTAATTTTTGTTGGAAGCGTTTGGCAGTCAATTGAGAAATGTGGAGAAAATACGATACAAACATAGGATGGCAGACCGCTGATTTGAAATCCCGCCACGTTTTGCCAACAAGGGCAGTCTACGAGTATCTATGGTCGAAGGTTTCTCCACAATAAATATTGTTGAAAATATGCCATAAAATGCCATCGCCTTTGCAGTATGAACTTATAGATGAGGAATAAGCAATTGGTTTCGATTTAATTAACTCGTGTGAAGTTGCTGATTAATAGATTTCATTGTGATGTTCTAATGTTAATATGCATTTTTGTGTATCGAATTAAATTTGCTTGTTTATTTACAACCTCTGGGAGTTTACTGGAACTGTCCTTACGCAGTTACCTTTATTTTACAAGATGATCTTCCCTCAGTTAAGCTGCCCAAGAATGATGAAAATGTGTTTGCAGTGAAATGCGGCTAAACAGAATGCCACAATACTTTTCAGGCCTGCGATATGATGCTTGGCAAATTAGCCACATTATATAAGCAAATTAGCCTAGTTTTGGTATCCAGCTTAATTACATTTAAAAAATCCAATCTAAATCGGGGAAAATGCGGAAACGCACGTTTATTTTCAATTGAAATACAACAGCATTGATTGAGTAGCTAGCTAGACCTTTGTAGATATTCCTCTGCATGTACTAGATATGTTCTGAGGCGATTTCTACATGTTGTACCAGCTGCAGAGAAGTAAGTCCGGAGCAACAGAAGAACCGACCCAACCCCCACTGGTTTGCGTCGGCATCGGGTGCCGGAGTCAGGGAGGGGCAGGGCGGATGCTGCAGATAACTGTGCATTGTGCTCTGGTGGCTTCCTGGAGAGACTTTGTCAGCCGTGGGCACTCTGCAACTTTTTCTGCTAAGAACGTCTGCGAAAAGTTTCCCTAGTGGAAAGCGGATTTGGTAAATAATATGGCCAGTTTTTTTGAGCCATTATCAAGAGAAAACTTTCTAGGGGAGATACCGACCTCGAAAGCTTTCTAAAAGACACGGGTGGTCCCTAGGGATGAGGCCACACGCTTCGGTCGCCTGTCCACCACCTAGCCCACCATTTTCCCCTTTTTCTTCTCTCTTGTTATGTTCCCAAGATAGGAAAAGGTGTGCAAAAGGCGCCGAATATAAGACATCTAGATAGGCTGGAATATCGTGAAGTAAAATTTTTAGACAAAAGTTCCTGGAAGAAGGGTTTCAGTACACTCGATTGGAAGGGCCGCATTTTTCCCACTATGGTTGGAGCGCAACGGTGTCTGCTTACTTTTTTCATTGGTGAAACAAAAACGTTACTTTTCCGATTGGCAACTGATGCAACGCTGGAAACGTCCGCAGAACTGACGCTCTCTGTGTTTCATTTACGCTTCGAATTGCGAGTCTTATTCTCGGTAGGAGCATCTTGAGTTCCGCATGCAGTTGGGACACTTTGCGGTCACGAAGCTCCAGGCAGAGACTTCGCCAGGAGACTCCTGGGTCAGGCGTCGTCAGAGCATGCTGCAGCGATCACACAATCGCGCTTAGCGAGCAATCACCACCTCCCGGAGCCAGCTCATTCACACTCCACTGATGGTGAGATTTACGGGCAGCACCGGCTATACAGATCGCGTTGAATTTAATAATCGTCAAT
Source organism: Schistocerca cancellata (assembly GCF_023864275.1). Lineage (NCBI taxonomy): Eukaryota > Metazoa > Arthropoda > Insecta > Orthoptera > Acrididae > Schistocerca > Schistocerca cancellata. The sequence goes on from NC_064627.1 coordinate 441,829,003, forward strand.
AATTTCACAGTTAGGTTCTACCTCGCCACTAGGGCAGGCACAGTTACACAATAACTTTACTTATATTCCAAGCACGAATGCATATAACTGTTGTCGAGTCGCAAATGTGAGTCAGTGAAAATTTAATATATTAGAGAGCTGAATTTACCATCACGTGCTTCCCTTCCTGAACTTTGCCAACCATAAGCCACTTCAATTTTATCTTGCTTTGTGTTCGTCATTATTCTCATTGGATCTGGAGAAACTTTCCCTAAATCACTTTGTAATGTTTTAACGAAATCAAACTCAGGTATTTATCGTATCCTTGAATTTTATTTCATAGCTAGTCATCCTTACGCAAGAATAAAGAAGCTATATGACTAGCCTCACCAATTGATTCACTGTTGGGCCTTAAATTAGCGTTCATTAACTTCATTGAACATTGTTTAATTAGACTGTTTCATTGGGGGAGAGATTTAGATAGATAAGTAACCAACATCATTTCTCTCTGTCTTTAATAGCAGGGGGAGGGGGTTCATAAATTATCACACTTAAGATACCGAAGACCAAAACTGTAATCTTAAAGAGGTGCGTGCGAGAGTGTCCACATCAAATAAACAGTCAGGTACACACCACTACTTCAAGAACGACTGACATACAACACTCTCAGAGACTGCTGTCAATATATACGTTTTCGATCTTGTGAGCCAAATAATATCAGGTGTTCATAGTCTTTTTTTGTTAAATAGCCGCATTTGACCTATTGCTAATTTATACATGTTGTTGAGGAGACTTTATCAGTTGTCTCCTTTGTGCACTGTCATTGTCATTCATAAATTCAGTTACCAAGCAGCCACACGTGAGCCTCGACTTATCAAGTCGGATTGATGCTTAATGCTGGCTGGACTCTCAACAAATCAGAAAGTTCTCCATGAGTTCAGATGGATAAAGTAAAAATTTCGCGCAATGGATAACACCGATAGCATCTTGCATAAGAACCATGGGTATTAGTCTTGCATGAATTACTAAATGATAAGGCCTGGGATTGTCCAGCTACGGAATAGATTCGGCAAGGCTAGGTTTGCCCAATTTACTAATTCTCATGAGAACACAAATGAGGAAAGAATACATAAAGGACATTTATATACGCAAAAGGAACAAAAAAACTATAACGCAGTTACTTTAATTACACATTAAGCACTTGTGCGTTGGCCACAGGGAACTGGGAAAACAAAAGTCAAGTCATCATCTCAAAAGTTGTCGCTCAATTTCACGTCCACTGATGGGGCGAAACAATTCCAGTAATAGTGTTATATGGCGATGTTACACCAGACATCCAAGGATTTAAAGGTATACGCTCGGCACTGTGTGAGCAACCTTCCGAAAATCTTTGGACAAGATTTTCAGATAAGTCCAGCCCGATTCAGATAAAAGAAGTAATATAATCATTAATACGGCACTGAATAAATCACGTGTCTGAAAAAAATCCCTTAGTTAATAACACATCCTCGTTTTACATCCTAGCTACTTTACGAATCCGCATCAACCGCGGAGCGAAGCAGCGATTACGAAACCAAGTGTCACCTTTAGAGTTTGAGAGCAGAGAGAGTCTGCGCCCGTCACATTCTGATGCCAGAGAGTCTCCTCTGATGGCAAAAGATCTGCACTCGTCGGTATCTGAGTGACCCCAACGAAGTCTGACCCCTGAGTGCCGCAAAAATTCACTTTTGTGCTCTGCTTAGCGTCCCATTAAAAAAAAGGTACCTAAAACTTGCCTCAGCCACGATGTATAACAAGTGACAACCCAATAAGATAAGATAGACTCTTCGAAGCAGCCACCTAAAAATATTGTGAAAATAACGAATTTGATGTTACGACACAGGAAGGGAGAGCTCGTTGGAAAATGCCTAGTGTGGCGCCAGTCTGTCGCTATGTCCATTTATTTGGAGAACTGGAAACGAAATTGACAAGTCGATCTTGGAAAACAAGAGATACTGTGACAGGATGTGGCAGTCGTCAGCGAAGGCGTCAGACTGTCGGCTTCCCCATGACAGTCTTTAAGAATTCTTCAAACGTGAGGTGCAACTGCTCTACGGGACCTCTGCAAATAGAGGGACCCTCTTCTGTCACTGGTAGTCTGTACGCCAGGCTGCTGCTTTTCCCAGGACGTGAAGGTGCGGACTGCGTTTCGGTATCCCTCTTGACAAAATAATTTGTTTACACGGCGTAACCTGTAGTGTTCTGGAAAACTTAATGTCACCCACTCCATGTCGAGAGCGGCAACTGGCCTCAGAGGTTCCTCATTCCAAGAATACAAACGTAATGAACGGGATGCCCTGCACGACAACAAAAGGCCCTCCCGCCTGCCCAGCACCAGCCCAGTAGCCCTATTCTGTATCGTTCATACCGTTCAGTTCTGTAGTTTGCCTCAGTAGTGACATTTTCGGCTCGGTAGTCGAAGTTGCTATTCTGTCTGTTACTGAGCCTTATTACCGATCATTCCGCCTGCTGGTTTTTCGTCGACTGTATCGAGAGGTGGTGAGGTATTGGTAAGGCCATGTGTTCGGTTCAGTGTGCTTTGATTGCAGAGACAATTTGTTATTTTTGAAATACTTAGTGATTTTTAATTTTGGATGTAGTGACTAAGTTTTATTGAAGAATCAGCAGGACATACCCAAGTGGAAAGTTTGTTCATAAATGTTACTGCGCATAAATTTTAGCCGAGAATCATAGAAGTGTTAAGAAGAAGCAAAAAGCAACTAAGGTGGGCAAAGTAGCTCAAGGAAATGCGACTTGCCAACGTAATCTGCGGTACGAGACCAACTCTTTTGATATGCCCAAGAGCCATTGCCGCAGTGGTAACATCGGTTCCCGTCAGTACACCGAAGTTAAGCGCAGTCGGGCTGGGCTAGCACTTGGATGGGTGACCATCTAGTCTGCCGAGCGCTGTTGGCAAGCGGGGTGCACTCAGCCCTGATAGATAAGTAGCGGCTCCGATCTCGGAAACTGACATACGGCCAGGAGAGCGGTATGGTGACCACATGCCCCTCCATACCCGCATCCAGTGACGCCTGTGGGCTGAGGATGACACGGCGGCCCGTCGTTACCGTTGGGCCTTCGTGGCCTGTGCAGGAGGAGTTTAGTTGTAGTTTAAGAGCCATTTTGTGGCGAGGTGCTGACTGAGCAGAAAGGTGGCCCATAATTCGGTTGAGGAACTGTGGCCGTACATAAAATGCATCAAAGAGCTACAGCCATACCTTTGCACCTAAAAATACATTTGTTTAGCAAGATATGGAATGACTAAATCAGTTGAACAGTCCTTATCAGTCATCCAGTTTTTAACAGTGGTCAAAGAGTCACAGATTTAGGCTATTGTAGAAAAATACCTAATGTTGTATCCGCATGGTAATCGTTTACTCCACACAGCATGCATGCTGTGCTGGCAGCTACCCCACCAGGAGGACTTGCGTAAACGGCTATTACCAAAACAGGGATATTATCCTTGTATGGCCTGGGCTGTTTACCACCCTCACAGAGCCATGCAGATGTCCATCAGCGCCCGACTATTTACACTGTCGCTGGACCATTGAAAGTCAGTTATGCCCTACGCCTCAGGTTGGCAGTACCACCAGTTTCATCCGGCTGCATCAGCAGTTCCTCTCAGGGCTACCAGTTGGCAGTACCAGCTGTTTCGTCTCAGCGTTCCACGCTGGCAGACCTGGCCCAGTTCGTCCTTGTCCACACCAGCAGCACTTCAGCCACTTCACGTCGGCAGCATCGGTCTATATCTTCAAAAAATGGTTCAAATGGCTCTGAACACTATGGGACTTAACGTATGAGGTCATCAGTCCCCTAGAACTTAGAACTACTTAAACCTAACTAACCTAAGGACATCAAACACATCCATGCCCGTGTCAGGATTCGAACCTGCGACCATAGTGGTCGTGCGGTTCCAGACTGTAGCGCCTAGAACCGCTCGGCCACCACGGCCCTCTCCCAGTCGTCTGTACGACTCTAGGGTTCGCCGTGTATACACTTCACAGACAACATTAAAGGAGAGCTATTTCTGTAGTGTGTAGTTGTTTGGATATTCATCCAAGGACATTATAATTCAGTTTCGTTTTGTCAATAAAGTTATCTGTTAGAAGTGTCTTCGATCACTTAGTGCGAGGACATTTCGGTGGCGACAATATAAAAGGCTTTTTTCAGTTTCGTTCTGTATCCGCCATTCTTCGTTAGCAAGGTGTCTGTGTCTCCCATGAGGGACACGTACGTTTGACGTTGTTGTCTGCCATAATTCAGTGGCGACGAATCTGTGTATGTGTGTGTTAAAATACGTTGTTGTGGTTGTCTTCTCTCCTCTCGTCTGCCATACTTCACTGGCGACAACATCAAAGTGCGTTTTGACGTTGTCGTGTCTCCTGATTTCGTGTTTCAGTGTTGATACAATCTGGTTTTAAAATTTTTATGTGTATTATTTTTCCAGAGTAGGTTTTGTTTTCACGTCGTTCATAGTGTGCTAGTTCGTTTTGCTGGGCCAGTGTTTTCTCGTTTGTTCTGTTCCCCCAGTCAGAGGACAGTGTTCTTTACATTCACGATTCTTATACCTGGATATGGTTTTCCGGCTATGCGGCATTTTTCTTAGTAGTTGGTGTCTTTTCTTCTTAGTTCGGGCGGTTCGTTAAGACGTATACCACTGTGACTTCTCATTCACGCCGCTGGTCTAACTTGTTTTCAGTATAGTGAGGTTAAACATTCTCGTTCGCTGGCACTGCTCTCACGCATATGTTCACGTGTATGATATCTGTATCATCGTCAGTGCTGCTGCTGTCTCAAGTCGTTCGCTTGTAGGAGCAACAAATTCAAGAGTTGTTATACGGCGTTACTCAGGTCACTCAGGTTTTGGCTACCACAGCGGCATATTGTCAGGCTGTTCCCGCATCACCGCCGCCTTTTCGTGTGTTCGGCAGTCAGAAAGAGGATTGGGACCTGTATCATCAACAGCTGGAGTTGTCAACTGTCACTGCTCCTGTTTACGAATATGATGACGGTACTGAAGGAAGAAACGACTAGAGGTAGCTACAGATGATTTGCGATAATTGATGACAGACGTTTTTCGTTTTATTCTCATTAAAGAAACTTCATCATCATCTCTTGCATTTTGCGTCGTATTTCTCGCCAATATACATGAACTATGGCGTTAAAATAGTTTTTTCTCCTACTTTTGTGCAAGCATGACTAACTGAGTGATTTGGAAAAACAGTGTGGAGTATAGTCTCAAAATAGTTTTCTATACAAGTTGACGTGTTCTCACATGAAATGTAATATCAATTTAACAAACAAACACCATGTGGGATTTGTATTAAAATGAAACGCAACTGGTATGAATCAATACGCTCATTGAACAGCAGTGGCACAAAATGACCGCAAAAACCTGAATATAAAAATAATTTCCCATATTCTTACCGGGAATAGTAATGAAAAACCGAGACCTGTATCCATACAGCACGACCCATGTGTTAATATATGAAGAAGTGTTTTTCGTCGTATTTAGTACTGTTTAAATCTAGAAACAAGTCTTACAAACCCATATCCAGAAATAAACGCCTGTTGAGGTATGGGCCATACTACTTGGCTCGAGAATGGTCAGTATTGAACTGTGCACGCCGCCCTCCCGTTGACGTTCATTGCTCATATCTTATTAGCTTAGTCTGTCTCTGTACATACTCTTCAAACATTTATGTGTCTGCGTATTAAACACTTTTCTAAGCCTCTGAATACTTAAGCAGAGAGCAATGAAGGTAATTTTTTCTTCTATCGCTGTAGCTATGTTCATTTTATCCTTTTAAATTAGCTAGAATATATATTCATTACTTAAGCTTTCAAAAGGACGCTCCATTAATTATATGCTTTTCTCCCAAAGCATACGAAAAATTTCTCAATAACCTTTGTGAAATTCTTAGCATAATTTTCAGTATGAGCTCTATACCGAGCAGCTACACTGGACATTTCACAAATTAAACGAGAAAGATTTCAGATGATGAAAATCATAACAGCTGCATCACGATGATTTATTAACCATGATTAGTTTCATGACATTATAGGCACATTTCCAGGTAACAAACTGCTGACATTTGAATAGATAACCCTTGAAGTCACCGTAAGGCTAAACAACAGAAGTCGCCTACCTTCCTGCACAAAACTGTCGTCGCAAAGTACACAACCGTCATGAATAAAATACCAAGATGGGGGAGCAAACCTATAAAAAGAGCGACATACAGTGTCATCGTCTGGAAATGTCGACCTGACCACTGGGGATGGCGACAGATAATCGTCGTCCTGGAAGGTCGAACTGGCCATCGAAGGTGGAGACATAGGCAGGACCCACGGTAACCAAGGTTAGTGTCGAAATTTCCAGGAGGGCACAGCCGGGGGCCAAGAAAAGTCCATCTGGTGGCCGAGAAGATTGTGAAAACGTTGAATAGCTGGAGACCATGGTGGGCGGTGGTAGGTGGGCCGACTGCAGGTGAACTAGCTGTGAGCTGCCCCACTGCGGCAGTAGTTCCGGTGCCAGTGATGATGGCAGTACTAGCGCCAGTAGCGCAGGTTCCAGTGGTGGAGATGCTGTTGGTGTGGAAATAAGGATTAAGGACAAGCAGGGAGCTGACGAGTGGTGCGGAGGACGATACAGAAAGAACATGGAAAAAGTGGAGCGTTAAGCAAACAGGACCCTACGGCAGCATGTGGCGTCACCGTCTTGTGTAGTGCTGGAGAGGTGACCAGGCGCAGACAGGACAAGGCATGGATCACCAGAAAGGCGAGTTGCAACCCATGAAGTTGTCTGACATTCCAGATGCATGAGAAGGGAAGGCCATGGTTCCCATTCTTCATATAATTCCTCAGGTAGCGGTAGCTGTGTCATCACCACTTGAGTGAGGGTAGCGTCTGGGTGGGTTAACTTCTGTAAGAGAAATTCAGAGTCGTGATGCAGATACTGTGAGTGATACAAGAGTTGCACCAAGACATCCGAGTGCTGTAGCACCGTACTGAAAAGAGACAGCGGGCACTGAGAACACACTGTGGTGAGAATATCATCAACAGTCCGAAGTAGTGTACAGGTATGAAAGGCTAGTGTGGGCAAAAATGAATGCACAAAAACTCTGATAATCTGGACCCTAGTCACTGCTTGAACCCAATCCCTGAGTCAATTATTTTTGTCGCTATTGTAGTTGAGACGAGGACATTGATTCTTCGACGACTTGGTGCTGCAGACTATTAAAAAGCTTTGCAAGCTTTGATCCTCATCGCCATTGTAGTATTGTAGGATTGCGACTGAGCGAAAATGCTCTTCAACTAAAATGCGAAGGCAGCAAAGAGTAGCTGTATGTTTATTAAGTCTAAAGAACAGAACACCGTTTCTTGAGACATGTTGCACTACTTGATTCAGGATGACAGTCCGTGAATGAGGCTGTTGTTGGTGGTGAGCGTAGGATGTTCGAGGATGGTCGTAGTTTGTGGACGCTGCGTTGAGATGTTCCTCACTGGTTTGGTGAAGTGTACTCCGACCGGATGGGCTGCTAGGAGCAGCTGGCGTAAAGCCATGAGTGTGAACTTAAGCGGGGGCTTGTGTGCGGACTCCTGCTGACGGGCTGCGAAGCGCAATCGCCGTGAGCGAAGAGTGTACTCTGTTTGATGAGCTGTTAGGCACAGCTGGCGTTAAGCCCAGAATTCGAACTGAACTGGCTGCAGAGCGCTCGGATGACGACTTAAACACTCGCTCGGCAGAAGGATACCGGAGGGAACAGTGCATCACAGAAGCGAGGCAGTGCTGCGAAGGCAGTGTTGACCGCAGTGATGCTTACGCATCTGGTGACGAGGCTGGCAACACGGGGTACCAGGGCGGCTGCTGGAGGTTCGGTTGAAAACAATATGGTGTGTGTCTGCTGAGCTGCGCAGATGCAGTAATAGACTACAAGAAGCGAGAACTACCTTTCTGTGTTCCTCAATGTGAAGGGAGTACAGGGAGGGAGGGGGGGGGGGACGCCATGTGGTGGCCCAGTTACAGTATTCTGAAATCGTGGCTGGGCCACAGGTAATGCCTGCAGGCCGGTCAGAGTGAACTGGGATCGACAATGAAGAGGTACACTCGCTCTCTCTCTCAAAGGAGCAGGAGTCAGAAGAAAGAATCCACCTTAACAGCTTCCTGAGCCTCAGGGAGCAGACACTGTTGTACTAGACGATATGTCTCTATGCGGTTGTCCTAACCACTTGTGGTCGAAATAGGCAGAGGAACGCGGATGCAGGAAAGAGTTGCCGCGCGGGAGGCATCCCGGCTCATGTTGACCACACATGGCGGGTACACAAAAGCAAAAGTTCGCCTCATTACCTCGACGATATTCGTCAAGTAGACCTTCCAGCCTAGCTCAGAGGAAGCCCGTTTGCCGGCCGCTGTGGCGAGCGGTTCTAAGGCCATCAGTCCGGAACCGCAGGACTGCTACGATCGCAGGTTCGAATCCTGCCTCGGGCATACATGTATGTGATGTGAAAATGTTCAAATATGTGTGAAATCTTATGGGACTTAACTGCTAAGGTCATCAGTCCCTAAGCTTACATACTACTTAATCTAAATTATCCTAAGGACAACGCACACACCCATGCCCGAGGGAGGACTCGAACCTCTGCCGGGATCAGCCGCACAGTCCATGACTGCAGCGCCTTAGACCGCTTGGCTAATCGCACGCGGCTATGTGATGTCCTTAGGTTCAAATGGATCTGAGCACTATGGGACTTAACTTCTGAGGTCATCAGTCCCCTAGAACTTAGAACTACTTAAGCCTAACTAACCTAAGGACATCACACACATCCATGCCCTAGGCAGGATTCGAACCTGCGACTGTAGGGATCGCCCGGTTCCAGATTGCAGCGCCTAGAACCGCTCGGCCACTCCGGCCGGCTGATGTCCTTAGGTTAGTTAGGTTTAAGTAGTTCTAAGTTCTAGGGGACTGATGACCTCAGAGCACTATGGAACTTATTCCATAGTGCTCAGAGCCATTTGAACAATTTTGAACACGGCTGTGTCGTTGGTGGCTGTGTCACACACAGGCAGTAACCAGATGGATACAGCGCAACTTAGGTGGTAGCCGTTTTATATTCTCCGTATGCCATTTCATTTAGTACAAAGGTGATTGACCTTATGAAAGTATGCAAGTTGCTGTGAGAATTTTATGTTATTTGTTAGTGTTTTGTACAAATCTTATATTTATATATATAAGGACTTGTTAGTGATATGCTTTGTATCAAGGATGGCTGTGTGGTGTACTAAATACAAAATATAAAATAAAAAGTTCCACTTTCTCTTATACACTCCTATGGCAGGCTTCCATCTCCCGATTTGCACTTTTATGGTAAGTTTGCTAAGATTTTCAGTGTGAATAATGGGTTAAGACTACGTCACGGAACTTTTATTTGTAGAAGCTACTGAACGCCTTTAAAAACCTCTCTCTGTCCTTAGAGAAAGGTATTCCCCTTACCTCGATGGACGAAAAGCTTACGGCTATTCGTCAAACAAAAAATGCTCTTCTTTGTTTGCTATGGTTAGCTGATAACTTTGTTTACATATCTTCAGCTGATAATGGATTACGTAATATTGTCTTTTATCCACGACTATCGTCCATAAGAGCAGTCAGTGCAATGCGAAACTTTTGTGTGATCCGCAAACGGCAGAGCTATTAAGAGAAAGCTAAGTGCAGTTGACGGCAGAGCTCTCCAAGTCAAGCTGCTCTCGGCGCGGAGATTTACGATGTTTTGACAGAAATCACTTGCGGCATTCGGGAACTCGCAAAGTTGCGGGGCCGCCCAGGAAGCTAGGTAATTAGCTGCTGAGATCGGCTCCGTGACAGGTGGCCAACTTGTGGCAGCGGCGGCCGCTCTAACTTAGCAGGGAACACATACCGCCGCTAATGCACCCCCTGCCGCGCTTGCGAACAGCCACATCGTAGCCACCAGTTCAGCTGACGTCTCCTGTGTCATCTCGCTTCTTCGTGTTGACTCACGGTCGCGCACAGATGTGTAGTTCAGCGTTCAGGGCTATTTGCTAAAATTACACTGGTTTCCTTTCATTATAAAGAGCGTACCTGATTCTCATTGCAAATGAACAACAATAGTTAAGTGTCGACAACACTAGATTGACTCCTCGTGCTTTGAAGGCATTTTCAGCCTACTTTTTTACCATTTATGTCTATCTACGTACATATGCGCAAGACATCAGGCAACATTTGGTAAAGGGCATATAAAAAAGAAGGGGAAATCTAGTATTACTTTGAAGGTTGGTTTCAACATCACAGAGCAGTACTAGGTAAGCTCCTAGTATGCCTCCGATCTTTGAAGATACCCACGCAGTTATAGAGAGACCTATGAGGTGTGTGAGAACAGTAATGAAGTCTGACAAAACTGCGAGCGATATGGGAATGCTGTGTTGTTCTACTTGTGTAGAACGGTGTATTCATGCCTTTCAGACGCTCAGTCCTAATTTCAGCTCTGTACAGCAGTCACGTGATTTGTGAGACCGCCATCAGTTTTTGTTGTGTGTTACGAAAACTGATCAGTGGAATTTTGAGCAACGTTATGCTGTTAAGATTTGTGTTAAACTTGGAAAATCCGTAAATGTGACCTCTGAAAAATTCAAACGGGCCTATGGAGAACATTCCTTATCAGGAGCACAAGTTTTCCGCTGGCACGAATCATTTTTGGAAGGCCGAAAACACGTTGAAGGCGAACCTCGCTCACGGAGACCTCCAATTTCAAAAACCGATGAAAACGTCGAACGCATGTATGCTCTTGTGAGATCAGACCTCCAGGACAAACTGTCAACAAAGTGTTTTACATAGATGTCCTTCAAAGGCTCGGGAAAAGAATGAATCGAGTGAAGCCGGACATTGCAGACAAGGGGATCTGAATCATGACAAAGCCCCCTTTCACATGGCCACTACCATCTCGCAATTTTGAGCTCAAAAAGCATTCCTGTTGTTCCACAGTCCCCCTATTCACCTGATCTGAGTTCTTGTGACTTTTTTCTTCTTTCCAAAATTGAAAAATGTCTTAGATTGAGGTCATTTTTTAACTCTGGAGAACATTCAAAAGAATGTGACCGACACATTAAAGGCCGTACCAGTCGAAGTCTTCCTGCGGTGCTCCTAAAGCTGCTGAAGGGAACTGTTCTGAAAGGGACAATATTGTTCTCTGAAAAAAAGGAAAACTTTCGTAGAAAAATCAGTCTCATTACCTTTTACACCTCGTGCTTAGGTTTTAAATCATAGTGTTACTGTTAAGATACTAATTGTTACGAAAAGTGTGAGAAGGGAGAAGTAATAGGCTCTTTGGATGTATAGTCTGACATCCATTTAACCACTGAGCTGTACCAAGATCATAGCCCCTCCTCAAGACCTCTCTGTTCCATTCTTAGTAACCAGAATTTCGGTTTGGTAGTAGTTTCATTCATTCGTAGATCGCTTTTATGCGGTTGCTAGATATGTTTTGGTATTACAATTTAAAAACAACAAAAATAACATAACACACACACACACACACATATATATATATATATATATATATATATATATATATAGAGAGAGAGAGAGAGAGAGAGAGAGAGAGAGAGAGAGAGAGAGATAGGACTAGTTTGGCAGAAATGGGACAAGTAATCGCGTGTGACCTTATAGTAGGAACCAAAGCGCATTTGCGTGAAGTAATTTAAGGAAACCACGGGAAACCCAGATTCGCATGCACAGATGATGACTGGAACCTTCGTCAAAACTAGTTCAGGGCCGCTCTGTTTAAGACAGAGCCAACTCATTCGGTTTGTCCCTTGTGTACAATACTGTGTCATTCAATAACGTAAAAACGCTAGTGCTACAATGTTAACTCATTTCCCGTTACCAGTCGTTGCACACACTACACATAAAAACATACACTGCACACACGTTGTTTCATAATGTAACACTTCACAGCTGTCAGCTGGCGTCAGGACCACAGTAACGATGTTTGGTTTCTATTTTGTGGGTCGCAGCTTCCCTTTCGCTAGCCTGAAAAAATGAGTCAGTATCCTTCCACGAGTGAGATGCTGAGCTCAGAAAGAGGCTAAAGTGTGAGATTATACATTGGACAGCTTTTGGGGTAAGTTTTCTCAGAAAAGAAAAAAAGATGGAAAAACATAGTTTAAAAGGTTTAGTGAGATAATCGATGCTTTATTATCGTTGTTATTATTTATCTGTATTACTTATTTTACCAAACTTCTAGTCCGTATACTCACATGCACAGAAAGTATTGCGTGACAGATACTTTTTTAACTGCTTTTATAAATGAGTTTCTTGTCGTAACCCCTTTAATCCCCTTAGGCAATTTATTGTATGGTTTTATTCCACGGCGGAAAATGCTGTTTTAAGTTCAGTTGTTAAATGTATTCACATGGTGTAGTTATAATCCCCAGAGTTCTGAATAACTTCTTAAATGAACTCGACTACAACTTTTGCTTATTATTCTTGAGGCCTTTTACTATAGTTTGAAAACTGAGTTCATATTTTGTACATTTTTCCCCCGTAAAATAACTCCATAGCTAATATCTGAGTGAGTGTACAGGGTGTTTCAAAAATGACCGGTATATTTGAAACGGCAATACAAACTAAACGAGTAGCGATAGAAATACACCGTTTGTTGCAATATGCTTGGGACAACAGTACATTTTCAGGCAGACAAACTTTCGAAATTACAGTAGTTACAATTGTCAACAACAGATGGCGCTGCGGTCTGGGAAACTCTATAGTACGATATTTTCCACATATCCACCATGCGTAGCAATAATATGGCGTAGTCTCTGAATGAAATTACCCGAAACCTTTGACAACGTGTCTGGCGGAATGGCTTCACATGCAGATGAGATGTACTGCTTCAGCTGTTCAATTGTTTCTGGATTCTGGCGGTACACCTGGTCTTTCAAGTGTCCCCACAGAAAGAAGTCACAAGGGTTCATGTCTGGCGAATAGGGAGGCCAATCCACGCCACCTCCTGTATGTTTCGGATAGCCCAAAGCAATCACACGATCATCGAAATATTCATTCAGGAAATTAAAGACGTCGGCCGTGCGATGTGACCGGGCACCATCTTGCATAAAGCACGAGGTGTTCGCAGTGTCGTCTAAGGCAGTTTGTACCGCCACAAATTCACGAAGAATGTCCAGATAGCGTGATGCAGTAATCGTTTCGGATCTGAAAAATGGGCCAATGATTCCTTTGGAAGAAATGGCGGCCCAGACCAGTACTTTTTGAGGATGCAGGGACGATGGGACTGCAACATGGGGCTTTTCGGTTCCCCATATGCACCAGTTCTGTTTATTGACGAAGCTGTCCAGGTAAAAATAAGCTTCGTCAGTAAACCAAATGCTGCCCACATGCATATCGCCGTCATCAATCCTGTGCACTATATCGTTAGCGAATGTCTCTCGTGCAGCAATGGTAGCGGCGCTGAGGGGTTGCCGCGTTTGAATTTTGTATGGATAGAGGTGTAAACTCTGGCGCATGAGACGATACGTGGACGTTGGCGTCATTTGGACCGCAGCTGCAACACGGCGAACGGAAACCCGAGCCCGCTGTTGGATCACCTGCTGCACTAGCTGCGCGTTGCCCTCTGTGGTTGCCCTACCTTTCCAGCACGTTCATCCGTCACATTCCCAGTCCGTTGAAATTTGTCAAACAGATCCTTTATTGTATCGCTTTTCGATCCTTTGGTTACATTAAACCTCCGCTGAAAACTTCGTCTTGTTGCAACACACTGTGTTCTAGGCGGTGGAATTCCAACACCAGAAAAATCCTCTGTTCTAAGGAATAAACCATGTTGTCCACAGCACACTTGCACGTTGTGAACAGCACACGCTTACAGCAGAAAGACGACGTACAGAATGGCGCATCCACAGACTGCGTTGTCTTCTATATCTTTCACATCACTTGCAGCGCCATCTGTTGTTGAAAATTGTAACTACTGTAATTTCGAAAGTTTGTCTGCCTGAAAATGTACTGTTGTCCCAAGAATATTGCAACAAACGGTGTATTTCTATCGCTGCTCGTTTAGTTTTTATTGCCGTTTCAAATATACCGGTCATTTTTGAAACACCCTGTATGAATAGTATGTAACTAAAAGATGAAAGTCTCTACATGCGTTCACATCACTTCAACTGAGAATCAGTATTCATTCCTAAATATTTTGTGTTTGTTACGCAGGCTATAGAGATAACATCCACATTAAATTAATTTTCCCTCTTCAAACTGAAATCACGGCATTTGTTTTCTTTATGTCCAATGCCAGTTCAAGAATTGTAAATTTACTTGAAGGTTTCATTTGCTTTCTCTTGTTTCCTGAATTACTATAGTATTATTGCCACGAGTAAAGACAATTTTTTTTCTCCGTGACTAACACTATTGGGAAAGTGAATAGTATTGCTCCTAATACGCTATCCTGAGGAACTCCTATATTGATTTGTTTTGGTTCTGGTAAGTGTTGTACTACAAGTTTAATCCTATTTGAGGTGTGTGTTATCTCTACTCTTTGTACCCTACTTGCTACATATGGTCGGAATCGGTCATTAGCTACATATCACATTCCTAATTCTTCTAGCTTATTTAGTAGAATCTTAATGGTCGACAATACGGAAGGCCTTGGAAAGAAATAAAAATAAGCCTGTGACATACCCATCTTTGTCAACAATATCAGGTATCATTTTTGCGTATTCTGCTACGGCGATTCTGTACTTATACCCCTCCGGAAACTAAAGTGCTATTCAGTTAGAATAGTGCTTTCCAATCTGGGGGTAATTATCCCGTCAGAGGTAAAATATAATTTTCTGAGCGATAATAAAAAGTGATTCAATTGTCTTTCGGTTATGAAACTACATTATTTTTAAAAGTGCATTACTTACTACTGGCACTGTTTTATAAGAATGTAATACTTATCATATAAATTATCATAATTCCATTTTTTTCAAATACTAGCATTAATACGTGACACAATGTGGTGGAATTTATATCTTGTGAAACAATTGTATGAACATGATCTTCGCACACTCCACCCACTACACAATACTTTGTACCAGGCATCTAAGATATTAAAATTTAGACGTTTATATCACATATGTTTAAATATCTCATGAAAATCCCTTCTCTGGGTTGTAGATAGTTCCCATAACAGACAAGAAATTGCTTCATTAATCACTTCGCAACAATAAATGCACAAATTGATAGTACAACATTAACAATGTAATGACCGTTACACTCCTGTAGAGCCTATACATTTTTATTGTAACATTCCACCCAGCAGATGATTTCATATTTTATCACTAGTTCGACATTTCCCAAGTGTCTAGGTTTGCGTGATGTATTGTCATATAATTTGCGCAGATCCCGTTAAAATTGTCTTTTGTAGCTGGCAGATGGGTATTTTATCAATGCCAATAGTTTTCAAGTGCCCACCAATATCTTACAGCACTGCTCACAGCGTCCCAAGAACTGCAGGAAGCATTTTCAATAGTTTACGCCAGAGTCACTGTAGTTTGGTTTCAAGTCCTCGTATCTGGTAGGTTTTTCGACGTGTTTCTCCTCTATTCTGCTGTCACCTTCGATGGGAACGTCAATAATCCACACATTCGCTTTCTCCACAGCTGTGATGCCTGGTGTATTGTGGTCCAGCACTAAGTCTATCTGAAACCGGAAGTCCGAAAGTAATTTGGCATATTTGCTTTCGAGAACTTTTTCTGGCTTTTGATTCACCCAGTTGCTTGCCACCGGCATGTGATTTGGCCAAAGTTCCAGTGGATCTCTCGAGCCGCATCATTATTATTATTACTGGCAGTCGTCAGACACAAAGCACTGGTACCATGAATTTTAAAGTTTCTGCCAGTTCAGAATTAAGGAGTCGAGCAGTCAGATGATTTATAGTGCACACATTTCAACTTGGGTGATTTTAGATGGGGGTGCCTTGCAGGGGTGAAGCAGTTGTCAGTGGGTAGGGGAGTGCTTCAGAGGGGGCATGATTTGTAACAAGTGTGGACACTTAGCTTTCTTTTTTCGACAGTTGTAGCTATCACTTGCGATGGACTGAGAATTTCGTCATAAAAAAAGTTAGAGACAAGCAATACCAACTGAATCACTGATTCATTAAGCCATGATTAAAGAAACTACCAACTAAATATCTGTTAAGCGTCGAAAAAAATTATTTTCCTTTAAAGTTTAGTTAGGCATTAATAATGTTGATAGGACCGTGGGAGGAGGGGGGCTACTATCTAATATCTGATTCCACTGAGGGGTAATGGTCTCGGAAAAGTTGGTAACTACTGATTTAGAAGGTTGTATTTATTCTAGTAAGTATACACTCTATCCTGCATAATTGGTTATATTGTTTCGAGAATGATGGCAGCAGCGTTTATCACGAAGGTTAAGATCCAAATCTCTACCCGAGATTTAAGTTTTCCGTCGTTCCATAAACTTAAGTCGTAAACCTGCGAAATGTTCACAGGCCATGTCCTGACCTGCTCTTGTACTATGATACCTAATGCTCCACCTCTCAAGACTTCATCGTGGACCGGACGTTAAAACCTAATCTTTCTTTCTTCCCACTTCTTTCTAATTTTACTCTCTTGGTATGTACACGAGATGTACACTATGTGATCAAAAGTATCCGGACACCTGGCTGAAAGTGATTTACAAGTTCGTGGCGCCCTCCATTGGTAATGCTGGAATTCAATATGGTGTTGGCCCACCCTTCAACTTGATAACGATTTCCACTCTGGCAGGCATACGTTCAATCAGGCGCTGGAATGTTTCTTGGAGAATGGTAGCCCATTCTTAACGGAGTGCTGCACTGAGGAGAGCTATCGATGTCAGACGGTGAGGCCTGGCACGGCGTTCCAGAACATCCCAAAGGTGTTCTATAGGTTTCAGGTCAGGACTCTGTTCAGATCAGTCCATTACATGGATGTTATTGTCGTGTAACCACTCCGCCACAGGCCCTGCATTATGAACAGGTGCTCCATTGTGTTGAAAGGTGCAAACGCCATCTCCGAATTGCTCTTCAACAGTGGGAAGCAAGAAGGTGCTTAAAATATCAATGTAGGCCTGTGCTGTGATAGTGCCACGCAAAACAACAAGGGGTGTAAGCCCCCTCCACGAAAAACACGACCACACCATAACACCATCACCTCCGAATTTTACTGTTAGCATTACATACGCTGGCGTATGACGTTTATCGGGCATTCGCCATACCCACGCCCGCATCTCGTGGTCGTGCGGTAGCGTTCTCGCTTCCCACGCCCGGGTTCCCGGGTTCGATTCCCGGCGGGGTCAGGGATTTTCTCTGCCTCGTGATGGCTGGGTGTTGTGTGCTGTCCTTAGGTTAGTTAGGTTTAAGTAGTTCTAAGTTCTAGGGGACTGATGACCGTAGTTGTTAAGTCCCATAGTGCTCAGAGCCATTTGAACCATTTTTTGCCATACCCACACCATGCCATCGGATCGCCACACTGTGAACCGTGATTCGTCACTCCACACAACGTTTCTCCACTGTTCAATCGCCCAATGTTTACGCTCCCTACACCAAGCGTGGTGTCTTTTGGCATTTACCGGCGTGATGTATGGCTTGTGAGCAGCAGCTCGACCATGAAATCCAAGTTTTCTCACCTCCCGCCTAACTGTCATAGTAGTTGCAGTGGATCCTGGTGCAGAGTGGAATTCCTGTGTGATGGTCTGGATAGATGTCTGCCTATTACACATTACGACCCTCTTCAACAGTCGGCTGTCTCTGTCAGTCAACAGACGCGGTCGGCCTATACGCTAAGCTTTCTGAAGATCTCACAGCGAGTGAATAAATCTACGGTGAATCGTTTCACCTAATGTCGTTCCAGACCTGCTAGTCGTAGTTGTTTGGCAGTTGTAATTTATTTCAGTAACTGACCGATAACAACATGCTCATGCGATATCGAACCTTTTTTATCTGTTGATGGTTCAAATGGCTCTGAGCACTATGGGACTTAACATCTGAGGTCATCAGTCCCCTTGAACTTAGAACTACTTAAACCTAACTAACCTAAGGACATCGCACATATCCACGCCCGAGGCAGGATTCGAACCTGCGACCGTAGCGGTCTCGCGGTTCCAGACTGATGCGCGTAGAACCGCTCGGTCGCACCGGCCGGCTTTTATCTGTTGACTCTTGTTACTTTACGTTTATGTACGGTAAGAGTCAGTTGCCATCCTCTGCATTAGACACTGATCATTTGTGCATCTTCCTCCATTTCAAAGAATTTCCCAACTGTGTGTCTTATACAGGGTGGTCAGAAACAGTGCAAAAAATCTTGTAAGAGTGTTGCAGGATAGGTCGTAATGAGAAATAACTGTTAAGAAATAAATTCGATGCGTTGCGCTGTTTCCGAGTTATTTAGCATTGAAGCTAGCCAATCAGGCCGTTGCGTAAGCAAATATAAGTGGCCCGCCAGATACAGTTAGTGTCAGTTGTTCTCATACTGCACGATACTGCTCTGCCTTTGGCTCGGGTTCTATCCTTACTACCACCCGATTTCCAATTTTGTAACGTTCTCTTTTCCGGTTTTAGGAAACCTTCTTGAATTTGGGCGCAAAATGGCCTGACTGGCTAACATCAGCGTTTATTAACTCGGAAACGGCGCAACGTGTAGAATTTTTTTTCGTAACAACTATTTCTCAGAACAACATACCCTACAACAACCATACACCCTTTTCAGATTGTTCCTGATCACACTGTACACAGGATGGCTGTTCATTGAAGAATGCTCTCATAATTTTTATGGCCCTTCTCAAAATAGTCTCCTTTGGATGCGGTGTACATGTCAAGGAGAAAAAACAATCACACGTTGCTAAATCCTGACTATAGTGCGAGGGATACACTTCACACTGATTTTTACAACATTTGTAGTATTCGGCTGTGTATTGTCGTGGTGCCTCATCCAGCCTGTTACACGGATATGTCATCTTCTACACCTGATATGGACTTGCAAAGTTTAGAGGACATTCGTATAGCATTGCCCAGTTATTGATGTGTGTGCCGGTACAGCATGATGGTATCTCATTTCATATCAAGAAAAGAGATGACTACAACTTCCCCATCACAAGCGACCACTTTTGGTTGGTGATGAAGGAGATTTCCACACTGAGCTTTGCTGTTCGTCTCAGAATCAAAATGACATCGTCAAGATTCATTAGCAGTGATTACCTTTGAAAGGAACTCGGGAACTTACTATAACTTCAACTTCAACTGCATGCAGACCTATATGCGAATGTTCTTTTGTTCGAGAATCACACCGCCGCCCACAAACACATCTCATGTGTAAATTTTCGGTCATCTACTTGTGGATGGCATTCAATATATATTCAGTATTTCAGAAAGTGTTCGTAAGACTATTCGTCGATCCTCGCTCACAATGATAACAGAGGTGTTGATGTTTTCTTCCTTAATAGTCGTAAGGGTCGCGTCTACCTTGAAACTGATAGTCTTCCCTCTCTAAACAATTTAAACCATCTTCAAGTTACGCTGTAGAGGAGGACAGACTGTCCACAGGCCTTCTGTAACATCGCATAGGTCTCAGTCGAAGATTTGTTGAGGCGAAAGCGATACAGAGGGAGCCAGAAAAATGCAGACACACTTTGATGTTTTTTTTTTAAAACAAAATGACATATCGTCGCACTTTCGCGCGGTAGCGTAGTCCATTGTTTTCTCACCAGATCCTGGCTGGCGTTTTCCAACAGATGAGAGTGTAGGAATGAATGACTTAAGACTGTCGTCTGAGAAACGCAAGGCCATATTGGAGTAGTACTGGAAATACGAAAACGTGATGGCATAACGTGTACGAAATGCAGCCACCAACAATTTATCGTATTCGGGATAAATTTGAAGCCGATGGTGCTGTTTAGGACGTTCATGAGGAAATGTTTGGCAGACCTAACACATCAATAGACCTCGGACTTTTAGATTCTAAAAATATTAAAGTAGGTACATAAAATAGGTTCTATCACTTACAAAAATAGGTTATAAAATCAATAAATAGGTGACCAAAGTCTAACATTTTACTGTCTAGAAAGATAAAGAGATTGACAAACATCCACATTATATTATTGTCCATGTCCATAATTACAGTCACAGTAAATAACTAACACTTTCTCCAGATTTTCCGTTCACAAACTGCATATCTTGTCTTTAATAGCATCTTATATGCCGAGAATGAGCGTTCCACGTCAACAGATGTCACCGGAGCATATTTAAATGTCGGTTTTAGGCGCAATGGGACCACATACTCACGGTCTGTTGATTTACCCAATAAGATGTCAGCCACTGTGCAGAGGGTGGTCCTGCTTTTTTTTGTTTTTTGTTTTTGTTTTTTTGCACTGTCTTTAGTTACTCACAAACTTTCATACCAATAGAACCTGGGACCAAGTTGATTTACTCTATCACCTCGTGTATCAATCGCTGTTGCCTGTAGACTGGTTTCCCTGAACACGCTAGAGCTTTAATAATAGGGACCAGAAATGCATAACGAGACTTTATGTATGGAATGTCGTTGGAAATTGTTGAGTCCTTTAGATCTTTAGCTCAAGTAATGCTCACTGCCTCTTCCCGCAATTTAAGAATAATGTTCTTAATGTCTTTCAAATGCTTGCTGTAATACTCCACAGCTTCTAGCCACGTTCCCCAGCGAGTAAGTATGGGTTCTGCTGGAGGTGGTACGTTGTGAAGTTCGTCTCGAAATAACTGGATTCTTGTAGGTGCTTTTTGATGGCTGAAACTAGCTTATTTACAAGTGGAAATTCGAGACGTATCGTCTTAGCTACTCGATTCGTCGCATGGGCAATACATGTGATATGGAGCAAGGCTAGGTAAAATACTTTCAACAATTTAACAGCAGCAATCTTGTTTGCGGCTGCATCAGTGTAGATTACAGGTACTTTATTTTTATCTAGACTGTTGGGGAAAACTAATTTCAGGGCTTTATTAACAAAGTGAGCAGTTGGTTCCTGGTTAGCCTTATTTAGCTCTTTGCTACAGATCAGATGAAGTACAGAGCAAGTGTCAGTATCTAACTTTCCAACAATCAAAATAGCCAGATATCGCCTTGTCTGTCAGTTGTTTCATCGACAGAGATCGACATGTATGTATCACCTATATCTTCCCTTATACTGCTCAATATATTTTCATATAAAGTATATGAATAGTTTTTTCTCATTGTGGATTCTGGTGGAATGCTGCGGTGACAGTATTTCTCTACAAAACTTTTGCACTGGCTATTTTCAACTGCATTGAATGGTATGTTTGCTGCAACAATCGCTCGACACAGGTCAAGATGAAATTCGTTTTTGTTTGTTGCATTTGATTTAGTTACAAACATTTGTTTCAAGTTTGATTTATTTTTTAAATTTGCCTGGTGTTTAACCCCTGTAACACGCTGACTTAAATGCGACCTCTGTTCAGAACATACCGAAAAACAAAACGAATTGAGAAATACTCTGTGGACGAATTTACGCACAGGATCTACTAAGCAAAGTTAACCTACATTAAGTATTTAGAAACAATAATTTTCTATTTGCTTGTGTCTGGTCCAAGTTAGCTCGGGAAAGACAATGCCATCACTGTTATCGGAGTGGGCGTATCAGATAAAATGTTAACATTTTACTTACGTCTTTGTTGCACACACTGCAGTGAATAGCTCTTCCGTCTGTAGAAAAATCAGGAAATTCTTGTAACCACTGACGAATCAGAGATGATTTTGAGCTGGCTACTTTCAGCATGCTTGACTTTCCACAAATACACTGTCGCTGTGAAATATTTCATCACATCCAAGCAACTTGCTGACCGCCTGAATGAAGACATTGCAGGTGTTTTAAACAGGACAGGAAGGCGCCGGAGCTAATCACAAGGCTCCTCCGTACCCTGCCGTCCCATTTGATGGTTCACAGCGAGCATTCAGAAAGATTTCCTAGCCAGATCGTCGGGACGCCAACTGCACGCTGCGCTGCTCATCGCAAGTCTCTGGTAAGCTCCAACAAGTCTGTTTTTCTCACTTGGAGTGCTGATCTCAAAGTTGGTGCTTTATAATGCGGCTAGTTATTTCTATTTTTGTTAACTCTTACCCCTCGAATTCAGATATTGACTTCAGTTGTACGACCAGTTGCACACTTTGCTTCAGTGTAGTTGTTACGATGATTACAAATACATAATTGTAATCAGAGCCGAAAGTGTCCTTGCGTCCCATGCTGTGAAAATCCGAAAGAGTCCCAAAATCTGTGCCTCTCCTACGTGCCCTGTGACGGTGTTTGGTTCTGATCCATGCAATCAACCTGCCTTCATGGATTTTTGTCTTTCTGCATTTCCTTCTAACCGCTCGTAAATTGCAGATTGAGCTATAATACACCTGTTCCCTCCGTTCTGCGTTAGGACACGACACAGCATCAACTTGGGCTCCGGTGCATGCAGTCTCCTGGATCTCGATCAGAGCAAATTCTCACACGGCCAGCGCCACCTGGCTCCGTGTTCAGTCCTTGAAACACACATCACAAAGTTTTTTACATGACCTCTCAACACCATGACGTCAGTGACATAAGACAGTAGCTACATGTACTTGTTTCATCCCTCCTTAACAATTTTTTCCAACACTTGGGAAGTTTTAAACCAGCTCCCTCTATATTGTAGAATGACTTACGTATCTTTTATATTTTGAATATCTGTGTTGTCCATCTCCAGTGATGGCTACCAATGGGATACTGAAGGTGCAGTGTACAGCAGAGACTCCGAATTACTACTTTATTATCCTCGTTGATCGCAGCAAATTGTATAACAGGTTTCACTAAGGCTTTACTACATTCAAATATCTCCGAATCTATGCTCGAACTAATGCGCAACATGCAACGTAGCATACTAGAAATGAAACTGCAAGGTTGCTTGAGCGTATTATGAAGCGTTATTTGCAACATAAATTCATAGATATTTAAAATAATAGTTAACTATCGAAACCGGTACTTCTTATACGCTTTGCTCCGATCAAGACAAATAATAATGATCCTCAGTGGTATACACTGATCGCAGATGAGCAGTGCGTGGGACTAGATCAAATTCCAGATCATCAGGGCATCAGGATTAAAATTTTTATCTGTTTTCCACGTTCTCTAAGGCTAATGTTGAAATTATTGCAATGAAATGTCGACAGGTGCTTTCTTTTCTCAACGTTATCCAACTTGAATCTTAGCTTGTGCTCTGTCTCTAATGCACTCATCGGCAAGACGATACTAAACAGCAATCTTTCTTCTTTCGCTGGCGAGCAACAGAAATGTTTCATATATTTATTTCTTTTTAGTAATATTTTACCGATGATTCTGTTGCAATGACTCTTATTGAGATATATAAGGTGAACATTAATATAACCAACAAACGACAGGGAGGGATTCCTGACTGGAAATGGAGGAAAAAAGGTCCTGTGAACAAGGGTCCAGAAATGCGTCGTCGAAACGGTAGATGGTGCTGGAGAATGGAAGTTCCTCTGACCACATGCCGTGTGCACCTTGTGCGTTACGGGCTGTGTAATTGACGCAGCGTACTGTAAGCGGCAGAATGCTCTAGTATTCAGGCCGGGAACAAGCCGAGATGGTGTTTGTGTGCTACCAAACAGATGGAAACGGTCGAGAGCCAGCGCTGCTATACCAAAACACGTACCCTCACAGACATCAACCGCATTTCACAATATTTCAAGCTCTTTTTGGGCGTTTGTGTGATCATGAGTCCTTTCAGGTAGACGAACGTGCAGGGAGGCGGGGACTGTGCATACACCAGATTTTCCCGCCAACATAGTGTAAGTCAAAGGACGATTGTGTGCGTCACCCATTACAACCACTACTACCCCTATCACCTGCAACGAGTGCAAGAATTATCGGCAGTGTATTTCCGTCTATGGGAAGGATTTTGTCGATAGTGTTTGCACCAGACCGTCACAATAACGGGATTTCTATTGTCAGTCCTCTGTACTGACGAAACAACTTTTATCAGAACTGGCATCATCAATGTGCATAATCATCATCTGTGGGCTACAGACGGAGGAATGATTGGAGCGTCTCATCAGCGTCAGTTCAGCATCGATGTATGGCCAGGAGTTCTTGGCAATTACATTCTTGGATTGGTTATTATTCCACAACACCTAGACAGAGGAACATACATGGACTTCCAGAGGAATGCTCTGCCTTTGCTGCTTGAGAATGTGCTTTTGGCAACACGACAGGTCATGTGGTTTCTGCATGACGGAGCACGACTCCACTTCCGCATTGACGTTCGCCGACGCCTCAACAGTATCTTCCCTGGACGTTGGATATGACTGTGGTGTAGCAAGACCTGTTAGATCACAGGACTTAAACCCCTGGATTTTTACATCCAGGGGCATCCGAAAAGCTTTGTGTATGATGGACCAGTCCCTGATGTGCCGACCCTTCAAAGGTGTGTTCACAACGCCTTCGATGCTATTCAGAGAGAGAGGCCAGAACGTGCGAAAGACTGCAGTAATCTATGATGCGACGTGTGAACGCGTGAACTACAACCCATGGACGCCAATTTGAAGATCTGTTGTGACGTGGATGCGATGCAGTTCTGTATTGTGTTCCAGGTCGATATGTTGTTGCGTGCACACTGTCCGTTTCCAGACACCTGTTCATAATATCTTGTTTTCTTCATTTCCAGTTAGGAATCAGTCGCTGCATTTTGTCGGTTTTATTAATGCTCACCCTGTACACTGTAGGGTCTTTCAGTAACATTATTAGGTTAAATCCTTACAGTTAGCTATAAATATAGCACAAGGACTTTTCATTTAATCTTATCTATCCTCTGTACTACATGTGCTCATGAGCTGTTGTTCTCATCATTCTGGACCAAAAACTGTTGTCTGCCCATGGTTATCAGCTATTCCCAGATTATAGAGCTAATAAATCACTCTCGTAGAGCTCGCGCAGGATTACTTGGCCCCTGCGCAGAAACGCATTCTCATTCTCAGCGCTGGGCGAGTCCAGGCGTCTGCTCCGAAGGGGAGGCCGCGTTACTCACATTTCACCTAAACAGCTGAACGCTTCGTCCGTTAGCAACGAAACATTCTCTGCCCGCCAACTGCGAGAACAGAGCGCTGCGCACGCCTGTTGCGCAACACACTTTTAACGAAATTATTCTGTAAAACAAATTGATTTTTACAAATATCATAGCCCGGTTCGTCAGCTTGAAGATGAACTGCATATCATTTCGTTACCAGCCAAAGTTTTTGTTATATTTCTGCATTTAGTAATGTATTGTGCGAATACTTTACGGCAAAATATTGTGGTCGCTATGAGTTTGCGTTTGGTACATGTTAGCCTACGTTTTTTTGTGTACGAAATGGAGTCTAACGTATTGAATTCTTCTTCAGATTTAAGACGAGATCTAGATCCGTCGTCAATCTTGAGAAAATGGATTGTATGCAGTGTACTCACTTCCGATAGTCAGTGCAAACGAGAGTGAAAATGAAATGTTCGTATGCTACTTCGGATCTCAAACGGTACAACATACCGAAACGTATTTTTGGCAAATGATAGCATGCAAAGTGGAGAGGATTTTGCACATAGATAACATGCGTAACTTTCTTATCTACTGCGATATATGAGTGACTAAAAATTTTTTCAATGAAGTAATGTATTTCTTCCAAGTGTAACCGCTCCCTCTAGAACCTTATGTCTTAACAGATGTTCTACCATCCTGACCCTTCTTCTTGTTAGTTTTTTTCCATACATTCCCTTCCTCATCGATTTCGCGGAGAACCTTCTCTTTCCTTATCTTAGCCGGCCGCTGTGGCCGAGCTGTTCTAGGCGCTTCAATCCGGAACCGCGCTGCTGCTAAGGTCACAGGATCGAATCCTGGCTCGGTCATGGACGTGTGTGATATCCTTAGGTTGGTTAGGTTTAAGTAGTTCTAAGTTCTAGGGGACTGATGACCTCAGACGATAGTGCTCAGAGCCATTTGAACCATTTTTCCCCTTATCTTATCAGTACACCTAAGTTTCAACATTCTTCTGTATCACCACATTTCAGATGCTTCTATTGTATTCTTTTCCGGTTTTTCCACACCCCAAGTCACACACCCACACAATGTACCTCTTAAGAAACTTCTTCCTCAAATTAAGACATACGCTACTGGCCATTAAAATTGCTACACCACGAAGATGACGTGCTACGGACGCGAAATTTAACCGACAGGAAGAAGATGCTGTGATAAGCAAATGATTAGCTTTTCAGAGCATTCACACAAGATTGGCGCCGGTGGCGACACCTACAACGTGCTGACACGAGGAACGTTTCCAACCGATTTCTCATACACAAACAGCAGTTGACCGGCGTAGCCTGGTGAAACGTTCTTGTGATGCCTCGTGTAAGGAGGAGAAATGCGTACCATCACGTTTCCGACTTTGATAAAGGTCGGATTGTAGCCTATCGCCATTGCGGTTTATCGTATCGCGACATTGCTGCTCGCGTTCGTCGATATCCAATGACTGCTAGCAGAATATGGAATCGGTGATCGTGCAGCCACTTCTCGATCCCTGAGTCAACAGATCGAGACGTCTGCAAGACAACAACCATCTGCACGAACAGTTCGACGACGTTTGCAGCATCATGGACTATCAGCTCGGAGACCATGGCTGCGGTTACCCTTGACGCTGCATCACAGACAGGAGCGCCTGCGATGGTGTACTCAACGACGAACCTGGGTGCACGAATGGCAAAAAGTCATTTTTTCGGATGAATCCAGGTTCTGTTTACAGCATCATGATGGTCGCTTCCGTGTTTGGCGACGTGGCGGTGAACGCACATTGGAAGCGTGTATTCGTCATCGACATACTGGCGTATCACCCGGCGTGATGGTCTGTGGTGCCATTTGTTACACGTCTCGGTCACCTCTTGTTCACATTGACGGCACTTTGAACAGTGGACGTTACATTTCATATGTGTTACGACCCGTGGCTCTACCCTTCATTCGATCTCTGCGAAACCCTACATTTCAGCAGGATAATACACGACCGCATGTTGCAGGTCCTGTACGGGCCTTTCTGGATACTGAAAATGTTCGACTGCTGCCCTGGCCAGCACATTCGCCAGATCTCTCACCAACTGAAAACGTCTGGACAATGGTGGCCGAGCAACTGTCTCGTCACAATACGCCAGTCACTACTCTTGATTAACTGTGGTATCGTGTTGAAGCTGCATGGGCAGCTGTACCTGTACACGCCATCCAAGCTCTGTTTGACTCAATGCCCAGGCGTATCAAGGCCGTTATTACGGCCAGAGGTGGTTGTTCTGAGTACTGATTTCTCAGGATCTATGCACCCAAATTGCGTGAAAATGTAATCACATGTCAGTTCTAGTATAATATATCTGTCCAATGAATACCCGTTTATCATCTGCATTTCTTCTTGGTGTAGCAATTTTAATAGCCAGTAGTGTATGTTTGATACTAGTAGACTTCCCTTGGCCAGGAACGCTCTTTTTGCCAATGGTAATATGCTTTCTGTGTCCTTCTTGCTCCATCGGTTACAGGTTATTTTGCTACCTTGGTAGCAAAATTTCTTAACGTCATGATCACCAATTGTGATGGTAAGTTTCTCGTTGTTGTCATTTCTGCCGCTTCTCGTTACTTTCGTCTTCCTGCGATGTAGTCCGCATCCATATTCTGTACTCATCAGACTGCTCATTACATTCAGCGGGTCCTACAATTCTTTTTCATTTTCCCTGAGGATAGCAATGTCAATAGTGAATGTTACCACTGGTATCCATTCACCCTTAATATTAATCCCAATCTTGAACATTTGTTTTATTTATGTCATTGCTTCTTTGACGTATAGATTGAACAGTAGAAAAGAAAAACTACATCTTTCTCTTACACCCTTCTTAATCTGTGCGCTTCGTTCTTGATCTTCCACTCTTATTGTCCCCTCATGGTTCTTGTACATTACCCGTCTTTCCCTATAGGTTACCGCTATTTTCCTAAGGATTTCGAACATCTTGCGCCATTTAACATTGTCGAACGCTTTTTCCAGAACGACAAATCCTATGAACATGTCTTGATTTTTCTTCAATCTTGCTTCCATTATCAAGCGCAACGTCAGAACTTCTTCTCTGGTTTCTTTACCTTTCCTGAAACCAAACTGATCGACATATAAGAAATCCTCAATTTTATTTTCGAGCATTTTAGTGAGGCGAAATTGTGTAAACATCGCTGGAAACAAGTGAAAGAAAACGAAGTGTACAAGACAGATGAAAGTATATCGCTCCTTCTGATACAATTTCAATGCTGTGCGCTTTGTGTTTTTAATAAGAAACGGCTGACTTGTCGTATTACTTGTAGTACTGGCGCAATCTGCTAATGCCGGCCTTTGCAGACTTGCTAGCGCTAGTCTCACGAGTTCTGCGCGGTAGGCGTTTGTGCAAAGTGTTGTGCTATACAACTACACTTCTCCTACCATACTGTGCCGTCAGCAAGAGAGCCTCCCACCACTGTCATTGTCCCTTCTCCTACCGCGCTTTCTACGCAGCTAGCGGCCAAGTAATATTGCACGCATTCGAAACTGGACATTTAATATCTTCCTTTGTCGCCATTCATTTGTATATGGTATGAAATACACTGCTCATTTTTTCCATATCGCTTTTTATTTAAGAGTGCAGTATGTCTCGTGTTTCTGAAATTTTTGAAGTTTCATTAGAATGTCATGTAGTCTTCATGTTTGTTGATTGCGTTGGTCCACTGCAAGAGATCACGCGTAGTTGTAATATTACTAAGGTTAACAAATTTCAACAGTGCGAACGGCTCTTGGTCTCTGACTGCAATATTTTCCGTTTTGAGTACAATGTACTTCCTTAGTCCTATATTACATCCACGTTTCCCATTTAAATTCGTACCATACAGTCATTTTTTGCGTCAACGTCACTCCAGACAGCTTTGTAAACATTGATTAGTTCTCCCTTGTTGGGTAGTACTATGCACCAGTACAGTCCTAACGTTACATACACATTATTCTCATATACTAATGCTTCGGTTTCTGCCCCGTCGCCCACGTTACACTCTGTAGACAACATTGAATGAAATGTTTCCATTACCAGTAACTACAGATGAGACACACCGTAAACCCATAAAGCATTCATACCACGTTTGACGGGAAGCTAATTGTAATTGCGCCGTTTACAACGACGATCACGATGGTCATTAAGAGAAGTGACGGGGACAGGGAATAAAAACGCAAGGCATTTCGGTAATATTAGTTCATGACGCATTAAACTACATGCTCTCTCAGGGTAAACAGCTCGTTAGGCGTAATGCAAACAACTATTACACCATGCTGCTCACCGATGCGCGTCTGAATATAATACTGTATTATGGTGATTAATTCCTGCGTCAGCCTTTTATCGACATACCCCTTTTGCGTAACTTTATCGTCGCCTATTTGCTTAAAACTGCTGTTATTCCCCGAATGATCTGCAACGCATCGCAGACCAGCATTGTGAGTCCTGAAGGTAAGACTAAAATACTCCTAACGGCCTCACTTACTACGAGCGATTGCAAAAGTGTCAGATGATTAACAGCACTTTCTATTTTTAGTGTTTGCCTTAGTACCATATGCCTACTAAACTGCTTAGTACAGAGGATTTGTACTTTTCAACATAAGCAACGTATCTTAAATAGTCAGAATATCATAAATATCTTTTTTATTCATTTCAATTCATACAGTTCACAAGAATATTTTTCCGTCATGCTGGAAAATCAGCGACTGTACTTAATATAAACAAAAGTTATCAGTAGAAATTGAAAAATCATAAAATGATAATCCACGTGAGAAATCAGTGCGTGGAGCTAGTGTGTTACTGAGTGAAATCCGATTGCTGACAGGCTAGCGAAGGCTAAGAGATGTGCAGGCGAGTCTCCGCACACACTACACGTGAAACGTTTGAAACCTAGAAACGGCTGGTGCAGTTTATAAAAACACCATGTTGTTATCTAAAGGGGTAAATCAATGTTGATTACAACCTACCATTTTCGTGTCTTCATTCATAACTGCTCAGAAGTAACAACGAAAACCTTGAAAAGCCGGCCAGATTCTTTCTTCACCTTTTTCCTGACATTTATCTCGTATCTCCGCGGGATAGGTATGTTAATTTTTGGACCTGGCAATGTTAGTGATAGGGGGTGGCCATATGTTCTTCCCGTCACCACCCCCGTCAAGGACAATCCGAGCAGAGATGGCCGTGACTGGGAGACTGCAGAGCCTGATGTACTACCCACACTGAGACTCCACATACCGTACTTCGGTACGACAATAACCGTCCGCCTGTGAGAAAGATGCGTGAAGCTTCTGTGGAGAACGATGAGCACCACTCGCCAGTACCCCTGGCCAGTACGTCGGCGTGACGTGTTGCCCTTGGTACATTTATGGGGTACATTTGGTCCTCAACTTGTTCATAACGAAGCTGGAGCAACATGGAGAGATATCTGTGGACTTCAGAAAGCCTCATGCTAAGACCATTGTGCAATAGAAGGGCTGCACGGGCGAAAGAGAATATACATTCCGTGTCTCTTGCAGATACAGTTCTGGTGCGAGAATGGCGTTGCCTCGTTGAAACACCACTTCCCGTCAGGTTGCCGAAGTTAAGCTACGCCAGTCATGGCACGTGTTTGGATGGGCAACCGCTGAGGTACATCACTGCTGTTGGCAATTCCCCCTTTGCCTTTCCGGCAAAAGGTAGGAGAGGGTGGTGGCATACAGTTCCCTATCGCCAGACTTTACATCAATGTCTTGGATTAATTCCAAACGTCTCCGTAGTGTCCTATGAAGTGAGAGCATGTGACTCTGTTAATGACCCGCGCGGGATAGCCGCACGGTCATGGGCGCCTTGCAACGGTTCGCGCGGCTCCCCCCGTCGGAGGTTCGAGTCCTCCCTTGGGCATGGATGTGTGTGTTGTCCTTAGCGTAAGTTAGTTTAAGTTAGATTAAGTAGTGCGTAAGGCTAGGGACCTATGACCTCAACTGTTTAGTCCCACAGTCGCATAGAACTAACCACCATTACTGTTAATGGTGATCCATCCATTGGATGGGGACGTTCATGTAGGAGGCATGCTATTCGCGAGGTGTAGGCCATGTGCCGGGACCTGGTTTCACCCTCTCCCTTCTCGCATCATTACGTAATGCAGACTTAACGCCATAGTACACACACACACACACACACACACACACACACGTCATTGTGCCAGATGCCCTTAACCCTCAAATCTCATACCTTGCGAATAAGAGGTGCCAATGTCCGCGAAAGACAGGAAAAACCTTTCCAACCAGGTGGATGAACCTGCCCCTATAGGTCTCCGAACAAATCATGCCATAAGACTTTAATTTTTAGTTCTGCTGCAGTGCGGATAACACGTGTCACCGTATGTAGCTGAAATGGTGCAGCAGCTAGAAACCTACTCCAAACGTGAAGTACGCGGTACTGTACGACCCTTATGGGCAAAATGTCTTAAGGGGACAAATATCCTCCGTTAAATTCTAGCGGTATATGAATCAAATGCAGTGTCTGAATCCAACCATAGTGAATGGCGCCAACAAGCTGAACAAGGCCGCACAGGCATTGGCTGATTGCATCCTAGCCGAAAGAACAGCTGGAGGGACAGATGAGGACATTCACACAGTGGATCTTGGATGGCTCCGTGACCAAGGGGCGGAATTATAACGTCGAGAAACTCAATGATTTGGACGTTTCGACCTTTGTTTAGAGAGACTTGATGTCTATTTCCAGAAATAGTGTCATATATCCATGTAACTTGGAAGTTTATTTCAGCATTCAATAAAAGTTACTTAGCCTGCCAAAATAATGTGTCACTTTTTGAAGTTTCTTCGTATGAGGAAGATGTGTCGAAATCCATTTTAGCACTTGCAAAAGAGCAGGCGCTAGAAACTGACCAGTAGTGCTTAATAAAGTACTCATTTAAATTAACAGCCTGCTGGAAGCCAACGGCCTTGTCGCAGTGGTAACACCGGTTTCCTTCAGGTCACCGAAGTTAAGTGCTGCCGGGCTAGGCTATCACTTGGATGGGTGACCATCTGGTCTGCCGAACGCTGTTTGCAAACGGGATACACTCAGCCCTTGTGAGGCAACCTGAGGAGCTACTTGATTGAGAAGTAGCGGCTCCGGTCTCGTAAACTGACATGCAGCCGGGAGAGCAGTGTGCTGACCACATGCCCCTCCATATCCGCATCCAAGGACGCCTGTGAGCTGAGAATGACACGGTGACCGGTCGGTACTGTTGGGCCTTCGTGGACTGTTCGGGCGGAGTTTAGTGTACTTTAGTTTTAGCCTGCTGGAAGTGTACGGAGTGACCCAACAGTACGTTAACATTTGAAAATTCAGTACTTCATGGAATAATGTAGGCAGAGAGGTAAAAATTGGCACATGTACTTAAATGGCATGGAGTTTTACTGAAAGTAAAGGAAAGGTGCACAAACTGACCACCAGATGGCGCTTCATACGATACAAAACAATAATTAGCATGACAACTGATTTTGAGCAAAGACGATGTTCTTTACAACAAATGCTAAACATGTCAGTCGTCCGTCACCAACTATACCTGTAGTTGACTGAAAATATTGTGAAGAGTCCTGGACAGCATGTGGTAGGTACGGCCAGAAATAGCGTCTGATGTGGCTCAAAAATGGCTCTGAGCACTATGCGACTTAGCTTCTGAGGTCATCAGTCGCCTAGAACTTAGAACTAATTAAACCTAACTAACCTAAGGACATCACACACATCCATGCCCGAGGCAGGATTCGAACCTGCGACCGTAGCGGTCACGCGGTTCCAGACTGAAGGCGTCTGATGTTTTCTTTCAGCTTCCCTAACGAGGGATGATCTTGATAGACTTGCAGTTCCAGGTAACCTCACAACTAGTAATCACGTGGACTGAGGTCTGGGGACCTAGAAAGCTAAGCACAACGGAAATAGTGGCTCGGCACACGATCCTCATCAGATGATGCGCAAGAGATCTTTCACACTTGTAGCAATAAGGGGTGAAGCGGCATGCTGCACAAAAGTCGTACCGTCCAGCAGATGTTTGTCAGCCAGGCCGTCTCACTGACAGTTTGAAAAGCAGCCCTCCCCATTTCCTCGAAGAAAAAGGGTCCGATCGCGAATGAGATGGTAAATTCACACCACACTCTGACTTTCTCATCATGCAACGTGGCTTCCACAACATTCTTGGATTTCAGTAGCCTAAACTCTGCAGATGTAGACGCTATCGCTTCGGATTGTTAAATAGACTTCGTCAGTCCACAGCAGGTTAGACAATCAATCGTAGTCTTCCCCCATTTTGTGAGGTACCGACACTGCAAATGCGTTCTCTGTTACAAAACTGGCGGGTAACAGTTCACTACAGCTCATTTTACACACGATTCTCACGTAGCGTCACTGACGTGTTGCTGTCTAGCGCCAGCTGTTGGCCAGTTTTTACACTGTTTTTTTGGCTTCAGTAAAACCCCATGTCATTTCAGGCATATGCATCAAGTTTTACCTCTCTACTTACACTATTCCGTGAATTACTGCATTTTCAAATGTTAACGGACTTTTAGGTCAACTTTCACTTTTAAATTTACCTACGTTGCGGTGCCCATACCCAGGAAGTCACTTTATCGGTCGCATTCTGGTGACGTACGATCTAAGGCCGCGATAAAAAAAAAAAAAAAAGGTACACCTTACATAGCAGTCTCCTCTTCCTGAAATACAGCGTTCCAACATCACTATCATTCATAGTCAAATGGTCTTTACATTCTAAAGCACTTCCGGTTCCCTTCGTACCGCAAGTGATCACGCCATGTCTTCTTACATTTGGGCAATCTATTGTGTAACCCATTTTGTAACGTCAGAGAAGAAGAACACCTATTATCGAGCTTCAAAGGCAAGCAAATTGGTTCTCAACTTAAACAACGGTAATTCAGTCTTTATTGCTCATTTAGTTTCTGTACACCTCAATCCATAGGTTCCCATAATGTTTTCCTAAGCCTTAGAAACATTATAACTCCAACTCTCATTATGAAGCTGTCTCTATTTTCGTTTTTTTTTACTTTTCTTTTTCTGTCTTGTTTAACTGTTGATTTTCCATTACAGTTGACGCAATAACGCACTTTCGTCCACTGTCATTAATTATTATGAAAATGTGGGAGAGTGAACAATGTTAGATATTAAAATAGCAACACCAGGCAAGATAGCAAGAAGCTAAGTTGTACTTATTGTGTACTTACAGTATACTAGGAATAATCATAACTACATCTGTAGATGATTAGGATAGAAATTTAGTGCACAGAGCTGCCGCACGAGTGGGAGTGGTATTGGCTGACAGGTAAGGATATTTCATTTGATGATGTTACAGCTCTATCGCAGAGTTAAACAATTATAGAGGCTGTCGAGTGGTAGCGATCCAGTCTCTCAGCAACTCATCACCAGCTGCTTCAAATGTGCAAGTGGCCTGGAGTAAATTCTGGCTACGGCATCAGTCCAGCAGTTCTGTATCGAAATCGAACAAGGCAGCATGGCTATCATGCAGATGAAAAAGTATGTCACGGAAACTTCTAAAATAGGATACGCTCACTGACCTTGAAACAGCAAAAACTAATGTCTTTTCTCCCAGTTCTCGGCTATGCAAACGTGGATGATCGTTGATACTCATGGAAGCTGAGGAAGTGAATTACAGTTTGTGCCATGGCCGGGACTTGAACTCAGATCTCCTTGCTTACTAGGCAGGTATGCTAGCCATTAAAACATCACAGCATTACAGCTAACATAATTGCACAGACAACCCTAGTTCAGTGCACTCCCTGACACAAACTAGGGTAGTCCGTGCAGCTATTTTAAATATAATGCTGTGGTGGTGTACTGGCTACCATACATGCCTAGCAAGCAAGGAGACATAGGTTCAAGTCATAGCCATTGCACAAATTCTGATTCATTCCTTCGGCTTCCATCACTATCGTAGATAAAGACGAGATTCAAATGTCTCAAGGCAAATTTAATTATATCAGATACGTGGATGATTGTGTTGTGGACCCAGTTGCATCCCAAACCACGGCGCACTGCTCGTGTGGATACTTGTTTTGCTGCAAACAAGCTGGTTTCCTGAATCAAGTCAAGTGACGTGGCTGTACAAGTCTCCACAGCCAAGCGAACGACATGTCTGTCCCGTGTGTTGCACAGGGCCTCTGAGGTCCCACATGGCACTGACGCCCATCTACTCCACAGTCACATAACACTCGTGGCATCCCGGTCGACATGTGGAGCAGTATCACAGAACGATCAACCGCACTGTTGATAGCCTACGGTCCTACTGGTATCGAATTCTGTCCTGTACAAGGAGACGTTTCTCTTGTTTTTGTATTTGCAGTGCCAGCCTACGGAACATATAGTCTAGGGGTAGTGTCTTCGACCCATAAACAGGACGTCATTGATCCCGAGTTCGAGCCCTGCAATCAGTTGCTTTTCTCTCTGACTTTTTTTTGACAGTTGCAACCTACAGTCTCAGTTATCTGCTGCGTGTATTCCAATCCCTGTGTTCCTCTACAGTTTTTAACGTCTACAGCTCCCTCTAATACCATCGAAGTTAATCCCTGTGGTCTTAACAGATGTCCCATTCTGTCCCTTCTTCTTGTCAGCGTTTTCCATATATTCCTTTCCTCGCCGATAGTGTGGAGAACTTCCTCATTCCGTACCTTATCAGTCCAACTAAATTTCCACATTCTTCTGTAGCACCGCATCTCAAATGCTTCGGTTCTCTTCTGTTCCAGTTTTCCCTCAGTCCAAGTCTCGTACTTATACAATTCTGGGCTCCAAATGCACTTTTTAGAAATTTCTTCCTCAAATTAAGACCTATGTTTGATACCAGTAGACTTCTCTTGGCGAAAAAAGTCCTTTTTCCCGATGCTAATCTATTTTCTGTGTCCTCCTTACTCCATTGGTCACAGGTTATTTTGCTACCTTGGTAGCAGAATTCCTTACCTTCATCTACTTCGTGATCAGAAATCCTGATATTAAGTTTCTCGCTGTTGTCATTTCTCTTACTTCTCATTACTTCCGTCTTTCTTCGATTTACTCTCAATCCATACTCTTTACTCATTAGACTGCTCATTACATTCAACTGATCCTGTAATTCTTTTTCACTTTCACTAAGGACAGCAATGTCATCAGTGGATCTTACCATTGATATCCTTCCACCTTGAACATTTCTTTTATTTCCGTCATTGGTTCTTCGATGTGTAAGTTGAACAGTAAAAGAGAAGGACTACATCATTGTCTTACACCCTTCTTAATCAGTGCATTTCGTTCTTGGTCTTCCACTCTTATTGGTCCCTCTTGGTTCTTACATATTACCCATCTTTCCCTATAGCTTACCCCTATTTTCCACAGAATCTCGAAATCTTGCCCCATTTTGCACTGTCGAATGTTTTTTCCAGATAGACAAATCCAATGAACACGTCTATTTTTCTTCAGCCTTTCTTCCATTATCAACTGCAACGTCAGAACTACCTCTCTAGTGCCTTTACCTTTCCTAAGCCCAAAAAGATCGTCATCTAGCACATCCTCAATTTTCTTTTCCATTCCTCTATAGGTTATTTTTGTCAGCAATTTGTGTGGATGAGCTGTTAACCTGATTGCGGGATAATTCTTGCTCTTGTCGGCTCTTGTTAATCTTAGGAATTGTGTGGGTGATATTTTCTGAAATTCAGATAGTGCATCGCCAGACTCAGACATTATACAAACAAACGTGAATGGTCGTTTTGTTAGCAATTCCCCTAATGATGTTAGAAAGTCCGCTGGAATATTATCTATCCCTTCTACCTTATTTGATCTTAAGTCTTCCAAAGTTCTTTTAAATTCTGATTCTAATACTGGATCCACTCTCTCTTCACTGTTGACTCCAGTTCCTTTTTCTGTGACGTCACCAGACAAGTCATCTCCCTCATAGAGGCCTTCAGTGAACTCATTCCAACTACTCGCTCTCTCCTCTGCAATTGAAAATGGAATTCACTTAATGCTACCGGCCTTGTTTTTAATTTCATCATGGGTTGTTTTGACTTTTCTGTATGCTGAGTCTGTCCTTCCGACAAGCATTTCTTTTTCGATGTCTTTACATTTTTCATACAGTCATCTCGCCTAGTTCCCTCCACTTCCTATTTATTTCATTCCTAAGTGACTGATATTTCTGTATTCATGAACTTCCCTGAACATTTTTATACTTCCTTCTATCGTCGGTCAACTGAAATGTTTCATCTGCTATCCATGTTCTCTTCGCAGTTGCCTTCTTTGTAGCTACGGTTTTCTTTCCAACTCCCATGATTGCCCTTTCTAGAGATGTCCTTTCCTCTTCAGTTGAACTACCTACTGAGCAATTCATTACCGCAGTATCTCAAGGCTCAGAAAACTTCAAGCGTGTCTCTTTATTTCTTAGTTCTTCCGTATCCCACTTCTTTGCACAATGATTCTTCTTGATTAGTCTTTTGAACTTCAGCCTACTCTTCATCATTACTAAATCTCAGTCTATATCTGCTCCTGAGTACTCCTTTCAATCCAGTGTCTAGCTGAGGAATCTCTGCCCGACCCTTTCCAAGTATATCTCCTTCTCTTGTCATTTTTGAACAGAGTATTAGTTGTTACTAACTGATAGTTATTGCAGAAATCAATTATCCTTTCTCCTCTCTCATTTCTAATACCAATCCTATATTCTCCCGCAACCCTTTCTTCTATTCCCTCTCCTACAACATTATTACAGTCCCACATGACTATTAGGTTTTTGATCCCTTTACGTACTGAATTACCTTTCCAGTATCCTCATATACTTTATGTATTTCTTCATGCTCTGCGTGCAACGTCGGCATGTATACCTGAACTATTGTAGTCGGTGTTGGTTTGCTGTCAATTCTGATGAGAGTTACCCTATTGCTGAATTGTTCACACTAACTCACACTCTGTCCTACCTTCCTATTCATAACCAATCCTATTCTCTTTCCTGCTGCTGTTGATATTACCCTATACTCGTCTGACCAAAAATCCTTCCTGTTTCACTTCACTGCACCCCCTCCCCCCCCCCCCTCTATAGCTAGACTGAGCCTCTGCATTTCTCCTTACAGATTTTCTATCTTTCCTACCACTTTCCACGCTAGTATTCCACGCTCAGATTAATAGAACATTACCCTTTCTTTGGTTATTGAATATATTTCTCGCGATCACCTCCCCCAGAATCTCTTTCCAATCGAGAACTCATCGTAACACTTTTTCAGTTACAGCCAAATGTCCTGTGGGTACACATTATTTTCCGTTAATCCAGTGGTTTCGATTGCCTTCTGAATCCTCATGCCTTTTATTTTTGCTGATTCTTCTGCCTTTTAGAGGCAGTTACCCACCCCAAGGGCAATATAGTGCCCTTAACCTCAGGCCGATCCTCCGCCCTCTTTGACAAGGCCATCGGCAGAACTAGGAAGTCATCGGCCGCTATCGCTGATGATTTTTATTCAGAATTTAAGCAGTAGTTGGGTTCGAACCAGGGACTTAGGGCATTTTGATTAGTGGTCAGAGACGCTGCCCCTGGACCACAGGTGCCAATTCCATCCACACCTAACATATTGAATAAAAATTGTCTCCAATGGTAACTGAAGACTCCCGGTACAAGGAATCATCCTCATTCTGCCAACGGAAATGTCAGAGAGGACGAATTTTCAGGGCAACTTCTTGTCTTTGTGGTAGAAAAACGCGGAAGAATAAGAAATCATCAACAGCATCAGGCTGCAGAAGGCCCTGGTAACCACTGCATTAAATATACTCAGTGTTTATCCACAGAACACGTCGCATGTAACTGAAAAAGTCTCACGGTGATGTCTCCATTAGCAAGGAATTCTGGACCAGTCTCCCATTTGCATTTCCGGGAGGGGATTGGGAAGGAGGAAGTAGCCATGAGAGAAAGAATGAATGCCCAGCTAAAGGGTAACACTGCGAATCGGATAGTGAAAAGTTTGAAGTTTGAATGTGGCGGGAAAGTTGGAAAATTTGGAAACAGAAATGTGAAGGCTCAGTCTAGATATAGTGGGGATATGTGAAGACAAACTGAAAGAAGGTAAGGTAACATCCATGAATCAACAAGATTTTAGAAAGCACTTCTCTTGCGAAACTTCGCTTGCCCTTTTCTCACATAATATACTGCGAACTATGGATGAAGGGCAAGAGATAGATTCCACATATCTAGATTTCCGGAAAGCATATGACAC
This sequence comes from Schistocerca cancellata, assembly GCF_023864275.1. Lineage (NCBI taxonomy): Eukaryota > Metazoa > Arthropoda > Insecta > Orthoptera > Acrididae > Schistocerca > Schistocerca cancellata. The sequence goes on from NC_064627.1 coordinate 441,868,370, forward strand.
AGTGCTTCACTGCACACTGTTAACGAAGATACAAGCATATGGAATAGGTTCTCAGATATGTAGATAGCTCGAAGACTTCTTAAATAATAGAACCCAGAATAAGAGTAGTGTGTCATCTACATATGTCTTGTATATGAGATATGTAGATAACACACTACTCTTATATACAAGAGATATGTTGATGACACACTACTCTTATTTGATGGCACTAAAGATGAACATGAAGAACTCCTCACATCATTCAACTCACTCCACAATAAAATAAAGTTCACAATAGAACATGAAACAAATCAATCCATAAATTTCTTAGACCTCACAATTGTGAATGAACAACAAGAACATAACTTGTACATTTACCGAAAACCAACCTACACTGACATCACAATACATGAATCTTCATACCACCCGAACATACAGAAGTATGCTGCATTTAGGTCAATGTTGAACAGGGCACATACATTACCTTTAAAACCCAAAGCACTAACACAAGAAATAGATACTATCAAAACAATTACAGTAAATAATGGTTACTCTGTAAAATCAATTGATAAACTATCTAAAAAAATTGAGGCCAACATCACTCACGAAAACACTGAAAATAAAATTACCGATACAAAACAAAGCTTCACAAGCATTCCATACTTAGGCACAGTATCACAAAAAATAGCTAACTTATTAAAAAAAAAACAATATTAAAATATCTTTCTCCACAAACAGCAAACTTGGATACCACTTACTAACACAGTGAACACAAACAAGCCAATAACACAACACAGTGGAATATATAAATTACAATGTAACAGATGCCCTGCATTTTACATAGGAAAAACTGGAAGAACCTTCCAAACTCGGTATAAAGAACACACCGACGCCTTTCGACTAAACCATTTTGAAAAATCTACAATAGCTAACCACTTGTATATTAATAAACACAGACTTGACGACATCCGCAACAGCCTAACTGTACTTCACACAGTACCCAACAATAAAAAACTTAAATCTACTAGAACAGTTAGAAATAATGCTACACAAAGAAAAATATTCCGAAAACTTGTTGAATGAACAAACAGAGTTTAACAGCCACAATTTTTTCTACACCTTTAAAAGTTTATTTTTTCCTGATGAATCAAATCTATAATAGTACAAACAGCTGACAACCTACAACATGGTGCCAAATAATTATTTTAATAATACCTGTGTACTAGTAATACTATATCATATTATCTTCTGTGAAATAAGAAAATCAGTTATATTTAGAAGTAGAACACCTGTATGAACGAGTATCTTTGACATGTTTACGTTCTGCTACTACAATGTGCAGAAAAGTGTGTGACTATGTATATATACCAGTATGTACTGCAAAATTATAGATGTGTATTGTGTATACCAACTGCAGAACAGAAGCAGACATCATACAATGTTAAACTGCAAACAACAAAAAGACATTATGTAAATCACTAAAAAGCACCTGAAGATGAGCCTCCAGGGCTCGAAATGCATAGTGCAATAAATAAACACAACTTGTGACTGAAGGCGGTTTGTTCTTCATTTTACGAAAGTAAAACAGTCGCGGACGAAACACTGAAAAACAATGGATAAAATTAAATTAAACATTAATTTATTCATATACAAACTCGATATTCATATAATCTACAAAACAATTCTGTAATGAGCAAATAATGTTCAAATATAAAGTGGCAGTGTGTTCACTGGCTCACAGAGTTATCCCATTGGTGAATAATTAGGCCCTGGCAACGCAGTCTTCCCTCACTTCGAACCCTGTTAATTTTAATTCAACTACACGAAATGTAATGACAAAATATAGAAAATGGACATCTGCAGACCACATGCATTCAACAGAGCTACTGTAGATTTGAGACAGCAACTCGTCTGTGTCAAAAATCCCAATGGATGACACAGAGTTTCCCTACGCGCCGGCGTTTCGTATTATGATCACCGTGTGCTGAAAAGGAGCCACCAACGTGCTGCTGGCTCTGCCGCAAAAGACGATGCCGTTGTCGCGGCTCGAACACTATACGTCTGTGCAGGAGCTGTCTCTGTACATCGTCTCGAACAGATCTTTAAAACACGGAATGTCTCGCGAAGACAGAGCCACAACTACAATTCCTAACCTCTAACTTAACCGCACAGAGACAAGCCCATTCTCTCTCCACCAAGTCCGCACTCATTCGCGGGCTCTTACAGTTCCAGCCAATGTACATTAATCCACCAAGCGTAAAAAGTGTGCAGACGGCAGCTCCAGTCGTATGTAACCCCCGTCACCGAAAATCCCGCCGAGACATCGCGTCTCTAAACAAACCCAATGAACATTCGGAATCCACACCCACTTCTAAAACACAGGAATTTCAGTACCGTCACTGTGACGACACTGACTCCTCTACCAATTGGGCCCTCTTGCCTTTTCCCCCAGTCTGGCTACAGAGGTGCTGAGAATTTACACCAACAGAGTTACGACGCTTGGTCCATTATTTCAGCCCACCGTGCTCTTTGCGATAAGCGGCCGTTGACTGTCTGCAAAGGCGCTTCCAAAAAACATCCGAACGCAGCTCTCCCCCACCGTTAGAAAGCTGAGCCCTCCCTTGGTTATTTAGGGCACAATGCCCTGCGTGGCACCTCTGCGCTAGACTTCCGTTACACAGGCCAAGCTCTTTACAAAGTGCCGCCTTTAATGCAGCTGCATTCCTCTGCCCGTCCAGTCCTCCTCACAAATACACTGTGCTCTACGTTTCCCACGCAGCAGAGACTAGCCATATTAGAGAGAGAAATGGAGCACGCTTTCTAAAGTAGTACGTCCAGTTTCTATAATTGTGAATCTTGACACCGTGAAATGCTTTGCTATACACTTCCTTTACACTCTGATCAAAAATATAAATAAAAAACGCATGCAACCAGGCTTGCCACCTTTCAACGCAGTATTCTATAATGAGAACCTACAACTAGATTTATTTGTCCAAGCTTTCAGCCTCCTACTAGTCAGCTGCCATGCACAAACAAAGAACATTTAAAAGGGCTTCTGACTGCGGACGAGATACCAATGATAGCGATTGCCTTGGGGAACGTTATTATGCTGAATATAGTACTCAGACAAGGCATATTGAAAGCCTGGTCCTCAAAGAAGGATTAGGTAAGAAGTGGCAGTCGTCCCCCTTCATGAAGTTGGTGACGGATGATGTACATCCGGGTGGTGTCATACACTTCTTCGAGGTCAAAAAATACACCAACCCAATGGTTTCGGCGTAAAAAAAAATCTTTTATCGCCGTCTCCAGGAGAAGTAAGTTGTCAAGGGGAAACGGTAATGCCTGAAACAGCCCTGAGAGTGGCACAGATGACCTTAGGATTCAGGGACGCAGACGAAGCGGCAATTGACAATGCACTCGAGAGTCTCACCCGTACAACTGGTAAGGGCTACACTCCAGTGACCATTAGCGTCAGTAAAATCCTTGCCTGGTTTCTACAATGGAATTAACATTGTCTCCTTGCAAGTCGTGGGGTACTGTCTGTCGTGTCCGGTCCACTCGTCTAATATAGCGTGCCTATGAAACTGTTTTTTCGGATAGCTAGACAACAATTGAAAATCATTTGAATGGAGTTTATTACAGCAAATTGAATCGACAATACTTAAAGAATTTGCAGTCAGTTGTTGCAAACAAATGGCGACATGCAATTAATCAGTGTCCTTCGACACATACAATTTTCATGCAAGCAAATAATACTGTTCACAAGTCAAGGCTCCTCTTCTAGTGCGGCTCTTCTAGTACGGCCGATGCTAGCTGGAGCGGCGCTTATATTCTCTTCGTATAGGAGCCGCTCCTGTCGTGGTGTCCTAGACAACGTTCTATTGGCTGACGCCGTCTCACAGCGTTCCCTGCTGTATCGTTCCAGGCCGACGTGCCGGCGCTTGATGTTACCCCGCGTCAATGTCCCTCTCCAGTCCTCTGCTCAAATGGTTCAAATGTCTTTAAGCACTATGGGACTTAAGGGACTCCGGAAAGGCTCAAAATCATGAAAAGTTCAATTTTTACTTTTTTGCGTTTTCTGAATCTGCAGACTATTACCTTTTAATAGATATATAATGTATTCAATTCCGAAGACTACAACAATTTTTAAATTTTTTTTGAAATGTGTTCTACATGGGCGTAACCCACTGTGGCGCTGTTAAACTGCTGTCAAATGGTGTTATTATTAACGTCCGTGTTCATCAGGTACATTTTAGTGATGTGAGATAAAGTATGTGTTGTGGCTAACCTGTGATGGTTCAATATATATCGCTGGTGTGATTGTCGATTGTTTCATGTTTATTTACTCTGTCGTTATCTCGAAAATATTCGTAATTAATTCTGTTTCCTGAGTCTCTGTTTTGTTGAAGTATAATAATGAGTAAAAGTAAAGTTATTAGAAATCCTCTGAAGGCTTTTAAGAAAAGGAGAAATGTTGGAAAGCCAAAGGTATGTGTTATTACTGTAAATAATAACATTCTAACATGGTACGAGCGATGCTTGCTTTAGACAAGGAACGCCTTCGGGCTGCAGACAGGGCTGTAAAGAGTCTAGAAATACAAGCAAGTGTAAACAGGAGGAGGAACAAGAGGATGCTGGAGGAGGAGTTTGCAGAGGATGAAGATAATCCATCCTATGGACCTGGAATGCACTAAAAAGTTAATCCAACCTATGTCACGCGAATCCCAAAACTTTTATTTTCTCATACTAATTACATGTTTTCTAAGCATCTTCCAAACATATTTGTTTCAAACTTTCAGTAAATGTTACACAGTACCTTCTGCATAATTTAACACAGCCTTTTTCCAAAAACTGTATATTTTTGAATATATAAATAAAAAATTGCAAAAAAAGGTTGTGAATTTTCATTACAATTGGAAAAAATCATATTTAATAACTGAACTAAAATTTTGTAAAATCCCTGTGTTAAGTTGTAGCCCATATTCCAATAAATAATCTGTAAAAATTTCAACTTCCTACCTCAAATAATTTGTGAGGAAAGATGTAATTTATAAGCGTTATTTTAACATTGCAAGTATAGGGCGTTCCGGAGCCCCTTAACATCTGAGGTCACCAGTCCCCTAGACTTAGAAGTAGTTAAACCTAACTAAACTAAGGACATCACACACATCCATGCCTGAGGCAGGATGCAAGCCCTCCTGGATTTACATTTCAGCAAGATAATGTCTCTACTACTTGCCTTCGTGCTTTCCAAACCCAACCTTCACTAGCAAAGTGGCCGGATCTGTCCCCAGTTGAGAACGTTTGGAGCATTACGGGCAGGGCCTCCCGAACAGGTCGGGACTTCGACGATCTAACGCACCAATTTGACAGAATTTGGCATGATATCTCTCAGGAGAATATCCAGTAACTCTGTCAATCAATACCAAGTCGAAAACTGCTTGCATAAGGGCCGGAGTTGTTCCAACATGTTATTGAGTTGCTCAATCTGTGAAACTGTTTCTCTTGAATGAATCGTTCAATTTTTCTGAACTCTAACCTTTTAGTTCTCTACAAATGTACATCACATCTGCCGATTTCTGTCCCGCACGGCCGTACGGATTATTCCTTCGTGGTGCGTCTTTGTGTGTGTGTGTGGGGGGGGGGGGGGGGGGGCGTCATCACTGTATATTTCATACGACACTTAGCGTGTAGAGTTGGTGCATTGCAAGAAAGAGCCTCGAGGCAGGACCCGCGTAGGTTAAGCAGACGAACAGAGAATACCTCTGAGCAGGATGGCCGCCTGCGTGCTGTTGGCTGCGGCCGTGGCGCGCGCCGCCTGCTCCTTGCCGCCCCCAGCCGACGCTTCGCAGACGGCCCTGCAGCAGTGCTCGGCTGCGGTGGCGGCCGCGCTGCTGCGGCCCGGGCCCGCCGTGGCCGTCGCCGTGGTCGGCGCGCCCGACGCCGTCCTGGCCGCCCTGCACCGCCTCTCCCCGTGGGCGGTGGTCACCGCCACTGGCGTCGCGACGACTTCCGAGCTCTACTCCGACACCGACTACCTGGTCTGGCTGTCTGAAGGCAAGTTCATAAAACTCTTGTAACTCGATGAAGCTATATGCGTTTCTCAATTTCGCGCTGTTTACGAAATACACAGCGTGAATCATCTAAAACACTTGCACCGCAAATACAAGTATTTCGGAGGCGGAAGGCATTACTGATGCGCGGTTTTCACAGAATGGGTTGGCAGTCAGGAGCTCTTATTGTTACCCAATAACAAGAATAAAAATGGTTCAAATGGCTTTGAGGACTATGGGACTCCACATCTGAGGTCATGAGTCCCCAAGAACTTAGAACTACTTAAACCAAACTAACCTAAGGACATCACACACATCCATGCCCGAGGCAGGATTCGAACCTGCGACCGCAGCAGCAACGCGGTTCCGGACTAAAACGTCTAGAACCGCTCAGCCACAGCGGCCAGCCAATAACCAGATTGTAATAATACATAGAAACTGTATCTTTGTGCAAACATACACTTTTTTTGAATGCAACAATGTCTATTGACATTAACAGACAAAGTAGCATAAATCAGATTGGTTCAAATGGCTCTGAGCACTATGGGACTCAACATCTTAGGTCATAAGTCCCCTAGAACTTAGAACTACTTAAACCTAACTAACCTAAGGACATCACACACACCCATGCCCGGGGCAGGATTCGAACCTGCGACCGTAGCAGTCCCGCGGTTCCGGACTGCAGCGCCAGAACCGCTAGACCAGCGCGGCCGGCAGCATAAATCAGAATGTCAGTATATTTGTTGCAGGATTCTAGTGCGAGTCGTTTACGAGATATCGTACTTTGAAAATTTGCCTTACCCACACTGGTTTGTGCCGTTCAACCTGCGTGGTTGCTAGGTATGATGTTATCTTTGCTTACAGTGTAGTCACGTGTTCCTTGAGGGCATTGCAACACGCTGCTCAGTTAGTCAGTGACAGTCCAAGCAGTAGGTGTTGTAATTGAGAATTTGAAAGTTTTTGCAACACAACGTCCATTTACGTGAGTCTACACGGAAATGACTGAATAACAAGGAAAAGTCACAATCACAAAGCCAGTAAGAATTTCCTACTATAGGCAACAAAAGATAACTTCTAATTTTCCCACAAGAGTCCGTGGTAACACACATGCACTTAAATTCCAAGTCCTATTCCGATGGCGAAGACGCAGTCTTCCGCGGAGACGTCCTTGAGGTCGGTATTCGTCGTGAACTGACGTCCGGTGCTGGTTCTAGCCGTTAAATACGAGGTGCATTCAAGTTCTAAGGCCTCCGATTTTTTTTTTCTAATTAACTACTCACCCGAAATCGATGAAACTGGCGTTACTTCTCGACATAATCGCCCTGCATACGTACACATTTTTCACAACGCTGACGCTATGATTCCATGGCAGCGGCGAAGGCTTCTTTAGGAGTCTCTTTTGACCACTGGAAAATCGCTGAGGCAATAGCAGCACGGCTGGTGAATGTGCGGCCACGAAGAGTGTCTTTCATTGTTGGAAAAAGCCAAAAGTCACTAGGAGCCAGGTCAGGTGAGTAGGGAGCATGAGGAATCACTTCAAAGTTGTTATCACGAAGAAACTGTTGCATAACGTTAGCTCGATGTGCGGGTGCGTTGTCTTGGTAAAACAGCACACGCGCAGCCCTTCCCGGACGTTTTTGTTGCAGTGCAGGAAGGAATTTGTTCTTCAAAACATTTTCGTAGGATGCACCTGTTACCGTAGTGCCCTTTGGAACGCAATGGGTAAGGATTACGCCCTCGCTGTCCCAGAACATGGACACCATCATTTTTTCAGCACTGGCAGTTACCCGAAATTTTTTTGGTGGCGGTGAATCTGTGTGCTTCCATTGAGCTGACTGGCGCTTTGTTTCTGGATTGAAAAATGGCATCCACATCTCATCCATTGTCACAAGCGACGAAAAGAAAGTCCCATTCATGCTGTCGTTGCGCGTCAACATTGCTTGGCAACATGCCACACTGGCAGCCATGTGGTCGTCTGTCAGCATTCGTGGCACCCACTTGGATGACACTTTTCGCATTTTCAGGTCGTCATGTAGGATTGTGTGCACAGAACCTACAGAAATGCCAACTCTGGAGGCGATCTGTTCAACAGTCATTCAGCGATCCCCCAAAACAATACTCTCCACTTTCTCGATCATGTCGTCAGACCGGCTTGTGCGAGCCCGAAGTTGTTTCGGTTTGCTGTCACACGATGTTCTGCCTTCATTAAACTGTCGCACCCACGAACGCACTTTCGACACATCCATAACTCCATCACCACATGTCTCATTCAACTGTCGATGAATTTCAATTGGTTTCACACCACGCAAATTCAGGAAACGAATGATTGCACGCTGTTCAAGTAAGGAAAACGTCGCCATTTTAAGTATTTAAAACAGTTCTCATTCTCGCCGCTGGCGGTAAAATTCCATCTGTCATACCGTGCTGCCATCTCTGGGACGTATTGACAATGAACGCGGCCTCATTTTAAAACAATGCACATGTTTCTATCTCTTCCCAGTCAGGAGAAAAAAAAATCGGAGGCCTTAGAACTTGAATGCACCTCGTAGTATTGGCCACCCAGTCAGATGTTGATGTAGTAATACTTCCTGCAGGCCACCTCCAACTCCCTCTGTAGGAAGTAGTACGCGTAATGTCTGTTTCCGAAACAGCCAATGTTTACCATTGCTGACGCCTTGGGCATCAAGAACCTCGGTCCTGTGTGGTGTTAGATGTGTTGCCGTCCCACAGGGGCTACCTTGGCGACGGCGTAACAGTAGGTCGTGAGTGGACGATGGGATTCACCAATGTAGAAAACACCGACATGGAAAGTGCAGGAAGAATGTAATTCGATCTTGTACGGTACATGCGGCAAGCTATCCCAGTAGTGTCAACCATCTCGACAGTTATTCGTCAACCTATTCAACCAGCTACGTGAAACTGGTAGTGTAACACCAACACAACGTAACAGAAGGAAACAGGTTGCGACAGAAGACGGAGAAATTAATGTTCTTGCTGCTGTTGCAGTTGATCCGCAGGTTAGCTCCCGCACATTCGCACAAGGAAGTGGGAAGAGTCAGGCAAGTGTGCTACGCTGTCTCCATTGGACATATGTTCCATCCCTGTCAAATCCCTTTTCATCAATAGCCGCATGGAAACGATTGAGAATCGTGTTAACTTAGGTAGATAGGCATTAAGACAGGATATTCCAGGTGTATGATGTATCTCTCTGCCAGGCACTTCAGTGTGATTTGCAGAGTAGCCACATAGATGTAGATCTTGTTTCGTGAAGAAACGACATTTACCGATCATGGCTAGTTAAACACCAAAACATGCACTATTGGTCTGTTCGCGATACCCATTGGCTTCGTCAGATCCATGCTCTGTCAACGTGTGGTGTCGGATAGTGAACCATGAGCTCATAAGTCCCTCTTTCATAGACAGAACACTGAATCCCCACAAGTATCCCACCTTCCTAACAGACCAGCTTCTACAGATGCTAGAAGACGTTCGTCTGCAGCTAGGAGGAACCTCTGATACCAATATGATGGCTCTCCAGTCCATAGGACACGAGGTACTACAGCGTGTTTCCGCGAATTGCTTCCTAAATCGTTGGAGTGGATGCAGAGGATCTGTACCTTGGTCGGCCTGTTGCCCAGATGTGACACCTGTAGACTCTTATTCTGTGGGAAAAATTGACAGACGCCGCCCCTACGAAGACATAGCAACTACACCCGATGTTATGCAACGACATATTACTGCAGCGTGCTCGGACATCTCCGCTGAAATATTAGCACGTGTGCAGCAGCCGCTCCATACCAGACTGGAAGAGTGTATTGCCGCTGGCGGTTGTCATTTTGAACACAGTCTGTGATGGTCAGTAATCTCGTTACTGGTCAGAATCCAGATGATTATTGTATACACTTCCATGCTTCTTTAGTGTGCACATTTCAAAATACGATATCTCATAAATGACTCGCATTAGAATCCTGCAACATCATCACTTACATTCTAATTAACCCTAATTTTAGTCTGTTAATGTCGATAAGCATTATTCCATTTAAATAAAAGTATATGTTTGCACAAAAAATACACTTTATAAACATTATTAGAACCTGTTTATTGGTTAACATTACGAGCCCCTGACTACCAATCCACTTTGTGAACACCGCTCTTCAATAGCACTTTCGATTTCTGCAATATTTGTGGCGCGAGTTTCAGGTGATTCACACCTTATAAACTAGAGGTAAAAACTGCAATATACGATTTACTCTAGGTTGCTGTCTATATTTCTAAGGGGTGTTCATATAAGAATGCCCCAGCTATAACTTTTAATAGTATCCACAGTATGCATTGTACAGTGTTCATTCGAGGTCACACTTAAAAGAGTTAGGCTGGTGTTACACTATCAAACATTCTTTCACACAGAAATGTGATCAGATATTCATCATTTTTAAAGATATTTGTCGTGGTGCAAATAGGGACATTACACTGTCATGAACCTTTCTTTGAGAAGATGTTTGACGTCATAGTTCGTTCAGAATGGCCGACGAAGACTTATTACTGTGCTCGTCAGTTGCGTGTTCCACAGCTGCACTGTGTTCACCTTTGGAAGAAGAACAGAATAAAAGGAAAAGGTAACGTACTTATGTGAATCCATGGGTTTCGTGACGAGATTCTGAAAGCATCCAACAAAATCTGTTCCTGGGGCTGCAAGTCGATGACGTAAAGCCGTATGAAAATTACTGGCGAATGGACGACAATAAATTTCAGAATGTGCTCAAAGTCGCTCGCTTCTCAAGCAGAACACCCACCTCATAAATGCTGTATCCGCGAAAGACAGCCTTGCCATAACACTGTGATTTCTTGCAGCTGGAGAAAACTACTCTAGTTTACAGTATAGCACTCGAATAATGTAGTGCACATTGACAAAAGTGATACCGGAAACTTGTGAAGCTATTTATAAAGTACTGAAGGAGGACTATCTGAAGGCAAATAACTGTAGCCATTAAGAAATATTTTTATTTCTACAAAAGCTGTAGATTTTCTCCTTTACGTCCTCGGGAGTATACCCTGGCCGTACTTCACGGCTAATGGCCTCTGCAATTTTTTTATTGCTCTCGTTCCTTCTTCTCCTATTTTTTTTTTATTCGGGATGCTGCAATCTATACAGGGCTTCATCTGCCTCGTACATTTCCATCAGTTTCGTTGTAAATGCGACGCACTTTGTAAATTTCGAAACCATGTTGATAAACATTAGATGTCAGACAGCTGTAGCGATGCTACCGCTCCAAGCATTTGCATTTCTCTATGCAGTAAACAGAAGACTAATACTTTCCATGTGGTAAAAACATACGCCGACGTTGTTAGTTTACATTCAATTTTATGATTTCTTGTATGGTTCAAATGGTTCAAATGGCTCTGAGCATTATGCGACTTAACTTCTGACGTCATCAGTCGCCTAGAACTTAGAACTAATTAAACCTAACTAACCTAAGGACATTACACACATCCATGCCCGAGGCAGGATTCTAACCTGCGACTGTAGCGGTCGCTCGGCTCCAGACTGTAGCGCCTAGAACCGCAAGGCCACTCCGGCCGGCATTTCTTTTATATGCTCTAAACTAAACAGTTATAATATACTGCTGAATCTGTACCATTCTTTTACGGACACACTTTGTTTTATCTGAAATATATTAGGTAAACAGGATTTTTTATTCTAATGTTTTTTTTTAATTTTTTAATCTTTAATTTTATTATTTTTATTTTATGGTGTAAGAATCTCCTTTAAGCTGCATTAATTTACACGCCGACGACTGTGTGCATGTCACGTTACTATACAAATTTTTAATCATTACATCCTTTTTTATTTGTATGTTACTCTCATGTCATTCGTACCACTGTTGACTCACCTCGGCGCCAGGTATGTGTAGGTTATACGATTTCTTGGAGTTTTTACGGTATCTTTCGTGGTATTTTTTTATAATGTTACACTTTTGTAATTTTTGTCGCCTCTTTTTCCTGTCCAGCTTACACCTGAAGAATGATCTGCAGGGCAGTTCGAAAAGGTAGTCGTCAATAAAATACACTGTGAGTCAAACGTGATTTCTTTTCATTTATTAATACAACCGAGGTCACGAATTCTATGACACGGTATCAAGCATGAAATACCTGACAGCAATCAGTTCACAAGTAGGCTCAGTCACCATTTGTAGGCTTTCCTGGCAGCTTACGTTTCATTCAAGACGAGTATTTTCTGTTAGGAAAGAATAGTGAAATATTTTGCATCGAGTGCTGTCCTGCATTGCTCCTGACCACAGATACTGCAACAGAGAGATGAGAAATGTTTAGAAGCTTTTGGCAGAGATGCTCCTAACCTCTCTGTCACTGGGGTGCGAGCACTATCTCGACGTCGTCATCTCATGTTGTAGTTAGATTCACTGTCTAATCCAGATTAGTATTCAAAAACTTATTGGGATATTAATTTTGTTTTAGGATTTACAAAATAAATTTTGTAGGATCTTCGTTTATTATCACACATAGAACTTTTAAAATAGAATTCTATTTCAAAAGTAATAAAAATATTTACTAAAAGTGTTGTCTTAGCTTTAATAATCACAAAATCCGTGACAACGTCACTAATTTCAGTATGGATACCATTTTCAGTACCAGTCAAAGATAAATTCGGTAGTCTGTTTTGCGACAGCGACGACATCGCGTATTTTTTAACTATGTGTAACATAGAAAAATACCTGTCAGTTCGGCAATAAGGGTATTTTCAGCATCATAATTACTTGAATCTGGCGGTCAGCCTTCGGTGCCCCGCTGGAGTCGTCATCCAGTTTCGGTGCTTCCCCCGGCTAAGGCTGCCTCTGTTTCTGGGATGTGGCACTGGAAAAGAACGCAAGTTGTGAAATAAACAGATAAAATAATTAGTTAAATTAAAATCACATTTTAATATAAATCATTTTTAAATTGGACTAAATAGTATAAAATAATTTCTCTTAGCCCGACATACATTCTTAAGCCGATACAAATAGTCCCGAAAATTTGCGATTCTGGATTTTTAACAGGCGTCAAAGTACTTGTAAGATACGTAGCAAAAAAGGTAATGCAATCGGTATTAGGTAGGAGATGAGCTATGCATTCATGCATCGGTTATGTATTGCCTGTGAATGGGGCTAGGAGCTATTATTTTATATATGTTTAGTCCGATGTAAAAACGTGTTGTATTACATCTATATCTACATCTACATGAATAGTCTAAAATTCACAGTTACGTGCCTGACAAAGGGTTCATCGAACCACTTTCACATTATCTCTCTACCGTGTCACTCTCTAACAGCGTTGGGGAAACTGATTTTTGTTTCAAGAATAATTTTCTGATTTTTAGTCTTGAGCATGTGAAATTTTTCACTCGCTCATTTTAATGCGATTACAAAAGAGACATGTGATAAATTTCACGTTTGTTTAAGTTTCTCTTCGCCTGAGTGAACCGATATATTTCTGCCTCGAAAAGATCGTGAAAACAAAAATTAGAGAGAAGGTAATTCAGACGAAGGCTTACCAGCTTTCTTCCTGTGAACCATTAGCGACTGAACAGGAAAGGAGGAAATGGCAGTAATACGCAAAGTAGTCTCCACTATATATCAGACAAGATAGCAAGTCAATATTGCATTGTTACCCAACTCTGAGCTATACTTACAGTTTTAAGATTCTAAATCATACGGAAGTTAGTTTAAAATCGGGTTCAAAATTTGCGCTGGACAGATACACAGACAGCCTAGAAAGCGATCTAATGAAAACGTGTTAATAAAGAATGGGCTTATGCCGCAAACGGTGGACAACGAAGACAGATACTGAAAATAATTGAAGGGAAGAAAAGAATTTGTCTAGGACACTAAATGAGAAGAGACCGCATAGTAAATGATGATCTAGAAGGTATGGTGACTGAGAAGAGGGCCAGAGGAAGAAGAAATACCAGCTAATTGACGACAGGAAGGTAAATGCTTCATACGCAGCTAGGAAAATAGTGTTGAGAAACCGGGAGGACTGGAGAGTGCTGAACTTGTAGGATGAATCTGTCTAATGGGCAAAATATATCATCACCATGATTATCATCTTCCATACATAAGAAATTTGTGCAGTATGCGATAATTCTTTGTTCCTAACGCCAGTTTCCAATCGCGACACTCAGTCAGTGAGCACAGTTTCGTATGGCTTAATTGGGAACGTATTGGTAGGAAGAACTTGTTACTACATACACTCTGAAAGCAATTTATGTGCAGGTACTGCTTTGATTTATATTGTCTAAAGTTACTTTCTGAAAAATATTGAAATGCCTGTTCACTGTTTCATTGTTAATTATATTGTAGTGAACATTTATTAAGTGAAATAAGATATGCAATATAAAATGTGCGCAGTGGCAACTCGAGCCGGTTTCGTCCTGGCATATAAATTAGGAATGCGTCAGTTTCATGAAGCTGGTGGGTGAGTATTTTTAGGCAGTCAGTAAGAGGTGAGAAAAAAAAGTGATTTAGTTTGAGAACCAAACCTAAAAACTATTCAGTGATCTTCTCATATTATTCACTATTATTTTGAGTGATAAAGGATTTCTTTGAACTGTCACCCCACTTGTTATTTGTAAATCATTAGTATAGCGTATCCCGAGATTTAGGCAAAGTTAAAAGGTAATTAATAGTCAGGTTGTAGATGACGAAGCCAGCATATGTTATGTCGTGATAAAAATAACCACACTACATTTACTGACAGGTTGACGTAGTGATCCTGGCTGTATTAAAAATGGCACAAACTTAATTGATATTGTGGCCAATCTATTTTGGAATTAAAATCACTGTCTCTCCGAATACATTGAGCGTTTGGTGGTCTATTGACGTTTGAATTTAGCTCAATTACTCCAGCACGTTCCCAGATACCGGGTCGTCTGTTGTTGCCCTCTCGTTGTGTACTTACAACAACCCTCAGCATTCCTGTTATATATCAGCGCTAGCACTCCGAATATTCATCCACAAAATACCTAAGTGATGCCACTGTCCCTGTTCCAGACTTACCCCAAATGAGTGCAATAGAGCATCGATTGTTTGAAACGATCGGGAATCCAGGGGGAGGAGGGTGACGTGTAACTGGTTTTTCCGATCACCGATCATTTAAGGAAAAAATTTGCACCTCTGATCATAGGAATTTGAAACAAACAAATAATGGATTCCAAATGTGAAATTGACGACTGCAACGATTTCGGTTAACGAACGTTTCGGTTGATAAATATTCAGATAAGCGATGCTCTGCTGTAACAACAGGACTAACTGAATCGTTGTTCGTTGCAACGAGAAGCTTATCAATGTTTCCTGAAGAACTTTCTTCAACGTTCCTGGGGCAGCTGCCGGCCGCGATGGCCGATGGGTTCTAGGCGCTTCAGTCCGGAACCGCGTGACTGCTACGGTCGCAGGTTCGAATCCTGCCTCGGGCATGGATGTGTGTGGTGTCCTTAGATTAGTTAGGTTTAAGTAGTTCTAAGGGACTGATGACCTCAGATGTTAAGTCCCATGGTGCTCAGAGCCATTTGAAGCTGGGGGTAACTCGTTGCGGAAGAATGGGAAGTTTCCTACCAAACATCGTATTAACGTTAATAGGAATTTTACGAACTTGTCAACAGAGGAAAAACCCCACAGTTCAAATAAAAGTTTAAGAGACGAGCAAATGAGATAAAAATCTACCACTCGTTCTGAAAGTAGATTTCTGCTGCTTTTTTAAATTAATTACCTTCATCTTGTGTGGAGTATGGAAGGGCGGTGAAGAGATACTGATGGTGTGGCGTTCGCTGTGTTATTCAGTGGTTTGGTATTTAACTAATTTGTAAATGGAAATGATAATCTTACTTTATTACATTGAGTAATTGCTAAATAATTTTTCTCCCGGCTAAAGATTTGATCAAGTTGCTAAAGAACTCCAAGTTAACGTCGTGTTAAAGTGTTGTCTGTAAGTTGTGTAAGTGTCACTAAATCACAGTTCATACAACGGATTCTATACAACTACGGATTATGATGGAAACAGTTATCTTCAGCAAAATGATCATTAAAACCACCGAATATAAGCCGCGCACAACACTGACGTATGTTACCTGAAACAATATTCTTCGCAACTCGTGCGTAATTAATTTCGGCTCCATACATCAGCTAGAAAAGTTTGTTATAACGTTCGTGCTATGAGCGCTGTTTTTTAAGAACCAATCTGATTCGAATCATTTTCATTCAAATGAGTTCGGGAGCACCGGTGCACTTTTATTTTTACACATTTGTATTACGTTCAGCATTTATGTCTGCAGAGTTGCGTAATTTTAATTTGCCGCTGATACAATTGTTAAGATGGCGGCAGACAATTTATAGAGACTTTCTATTGCTAGAGCAAATAAATATTTTAAATGCTTATTGGACTTTACAGAAACTCTACTTTCGTATTGTGCACTATTTGGACTTCATCAAGTAAACATTTGATTTTTTTCTAAGGAAAACACAGACAAAAACGCGACACAAATTGCTATTATTAATGCCTGCGCTCCTTGCAGCGGAAAGAAACAATTAACACAGATAATGCTTACTGAGAGAGAGGAATTACAGTTACAAATAATTATTCACTCATGTTTATAATAATAATGAACTCTATTTTCAAGTAATAATTAACAAATAATTACAATTTCTTAACAGACCGCAGTTTGATATGCGTCTTGCGTGCTGAACCTACAAAAGCCATCCAACCAAAGGTAAAAACAAAGGAAGACAAACGCAGATCAAAAAAGCACTTTACAATTATCATTGTCTTTGTATGATACACATCGATATGTCCAATTATATCCTAGAATATTATATAAATAATTAATTCACTATAAGTTTTCATTGTTTTTTCATACGTCGAATACATAATGTTTATAACTGTTAGAGGCATAATTCCCTCTCGTCGCACTGTAGCCAAAAATTTATCTCGTGGATTACAATGGGTTTAAACCTCAGTTTAAACGTCAGTTACTTAAACACTGCCGTAGAAAGAGATCCCAGTCCCAGAACTCCACACAAATTTTAACGTCTCGTGAGTGTTCCAACCACTCTACCACCAAGTGCTCATCGCGCTCGCCAGTAAAATAGTAGGTATCCACACCCTGTCAAACTTTATACCTGTCGTATTCTTTGTAATTTCGTGCATTGAAATGCTAACAAATGTAAATAGAGGAATATTTTCGATGTGCTGTTTAAAATCTGGGAACGTGAGGTGACATATCTTGTGTAGTCTCATTCTCAAATTCAGCTTCAGTGCTCACACAGCGTTGACGAAGTGCTCTGCTTTCGGTGTCGTGCTCAAACATCATCGTCATAACGTTGCGACTCGTATTTTCGGACAACAGATACTTGATTCAGGAAGCAGCTAAATTATTCTCAAAATTAAAAACGTAGCTGATCTCGCATTTTCACTGCGTCTGAAGAGCAGCGCAAAATTTCAAGTCGAATTAACGCAGCCAACACACATGAATACTGCAAGGAGAAAAAATGGAAACCTTCAAATGCTACAACGGTCCTCAAAAATCTAGGACATTTATGTTCGAGCTGCTGTGATGAAAGGAATATTGCTACACGAAAGTGAATACTTCTGTAGCACCTGTAATTCGATAAAGATATTAGCAGGCAATTTGCCATTCGCATCACCAAATATCCACACTGTCGACTGCTCCTGAATGCGTACGATGTAGTAAGACTTCTCCAGTCACGAAAAGATCGCCTGTAAAATCATTTTGTCGATTACAGATAGATTATAATTAATCTCACTGTTTTCTTGATTGCTTCTTTTTTATAATTAAATAGCTACAAAGCAATTTCAAATTTCGGACAACTCATACCAGGATTCAACAAGTAATTATCTAGGACAATTTCAAATTTTATTGCGAGCATACCGATCTAAACCATCCAAAGACTCCTAATGCTCGGTAAAAAAATAAATAAGCATTTAAACAGAAAAAATATGAATTCCGTGGCTTACATTAGTGTTTATTATTTCATTCCGACTGAAATGCTAGTCTGAAACCAAAAATACAACATGACCTACCTTAATATCTGCTGACAAGGAAATACTGCCGATGGGGTGACGCTTGTGATGTAAGCCAACTCTGCTGTAGTCCGTGGCTCGCCCTCTGCAAAAATTGCGGTCACTACAGCAATAATTCCATAATCCCCTCTTTTTTGCGCCAGTGCTTTAGAAATTCGGTAGTCCTTCAACTAACGACTCAACGCTTATGTACAAGAATTGATCTCATTTGCACATATTATCAGCTACCACCCGTGACAAGAGAATACTGCCTGAGTCATCTCACACATGGGTATCCAACCTTCGAGGAGGAGGAGGAGGAGGAGGAGATTAGTGTTTAACGTCCCGTCGACAACGAGGTCATTAGAGACGGAGCTCAAGCTCGGGTGAGGAAAGGATGGGGAAGGAAATCGGCCGTGCCCTTTCACAGGAACCATCCCGGCATTTGCCTGAAGCGATTTAGGGAAATCACGGAAAACCTAAATCAGGATGGCCGGAGACGGGATTGAACCGTCGTCCTCCAACCTTCGAATCAACAGAAGTGCAGGCAGCGCTTAAACAAGTATCCTAATAATTTATTGGTTGTAATACACGTTATTTTGTTTGACCTAACACTCAAGTCATCAGTGTTATCTATCGTGACTAAATGGCTGGCATTCATTGCTTTTCTGTGCATCGCAGGAAGTCGAAGCACAAAGACCACAGGCGGTCATTTCACTCGCAGGAGTCTAATATATGATGCGTAGCCATGACAGTTTCGACTGTTGGCACAAAATAGTCTGTATAAATACTGGCGGCCAAAAATCGCAGAACCAAGAAGGAATTGTGCGACATAAACGAAAGCAGGCAGGCGTGTTTCTACATCTGAAAGACGGCGTCTATTCAGATTTCGCGCCAGTAGCTTAAGAGTGGCGCTAGTAGAGCCGCTATGAGATTAGGTTTGCTTTAAATACACGCTGTAACAGTAGTGAGCGTTAGTTACCTTTGATATTGGAGGTGGTGAGGTGTTGTTAGTCAAGAATACCTTTAACGCGACAAAGACACCATTATCAGCACCTCACTAAGTTTGAACGAGGTCGTGTAATAGGGCTACGAGAAGCTTGTTTTTCCTTCTGCGATATCGCAGAGAGACTTGGCAGCAAGGCAGCCACTGTACATGATTGCTGGCAACGGTGGTCACGGGAATGTATGGTCGCAAGAAGACCGAGCTCCGGACGGCCACGTGGCACTACCGAGAAAGAAGAGCATCGTTTTCGGAGAATGACTTTGGAGCATCAAACTGCATTTACAGCAGGAATTTCAGCGGCGGTTGGCACCGCGGCGACGCAATGAACCGTTACAGACCGGTTACTTTTAAGACAGCTCCGAGCCAGTCGCCCTCTAGCGTGCATTCCACTGATCCCAAACCACCTCCATTTGCGACTTCGATGGTGTCAAGCGAGAGATCATTGGAGGGAAGAGTGGGGGTCTGTTGTATTTTGTGATGAAAGCTCGTTCTGCCCAGGTGCCACTGATGGCCTTGCATTGGTTAGAAGAAGGCGAGGGCCTGCAACCAACCTGTTCGCATGTTAGACAAACTGAACGTGCACCTGCGATTGTGTATGACAGCAGGAGAGTCTCGTGGTTATCCCACGCATCCTGACGACAAATGTATACGTAAATATGGTGATTAGACCTGTTGTCTGCCACAGAAATGAAATGGAATTTGTGGTAAGTTCTATGGCATCAAACTGTTGAGGTCATCGGTCCCTAGGCTTACGCCGGTCGGTGTGGCCGAGCGGCTCTAGGCGCTTCAGTCTGGCACCGCGCGACCGCTACGGTCGCAGGTTCGAATCCTGCCTCGGGCATGGATGTGTGTGATGTCCTTCGGTTAGTTAGGTTTAAGTAGTTCTAAGTTCTAGGGGACTGATGACCTAGGAGGTTAAGTCCCATAGTGCTCAGAGCCATTTGAACCATTTTTGAACCTAGGCTTACACACTACTTAATCGAACTTTAACTTACACTAAGGACAACATGTACACCCAAGCCCAAGGGAGGACTCGAATCTCTGACGGGGGAAGCAGCGCGAACCGTGGCAAGGCGCCCTAGACCACACGGCTGACTCACCCGGCTGTTCTGCCATTCATAAACAACATTCCAGGGGGATGTTTTCCAACAGGATAACGCTCGCCCGCATACCGTTGTCATACCCCAACAAGCTTTACAGAGTATCGACATGTTGCCTTGGCCTGCTCGATCATCAGACCTGTCTACAATCGATCACACATGGGACATAATCGGCCGACAACTCCAGCGTGATCCGTAATCAGCATTATCAGTCCCTGTATAGACCGACGAAGTGCAATAGGCATGGAACTCTACCCCAAAAACTGACATCCGGCACCTGGTTGGTTGGTTGACTTGGGGGAGGGGAACAAACAGCGAGGTCGTCGGTCCCTTCGGATTAGGGAAGGATGGGGAAGGAAGTCGGCCGTGCCCTTTCATATAAACAATCGAGGCATTTGCCTGAAGCGATTTAGGGAAATTACGGAAAAACTAATTCAGGATGGCCGGACACGGGTTTGAACCGTCGTCCTGCCGAATGCGAGTCCAGTGATCTGGCATCTGTAAAACACAATGTATGCACGTTTGCATGCCTGTATTCAACATTCTGGCGGTTACACTTTACACTGGTTGATAATGTATCAGTATTTCACATTTTCAATGGCTTATCTCGCACTTCCATTAACGTGTGATCTTTCAATATTAATCACTGAAATATCTCACCTTGACAAATGTATTTCCGAAATTTCATTATTTTACATTAATTAGTTTTTGATGTTGCGATGTTATTCATCGGTGTAGTTTCGATGTCTATGACTTATGTATGGCAAAGAGTAAAACTCTTGTGGTCTTGAATCTCATGTACACATTTTCTGCAGCCGAATAGCTACGGAGTTATTTCTATTTTTTTTTATGGAAAAGTGATGCAGTGGAATCCACATTATAAAAGAAACTGTAAATTTCTTTACAACGTATTGTAACATTGTCGGTAGCTGTGCGCACCTAACATTCGACACGCTACAGGTACGAGATGCAAAAATTCTGTCACCTACTGTGACTGAAGAAGATCAGAAGGACGGGGAAGAACACAAATGGTGAACTGACCGACAGGCTGGCAACATCAACAATATTTTTTTCTAAAAAAGAGAAATGTGTTCACGAAGACTAGATATGTTTGTTATTAGGAGGTGCCCGCGTCGCTATTCGTGTAAAAATGTCCAATTTCAGTCTTCAGATCGCTTTTACTAAATTGTGAATAACCAGTTTTGGGCCAGTTGAGCACCTTCATATAATCCGTTACAGTTACAAAGTAACCTGTCGATACAGGACTCCAAGTTCACTGCCATGACAGTAGGACGTTTTGTACAAATATGTTAATATCTGACATAAATTTAGTAGTGTTAGTAAGTTTCTTCCGAAAGTATTTGTCCACAGTGTAGCCTCAGATAGAAGTAAAGCGTGGACGATAAACAGCACAAATCAGAAGATTTTTTTTTAAATGTGGTGCTGCAGAAGAGTGTTGAACAGTGCTACAGAAGAATCGTGAAGATTAGATAGGTAGATCGACTAGCTAATGAGGGGGTACTGCATCGAATTAGGGAGAAAAGAAATTTATTTGGAATAATTTTGATTAATAGAAAGGAGGAATTGTATAAGGGGGGCTATGCTCCAGACTGAACGCTGAAAGGCATAATCAGTCTTAAATGATGATGATGATGATGATGATGAGAAAGGTATGACTCATACGGCACATCTTAGATATTAATGAATAGCTAATTCGATAACGGAGGAAAGTGTGAAGGGGAATTGTAGAGGGAGACCATGCTTTAATTTCAGTGAACAGTTTTAAGTGGAAATGAATACGTCGTGTAATAGTGAAGCTTTAACGTAGACATTATTGCTGGTTCGTTTTTTTTTTTCAGAACTATATTTTGTGTACTGACTGACACATCTGTGGTGCCATCTGTTTGCCGTTTACGTAAATATTTACTTTTTTTCTATAAATTATCGTATTTATATTTTTTAAAGTTTTCTTTGTGTGGGGTCATTTATTATGATAATACAGTAATTAAAGTTCTTATGCTGAAAAACCTTTGTAAACAACAGTTATTTTGCTAGTGGTCACTAGGTCATCGTAGCACTCTTGAAATAAGTGCTTATTGGGTGACGGACACGCTGCAGTAATGAGGGCTGGCTACGGGTATGAGCAGACATGTAATGGAGTGCTGAAAATTTGTAAATGGGCCAGATCATGAGGTTTACCTGTATGTAGAAGATGCCCGCATCGTTAGTCGAAGAGATACATTGCGATTGAGCAAGTGTGGATTCTCTCACTGACGAAGCTGCAGGTGCTGGCAACATCTTTCTACGCGTCTACAGCTAGGGTAACATACCTAAGACTTATTCTCTGCCATCAAACCGAAACTTCGGGTGGAGTAACAGCCGTACCTGGGGGTGTTACTTACAGTTCTCCTTGTTTTTTGCACTGAGGATAAACATTTAACATTCGGCCATGAAGTTTACAGTTTACTTGAATCTAAACTGATTAAGAGTGTAAAAATTTAAATTAAATGAATTACGTGAAATGTTATTTAAATGAAAATGGTTCAAATGGCTCTGAGCACTATGGGACTCAACTGCTGAGGTCATTAGTCCCCTAGAACTTAGAACTAGTTAAACCTAACTAACCTAAGGACATCACAAACATCCATGCCCGAGGCAGGATTCGAACCTGCGACCGTAGCGGTCTTGCGGTTCCAGACTGCAGCGCCTTTAACCGCACGGCCACTTCGGCCGGCTAAATGAAAATCATAGAGTGCCGGCTTTCACGGCCGGTATTTGCGTTATTGCTGATACTTGTTTTATGGGCATAATCCTCTGCCTAACGTTTCGTCTTCCAATGCTGGAGACATCAGCAGAGGCTATAGTGACACAGAAACTAGTTTCAGTTTGCAACAAGCTCAGCAAACTGGGACTGGGTCAGTTCCAGTGTCCGATTACACCCGTTAGCTTTGACCAGTGACGTCCAGTGTTACGTCATGAGTTTACCATGCGAAGGATGTAACCGGCCTGTTAGTAAATGTTATATGAATGCGTTGTGTGTACACCGCGCATTGCACACCACGCGTTCATACAATTGATTCGCCTCGACGGGCAATGAATCCGCAACCTTCAGTACGGATGCACAACAACGTTCGATCTCTGGCGGGAATCTGACATTAGTGAGCGTTGAGGCCGTCGAAGGGGATCTGCGAATAGGTGGTGCTAGTTGGGAATGTGAGTCGGTTGCGGAGCGTGCCGTGGTAGTCCGTGCATCTGCGACTAACACTGTGTACGGCTGGCGCAGTGGGTAACGGAACTGCCTAGTAAGCAGGAGATCCCGGATTCGAGTCGCTGTTCAGCACACATTTTCACTCGCTGATTCCCGCATAATGTCCTGCTGCAGCTGATATCACTACTTCCTTCCCTTCCCGTTCCTCCCGCACTTACAAATTACATTATTAATACACGAGGATCACTCCAAAAGAAATGCACACTATTTTTTTAAAGCCATCTTTTATTCTACATGTTTGAATGTTTTACAGTCTGCAGATTAGGAACAATATTTTCAATTCTCCACACAATGTCCATCCCTCTCAACTGCCTTACGCCATGCCGGCCGCGGTGGTCTAGCGGTTCTGGCGCTGCAGTCCGGAACCGCGAGACTGCTACGGTCGCAGGTTCGAATCCTGCCTCGGGCATGGGTGTGTGTGATGTCCTTAGGTTAGTTAGGTTTAAGTAGTTCTAAGTTCTAGGGGACTTGTGACCTAAGATGTTGAGTCCCATAGTGCTCAGAGCCATTTGAACCATTTGAGCCTTACGCCATCTTGGAACCAGCGCCTGTATACCCGCACGTTAAAATTCTGGACCAACCTGTTCGAGCCACTGTTTGACAGCGTGCACGAGGGAGTCATCATCTTCAAACCTTGGTCCACGAAGAGAGTCTTTCAGTTCCCGAAAGAGATGATAGTCACATGGAGCCAGGTCAGGACAATAAGGCGGGTGTTTCAGTGTTGTCCATCCGAGTTTTGTGATCGCTTCCATGGTTTTTTAACTGACATGTGACTGTGCATTGTCGAGCTACAGCAAAACATCCTGCTTTTGCCGATGTGGTCGAAAACGACTCAGTCGAGCTTGAACTTTCTTCAGTGTCGTCACATATGTGTCAGAATTTATAGTGTTTCCACTTGGCATGATGTCCACAAGCAAGAGTCCTTCGGAATCGAAAAACACCGTAACCATAACTCTTCCAGCAGAAGGTCTGGTTTTGAATTGTTTTTTCTTGCGTTAATTTGCATGATGCCACTCCAATGATTGCCTCTTTGTCTCTGGTGAAAAATGATGGAGCCATGTTTCGTCACCTTTCACAATTCTTCCAAGAAATTCATCTCCACTATTCTCGTACTGTTCCAAAAGTTCGCTGCATACCGTTTTTCTTGTTTCTTTGTGAGCCACTGTCAACATCCTGGGAACCCACCTGGCACAAACCTTTTTTAACGCCAACACTTTCAGTATTCTGCAAACACTTCCCCTATCCCAGCGTAGCGTGACAATTCGTTCACTGTGATGCGTCTGTCAACAGTCACCAATTCGTTAACTCTTTGCACATTGTCTGGAGTGTGTGCAGTACGAGGCCTGCCGCTGCGAGGACAATCCTCAATATTGCTGTGCCCTCTTTCATCACGTAACCTGCTTGCCCATCGACTAATTGTATTGCGATCGACAGCAGCATCTCCATACACCATTTTCAACCTCTTGTGGGTGTTTCCCACTGTCTCGTTTTCACAGCACAAGAATTCTATGACAGCACGTTGCTTTGAACGAACGTTAAGTATAGCAGCCATCTTGAAGACATGCTGTGATGGCGCCACTCACGGGGACAGGTTGAACTAAGTTTGAAAACAAGCGGGAAGGATGTATCTACACACTGTAAAACTTTCACACATGCAGAATGAAAACTGTATTTTTACAAAAACAGTGCGCATTTCTTTTGGAGTGACCCCGGTATGTTTTTTGCTGTTTTCTTAGTAACAGGTATAAACTATGCTGTTTGTTCAAAATATGTTGTGATTTCCGTGGGTGTGAATAAGTAAGAATCTAAGAGCACCTTAAATTGCTGCGAGTGAAACCATTAGCAATTGTATTTGTAATCTTGGTTCTTAAAGGTATTTGGCTGTATTTCTTTTTTTTTTCGAAAGTGCTGCTTTAGGTTAGGCAAGAATCAGAGCATAGCTTGCATTACTGCGATTGAAACAATCTGTAATCATACAGATAACATTGTTTGTCACAAATATACAGCTAGTTTTTTCGAATGTGGTACGATTTTCAAGGGTGAGGTTAGGCGGAAACCTGAGAGGACAGTTATACAGGCCACTTCTAGTTCTCCATTCCGCTTCTCGTTTTTTTTTCGTGATTGGCGTTAAGTGTGTATTGTTATTACATTTAGGATTTATTTTCTTGGTTCTAGTCTCTGTACCTTACACAGATCAAGTCTCCAGTGTTCGTTATTTATCGCGTTTCTGCAGCAGCTCAGAGAACGATCCAATGCAGTTAAATCTTTAACGAATTACCAGACCACACCTAATTATAATGAAACCTAATAACGGAACATGGAATCAACTTTTATAGCGACACCATGTATGGAAATTCTCAACATATGCTCCGTATGCACCTACTGAAACAACAGCAGCGTAGAAAGCACCAGCAAGACAGAACATCTGCACATACCTGCTGCGAATAGGCGAAAAATAATGAATCACGGAACTGATAACAAAACTGACCTACATAGGTCAGTTCTGGTTACTGATTCCAACGTTTGTTAGTTTTCGCGGTAGTCCAGAGAGCAACTGCAAAAACAGAAATCCTAAACGCTAAAAATAATGAGCTTTGGAATCGACAATTAGAATTTATCTACACTGGTTAATTCTAGGTATCTATTCCAAGATTTATTTTTCGTGTTTTCTCAGTGGGTATGTACTGAGCATTCTTTTAGTATTTTCATCTGCGGTTTCGCTTTTCAAACTTTCGATTCCCCAGTCCATAGTTACTGGTGTATAACAATTCCACATTGCTTTATTATGTCATTTTCATTAGGTGTGGCTCACCAATTCGTGAAGAACCGAACTGTATGTACTGCTCTATGTACTACTGCAAGGACGTACCAAATAACCTTGGAACCGACAACTACAATTAATCTCCAATATAGGGCAGATTTGTTATCTTTTCGTTAATTTTCGGCACTTGCGTAGTACCTTTCAAGATTTCTGTGTTGCTTTCTCGTTTTTCCGGTTGATGTCCTTTTTACGTCCATTTCGTGGTTGTTGCGTTAGACATTAATTTGTCCCCGCCAAAAACCACCAGTTCCTCACGACAGACCCCATAGATTCAATTTTTATTGTTAATTACCGCTAAAATAATATCACGAGTTTACGACGCGTCATACTGTAGTGTATTTTATAGGGAGTCTGTGGTTCTTTCATTTACTCACGCAAAAAAAGATAATTTATTTCAAGCATGTAAATATCCCTTTTTTGTTGCTGTTTCCTCTTTTCGATACCTCAGTTCCTGTGCGATATAGTTCGCAATTCCGTAATTAACTCCGTGAACTGGGGTATAATTTATTTTATGTATCTGTATTATTTTTTCATGCGAGACATTCGTTTGTTTACGAATGTCTCGTTGCTTTGAAATATCACCTCTATCTTGCGTCTATGCGTCTTGCGTCTATGATGTCATTCCTCAAATCTGACGGGATGCATTGGGCACGAGGTTTATTCGAAATGTTTATGTGTATGCACGGAACGGTCTGTTTATGACGTCATCAAACCGCTGCCTCAGATCGCGGAGTCGCTGTAATGTATGCTTAGCTTGTAGCGGGGAAGAGACGGCGCTGTCAGTTTTATTTAGTGCTAAAGTTCACAACTTGTTTAATTTCAGTCCTTCTTCTTTTTTGTTAAAGTTGATTTTGTGCTTTTGAATTTCTGTGGTCTCTCTGCACATATTAGCGTAGTAATGATAAGATCTTGCTAAAACCAAAGAGTAAGACAAACGAATTTAGTGGTTCACTGGCCCAAGTGCATGGTCCGCTACTGCTGATTTATCCGTATTGCCCAGGGGACAATTGCTCGTGTGGTCTTTAAGGCTGGTGTTAATGCTTCTTCCTGTAGTTCCTATGCACACATGATCGCAAGAGCAAGGGATTTTATGGATTCCTGCTATGACAAGGGGCGGGAGTATGTCTTTTGCAGTGTTGAAATGTTCGCGTTGATTTGAACACTGTATCGGTGCCTTAGTTTTCTGAGTACCCTGCTGATGTAAAAACTGTCAAAAACCGTGTCAGCAGAGTACTCAGAAAACAATGACATTGATACAGTGTTTAAACCAACAAGAAAGGTGCACAAATGTCTGAATACTTCATAGGATATTCACCCGTAGGAATACAGTATATGGAATCCTTTGCAACTTGCGGTTGGGTGTACCTCGGAACTACAAAAAGAAGCATTAACAGCCACTTTAAAGAGCACAAGAGAAATTGTCGCCTGGGCAAGACAGATAAATCATCAGTAGCAGATCATGAGCTGGAACCACAGAACCGCCAAATTCTTGTCTCAAAAACTTTGGTTTTAGCACGATCTAATCACTACTACACTAGGATGTACAGCGAGGTCACAGAAACTCAAAAGCACAAAAACAACTTTAACAGAAAAGTAGGAAGATTGAAGTTCGATACGTTATGGGCCTCAGTGCTGAATAAAACGAACAGCGCCAATTCTTCCCGTCTACAAGCCCTATACCATACGTCAGTGCGACTCCGCGACCATAGGCAGCAGTCTGGCGACGTCACGAAATGACCGAAGCGTGGATGCGTACAAAAGGTTCGGCTTGCTGAGCTTGTTTGAGACTGTAACTGCTTTCTGACAAGGGCAGTGTGCGGCATGTGGGTCACCGATTTTGATCAAGTTTTTCAAGGACGTTGTCTGTTCAAAACAAAGAGACGCATGTTTCAGCTTTTTGCTAGACACTACCTAGTTTTCGAAAAAAATCGAGGACATAGTTGATGACGAAAAATTATTTTATCGGTGCTATACATGGAAATATTGTCTAAAAACATCGATATGTTATTAATATAATACCGTGTCCAAAGTTTATAATGTTCGAGCGGAGGAGCGATCACGGTATCGGACTGCCAAAGTGCTGGTCCGTGTTCGATTGTTGGTCGTTGCTTTTTTTTTGTTTGATATTATATTTTCTGATCTGTATCTGATAATATTGTGATAATAAGAATACTTTTCTTTGTCTTCTTCCAAAGTAAAAAATCGGGACGCGTGATTAAAAATAAAATAAGTATATACTGTATAATGTACAAACAGTTATTTTGATAGTGAAACGTAGTACACAAACAAACCTAAACTGATCGTCTATTCGTGAGCGTTCTCGCAGTCAGTGGGTGAAACTTGTCATACAAAAAGGCAAAACATGAGTATTTAGCGCACCATGCGCAACACAAGAAGAAAATTCTACTGCACTGCCATATATTTCGGAAAACATCATCCGCCCATGCTGTAGATATGGGCAAACCGGAAAACATTGATTCTCGTTGATAAAAACCGATCATCCGCCCATGCTGTAGAGATGGGCAAACTGAAACACGTAACTGTTTCGAAACAAACAGTGAAACAGTTTGTGTCGGAAAACATTGATTCTCGTTGATAAAAACCGATCATCCGCCCATGCTGTAGGTATGGGCAAACCGGAAAACATTGATTCTCGTTGATAAAAACCGATCATCCGCCCATGTTGTAGAGATGGGCAACTGAAACACGTAACTGTTTCGAAACAAATGAAACAGTACAATGTAATGTTTCGAAACAGTGAAACAGTTTGTGTTTTGTAATCTAATAAACCTAGACATTTTATCATCTTGAATGTCTACTGTATAGGTATGTCCATATAAACAAAAATGAGGTGCGAGAGCGCTAATCATATCGCAGAAAGTATGAAACTATCACTTAGGCGTCTTGGCAGTTTCGTATTTCATGCAACAAATGCGCTGCTTTCGTGTCGTGTGACTTTCATACTTTTCAGTTGGCTGAGGACAGCCATAGCTGAAGACAGAAGAACCACCACGAACGGAACTGGAGGTGGGAGCGAACTGCAGAAACAACGGATATGGTACTGGGATTCCCACATTCCGCTAGTATGGGAATAAACCCATCCTGCTAATTCCCATGCACACAAAGGGAATCATTGTGGATAATAGGCACAGTGACTGTAGACTCAGAAATAATGCCAAATAATTCGAATAAATAACAAAATATAACAGAAAAAAATTTGTCTTTCAAGGTGTTTCGAACCGTTACTATAAATTCACCATGCTTCCCAGCCCTTCCCGTTCACCATTACACTATCAGTGATATGTCAAACAGATTGCTTGCAATTATACCTACATTAAATTTATGTATATGTATAATAACTGTCACTCTACGCCTTTTTTTTATTCAAAATGTTCTAGGCTTACTTGCGTTTCTTAATATGATTACTGTACTTGAACAGAGAAACGTATGTTATAAAAAAAGTGTAATTTAACTGAATGATTTTCACATATTTATTATTTTGAATGTGAATAGTATGCGTTGTTTTATTGTTTGGTTAATGTATATAAAGCAAATGTTACGCCATTTCGGAATAGGACAGTCATCTAGAAACGAAGCTTTATTTTCGGATATCTTAAGCTTCATGCTATTGCTTGTCAAAACGATTTCGACACTCTTGAAAGTTTTTCACGAAGTGGTATGTTGTGTTTCAGTACCTGTGCCGAGCCCGAATCTCGTCCGACACAGAGCGGAATGAAACATCACTGTTTCGATACAATCAGTCCGTTCCAAGCACAGGTGGACTGAAACAGCCTTATTTTGAAACAACGATACAGTTTGTATGTCTGGCTCGAGATCGAATCTGGTCCGGATATCCGAGACACGGGCGGAATGAAACACCACTGTTTCGAAACAGTGAACCACAGCCGTTCCGAAACACTGAAACAGTTCCACGTATCGATACACTGTATCGAAACATAGAAACAGTGGCCAAGTCTACCATGTTGTAATCCTCTGTCCTGCTGTGATGTCGCACGATTTTGAAATCCTGCGATGAAAGTCTTTGCTGCCGAAAAAAGTAAACGTCACTCGATTGACAAAAACAGCTACATATCGGTGGTATCACTTTCACGGTTCATGTCTGTTGAGTATCATCATCTACGAAAGTTCTGTCGTAGTATGCATCATGTATCACGATGAAAATAACTGTTGTAAGTAGGCTGTTTAGGTTTTTATGTTGGTAACGCCACGTAGCGCTCTGTATGAAAACCACTGACTGTGCTGTGTTCAGTCTGTGGCTGGTTTGCATTGTTGGAATATTTGCTATTGTAGTGTTGGGCAGTTGAATGTGAACAGCGCGTAGCGTTGCGCCAGTGTTGCCAATTTAGCGACTTTGTCGCTAGAAATGGCGACATTTGCCTCCGTCTTAGCGACAAAAAAAACTTTTTAGCGACAAAAATTATTTAGCGACTTACCTGGCGACTTTTGAAGTACAAATCAAAACTATTCTGGGGCAGTATTTTCATTAACAAAACTAATATTTTAACTATAGAATGGGTACTACACTAACTTTGTTCTAGATTTACTAAGTTAAATTAAGTTCTTAGCAGATTATGTAGCATTGTTCAGCATTTAGTAAACCTGAGTGTGGGAATTGTCTACAGAGTAAGAAAACCGTGACTATAGAAAAATTCATTATCCATTACCCACTAACCTGTTATCGTCGATAGCGTATCGATCTATAATTCTTCAACTTTTGAACTCCCTTTATTTTTCGAATTGACAAAAAACATACGTAATATTAAGTATAATAAAATACATTTCTGTCAAGCAACCTCCAATTTTTCGAAATGTTAACTCGCAGTCAAATTATTACCACGTGCACACTGGTAACGCAAGAACAATTCGGTGGGGGTATTATTACGTTTTAAACAATGAACAATAGGACTGATATTGAGTTACCGAGTGAGTAGATTGTTTCATGACCTCAAGTTTGCCTGAGTTTTAATGTACTTTCAGCGACTATAAATTGGTGAAACAAAGGATTTACCGCAGAAGAAGCAGTACACCAAAAACATCGGGATGCGTGGGAAGCAGAACCTGAATTCAATGGGTGGCTGAAACCAGTCGTTGGAGACTTATCCAAGGCAAGATGTCAAGTATGTGCAACAGAGGTTTATGCTAAATTGTGTGATATTAGAAAGCATTCGAAAACTATTAAGCATAAACAAAAAATTGATTTAAAAAAAAAAACACAAACCACCTTACCTGTGAAAATTGTTCCGAAAACTACAGATAGAATAGCAAGCACAGCTGAAGGCGCCCTTTCTTTATTTATTGCTGAACATTGTTCTATTTTAGCTGTAGATCATTTAGGAATACTGTGCAAGAAGGTGTTTTCCGGCGATGAGGGCGCTAAAAACATGCAATTACATTGTATAAAGTGCACTAACATTATAACTGAAGTTTTGGCTTCATATTTTACACAATCATTGGTTGAAGATATAGGTAACCAAAAATACAGTGTACTAATAGATGAATCCACAGATGTATCAATATCTAAAATGCTAGGTATCATTATACGGTACTATAGTGTAAACAACCAAACCATTAGATCAGCATTTCTCAAACTCGCTGTAGTAGAAACTGCAGAGGCAAGAAATCTGGCTGCTGTTCTTGTGACTTCTTTGAAAGATCTCAAATTTCCAATCGCTAATGTGGTAGGAATTGGCACAGATAATGCTTCTGCAATGATTGGAATAAACAATGGGCTTTTCGAACAACTCAAGAGAGAATATGGTTTGAAGCATTTGGTATTGATCCGTTGCATTTGTCACTCTCTTCAGCTTGCAGTTTCGCACGCCTCAGTGAATACCATACCTAGAAACTTAGAGATCCTTGTACAGGAAACCTACAATTGGTTCTCCATTTCACCCAAAAGACAAGAGGAATATAAGAAAGTTTATGAGACAATAAATTGTGGAAAGCAGTCACTAAAAGTTTTGAAGGTCTGTGCAACACGTTGGCTTTCAATTGAACCAGCAATACGAAGAATTCTGGAGCAGTGGGAAGAACTAAAGCTACATTTTTCACTTGCCATGGTTCAAGACAGTTGTTACACTGCCGATCTTTTGGACAAGATGTATTGTGACGACTCAAATCATCTTTACATGTTTTACCTTAAACATGCTTTAAAAGACGTACAAATAGCAATAAAAGCTTTTGAAGGAGAAGACAATGACCTCACTGAATTACTAGTTACACTTGTATTTCTCATGCAGTCACTCAGACAAAACATAGTTTTTCCAACTGTTGATTTGTTGACAACACCAGTTGCAAGCGAATGTATGTACGCAAATCCGAACCTTGGCTTTATGTTTGAACAGAAATTGTCTGAGTCAAGTTGTCTGAAGAAAATAAAGTTTATTTGAAGAAGAGGTACATTCAGTTTAGTCTGAAACTCATAAAATAAATTCAACAAAGACTGCCAAGTAACGTTACGATCCTAAAAAAAAATGTCAATGCTGAATGTTGAAGAAACACTAAAAGTAAATAAAAATGATGCTGTAGCGGATGTAGCCAAAGAATTGGGTTTTAGTGGAGATTTCATAGACGGTATGCTGCAAGAATGGCATAATATCAACTTCATTAGGTGGAATACCACTACTAACACTGTTCGATTTTTGAGTGAGGTTTTGCAGTATAAAAATGCCTTTTTCTTTGATTTCACAGCTAGCAATGACTGTTCTATGCCTACCACATTCAAATGCAGACGTGGAAATAATATTCAGTTCTATGAACATTATAAAAACTAGACAACGTAACAGATTATCGTTAAAGACAATTAATGCTTTGATCATATTGAGAGACCAGCTGAAGAAACAAAATAAGGATTGTGCATCTTTTGACATACCGTCGGACGTATTGGAGCTTATTGGAACGAACGAAAGTTATTCTTTTGCGACAAAACCAGTCGAACTGCAACATCATCTTTTGAGCAACGTTCAACCCTCTACATCAACTACAGTTCTGTCAGAGCATGAAACAAAAGAGTTATTCGATGTTCTGAGTGACGACGATGATTAGCTCACATACCGGTATGTATATATTTTGAAACCTAATTTGAGTTCTTGCTTTCTTTTGTTACAAATATAGTTGTATATTTCTAGTATATTTGACTACTGTTATTGAAACAACAATTTATGTGTTGCGTCAATTATGATAACATGTTTCACTAAACGTTAGCGTATTTTATATGTATGTTGTTGCAAATTTTCAGTACACTCCTAGTAAAATCAGTTTTAGCGACTTTTTAGCGACTTTTGATATTGAATCTAGCGACTCGGGTATTTTAGAGTTGGCAACACTGCGTTGCGCAGTTGGTGGTGAGCCGCCAGCAGTGGTGGATGTGGGGAGAGAGATGGCAGAGTTTTGAGAGCGGGCAATCTGGACGTGTGTCCGTCAGAAAAAGGAAATTGGTAATACTGGATGTCATGAACTGATATATATATTACGACTTTTGAACACTATTAAGGTAAATACATTGTTTGTTCTCCATCAAAATCTTTCATTTGCTAACTATACCTATCAGTAGTTAGTGCCTTCAGTAGTTAGAATATGTATTTAGCTGGCAATATTGGCGCTCGCTGTATTGCAGTAGTTCGAGTAACGAAGATTTTTGTGAGATAAGTGGTTCATGAAAGGTGTAGCTTATTGTTAGTCAGGGCCATTCTTTTGTAGGTATTATTGAAAGTCAGATTGCATTGCGCTAAAAAAATATTGTGTGTCAGTTTAGTGTTGATCAGAATAAGTAAAGAGAGAAATGTCTGAGCACATTGAGTTTTGCTCAGCTGCTTGAAAATCAAATAACGTAGAGGTTTTCCAGCACTGTCATTTATAAATTTTTCTAAGGGTATGTTACACTGTGAATACGTTATGTACATTTATTTCATTATGATCACTCTTCCGGATGTTTTACTTCAGAAAAACCAAAGAAAAGTATTTCGATTATCACATACCGAAAAAAATATCGAATGAAAGAGACCCACGACAAAAAATCGAAACCAGCGGTTTGGTAGTCTAATGCATCAACCGCTCGACTCGCTCTGCTATACAGCGAGGTGACAAAAGTCATGGGATATCGATAGCCATATATAGAGATGGCGGTAGTATCGCTTACACGTGATATAAAAGGGCGGTGCATATGCGGAGCTGACATTTGTACTCAGGTGATTTATGTGAAAAGGTTTCCGACGGGATTATGGCTAGACAACGGGAATCGACACGCTCTGAACGCGGAATAGCGGCTGGAGCTAGACGAATAGCACATTACGTTTCGGAAATCGTTAGGGAATTCAACGTTCCGAGATCCACAGTGTCAAAAGTGAACCGATAATACTAAATTTCAGGCTTTGTCCTTCATCACGGACAACGCAATGGCCGACATCTTCACTTAGCGACCGAGGGCGACACCGGTTGCGTAGAGCTGTCAGTGCTAACAATAAGGAACATTGCGTGAGATAACCGCAGAAATCAATGTGAGTGGTACGACGAACACTGCGGTGAAATTTGGCGTTAATGGGCTATGGCAGCAGACGACCGACGAGAGTGCCTTTGCTAAGAGCACGACACCGTCTGCAGCGCCTGTCCTGGGCTCGCGACCATATCTGTAGAACCCTAGACGACTGGAAAACCGTGGCCTGGTCAGATGAGTCCCGATTTGAGTTTCTAAGAGCTCATGGTAAGATTCTGGCGTGGCGCAGACCCCAGGAAGCCATGGACCCACGTTGGCAACAAGGCACTGTGCAAGCTGATGATATAGCTCCATAATGGTGCAGGATGTGTTTACGTGGAATGCACTGGGGCCTCTGGTCCAACTGAGCCGATCATTGACAGTAAATGGCTATGTGAGGCTATTTGGAGACCATCTGCAGCCATTCACGGGTTTCATGTTGCTAAACAACGATGGGATTTTATGAATGACTACGCGCCATGTGACTGGGTCACAATTGTTCGCGACTGGTTTGAAGAATATTCCAGACATTTCGAGCGAACGATTTGGCCACTCAGATCGCGCGATTGAATCCCATCGAACATTTATAGGACATAATCGAGAGGTCAGTTCGTGCACAAAATCATGCATCTGTAACACTTTAGCAACTAGGGACAACTATAGAGGCAGCGTGACTCGTCAGCATTTCTGCAAGAGACTTCGAACGAGTTGTTGAGTCCATGCCACGTCGTGTTGCTGCACTAAGACGGGCGAAAGGAGGTCCGACTTGATATTAGGAAGTATCGCATGACTTTCGCCTCCTGAGTGTATGTGTAGAGTGACGGGGACCTAAGCTAAACATGAAAACACAAAAATGTTAATAACTCGAACATTAACTTTCTTGCTGTACTACATTAATAAACATGTTTGTTTTTAGACGATCTAACTGTTTTTTTTTCCTTCAAAAACTAGGTAGCTGAAGCGCCCTGCTATATCCGCAGGACAGGACAGATAGTTGGAATTGTGGACAGGGGCCAAAAAGAGCGGCTGTCAGTTACACTCAAGCACATATAACTTTATTAATGTGACCAAACATTACAGTACAAATTCTTGAACTTAATTATTCGCTGAATACGCCACATTATATTATGCCTTAAGGGTACAACCACTTTAATTTAAAAAAACAGCTAAGGGCCGTTAACTCAATATTCAGACTCCAAGAAGAATATTTACCAGGCAGAGGGCCTCACGTTAAGTAAGTTCTATAATTTGGCTGAAGGCCCAAAAATCTAACACTTGAAAAGCAGCAGCCTCAATTTAAAAACGGCTGAAGGCCGATGATTTAAGACTCAAGGTAAAATTTAATAAATAAAAACCACAGACACACACACAAGGCAAAGGCCTTATCTTCAATTAGGCGTCGGCCGCGGTGGTCTAGTGGTTCTAGGCGCGCAGTCCGGAACCGCGAGACTGATACGGTCGCAGGTTCGAATCCTGCCTCGGGTATGGATGTGTGTGATGTCCTTAGGTTAGTTAGGTTTAAGTAGTTCTAAGTTCTAGGGGACTGATGACCACAGAAGTTAAGTCCCATAGTGTTCAGAGCCATTTGAACCATTTTTTCAATTAGGCTGAAGGCCCCAAACAGTCTGATGCTCTAAAGACAAAGATCCTTAATTTAAAAACGGCTGAAGGCCGCATGACTTAAAACTCAGAGTAAAATAAATTTAAACAACAAAGCCTTATCTTAAATTAGGGTGAAGGCGGCAAACAATCTAACACTTGACAAGCAAGGAACTTCAATTTTATATCGGCTGAAGCCCCATGACTTAAAACACCCTATGAGCCATACAAATACACACATTAGAAAATAAGAAAAGGCAGTGCAGCTCACGGTGCTCAGAAGTTTCGGGGGTCGGCCAGCACTTGAAATACTAACGCTCACTTAGGTGAGACAGGCAGTCGGCCCAACCATTCTCGATCCGACGACAACCCAGCGAACAGACAGTCAACAGACCCACCGACAAGGTAACTTGCGGTACACTCGACAAGCACACAACCGGGAGTTCAATGCAAACGTAAAAGGCATGGACGCCCACAACCAAGGATACATTAAGCTGTCGAACTACACAACGTGCTGGACAGTAACAACACGGTGAGGAAAAGACACTGCCTAAACTTACGTCAACGGCCAGGGCAGGTAACCGGAACGTTAACGGCCAAAAAGGCAGAAAATTCCGCTGGTGCATTACAATTGAAAATAACCAAATACAGCTAGACTCCACCGGACGGCGGCTAAACCTTCGCCAACTCGAACATAGGCGTTGTTGCTCGCGGGAATGCCAACAACGAGAACCAAACGGCACAATGAGAACAATCTTGAGTTGCTGGTAAATTAAATACAAACTGAACTTTCGTGTCCAGGGTCGGAGCCACGGACCTCATAGCAATGGGCACAGCCCCACACACTCCGACACTGCGTAGACACCGCCTGCAGGCCAGGCCAAATTATGCCCCACGGAGATTTCCTCGCTGCTCCACGCCAGCCGACCGACTGCCACACATCAGCACGGAGACAGCACTAAAATGACTGACAAGGGAACCTCCCCATCGCACCCCCCTCAGATTTAGTTATAAGTTGGCACAGTGTATAGGCCTTGAAAAACCGAACACAGATCAATCGAGAAAACAGGAAGAAGTTGTGTGGAACTATGATAAAAATAAGCAAAATATACAAACTCAGTAGTCCATGCGCAAGATAGGCAACATCAAGGACAGTATGAGCTCAGGAGCGCCGCGGTCCCGTGCTTAGCGTGAGCAGCTGCGGAACGAGAGGTCCTTGGTTCAAATCTTCCCTCGAGTGAAAAGTTTACTTACTTTATTTTCGCAAAGTTATGTTCTGTCCGTTCGTTCATTGACGTCTGTGTTCACTGTAATAGGTTTAGTGTCTGTGTTTTGCGACCGCACCGCAAAACCATGTGATTAGTAGACGAAAGGACGTGCCTCTCTAATGGGAACCGGAAACATTTGATCGCAAGGTCTTAGGTCAACCGATTCCTCCACAGGAAAACACGCCTGATATATTCTATACGACACTGGTGACGGCATGTGCGTCGCATGACAGGAATATGTTGTCCACCCGCCTAACTTGTACACTTGGCGAACGGGTAAAAAGATTCTTCTACCTTGCCCGATTTAGGTTTTCTTGTAAGCGAGGTGTAGCAAAGCTAATGGAGTGAGCGCTCAGCTACGGTCTACTCTCTTCTGCAAGAAGGAAGTCAGTACCAAGACTAAGTTATCTGTGCACCGTTCAATCTTTCGACCAACTTTGTTGTATGGGAGCGAAAGCTGGGTGGATTCAGGTTACCTTATCAGCAAGGTTGAGGTTACGGATATGAAAGTAGCTAGGATGATTGCAGGTACTAGTAGATGGGAACAATGGCAGGAGGGTGTCCACAATGAGGAAATCAAAGAAAAACTGGGAATGAACTCTATAGATGTAGCAGTCAGGGCGAACAGGCTTAGATGGTGGGGTCATGTTACACGCATGGGAGAAGCAAGGTTACCCAAGAGACTCATGGATTCAGCAGTAGAGGGTAGGAGGAGTCGGGGCAGACCGAGGAGAAGGTACCTGGATTCGGTTAAGAATGATTTTGAAGTAATAGGTTTAACATCAGAAGAGGCAGCAATGTTAGCACTGAATAGGGGATCATGGAGGAACTGTATAAGGGGGGCTATGCTCCAGACTGAACGCTGAAAGGCATAATCAGTCTTAATTGATGATGATGATGATGATGATGATGATGTGGATGT
Organism: Schistocerca cancellata; assembly: GCF_023864275.1. Lineage (NCBI taxonomy): Eukaryota > Metazoa > Arthropoda > Insecta > Orthoptera > Acrididae > Schistocerca > Schistocerca cancellata. Next base: position 441,906,943 of record NC_064627.1, read on the forward strand.
GATAATCACTCCCATCGGACGGACGGACGGACAGATAATAATTGGCTGATAATAAAAAATTAAACTTTTCACTCGAGGGAAGGCTTGAACCAAGGAACTCTCGATCCGCAGCTGCTCACGCTACCCCGGGACCACGGCGCCCCTGAGCTCACACTCTCCTTGATGTTGCCTATATTGCGCACGGACTACTGAGTTTGTATATTTTGCTTATTTTTTTCATAGTTCCACACAATTTCTTCCTGTTTTGTCGAGTGATCTGTTTTCAGTTTTTCAAGGCCTATCCACTGCGCCAACTTATAACTAAATGTGAGGGGGATGCGATGGGGAGGTTTCCTTATGAGCAGTCGACATCACAAGCTACACACAGTTTCACGAACACTTGCATAAAGGACTAGACAATACTAAGGGCAGCGACTGTGCAATAACAAGGACGAGTCGGCACACGCAGGCAACCGATAAGCGATCACCGGCCGGCCAAAGTACACGTCGTCGGACAAGACTACCGACCGACGACCAACCAAGGTGGTCCGCACTCAAGTGATAGGTATCGGCAACCGACAGCGAGTGATAGCTATCCGCACCTCACTGCAGCCGCGTCCCGACTGAACTTCTGCCGCGTCCTAAGTGAAACACTGACAGGTCCGATCTGCACTGCTAGCGCCCCCCAACTCACTGACAAATCCAAACCATCTCCGAACACACGACAACCGGGAAGTAGTAGCAGTCAGCAAAGATAATACGCCAGGGCTTATATCGATAAGCGCCGCTGCTGGCGCTGACGCGCACGCAAGGCGGCAACTCAGTGACACCAGTAATTGATGTTAATATAACGAGGCGGTAGTACAGTAAAAAGCCGGCCGAAGTGGCCGTGCGGTTAAAGGCGCTGCAGTCTGGAACCGCAAGACCACTACGGTCGCAGGTTCGAATCCTGCCTCGGACATGGATGTTTGTGATGTCCTTAGGTTAGTTAGGTTTAAGTAGTTCTAAGTTCTAGGGGACTAATGACCTCAGCAGTTGAGTCCCATAGTGCTCAGAGCCATTTTGAGTACAATAAAAACAGCATGTCAAATGCGATATGGCACGGACACGAGCCACGCACTGCTAAGTAGTGTGTAGCAAAAAGCTGAAACACGTGTCTGTTTATTTTCATTGCAGAATGTCCTTGCAAAACTTGATCAAAATCGGTGACCCACTTGTCGGAGTGGTCTCTTGTGAGTCGTTAAAACCTCTGATGATGTCGCCAGCGATGGAAGACGGAATGTTAGGCAGCGAATTATGGCCTAGACCGCCGGCCGGAGTGGCCGAGCGGTTAAAGGCGCTACAGCCTGGAACCGCACGACCGCTACGGTCGCAGGTTCGAATCTTGCCTCGGGCGTGGATGTGCGTGATGTCCTTAGGTTAGTTAGGTTTAAGTAGTTCTAAGTTCTAGGGGACTGATGACCTCAGCAGTTGAATCCCATAGTGCTCAGAGCCATTTGAACCATTTTTGGCCTAGACCACGGCCTAATTCCCGTAAAACATTAACGATGGGTTTACATGGAAGTCGGTGTTTGAGGCGGTGCTGGTGAAGTCCTGGGTGCCGGCAGGGCGGCCGCCGCTGGAGGCGGTGTCCGGGAGGCGGCGGCAGCGCGGGTCGCGCCTGCTGGCGGTGTGCGCCGCGTGCCCGCGGCAGCCGCGCGCCTGGCTGGGCTCTGCCCTGGGCCGCCACGGCGCCGCCGCCGCCTGGCTGCTGTGCGCCGGCCCACAGCGCTCGCCCCCTCTGCCTCTGCCTCTGCCGCTGTCGCTGTTCCGCTTCCGTCGCCTGCCGCTCTGCCTCGACGACGAGCCCGGGGTGAGCGAGCTGAGCGGCCGCGGCTGCCCTGCGCCGCACGACTACAGCACCCTCGCGGGGTAAACAACAAGCTTTTACTTGCTATATTGTAACGCCCGCAGCTTTGCTCTCGTGGACCGTATAGTTCGCTCAGACTTCTTTTTCCGTAATCGAATTTTTACGTTGTTCACAACTGAGCAACACATTCTAAACATTTCAGTCTAGTTAAGGTCATAGAAGCATGATCTTTTCCGAATATATTTCTGACCAAACAGCGGTTCTCGTAGCAAGAATGCAAGGTTTTTGTTACTTATACACCGAAGCGCCAAAGAAACTGGAATAGGCATGTGTATTCAAATACAGAAATATGTAAACAGGCAGAATACGGTGCTGCGGTCGGCAACGCCTGAACAGGGTGGTCTATTCAGCGTGACCGGGCCAAATATCTCACGAAATAAGCGTCAAACGAAAAAACTACAAAGAACGAAACTTGAAGGGCGAAACCAGGTGGCGCTATGGTTGCCCCGGTACATGGCGCTGTCATTTGTCAAACGTGTATCAACTGCGTTTTTTTACATAGGAACCCCCTTTTTTATTACATATTCGTGTAGTACTTATAGAAATATGAATGTTTTAGTTGGACCACTTTTTTCGCTTTGTGACAGATGGCGCTGTAATAGCAGCGAACATTTTAGACGAAAAGTTGGTATCAGGTAGGTTTTTTAAAATTAAAATACAGAACGTAGGTACGTTTGAACATTTTATTTGGGTTGTTCCAATGTGATACATGTACCTTTATGAACTTATCATTTCTAAGAACGCATGCTGTTACAGCGAGATTACCTGTAAATACTACATGAATGCAATAAATGCTCAAAATGATATCCGTCAACCTCAGTGCATTTGGCAATAAGTGTAACGACATTCGTCTCAACAGCGAGTGGTTCGCCTTCCGTAATGTTCGCACATGCATTGACAATGCGCTGACGCATGTTGTCGGGCGTTGTCGGTGGATCACGATAGCAAATATCCTTCAACTTTCCCCACACAAAAGAAATCCGGGAACGTCAGATCCGGTGAACGTGCGGGCCATGGTATGGTCCTTCGACGACCAATCCACCTGTCATAAAATATGCTATTCAATACCGCTTCAACCGCACGCCAGCTATATGCCGGACATCCATCATGTTGGAAGTACATCGCCATTCTGTCATGCAGTCAAACATCTTGTAGTAACATCGGTAGAACATTACGTAGGGAATCAGCATACATTGCACCATTTAGATTGCCATCGATAAAACGGGGGCCAATTATCCTTCCTCCCATAATACCGCACCGTACATTAACCCGCCAAGGTCACTGACGTTCCACTTGCCGCAGCCATCGTGGATTTTCCGTAGCCCAATAGTGTGTATTACGCCGGTTTACGTTATCGCTGTTGGTGAATGACGCTTCGTCGCTAAATAGAACGCGTGCAAAAAATCTGCCATCGTCGCGTAATTTCTCTTGTGCCCAATGCAGACGTGTACACGACGTTCAAAGCCGTCGCCATGCAATTCCTGGTGCATATAAATATGGTACGGGTGCAATCGATGTTGATGTAGCATTCTCAACACCGACGTTTTTGAGATTCTCGGTTCTCGCGCAATTTGTCTGCTACTGATGTGCGGATTAGCCGCGACAGCAGCTAAAACACTTACTTCGGCATCATCATTTGTTGCAGGTCGTGGTTGACGTTTCACATGTGGCTGAACACATCCTGTTTCCTGAAATAACGTAACTATCCGGCGAAGGGTCCGGACACTTGGATGATGTCGTCCAGGATACCGAGCAGCATACATAGCACACGCTCGTTGGGCATTTTGATCACAATAGCCATACTTCAACACGATATCGACCTTTTCCGGAACTGGTAAACGGTCAATTTTAACGCGGGTAATGTATCACGAAGCAAATACCGTCCACACTGGCGGAATGTTACGTGACACCACGTACTTATACGTTTGTGACTATTACAGCGCCATCTATCACAAAACGAAAAAAGTGGTCCAAGTAAAACATTCATATTTCTTTACATACTACGGCAATATGTAATAAAAATGGGGGTTCCTATTAAAAAAACTCAGATGATATCCGTTTGACCTGTGGCAGCGCCATCTAGCGGGCCAACCACTGCGCCATCTGGTTTCCCCCTTCAATCTAGACGAGTTTCGTTCTTTGTAGTTTTTTCGTTTGATGCTTATTTCGTGAGATATTTTGCCCGGTCACTATCAATGGACCACCCTGTATAAGATAGCAAGTGTCTGGCGCAGTTGTTTACGGAGAAGACACAGCCACGGCCCTCATTGAGCCTATCTGCGCAGCCAACAAGCGAGGAGTGGTGCCACTACGCGGTATCGCATCTCCGAGCGCTTCGCTTCGAAGCACCCCCACCAGACACCGATGGACCTGGGCCCTCCCCCTCACGAAATCACCATTGACAGTGCGGCAGGGGCTCTCACAGTACAAACTGCAGCACCGTCTAGGACTGATCTCTTATGACTAAACTTGCTATGACACGGTATCCGATTGCATGATACAGGCTTCTAACGTAACCTAACCTTGCATGACCTAACGCAGTCAGCGAGACATCCGCTACTGATCTTACTACCCGACCTAACTATCGCAGAGGTTCTTTTCCCTTGGCACTTGCCTTGGCACTTTTGTTTTTCTGCCCTGCAAACCGCTACCTTTCGTTCGACTTTCGACCCAATCTATCTCCAGATGAGCGCGTATAAATGGTTCACCTTAACCAGACGTACGCAAACATCGTAGTACCCACATCCTGCGACACCTCACTTTAGTGAACACTAACCCTTATGCAGAGATGGCAGTAGACCTTTTGAGTTGGACATCTTGCCGGTGTGGGCGTGGAGGGGCTCCACCTAAAACAAAGGCACAGTTGTTAGATCGGTTACTGCTGCTGTAATGACAGTTTGTCATGATTTAGGTGAGTCTGAACATGGTGTTATAGTCGGCGCACGAGAGATGATATACAGCATCTCCGAGGTAGCTATGAAGTGGGGGTTTTCCCGTACGACCATTTCACGAGTGTACCGTGAATATCAGGAATCCAGTAAAACATCAAATCTCTGACATCGCTGCGGCCGGAAAAAGATCCTGCAAGAACGGGACCAACGATAACTGAAGAGAACCGTTCAACGTGACACAAGTGCAATCCTTAGGCAAATAGCTGCAGATTTCAGTGCTGAGCCATCAACAAATGTCAGCGTCCGAGTCATTCAATGAAACATCATCGATAGGGGCTTTCGGAGGCGAGGGCCCACTCCTGTACCATTGATGACTGCACGCCGTAAAACTTTACGCCACGCCTGCGGCCGTCAATATCGAAATTTGACTGCTGATGACTGGAAACATGTTGCCTGGTCGGACGACTTCCGTTTAAAATTGTATCGAGCGGATGGGTGTGTACGGGTATTTCCTCCAGCACTACTTCAGACATTAGTCGAGACCATGCGACGTCGTGTTGCGGCATTTGTGTGTGCTCGCGGGACCCGTACACGATATTAGGCAGGTGTACCAGATTCTTTGGCTCTTCAGTGTAGCTTTGCGCCCTCACTTTCACTCTCGTAGACTATATAGTTCGCTCAGATTTCATTTTGTTTTTCTGTAATCGAATTTTTATGTTATTCACAAACTGCCACACCGTCTAACTTTTTAGGCTAGTTTAGGCCATTGAAGCGTGGTCTTTTTTATCAATTACACCTTTCACGTTCGTGCAGCGATATTTCCATACAAACTTTCATCCTGTACCACATATTTCTTTATATCTAATCGAGCAATGAAATACCAATTTTCATAGATTCAGCTTTATTTTTTTTAATATAACTACTTTCTTTAAACGTTCATCTCCTATTTCACCCCTTAAGGTTTGAATTTCCAAAAACACTGAAACACGAAGGGGCTATTTTTTATTTCTAACTAAGAAGTAAAATACCAAAGTTCGTAGCCGTAGCTTTAAAGATACTTTAGTGGTTCTTTAATTTTGATTTATTTTTAAAAAATGTTCCATCCACTGTTTCACCCCCACAGGAGTTATATTTACAAACATTCTGAAACACATGTTTCTGTATTTATGATCGAGAAACCAAATACCGATTTTTGTATTTCTAGCTTCAAAATTCTCTTGATAGCGACATATTTTGAAAAGTTCTTTCATTCTCTCCTTGTCCCACCTTAAAAGTGCAATTTCGAAAAATCCCTTCTTAAACGACGACTACAGCATAAGATCAACACCCTCTCCAAATTTCAAGTTTCTATCCTTAGCAATTTTCGCTGGACTACGATGAGTAAGTCAGTCAGTACATTGTCTTTCATATATGTACAGACGTCACTCTCCCAGTGCAGTCAGCAGACACTACGTATTCCTAAAAGTAACGTGTTGCTGTTCGTCTTGAGACACATTAACAAGCAACAGATTCTGTAGGGAGCTTTATACACTACAAATGGCTCTAATGGCTCTGAGCACTATGGGACTCAACATCTGAGGTCATTAGTCCGCCGGCCGGTGTGACCGTGCGGTTCTAGGCGCTCTGGTCTGGAACCGCCTGAACGCTACGGTCGCAGGTTCGAATCTTGCCTCGGGCATGGATGTGTGTGATGTCCTTAGGTTAGTTAGGTTTAAGTCGTTCTAAGTTCTAGGGGACTGATGACCACAGATGTTAAGTCCCATAGTGCTCAGAGCCATTTGAACCATTTGAACCATCATCAGTTCCCTAGAACTTAGAACTACTTACACCTAACTAACCTAAGAACATCACACACATGCATGCCCGAGGGAGGATTCGAACCTGCGATCGTAGCAGCAGAGTGGTTCCGAAGTGAAGCACCTAGAACCGCTCGGCCACAGCGGCCGGCACTCCTACGGGAATCAGCAATCTCTACGAGTAGGAGGATAATAGGCAGGGCACTACGTCAGTAGTGTGTGGGTAAGTTGAAAATTTGGGCTGGTCAGAGAGTGTGTTCGAATAGCGAGGTGGTCAAGGCAACCGTTCATAAGAAAAAGGAACATACGGATTCGATTCCTGGTTCGGCACAAATTTTCAACTTTCCCCATTGATTTATTTCAATGCCCACTAGCACCTAATGTCTTCATTCCTTTGATTGAAGTTCAAGCACTGGTTCCAAGTGGGTCACGTTGCGCAGTTCTCTGTTTCCACTTGCTGGTAACAGTCGTTCGCTTTCGTCGTGTTTGTGCTTACCTCCGTTTTCGTTTCTACGTGGTGTTCGGAGGCTCTGCTCCCCTGTAGGTTGATTCATACATCGAGTTTCGTTACCTCTTCCAGAATTCAGCTCCTGGCCTCGCCGTCGAGCCACCGTTAGCTCATATAGGCTAAAACCTCGTGCTGACGTTGACAGTTCGCGACATTGTCAGGCCTTGTGCATATATAGAAACTAGGAACAATAGCAAATTAAATTTTAGGTAGTACGTAATTTGGGGAGCGCGGTGGGCGGGTGTAGGAGGGGGGGGGGGCGCTGGTTCAAAGTGAGATCCGTTAAGCGGATTACCGACGACGGCTGGTGTGCTAGCCACCCTGTATACAGTTTTTACGTTCTTCCCCAAATCCAACTAGATGAATACCATGCTGGTACCAAAATTCAGCCTCAGTTGTACTACACGCAAACATTTAGAATACGTTCGCACACTTTCACATGGGATAAAATTAATCGCAAACAGTTCGGTTACACAAATTCCGTCCTGTGGTGGGAAAAGCAGTCGCGACAGGAAAGGAAAATTGGCCACCCTGTGCCACCAACATCGCCAAATCCTAAAATAATCATGCCAATCCCGTGAGGATGCGGGATAAAAGCCAGGAAAAGGAACAAGACACTATAGTATGAAGAATACGTGATTACATTTGTAGGTGACTTGGAACTACGCAGGGTGCAAATTATCGCCACACAGTTGCCACCTACGCCAGTAACTGACTCTAACCCGGCTGAACGTCGGTTTCATCCGAGTTTGCGTGACAGATACGTGTTTTCCATTCCACGCTTCTTCAACTTTATCCTAGAGGTCATCAACGTAGTCTCTGGTGAGTGGCGTCGTGCGGTCTCTCAGACACCCAGGACCAGACGTTTTGGTGTGTGAGAGATCTGCCGAAAGCGGTCGCCAGGCCAACAGCCGAACACCCGCAGTGGTAAGGCAGTTCACGACACCACGGGCAGCCAACACGCGGTCTTCCGTTATCATTGAGACCTCGAAAGTATGTCTCAACCACAGCCCTTAAAACGTCACAGATTTAACCGCAGGTATCCAAATTACCGGCTATGTGGGCCACAGTTGATCGCTTCGTGCATGCAGTGGTTCGCCATACCATAAAATCCATATGATGACAATAAATAAGAAAAGAAAACGTGAAAATGTTGAACATTCGGTCATTAACCACCACTGTATTCCTTCCTTTCTGCGGTGCTACATCCAGAAAAATGGACAGAGCCTTGGGAAGACCAGATGTAAGACCTATTTTCTAACAGATACGAAATTTCAGTGTCCATGTTGTTAAGAAGGACGATGCAAAGTTCCTTCCACATGCAAACAAGCGATTAAGGTGACCGCTCGTGTAAAGCAGGAAATCCGGGATCGAGTACAGTCCTGCCAAAAATTTTCAATGTCGTCATTCCCTTATGCAGCTGATGGTTGCTCGTATTCACATTCATGTGTTTCCCGACCTCATAAGAAGATAAAGGAGATGATACGCCATGTCAAGGTCACAGCCTTAGAATTCATGGTATTTATAACACTTCTTTTGAGTGCGGGAGGAGTTACATCTATCAGTCCATCCTTACCATTTCCAACTGATGTGCAGATCTTCAAAGCCATATTACATATCGTGAACTGTGAAATCTGCAGCTGCTGAACACAGCCTTACAAACAAACACAAAATATTATTTGACGAAGTAAAACTTTTGTGCCAGGCTCCTACATACTAGGTTTCTGTAATTAAAGAAGCTGTAGAGATAAAATGTGTGAGAAGAATTTCAACCGTGACAGCGGATGTAATCATAGCGGTGCATGGAAGTGATATCTCGATGCAGAGAACAGACAAGTGATATTCGTCGCAATGTTGACGATACTACACGAGTCTTACAGGAGAACAACATCCAACAAATAGATTATGATTCCACCGAAATATACGCGAAGGATCTCAAATCGTGTGTAGAGCGTTGTACCAGTATTTTTTGTTCTGACCTTGTATAAAAAACGAAACAGATGAATACTAAGACACCTGCCCTTTGTGGCCAAATTAATACTCATAAGATTGGTTATAGGAGTCGAGGGATATGAAAGGGAAGCAGTGGTTGGGGAGTGACTGAGACAGGGCTGTAGCCTATCCCCAATGTTATTCAGTCTGTATAATGAGCAAGTAGTAAATGAAACAAAAGAAAAATTTGGGGTAGGGATTAAAACCCATGGAGAAGAAATAAAAACTTTGAGGTTTGCCGATGACATTGTAATTCTGTCAGAGACAGCAAAGAACCTCGAAGAGCAGTTGAACGGAATGGACAGTGTCTTGAAAGAACGATATAAGATGAACATCGACAAAAACAAAACGAGAATAATGGAAAGTAATCGAATTAAATCAGGTAACGCTGAGGGAATTAGATTAGGAAATGAGACACTTAAAATAGTAGATGAGTTTTGCTATTTGGGGAACAAAATAACTGATGATGGTCGAAGTAGGGAGGATATAGAATGTAGACTGGCAAGCGCTTTTGAAGAAGAGAAATTTGCTAACATCGAGTGTAGATTTCTGTGTCAGGAAGTCTTTCCTGAAAGTATTTGTATGGAGTGTAGCCATGTATGGAAGTGAAACATGAACGATAAATAGTTTGGACAAGAAGAGAATAGCGGCTTTCGAAAGGCGGTGCTACAGAAGAATGCTGGAGATTAGATGGGTACATCATGTAACTAATGAGGAGGTGCTGAATAGAATTGGGGAGAAGAGAAATTTGTGGCACAACTTGACTGGAAGATGGGATCGGTTGGTAGGACATGTTCTGAGGCATCACAGGATCACCAATTTAGTTCAAATGGTTCAAATGGCTCTGAGCACTATGCGACTCAACATCTTAGGTCATAAGTCCCCTAGAACTTAGAACTACTTAAACCTAACTAACCTAAGGACAGCACAAACACCCATGCCCGAGGCAGGATTCGAACCTGCGACCAATTTAGTATTGGAGGGCAGTGTGGAGGGTAAAAATCTTATAGGGAGGCCAAGAGATGAATACACTGAACAGATACACAAGGATGTAGGTTGCAGTAGTTACTGGGAGATGAAGAAGCTTGCACAGGATAGGGTAGCATGGAGAGCTGCATCAAACCTATCTATGGACTGAAGACCACAACAACAACGTCCAGATACGTCCGATAATTCATGGTATAGGGAACCCAGGTTAACCTACCTCTAAACACATTTTACAGTTATTATAGAAAAATTTTGTCCATGAAAAAAACTTTGTAATCTCCAATAGAAAAGAGTTGGTTCAGCTTCTAGATGGTAAAACTTTCCCACCTGTTTGCAGTTTGCTCTTCTTTTATATTTAAAATCCGTATGCAAATGTACCTCTGGACGAAACAGTCATCAAACAACAACATTTTCTCAAATATCGGCGTCTGAGCACAGAAGACACACGAGAATTAATCATCTTACTTAGGTTGCTTACGTCCTACAATTATTTTGTTTTCAGCGGTTAGTACTGCAAACAGAGTGATGGTCTCACCATGGGCAGCTATTATCCAGAGTGTCTCGCAGGTATTTTTATGATCATCTAGAGTGTAAATATTTTAGATACAAAATTGGTTTCTCTCACCAGGTGTTAGTTTATTGCCAGTATGTACATGATATTATTACTGTCTCCAACGGCCTTATCTCTGACATTACGTTACTACTGGGACATAGCTGATGCAACCCCACCCTGCATTGTTGGCAAATTTATTCAAAGTGGTGGACCCAAGATGGCGGCCATAAATATGGCAATGTCAAATGACGTCATGGTGGGAAGTTAAAATTTTGGCTGGAAAATAGGTTCATTGGGCTACCTCCACTAACCTAACCCCTTCCTCTCCACTTCCCATACCCTACCCAAGAAAATGGCAGGAAGTTCAAATTTTGGTGGGGAAAAAAGGGCACTTGGGCTACCTCCACTAACCTAAGAAAATGGCTGGAAAAAAGATCACTTGGGCTACCTCCACTTACCTAAGAAAATGGCGGGAAAAAAGGTCACTTGGTCTGGCTCCACTAACCTAAGTCATCGGACTGCCACCTGTTCCTTGGAATTGGTGGAAAAAGGACTCAGCCTGTGTTTGATAGGATGGACATAAGTCTTTATTTTGCAGGCAGTCTTTATTAAAACAATTTAAGTTGTAACAGGCAGTAGCTCCATCCAGTGTGTTCACCATGAGGTCCGGAGTCCAACTGACATAGTACACAGTACTGCCACCAGAGCGCACTCTCATTCTATGACGGTCTGGGGGGAAAATGGTGGGAAAAGCACTCAGCCTCTTCTGGGCAGCTGGATAGGAAGGACTGTACTTCATCTACTTTGGAACAATTTATTTATCAACGGATATCACATAGTTTATTTATTACACTGACACAAAACACTCACCCAGTCATGCTTGGGGTCACACTACATAGACTACAGACCGGCAAACTACATGTAAATCACAGAAATAATGCAGTACACTGATGTACAGACACACAAACAACATGTAAATTACCCAAATAATGCAGTAGACTGATGTACAGGTAAGCAAACAACTCGTAAAGTACTGAAATAATGAAAGCACATGTTACAGACCTGTTCACAAAATAATGCAACACACACGTTCACTACACGTAAAATTGTCAAAATAATGCACACATAACACTCTGCCAACATGCTCACAGCACTTAAACAGCCGAAAATAATGTAGTGCACAAACACTAATTGTAAGTAAAATCGCTTTTGAACTATCGTTGAGAAATTCGACCGCGACGTATCAGCGAACTGTTCCCTACAGAGGTTCCAACTTGTGCATGCACTGACGCCACTGACTCTGGATGCGAGCCACCGCCGGAGAGCCAAACACAGGAGCAATAGCCATTGCTCTCATGCTGCCGCCGCTTACAGGCAGCAGGTGAAAGTTTAGTCTATTTTCGGGTACACAGTTAGAATTCTTCGAGTGTTATACTGACATCACATGTATATGTAAATAAGAGCCAAGTCTGCCTCTGGATGTGCATGTGTTCACCTAACCACCGCAGCTGGCTCAATGATGCATAGCTGTGTGTCCAGCGCCGAGAGAGATGTTTGCATAGCGGCTCATACTCACAGACACAGCTAAAAGGTTCTCAGGGTTATAGTGATGTTAAATGTCTATGTAAATAATAGCCAAGTCCCCCTCTGGACCCCGAATAGAAATCATCTGCAATGCTTTCCGAAATTGTTAACGAAAATAGTCCCAAATAATACCGAATGCAAGAGCTTTCCCGATGTCTCAGCTTGTCAGGAAGGAAATTCTCGCCCTGACAGGAGCTGTTTACGAAAATAGCTCAGAATAACACCGAATGCTTTCTTCCTGATAGTGCTAACGAGACATCCCATTTGTCGCTGAATTTACCTGTCAAACTCCTGCTGCTGCTGGTGTGGGAGCACCATTCGCCATCGTTATCTGCAGATGATGCTTTCAGCGGCAAAACTATTTTGTACAGATCACCAAATTGCACAGACAGTTAAACCCCGCAAAAGTGGTCTACAGATCATCAAATACGTCCCATTTACTCATCATGCAGCAGCGTAGCAGTGACGGAGAAATTGCTGCTGTAAACGCAGCCCATGACCGTAGCCACGGAAGTGCATGTCAGCCAGAGAGTGGCCAGCTGGCGTGGACGACCTGTCACCCCAGAAGGATCTGATTACTTTGAGTTCGAACACTGCCAATACTCCCAGCGCAAGCACTCATCGTAGTGAATCCTCTCAAATTTCTGCAGAGTATACGCACGATATACGCGGTCCTGAAGGCAACTCAATTCAGAGTAGGTATTGGTTCAGTATTTACCCATCCAGGGGGAGACGCAAGCCAAATTGTCATAAGTCGGAAGCTTTCTCTGACTCTCTGAACCGATGTACAAAGGAGGGGCAGGCATCTGCTTGAGATGTTGTTTCTGGCGCTGACCTGCTTGCTTGGTACTGTGCTTTCTACCGTCATCTCCAGACTCTCAAGAATATTGGGAGCCAGGCACATATTTATCAGTGTAACTACAATTAAATATTAGGATTGCTGCTGCAGCCTGACAGTCTGACACTGAGCAATGTACCGGAAATGTCTCTTCTTTATGGCTGTGGTTCTGGAATTAATCTCAATACCTATAGCGCACATAATTATCCACATAAAAAAATCTTTGATTCCCATTACGGCTATCGATATGCTGAATCTATACCTCCCTCACGATAGGGCACACAGCAGCCACCACCAGATACTCTTACATATACCGCTTAGACTGCTGTACAAAGGCTGGGTCGATTCCTCTCGTCACAAAGGTGTCACTGTTTCTGGATCTGAACTGTTTGCTTGCTTGCTTTCTACACACGACTCCAGACTCTGGGATTACAAGAACACATGTGTTTTTAACGTGGTTTGCCAGAATATCATACCATGTACGCGATACGTCTCGATATCAAGCACATAGCAATATCGCTAGCATAGCAGTATCGGTTGAACAGTATAATTCCGAAGATATAGACTGGAAATTATTTCTCTAGAAACCAGAAACTTTAGCGAAGTGGAGTGTGTTGTAAACCACTGAGTAACTAGAAACTTATCTTGTCTGTGAAGACCTTCACGTAAAAACTCGAAAAAAATAGAGGAAACTTATATTTCCACTCGTGAATACCGATATCGGTGATGTAACAGATTCCAAATCATCCCTATAATTTACAAGGTCAACTAAGGTGTTTCTCATGTCTAGAGAACCAACAAATGTGTCTTCCACCGGTCTTTCACCTAATAGAAGTACACACCACAATCGATGTTCTCTCTACTAAATAAAGGCATGAAATATGCAGGTCAACCAGGCAAATTACATGAGAGGGAATAATGGTCCAGCACAAACACACATCCACATTGAATCTTCTCCAATTTCCAACGCGATTACGAAAGCTGTCCAACACATACTAAGCATTAGATCGCTATTCGGCCGTCTAGCAGGCGACACGGTTAAGTCAGCTACATTCCTGCATCCCAACAGGCCTTTCCATTTGGATGGCTCTTGCTGTTTACGGGAAACATGAATCTTTTCCACCACAGGCCACCGCCACCGCGCGTTACTCGCACCTAGACAGAATCGTCCTAGGAAACCGACCACATACATATTTGATCGCTATACTTACAATTAAATATTATGATCATGGTCTCAATTGGACGACTTTCGACAATGAGCGAAGTATCGGAAATACACCCTGCTGATGTCTGTGGCCCTGTAAATAAAAACATCTGTACCATTCGTATGATTTGACATACTTTCTCCTTTGCTATCACAGTATACCATGTCAAATCCATACTTTCCTTATGACTGACATAATCATTTCCTTTGCACATGTCGAAACACACATACACACACTTTATAAGCCTGATACTCGAGGTGAACCTATCACGCATCCCCTACTGCTAAGTATAATACTTCGCTAATAACTGATTGCTGGCGATACGAAATAACAACGAAAATCAGCGATGGGTCGACATGTCTCATAAGCTTTCTTGCGAGTGGTACCACTGTGTCTTGGAATGAGAAACATAATCGTCTTAGAAACTGCCAGATGCTACAAAACACGATCGCAACAACTACCATATGTTACTGTCACAAGCGGTCTTGGTTCTACAGGTGCAGATCTGAGGATGATTCAGTTGAACTACCGTATGTTACCGTCACAGGCGGTCTTGCTTCTACAGGTGCTCACAAGTATCCGTGTTAAAAGATATACTGGCTTTATAATTCGAGGTATTGCATTACCTCCGAACGAAGTGGTTTTTCCAGACAAATACCGCGATACTGAATATAGACGGTGATCTCCGGAGCGTATATTATCAGATGAACAGTGCGGTTACACGTCGCTGACGGTGCAATCTCGTAATAAAATCACCGAATTTAGAAAGTGATTCGGCTAAGGAAAGAGGTAAGAAACTGGTATTTGCAACTCCCTCTTGCCGCTGCTGAATATTTCTCCAGTATTTTTACCACTTTCTGTCTCAATACGACGTCAAGCACTTGCACAGAAAACAGACCAACTGCACTGCAAATGTAGAATTTGTGTTCGGAGGCAACTGGATGCAATCGAGTACAGTGCTATACTATACCTCACAATCAGTGCATTTGCGCTAGGTGTTGGCATCTGTGCTACATTTACAAGCAATTTTAGAACATGGAACGAGAGGTGATGTAATGATCGCATGGGTAGAAATGACATAAAATCGATAGAATTGCGATAAATTATGGAAAATACGTATAAACTGAAGGAAAATACATCGAAATACGGGGAAATTGAGGAATTACTTGCGTGTCTTCTGGTTGACAAAGAACAAATCTTGTTCATGGGATTAAGTATGCGACAGGAAGAGGAATCCAAGAAAACGTCGACATGGAAGAGAAGGGAACCAGGGAGACAATTACTTTTTTTCCGTCGAGGCAGCATTCTACTGTATGTCTTTTGAGGTAAAAGTGACACACGCGAGTTGACTACTGTATTTGACGCATTTCAGGAAAACAGAGAACCATCTTCCTCTAACCTTACACTCATCTGCGTTAAAGGATGATACAGTGATCTGTTGAGATGAAGCTTTAACGAAGTACGATTTAGTGGCAGACTGATGGTGCATTCTAGAGTGGGAGGGAGATGCTGCTGCCGGCCGCGGTGGTCTAGCGGTTCTAGGCGCTCAGTCCGGAACCGCGCGACTGCTACGGTCGCAGGTTCGAATCCTGCCTCGGGCATGGATGCCGACAGATTCTAGATGTACCCTTGTCCGGTTTTCAGCTACGCTACAGATCACTTTATTTATGAAAATACAAAGTACAATCACCAACAAACTTTACATATTCACAAGTACCTTTGCCTTTAATCCAAATAAATACAGTTTCATTAGTGGATAGCTTACGTCTATTACGGGTATACAAAGTAAAGGGAGAGGGTGACATATAAGTAGATTTGCCAAAGTCTTTATTAGCATTTTCCGTAACGTCAGCTGCAGACAAGAAGAAGAATACTATAAAATCTGTCGCAGCACACTCTCTACTGGACGGACCAGCTGTCTTCTGTGGATGCAGATTGAACTTCAGCATCGACATTAATGATTCCTTCACTCATGGCAATGGCTGGTTAACTGTTGCTATTGTACGAGGTGGATCAGGAGTTCCAAACGTATCTGGCCTGGAGAGCTTCGTAGACAGAGATGTCATCGCCTACAGAACCTATCACGTTACGGAAAATGCTAATAAAGACTTTGGCAAATCTACTTATATGTCACCCTCTCCCTTTACTTTGTATACCCGTAATAGACGTAAGCTATCCACTAATGAAACTGTATTTATTTGGATTAAAGGCAAAGGTACTTGTGAATATGTAAAGTTTGTTGGTGATTGTACTTTGTATTTTCATAAATAAAGTGATCTGTAGCGTAGCTGAAAACCGGACAAGGGTACATCTAGAATCTGTCGGCATAGAGTTGGTAACAGCATGTCACGTCAGCTCTCTGAGCGCTTGACCTTTGACCCCGGCCGATAAGGCCGGCTGACGCAATCGTGGCAGCGCGCCAGCAGATACAAGGCTGACAAACCTAGGTTAGTTAGGTTTAAGTAGTTCTAAGTTCTAGGGGACTGATGACCACAGATGTTTAGTCCCATAGTGCTCAGAGCCATTTGAACCATTTGGAGATGCTGCTGCAGTCATTTGACCATTTTTTCCCGTTGTTCTGTCGGGATGCATCAGCAGTGTGACATAGCCTGTGTTCGACTCGTCTACAACCACGTGTTCTGTGTGTGAGTTAGAGCACTGTCTACTTGTGATCGTTAACAGCAAACATTTCTGTCATTAAAGGACTTCCATCTCATTGTGTGATGAAACGTGACCATCCTGTTTCGACACATTCCTCTACCCGAACGACGATTTATGTGATGTATTCCATTCCCCTGTCGCATCTTGGGCATCGAGACTCCACTCTCATGACTAAGTTAGCAACAGGTGTTTGTAAGGCACTGCAATCCCCATGTATACATCAGCTTCACAGATGTCCTGTTTATGGAGTTAGTGGCGGTATGATGAGTAATTTCACATGTCAAACGCCTCTGCTATGCGCTTATCTGTTTTCTTATAAGAGCTATTCTCCATTACCAGCAATCACTTTATAAAGGACTGATGGGAGCGTAGTATAATTTCCGAACCGCGATCGGATGTGAACAGTGGACTCTATACATCTCTGGAAAGTTACAGTATGCTTGTATCACACAGAATCGATATTTTAAGGAAGTAGTTTTTTTTTTCATTTTATAGTATGTTACCATAGAGTATCGTAGATAAACCTGCGAAAAGGATTATGTCATGTGCTGGAAATATACAGGGTGTCCCTTTACAACTTCAAAATGTTATTAGAATGGGAGTTGTTGAAATATTTTAACATTTCTTTTATTGTAATCAGTTTTTATAAAAGTTTTTTTGACAGTGTTTAATAGACTTATATACGGGCGACTTTAGTTGCACGAAGCACATCCAGACAGTACTCGATTTCTTGCCATGTTCGCAGTAGCATAGCGACATCAATGGTGGCAATGGCATTATGAATCCTTTGCTTCAAGTCAGCAATATCCCGTATCTGTGTTTGATACAAGATATCTTTTACATACCCCAAATAGAAAAAGTCCAAGGGAGTGATATCAGGCAAACGCAAGGAATTGGCCCATCCCGCCCAATCCATCTGCCTGGAAATGTTTCATTGAGGAACTGACGAACATGCAGTACCCAATGTGGTGGTGCACCATCTTGCTGGAAAATGATAGTTGGTTGTATGCCAATCAACTGTGGTGCTACATATTCGGTCAGAAGAAGCAAACAGGTCACAGCCAGAAACAGTTACGCTTTTGTGATGAGGGGAATCGACCCAGCCTTTGTACAACAGTCTTCACGCTATATGTACAAGTGTCCGGTGGTCGCTACTGTGTTTCCTATCGTGAGGGAGGTATAGATTCAGCGCATCGACAGCCGTAAGGGCAACGAAATACGTTTTTATTTGGATAATTATGTGCACTACAGATATTGAGATTGATTTCAGAACCACATTCATCAAGAAGAGACATTTCCAGTACATTGCTTGGTGTCAGACGGCAGCAGCAATGCTAATATTTAATTGTAGGTACACTGATAGATATGTATCTGGTTCCCACAGTCTTGTGAGTCATGAGATGGCCATAGAAAGCAACGCAGCAAGCAAGCAGGTCGGAGCCAGAAACAGCATCTCAGTGGACACCTTCGTTCTGAGTTGAGGCTTGCCCATTCTTTGTACACCGATTCAGAAAGTCCAAGAAAGCTTCCGACTTATGACAATTTGGTTTGCCTCTCCCCCTGGATGCGTAAATAGTAAACTAATACCCAGTTTGCATTGAGTTGCCTTCAGGACTGCGTGTGTCGTGTGTATACTCTGCGGAAATTTGAGAAGATTCAGAACGATGAGTGTTTGCGCTGCGAGTATTGACAATGTTCAAATTCCTACTACTCAGATCCTCCTGGGTTGAGGGGTCGTCCACGACAGCTGGTCTCTCCCTGGCTGACATGCATTTCTGCGTTTGCGGTCATGGGCTGTGTTTACAGTGGCAGTTCCTCCGTCCGCGTTGCACTGCTGCACGGTGAGTAAATGGGGTGTATTTGATGATCTGTAGACCACTTTTGCGGGGTTTAATTGTCTGTGCAATATGGTGATCTGTACAAAATAGTTTTGCCGCTGAAAGTCTCATCTGTAGAAAACTATGGCGGATGGTGCTCTCACACCAGCAACAGCAGCAGTTTCACAGATAAATGCAGTGACAGATGGGATGTCTCGTTAGCACCATCAGGAAGAAAGCATTCGGTGTTATTCTGAGCTATTTTCGTTAACAGTTTCGGAAATCATTGCAGAAGATTTCTATAGCAGGTGCAGATGGAGACTTGGCTGTTATTTACGTAGACATGAGACATCAGTATAACAATGAGAACCTTTTAGTGTGCGTGCATGGGTGAGTTGCTACGCAGACATCTCTTGCTTGGCAATCAAGACTGCACTGGACCAGCAGGTATGCATGGTGGCTGGGTAAACACATACATAGCTGGAGGCGTCTTTCATGTGAGACAGCTGACCTGTTAGGATCACTAAGGAGAATGCACCCTGTATTATTCTGGGAAGCGTTGCAACATGTTTCTATAGCACATTCAGAGGGGGACTTGGCTGTTATTTACATAGACATTTAACATCAATATAACCCTGAGAACCTTTTAGTTGTATCTGCGAGTATGAGCCGCTATGCAAACATCTCTCTCGGCGCTGGACACACAGCTATGCATCATTGAGCCAGCTGCGGTGGTTAGGTGAACACATGCACATCCAGAGGCAGACTTGGCTCTTATTTACATATATATGTGATGTCAGAATAGCACTCGAAGAATTCTAACTGTGTACCCGAAAATAGACTAAACTTTCACCTGCTGCCTGTAAGCGGCGGCAGCATGAGAGCAATGGCTATTGCTCCTGTGTTTGGCTCTCCGGCGGTGACTCGCATCCAGAGTCAGTGGCGTCAGTGCTTGCTCAAGTTGGAACCTCTGTAGGGAACAGTTCGCTGATACGTCGCGGTCGAATTTCTCAACAATAGTTCAAAAGCGATTTTACTTACAATTAGTGTTTGTGCACTACATTATTTGCGGCTGTTTAAGTGCTGTGAGCATGTTGGCAGAGTGTTATATGTGCATTATTTTGACAATTTTACGTGTAGTGAACGCGTATGTTGCATTATCTTGTGAACAGGTCTGTAACCTGTGCTGTGCATTATTTCAGTACTTTATGAGCTGTTTGCGTACCTGTACACAGTGTACTGCGTTATTTGGGTAATTTACATGTTGTTTGTGTGTCTGTACATCAGTGTACTGCATTATTTCTGTGATTTACGAGTACTTTACAGGTCTGTAGTCTATGTAGTGTGACCCCAAGCATGACTGGGTGAGTGTTTTCTGTCAGTGTAACAAATAAACTACGTGAAATCCGTCGATAAATAAATTGTTCCAAAGTAGATGAAGTACAGTCCTTCCTATCCAGCCGCCCAGAACAGGCTGAGTGCTTTTCCCACCATTTTTCCCCCAGACCGCCTTGGGACAACAGTGCCCTCTGGTGGCAGTACTGTGTACTATGTCAGTTGGACTCTGGACCTCATGGCGATCACACTGGATCGATCGCCTGCCTGTGACAACTTAAATTGTTTAAATAAAGACTGCCTGAAAAATAAAGACTTACGTCCATCCTATCGAACACAGGCTGAGTCCTTTTCCTGCCAATTCCAAGGAAGAGGTGGCAGTCGGATGACTTAGGTTAGTGGAGGTAGCCCAAGTGACCTTTTTCCCACCATTTTCTTAGGTTCATAATGATAGCCCAAGTGCCCTTTTTTCCCCACCAAAATTTTAACTTCCCACCATTTTCTTGGGGAGGGGTTGGGAGGGAAGGGAGCTACTTTGACCTGCAACTTCTGCTTGTTGGGGATTTTATTCGGTTAGACATTTTCTGTAAACCCACGACTAGCGATTCCTTAATTGACGCTCCCTCCTGGCACCCTCATCAGATCTATAGTCCACCGCTTTAGTCAGATACCGCTCAGCCAGTCCTCCATAGAAAAAGAAAATTTGAAATACATCGCCGTAGTCAATGCCTACAGTCCTGCAATCATTGATAAGCTATATAAAGGAAAAATATCAGTAACTGAGTGCAGAGGTCTCCTCATCTCGCTGTTTTCAAGATCCAAATTTGTGAAGATCCCATTCATTACTTATCATTTGGCTAACGTTTAAAAAATCAGGATTTGCGTGTTGTTTTCGCTGCTGGTAACAAGCTTTTGCACAATGAATTTCCCTGTAAGGAGAAGTACGCGGGGTCGAGTGTACACAAATTACAGTGAAGTGATCGTGGAATGTCATATATAGGCTGGACTGACAGAATGTTTAAGACCAGGTTCAGCGAGCACATGCTAACTAAGAAAAGCCAGGTTAAACAGAATTCCGCATTTGCTGTGCATCTTAAGTCAAGTGGGCACTGGTCTCCCACACTGCAAAACTTGATCATACTACACCTTGCTTGGAAAGGAAAAAAGCTGAATCTACTAGAGAACCTGGAAATTTTTAAACGTCTCTGTGTTGATAAAGAAAAGTTACTCGTCGATCAATGTGAATTTTCTGTGATACTGAAAGCTTTATCATTCAGTTGGCCATCCTGAAAATACTGCAATGCAAAGATAAGCTGTACTGCAGTACCAGGACTGAAGTAAAATAATCGACATGTTGGAAACTAAACGCCACATATTTTAATTCTTTCTAAAGAAAGATAGTATCAATGAACTTGAATTCTAAGAAGAATAGTAGATCAGTAATAAAGCATCACCTTGTCGGACGAAACAGCACACGACGAAGTACGTTCTCTCGGACAAAGTCCCACTCGTTGTGGCCGGCCGCTGTGGCCGAGCGGTTCTAGGCGCTTCAGTCCGGAACCACGCGACCGCTACGATCGCAAGTTCGAATCCTGCCTCGGGCATGGATGTGTGTGATGTTCTTAGGTTAGTTAGGTTTAAGTAGTTCTAAGTTCTAGGGGACTGGTGACCTCAGATGTTAAGTCCCATAATGCTCAGAGCCATTTCAAACAACCCACTCGTTGTTAATTGTCTGTCGTTTTTACAGTGCATTCACAACCGATGGTTATTAGAAACATTTTGCTTCATTCGACGTCCCCTACGTTATCATGTTTTTTTCCGCAAATTTTGCAAAACTAACATAGTGTCTTTGGAAAAATTCGGCAATCACTTGTTGTGAAGCTGACTCTGTTTTGCGTCTAGATTGCTTTAATGTTGTTCCTTTTTAATCTTTTAGAATGACAAGTTTTGATTCTGCTGCACCATACTTAGACCTGTAGATAAAAAACAAGTAACCAACATATAGTTCACGTTACAAAACATTGCTATTATACAGAAACTGAAAGAAAATGTATCAGAACGTACTTGTTTGGGTTGGTTACAGGAGTATCCGTACGGCTTAGCAAAATTTACATGTTACAGCACGGGATAAAATAGTGGATTTTGAAGTACACTCCTGGAAATGGAAAAAAGAACACATTGACACCGGCGTGTCAGACCCACCATACTTGCTCCGGACACTGCGAGAGGGCTGTACAAGCAATGATCACACGCACGGCACAGCGGACACACCAGGAACCGCGGTGATGGCCGTCGAATGGCGCTAGCTGCGCAGCATTTGTGCACCGCCGCCGTCAGTGTCAGCCAGTTTGCCGTGGCATACGGAGCTCCATCGCAGTCTTTAACACTGGTAGCATGCCGCGACAGCGTGGACGTGAACCGTATGTGCAGTTGACGGACTTTGAGCGAGGGCGTATAGTGGGCATGCGGGAGGCCGGGTGGACGTACCGCCGAATTGCTCAACACGTGGGGCGTGAGGTCTCCACAGTACATCGATGTTGTCGCCAGTGGTCGGCGGAAGGTGCACGTGCCCGTCGACCTGGGACCCGACCGCAGCGACGCACGGATGCACGCCAAGACCGTAGGATCCTACGCAGTGCCGTAGGGGACCGCACCGCCACTTCCCAGCAAATTAGGGACACTGTTGCTCCTGGGGTATCGGCGAGGACCATTCGCAACCGTCTCCATGAAGCTGGGCTACGGTCCCGCACACCGTTAGGCCGTCTTCCGCTCACGCCCCAACATCGTGCAGCCCGCCTCCAGTGGTGTCGCGACAGGCGTGAATGGAGGGACGAATGGAGACGTGTCGTCTTCAGCGATGAGAGTCGCTTCTGCCTTGGTGCCAATGATGGTCGTATGCGTGTTTGGCGCCGTGCAGGTGAGCGCCACAATCAGGACTGCATACGACCGAGGCACACAGGGCCAACACCCGGCATCATGGTGTGGGGAGCGATCTCCTACACTGGCCGTACACCACTGGTGATCGTCGAGGGGACACTGAATAGTGCACGGTACATCCAAACCGTCATCGAACCCATCGTTCTACCATTCCTAGACCGGCAAGGGAACTTGCTGTTCCAACAGGACAATGCACGTCCGCATGTATCCCGTGCCACCCAACGTGCTCTAGAAGGTGTAGGTCAACTACCCTGGCCAGCAAGATCTCCGGATCTGTCCCCCATTGAGCATGTTTGGGACTGGATGAAGCGTCGTCTCACGCGGTCTGCACGTCCAGCACGAACGCTGGTCCAACTGAGGCGCCAGGTGGAAATGGCATGGCAAGCCGTTCCACAGGACTACATCCAGCATCTCTACGATCGTCTCCATGGGAGAATAGCAGCCTGCATTGCTGCGAAAGGTGGATATACACTGTACTAGTGCCGACATTGTGCATGCTCTGTTGCCTGTGTCTATGTGCCTGTGGTTCTGTCAGTGTGATCATGTGATGTATCTGACCCCAGGAATGTGTCAATAAAGTTTCCCCTTCCTGGGACAATGAATTCACGGTGTTCTTATTTCAATTTCCAGGAGTGTAGTATGTTTAGAGCATATGATGATTACTTATTTTATCTCTGTCTAGAGATCTGAGGATGATTCTGTTGAACTGAACTTGAAAAAATAAAAAAATAAATAAACGAAAGAAAAGAAAGCAGTGTATGCAGACAACAAAATCTATTTCTGTCCACTCCGTATTGCCGCAACAGCAATGGAGACAGGTTTGAGGTGAGAAACCAGCGCCAGGCTAATTGGATTCCAATGCAGAGCCACAACCCGCAGCTGTCGGGCCAGGGAGGTGGATAGTTTGGGCTGTTCGGCGCCGCTGACCGGCGCTCTGGCTGCGGCAGGCTGGCCCACTGGCCCCCTGATCGCTGCTCGCTGCGCGTGGCGCTGGTGCACGAGCCGCCGCACGTGGTGCTGCGCGGGGGCGGCGGGGGTGGAGGGGGCGGCGAGGACGGCGGCGAGGTGCGCCTCCTCCGGCAGCTGGCGGCGCGCCTGCGGCTGCCGCTCCGGTTCCAGCACTTCCGCCGCTGGAACGCCGCGCTGGCAGCTGCGGCCCGCGGACAGGTCGATGCAGTCGCCGGCGGCTTCTACCTCGTGAGCGCACCAAACATCTACATAAATTACCAATGTTTTCTCGTCAAATGTTTGAGCATTATTATAAATGATTGAAGCGATTACATATATTCACTGTAGTTACAATTTTTGACGTATTGTCTACATCTACATCTACATACATACTCCGCAATCCACCATACGGTGCGTGGCAGACGGTACCTCGTACCACAACTAGCATCTTCTCTCCCTGTTCCACTCCCAAACAGAACGAGGGAAAAATGACTGCCTATATGCCTCTGTACGAGCCTTAATCTCTCTTATCTTATATTTGTGGTCTTTCCGCGAAATATAAGTTGGCGGCAGTAAAATTGTACTGCAGTCAGCCTCAAATGCTGGTTCTCTAAATTTCCTCAGTAGCGATTCACGAAAAGAACTCCTCCTTTCCTCTAGAGACTCCCACCCGAGTTCCTGAAGCATTTCCGTAACACTCGCGTGATGATCAAACCTACCAGTAACAAATCTAGCAGCCCGCCTCTGAATTGCTTCTATGTCCTCCCTCAATCCGACCTGATAGGGATCCCGACCGCTCGAGCAGTACTCAAGAAAAGGCCGTATTAGTGTTTTATAAGCGGTCTCCCTTACAGATGAACCACATCTTCCCAAAATTCTACCAATGAACCGAAGACGACTATCCGCCTTCCCCACAACTGCCATTACATACTTGTCCCACTTCATATCGCTCTGCAATGTTACGCCCAAATATTTAATCGACGTGACTGTGTCAAGCGCTACACTACTAATGGAGTAGTCAAACATTACGGGATTCTTCTTCGTATTCATCTGCATTAATTTACATGTATCTATATTTAGAGTTAGCTGCCATTCTTCACACCAATCACAAATCCTGTCCAAGTCATCTTGTATCCTCCTACAGTCACTCAACGACGACACCTTCCCGTACACCACAGCATCATCAGCAAACAGCCGCTCATTGCTATCCACTCTATCCAAAACATCATTTATGCAGATAGAAAACAACAGCGGACCTAGCATACTGTCCTGGAACTCTGCAGATGATACCCTCACCTCACGAAACTCAACTCATATAGAAAACCACACAACGTTCTGTATACAGCATTATTATAAGTGATTGAAGCGATTACATATATTCATTGAAGTTACAATTTTTGACGTATTGTCACGAAACTCAAAACTCACTTTTGTACTGTTGGTGGCGCACTTCAGATTTCTGCCACGAGAGAGCAACAGTAAGCAGTTAGGCAAGATGGCGACAGGCGCCCAGAAATCGTATGTAGTGGTTGAAATGCAACTACATCAGTCACCCGTTACATAGCGACACTTCAGGACAAAGTTCAACAAAGACCGACCAACTGTCAACACCATTCGGTGCAGGGCCCACGAGCAATACGGGCCTCGCAAAGGTGGTTGATCACGATGACGTAGTGCTATGTGTGAGTGTCACCCATATCTCCGTTTAGTGTAGACAGTAATGTTTATCGGTCTACTAAACTGAAGGAACACGACACAGCTTATAAAGTTCCAACTTCGGATGAAGTTTATCGATCCCAAGGAGCTGAAACAAAACTCATCCGTGCCGGTAAGCGGGTCGAAAGCTTCCATTCAGCCACTCACTGATCAGTCTGGCCTGGCAACGGAAGACAGCAAAACGAAAGCTGAAATATTAAATTTAGCATTTGAGAAATCTTTTACGCAGGAGGATCGTACAAACATACCGCCGTTTGAGTCTCGTACAGATTCTCGTATGGAGGACATAGTGATAGACATCCCTGGGGTTGTGAAGCAGCTGAATGGGTTGAAAATAAATAAATCGCCAGGTCCTGATGGGATCCAATTCGGTTTTACAGATAGTACTTTACTGCATTGGCTCCTTACTTAAATTGCATTTATCGCGGATCTCTTGCCCAACGTAAAGTCCCGAGCGACTGGAAGAAAGAGCAGGTGACGCCTGTATATAAGAAAGGTAGAATGACGGTTCCTCAAAATTACAGACTAATATCCTTAACATCGGTTTGTTGCAGGATTCTCGAACATATTCTCAGTTCGAATATAATGAATTTCCTTGAGTCAGAGAAGTTGATGTCCATGCATCAGCACGGCTTTAGAAAGCATCGCTCCTGCGAAACGCAACTCGGCATTTTCACAAGATATTTTGCGAACCATGGATGAAGGGTAACAGAGGGATACCATATTCCTTGACTTCCGGAAAGCGTTTGACTCGGTGCCCCACTGCAGACTCCTATCTAAGGTACGAGCATATGGAATTGGTTCCCAAATATGTGAGTGGCTCGAAGACTTGTTTAAGTAATAGAACCCAATACGTTGTCGTCGATGGTGGATAGCAATGTGCGGCTGTTTGCTGATGATGCTATGGTGTACGGGAAGGTGTCGTCGCTGAGTGATTGTCGGAGGATACAAGATGACTTGGACAGGATTTGTGATTGGTGTAAAGAATGGCAGCTAACTCTAAATATAGATAAATGTAAATTAATGCAGATGAATAGGAAGAAGACTCCCGTAATGTTTGAATACTCCATTAGTAGTGTAGCGCTTGACACAGTCACGTCGATTAAATATTTGGACGTAACATTGCAGAGCGATATGAAATGGGACAAGTATGTAATGGCAGTTGTGGCGAAGGAGGATAGTCGTCTTCGGTTCATTGGTAGAATTTTGGGAAGATGTGGTTCATCTGCAAAGGAGACCGCTTATAAAACACTAATACGACCTATTCGTGAGTACTGCTCGAGCGTTTGGGATCCCTATCAGGTCGGATTGAGGGAGGACATAGAAGCAATTCAGAGGCGGGCTGCTAGATTTGTTACTGGTATGTTTGATCATCACGCGAGTGTTACGGAAATGCTTCACGAACTCGGGTGGGAGTCTCTAGAGGAAAGGTGACGTTCTTTTTGTGAATCGCAACTGAGGAAATTTAGAGAACCAGCATTTGAGGCTGACTGCAGTGCAATTTTACTGCCGCCAGCTTACATTTCGCGGAAAGACCATAAAGATAATATAAGAGAGATTAGGGCTCATACAGAGGCATATAGGCAGTCATTTTTCCCTCGTTTTGTTTGAAAGTGGAACAGGGAGAGAAGATGCTAGTTGTGGTACGAGGTACCCTCCACCACGCACCGTAGGGTGGATTGCGGAGTATGTATGTAGATGTAGATGTAGAAATGTCATTCACAACGAGCATAGTTAGTTTTCTGGTGTGTGTGTAGTGGTGGCCAATGATTGGAAAGATCGTTCCGGTAAGTCCATTAAAATGTGTTTATTGGTTGCTAACCAACATATCAATCAATCGGCTATTGCGTCATTAATATTTGCCGTATTCCAACAGTAAATATATGTCGTATTCAAACAGTAAATCAAACCCCATTTACTGTAAGCGCCAAGAACGATTACTATAACCTCCAATAATTCTCTAATAATCATTACCAACTTAATGTCAAAAAATTACGGGGAGTATCAATTAATCCTTCACGCGACTATAACGCGCCGTAGCCTACCGCGTATCTCAAACTTCGCGCCGTTATTTCAGAGTCCGCGCGCGATCTGTTTATAACAAAGTTTGGCCATGGCTCTCTAGAATGTTTTCCAAACCAACTCCGGATTATGGATTACCAGTTTTAGGTCAATTCTTTAAAATTGAAGAGGACCCGCACTCGATTACAACTTGTCCGCGCACTTGAGAAATTCAGAAGTTATTATCTTTTTCGCCGGCCGGAGTGGCCGAGCAGTTAAAGGCGCTTCAGTGTGGAACCGCACGACCGCTACGGTCGCAGGTTCGAATCCTGCCTCGGGCCTGGATGTGTGTAATGTCCTTAGGTTGGTTAGGTTTAAGTAGTTCTAAGTTCTAGGGGACTGATGACCTCAGCTGTTAAGTCCCATAGTGCTCAGAGCCATTTTTGACTGTCCTACCCTCACGTGACACAAAGTATATCTGACTTTAATGGACATCCCGACAAGATTATTGCTTAAATATTTCGTGGGCTACTCGGACGGTTACCCATGTAATGCTACAACGTCACACTAGTCGGCTTCTCTGCCACACTTCGCGAACTCTCGGCTTCTTGCAGGGCCCATGGGGTATCAATATGCAATCGAAAAGTTATCCACTAAAAGTGCTATCGACAGTTTGCATGTATTTAAGCGCGCTGCCAACAGTTATTAAACTCGTATTCGAAGATTCGACAAGTTACGTGAAAGAAGAGCGAGGCTGCTGAGCTCGTTGATATTCTTATTAAGTTGCAGAGACAAGGACATTATTCCAACGTTTGCCAAAATCGTGCATTTCATAAATACCACTGCTGCAAACAACATCAAACGTAAAGCAAGCATGGCTTTGGTTAGAGAAAGGATTCGTTTTACTCGGCGTGAATTGGATTCTGTGGCAACGGACATGTTCCACATACATTTGGAATTGGCAGCAAGACTATCTTCTCTGTCGTGGGACTGGGTGGATGGTGCGACATGGGCTAAAGCAAACTGGAGCCATGATAAAGCTGTGACGAGGCAAACTGCCAAGTTTGACAGACTTTCTAAACAGATGCAGCAGGAAGTTCCAACTCGACGTTCTGTTGTTAATTTGACAGAGAAAACTTTAGATGACGCGACTGTGTCTATGCTAGCAAAAGGACTGAATTTTGCTCCCACACCTGTTTCACCGCCACTAGTGGATTTCGTCAGTGCCGTCGTAGAAGCTGTACGCTGTCTTGATACAGATGAAGCGGAGGAAGTTCGTCGAGAGTCTTGCCGTGTATTGACCAAGGGTGCACCAATGAAGAATAACATCTCGTCCATGGAGAGGATAGCCCTCCGTAACTTACGAGCAGATGTGGATACAGTAGTCTTAAAATCTGACAAAGGAAACGCTACTGTCCTCATACCAAGGGATGACTATATTAATAAGATCAATGTTTTATTATGTGATTCAACGTATCGCAAACTCGATAAGGATCCCACGAGTAGAGTAGCGCGAAAAACAGCAGAACTTTTATCAAATAGTTCTCTACCGAAGGAGGTCATCAAGAGACTGAAACCAAACAGTTCAGTTCCACCTAGGCTATATGGACTGCCTAAGATCCACAAGGAAAATGTGCCATTACGTCCAATTGTGAGTAACATTGGAGCAGCCACCTACTACCTAGCAAAATTCTTGGCATCTCTGCTCAAACCAGTGATAGGCAAGTGTGCACATCACATAAAGAATTCTGGTGATTTTATCAGTCGGCTTCGGTCACTACAACTGCAAAGTAGTGATTTATTGGTCAGTCTGGATGTGGTTTCACTGTTTACAAAGGTGCCTCTGGTGGACTCACTACACCTCATTGGCAATATGTTTGGTGCAGACATTACAGCGTTGTTTGAGCACACTCTCTCCTCTACATATTTTATATTTAACAACGAATTTTACGAACAATCTGATGGTGTCGCCATGGGGAGTCCTTTGTCTCCCCTGGTGGCCAATCTTTTTATGGAGGATTTTGAGGAGAGAGCACTCGACTCTGCCACTTTTAAACCGACAGTATTTTGGCGGTACGTTGACGACACTTTTATAGTGTGGCCTCATGGTCTAGACCGTCTCCAAGAATTTTTACGTCACATGAACTCCGTACATGAAAACATAAAATTTACCATGGAGATAGAGAGAGATGGTTGTCTGCCATTTTTAGACGTCTTGGTACGACGGAAGAGTGATGGCACACTTGGTCACTCGGTGTACAGAAAGCCCACTCATACAGACCTGTATCTACAAGCTACTAGTTGCCACCATCCAGCACAAACAATGGGCGTTCTCAAAACCTTGGTCCACCGTGCCCATACTATCTCTGACGCCGACAGTCTTCAAGCGGAACTGGAACACCTGCAAAAAGTATTTTTGAAAAATGGCTTTTCACCTAGGCAAGTGAACAGAGTGATGAAGACCTACAAACGACGGAACAAGGAAGAGGAAGAGGCCTTCAGGTCGACTGTTTATCTACCATTTATTGGGAATATTTCTTCACAGATAGGCAGAATATTGAGAAAGTATCAAGTGAGAGTCATCTTTCGCCCTCCTTCCAAAATTTCATCACTGGTGGGATCCGTTAAAGACGACCTGGGCCTGCGTAAACCAGGTGTTTACAAAATTCCGTGTGAATGCGGCAAATCATATATAGGGCAAACAACACGAACTGTGCAGGAACGCATTGTGGAACACCAACGGCATACTCGCCTTCTCCAACCCACCAAATCCGCAATCGCCGAACATTGTATTTCCACAGACCATTCCATGAATTACAAGGACACAAAAATTTTGGCCCATACATCAAACTTTTGGAGCTCGATTATCAATGAATCTGTGGAAATAAGATTGTCTGACAACGAGACTCTCATCAATCGAGATAGCGGTTATCAGCTGAACTCTGCTTGGAATCCTGTTATAGAGAAACTTCGTAGTCGACGTAGTTATCTGCATAAAGATGGAAATCGACCTGACACCGATACGCCAGGCTTTCGCAGTGGAGGGCGCGAGGCGCAGCGCACGGAGCCGTTATGAACGCGCACGCTGAGCAGCGCATGCGCAATGTCACCTCAGAAGGCTTTAAATAGCGGAGCTCAGCGCGTACTCGCCAGTACTACTACAGTGGCATTCACCTGAAGATGGCCAGAAGACTCTGCGCCGAAATATCGGGGCAGGAAGTTACTGATATCCGGCAGTTCTCTCGTGTTTTTATGGAACAGTTATTAAACTCGTCTGAAATAGTTACTCGCTGGCAGTCGTAAGACCTGCTGTGTCACGTGCTGTGACGTAACCGCCAATGCCCGTCTTTCTCGTGGGCGTCGATTCGGCGATGGGAAGCGCAGTTTGAAGCTCCAGCAAGCCTCTGCAGGGGAAATCAACGGACCGGCCTGCAGTGAGTGAAGAAGTTCCACGAACAAACCAAGCAGAAAGATGAACATACAACAACCGAACAGCTGGAAGATCCTAAGGAAAAGACTAAAGCTGAATTCTTACCGTTTGCAATTGCTACGAGCCCTGATTACGAATAACAAAGTTTGAATTGTCGGCACAGTTGCAACAGCCTACAATGTGGACGGTTTTGTGAGGAACTCGTTTTCAGCGATGAAGCAACATTTTTTGTGGGTAGCACAAAGAACAGGCACAATGTGCGATTCTTGGGAACAGAGAAGCTTCCATGCTATCGTGCAGCACATTCGAGAGTCACCAAAAGTTAATGTGTTCTGTGCAGTCTTAATGGTTTAAAGTTTACGGTCTTTTTCTTCTGCGAAAAGACTGTTAACGAGACATGTGTATCTGGACATGTTGGAAAACTGGCTTTTGCTACAACTGGAAACCGACAATATGGACGTCACCTACCAACATGATCGTGCTCCATCCCACTTCCATCATGATGTTGTAAATCCTCAAACAGGAAATTGGGAAACCCTTGGATCGGTCGTGGTGGGGTTGATGATCAGCAATTCATATGATGTCCTCCACGCTCGCCCAACCTACTGCTAGGTTTGTGTGTGTGTGTGTGTGTGTGTGTGTGTGTCCGTGGCGGGGGCTATTGCCAAAGATTCAGTGCTTAAGTCTCCTCTATCAAAAAACGACGTACCAGAACTGCCAGCTCACATCAACACTACTTTTGAGCGGATTGAAAGGGACATGCTGCACCTAATGTGTGGCAAAAACTTGATTGCCGACCTGATATCTGTACAATCAGTAGGGGAGCGCATATGGAGCATTTGTAATGTGTCAAAAACATTTTGGGGGGATTTTGTACAATAAGTCCATTAACACAGCAACAGCAGACTTGTGAAATCGCTTCAATCATTTATAAAAGCACTGTAGTTCCCACAAATTACACAATGGATTTTTCTCAGAATTTTCAAGCCAAACGAAGACTGGTAAATAGACAAATAAGATAAGAAATTGAGCAACGTGAGGTCTGGTTTCCCAAAGAATGATTTAATTCATTGAAAATAATCAGTTTAATAGAGAAAATCTTAATTAGTGGTTTGGGGGAACATTTTTGTCCTCATTTTCACAGTCACACAAAATGTGGGAAATGGAAAAATGGGGTACCAAACTGATCAGCGTAAGGTTTCGTTTTGTAGAAAAGAATTTAACTACTTGAAAGTAGTCAGAGTAATTAAGAAAAAGTTAGTTAGTGAGCTGAGGGAAAATTAAAATATTTCATTAACAGCTGCTGCCAGCTACGTAAGTGAAGCGTCAGAAAATATCAGATTACGGAATAAATCGATACTTCTCTGTCTTCTCCTGGTGTATATACTCTTAATAATAGTAGAATACCGATAGATATTTAAATATATTTCATACTTTCTCAACAATACTTAAAACAGAAGAAACTTTTTTAAACGATACAGTTAAATTTTCCGTGGAATGATTTGTCTAAAAGTAAGAAATAAAATATGTTAGAGAAGTTTTCAACGCACCTTTCAATGATGCTCTAAATCACATGGAGCAAATAAGGTGTCGATTGTAAATTTAAAGTTCAATTTTCAACTTAAAATCTTGTAATTTTAAACGGCACGGGGGGAGTGTTGGACCTGGAGGATAGTGTACTTAGGAACTTATAACTCTTGTAGATGTACTTTTTTTCGTTTATTTTAGAGCCCATTAATTTAACTAGGAATCACATTAATTTTTGTCTGTTTTAATTCTCTGGAATGATACCGTTGCCCAGATGAAGTGTCTTGTGTAACCTGTGTTTTATTTTGTGTTCAAGTGTCCTTTTCGATAAGAAATTTCTCCTCTGTATCTGTTCACTACATTGCACAGGAATACAGGTTTAGCTGTATGTTGGGAAGTATATTTGCTCTGCATTGGTGTAGAAGGTCAGGGAGTGTCCGTTAACTTTCGTGACACAATGGCAGGATGGGCGTGCTAAAAAACGAAGGCACATTCATGGCCTTACGCAGATGGGTAAACTGTCCGTCCCGCCAAAATTTTAGGTGAGGCATTTCGTTCGCTTCTCAGATTTCTTGGGAGAAGGTTCTCGAAGCATCTAGCAGGTTTCTCTCTGCGCACGGCCGCCAAGAACGGTGTGTTCTTGCGCACTCTGTTTGAGGTCTTATTGGACTCGACAGTCAGCAGAAAAACGTGACGGGGATTGGTCAGTTAGGACTGCGAATAACGCTGACATGCAGCCGTCTTTTTCGCTGGCGAGAAGTCAGATAGCTTTGGGGTCTTGGAGCAGTCCTGACAGCCATGGGGTCTCGAAGTCTGTAGTCAGATAGACGTGTTATTGTATAAAGTTCGGTCAGATTGTTCTGGGGGAGAAATAAAGATTATGAAGAATAACTCTTCTGCAGAGTGCAGTCAGATAACAACGGAAATTTATAAGGAGTAATTTCGATGCTGAGAGTATCTGACAGATATTGGGCGCTGCGTAAATCAGATCTTTATTGACTGCAGCAGATAGCTAATGGAAGACAACAGAGATTCCTGCTGTGTAGAACTGCTTCAGTCTGCAAGCTGAAATAGTAAGAAACATGTGATTGTAAGCTTGGATAGCGAGATGTTATAGACCACAGTGTAATTAATATCTTCATCGGTACATCATCTTTGCTCTCTTGGAGAGTACATGAATAATGACTAAATTTAGAGTCGTTGTTTAAGCTGGTGTAAGTGTCAAGTTAGCTCTTTCAGAAAAGCGAGGCCCCGGAATGGTCCACCCTGCAATTATCTACCACAGTTTTAATTAGCGGTTCTCTAATTAGCCATTCCAAGATTGTATCTTACATGCTCTGTAGTATTTTTTGCCGAAGTATCTGCGCTGTCTGTCAGTTTCCATAATTCGCTTAACTGAGCGTGCCTCGTGCTTGCACGATTAACATTCCACTCAAGCACAGCAGCCATTTCCTTATGGCACAGAGTCCGGCCGACACTGATCTGTCTCCCCTCAGCTTTCACTCTGATATGAATTCACACAGGACAAGAATGTGTGGTAATTTCCCATCATTCTGTGGTCCAGTTCAATGCCAATTGCTCTAGGGAAAATCAGTAAATGTCACAGTTTGCACTGCTGCTTTGTAAATTAACAGTTCCCCATACGAACGTCTTCAGAGTTGGTAGTATAAATCAGAAAGGTACAAAGTATGTTCAGTGATCAAGCAATCGTCTCCATAAGATTGTACTGACTTAGCGTTACCATGTACAGGATGAGATTTCATATTCCCTCTCTTAAATTCAGTGCTGTATTTTGGATAGAATCCGGTATGGCAACTGCACTTATGGTTGACGACCAATGAAAACTTAAAGTGAGACAATTTGGTGAGAGAAGTTGCTAATGTACTCCAGTAGTACAGGAACAATCACTTGTTACTAATTCGCAATTTTTTAACAATTATAAGATCCAGATAGTTCCAGAGATTTATACTACCGGTAGTCAGATTAAATCAACGAGTACTTTTCAATTGATGTTAGGTTCACATGAAGAAATGCGCACCAGAAAGCGCCATAAGTAGTTTCTGGCATTTTCTAATGTCTTTGTTGTTGTGAGGCATCAGACTGCGTTTTGTGCAGCGATTGTAAGTATTATGAGCTCTAGATATTTAAGAACTGCATACTTTGTTAAAGCTATTTGGACGATATTGTTAATTCTTCAGTTACAGAGTTCTGTTGTGAGTTAAATTCTGTATATTTTTAAAAGTCGGTATATAGCGTGTGGACGCTTAAGCCATATTTCATCAGTCTTGCACCATCTTGTACCTAGAGATCGAAGGATATCTGCTACAACACATTTGCAAATTAACTGACTTTCTTTGATATCTTTATAACTTCCCGTTTCAGGAAAATGGAAATTAGTATTAGCTGCCAATAGCTTCTACTTCAAATTATTTTTAATTTGTAACTGGTCTTTCATAATACTTATTTTTGATTTGCTTTCACTTACTGATTATTGGTGTAAAGTAGAGTAATAACGTAAGCCATAGACTATTAAGTGGTTTATTATCGGAGGAGGAAAAGACCTACAGTTACTTCCTACAGGATGAAGTAACTTCCCATACAGCCGGCCGAACCTTGGAATATATTTACACAATCTTCACGCCTCACAAAATTGTTGGCAGAGGTCAATCTGGTCGCGGCCCTAGCTGGCCAACCAGATTACGTGATCTGTCAATGTGCGATTACTTTGTGTGGGGAGCCCTCAAGTCTAAGTTGTATTGCAATACCCCTAATGGACCTCAAGAGCTGCAGCAGAACATTTCCTATGAGACTGCAGCAATTGCAGCTTCGATCCGCCTTCAGAAACTAACTGAACAGGTCCCAGAAGTACCAAGAGATGAATGGTGGTTACTTGCAGCATCTGGTATAATCATGTTAGTTCTGTATTTCCTCTCCTCTGCTGTGTTTCTTTGTACCCTGGAACTCCGTTCTATAGGCCACTTTTGTTTGCCCCAACCTATACAATACTGACAAGACTTTTTCGGCTATAACATTTTAAAATTTGAATAGAATATTTGTTCCTACGTACATGACCATGTTGTACCTTGTAACAGTTTTTGACATTTGGAAAAACCTTACTTTTCCAAAGTAATTTTTGTAACTTCAGGAAAAGACTGCAGCATACATAAAGCGAATGCTGTCATTTTAGAATGGAATGAGAAAATACATTAAACCTCTATTATAGGGCTGGCTAGAACAGAAACTCGGAAAAGCGTTCCAAGGTACAACACGGTCCCCTACTGGAGGATACCTGTCTGGTACAATTTCAGCCATTGATCTCCATATGTCAGTAAAGTTTGAGCACCTCAGCTATTGTAGTCTACATGATCTGGAACATCATTCAGAGGCGCGTCAGATGTTTCTCTAATGCACTTTTATTTCTTAGTTTTGGACAAATCAGTTCACCAGACACTAGACCGGTTTCTTTTCCAATTTTTTCTTTTATTCTTCGAGTAAACGAATTACGAAAGCTCAATCCCATCAAAACCGAAGAGCATTAAAACTGCAACACAGTTAAGGCGGCATGTAACAAACGTGAAATTAGCATTAGGCGTACTACACGCTTGGATAAGCAAATGAACAACATTTCAACACATGCGCACAAAGTCAACAGAATTGTGCCATCGACATTCTGTACATAAACAAACATAACGCAGTGCGTTTCTCATTTAGAACTCACCCTTTAACGGGAGCATTTTTTGTGGGGACTCAGCGAAGCTAATTTTTTTGCATCGAGTTAGAATTGTGATCAATTTATTATATTTTATTTTTTGATAATTTTATTTTTGTGATTTATGTCTAAAAATTATGGTGGTAAATATATCACCACAGCACTTTTTAAACCTTACATTTTCGGTGGTAAACGGATTTCCTACTTGTGAGCCGTACACTTTGGTGGGAAGAAGATATCCCATTTCCATTTTATAAGCTGTAACATGTTGGTATTACATGTAAAAAAAATTTTAAGAAGACGGTGATTTCTTTTTATTTTACTTTATTTCAAAAACATTTACATTACAAATTTACAAGTAATAATTCTTTTTCAACAAAATGTTCAAATGCTGGTTACATTTTCTTTTTATTTCCCATGTAACTGCCGGAAGCATGGTTCGATACACAGGGGTACGTTGCAAGAGCAGCATACATATTTTGTTCTCTTGTCACGAGCTTTTGTTGAACACTTTCGGCACCGTCTGTAGGTTGTTTCTAAAACAGGCATATGATCGCCTACTTTTGCCAGTCAAACATGATCTGGTACGTTGTTCTTCTTGGTTAGAATGGTTACTGGACGTCCTTTTTTTTTTGCGGGATGTAAAGCCATCTATCAATGGTTTTGCGAGTCGTAATCGAAAGTTCAATTGATCATCATATCCCTCTTGTCCTTTATTAGTTTTGTACAATATAAAGGCATTTAAAATTGCCATGTCTAATAGGAAATAGAGAATCCGATGCCACAACTTACGAGAACGTCGACCTATTTCATAACGTTCTCTAAGTTGATCAGTGATCTACACCTCCCATTGTGGTATTGTATGTTGCCACATCTGTGGGACACGTAACCATGCTGGTTGTGCCATCCTTATTCTTTCTTCAGACAAGTGTGGTATCTCTAGGATTGTCTGAAGTTGTCAAAATAGTGACATGTTTGTTGTCCATCCATTTTATAGCTGCAATGCCACGTTTGCATTGAAACTGAAACTCTCCTCTTTTCAAGGTACATTTATCTTTCATCATTGAAGGAAGCCCTTTCCGGTTTGCTCTGACAGTCCCAATAGAGTAGATTCCATTGTTCAAAAGCATTTGCATTAGATTCACTGTGGTGAAGAAGTTGTCAAACGCTACTAAATTGTTACTATATTTCAGGTCTTGGGTGAGGCTAATGACTAAACGCTCTCCCAAAGAATTTTCTGTACATCCGTCACTTGATTCTCCTGTGTAAATATCAAATTTTATGACATAGCCAATCTTTGAATCTGCTAAACACCATACCTTGTATCCTCGTTTTACTGGCTTGAGAGGCATATACTGCTTGAGCGAAAACCGTCCCTTGAAAGGTATCATACTTTCATCCACAGCCAATACCTTACTAGCAGTGTATGGCTTACAAATTGTGTTGTTCAGGAAGGTTATAAGAGGTCTGACCTTGTGAAGTTTATCGTGGTTTGGATGCCCTCTTGGAGGATTCAGCCTGTTGTCATTTATGTGAATAGTTTCACATATCTTTTCGAAACGTTTGCATGTCATAGGATTCGATATGTAAGGTTGACCTAAGACAGGTTCTGAACTCCAGTAGTGCACTACACTTGGCAACACAACCACACCCATCAAGATATTCATTCCAATCCAGGCCTGTAACTCCTCTACAGATAAATTTGTCCAATTATTTGTTGACTCACTTACAGTCTGACCAGATTGCCGCTTTTGTTTCTGTTGCTCTGCTCTGCATACAGATTTGTCTGCTGAACCACATACTCCAGCATCTCATTGGTAAATAAAGAAAGGAAGTAGTCTCTCTCTGTGCTGCGTTTTGTCAATGGGTGGTTGACAACTGGTTCTCCTTTTGTATCAACGCGAAGAAAGTCGAAAACATCAGTGCCATCGGACCATTCCTCTTCTGCCAATGGCTCTTCTGCACTTACGGTACTGTCAGTAGAAATTTCGACGTCCATGGAGCAAGAATTGTTTGCTCTGTTATTGATATTAGGTTGTGGAACCAAACACGGATCAACGTCTGAAACAAATTCATCTTCTAATGCTTCATCACTTTCTATTTCAGAATCCTTAGGATCGCTAGGTAGTGAAAATAGCAACTCCAGTGCTTCTTCTGGTGTGTATTTCTTAGTATAGGCGTGCTTCTTTGACATTTTTGCTACGAAAAGTAAAGAAAGATTGTGAGGCGAACAATAAGGGATAATATGATATTCCAATTATATTTTCCACTAATATTAAAATTTACTTTCCACAAAGTGAAAACAGTAAAGCTATGAGCTGATAATAGTGACACAGACATATACTTCAGAAGCGAAGCAAACTCTTCCGACAACAGTAGTGATCCCGAGATACACACAAACTGATTGTTGTAGCAGTTTTCATACACCTGGTACAGTGTACTACCACAAGATGTCAGGCAAATACAGCGGTGGTAAGACGTATTCCCAGAACCATTGTGGTACCTCGATGTTTGTGGTAAGTATGCTTCCCAAGGACCACAAAAGACATTGAGGTATATATATTTCCCGAGCCCCTTTCAGAAACGACTTTTGGTGGTAAGCATACTTCCCAAGAACCCTCGGAACACCATTATTTGGGTGGGATATATACTTCCCACGGCCCTAAAAGCTATGCTTAGCAACAAACAGAAACCAGAGCTAGTGCAGCGAACTACCACTAGGGGCCAGGAGAGTACGGAAGTGGGAACACGTATTTCCATGAATGCAGTAAAGGAATACCATTAGTGGGAGTATATCTCCCATAGCCCGCGAAAGGGTTAAGATTGGTTATGAGAAAATAGTGTTGTACCTGGTGTAAGGAGTAGAAACGGCTATCGGCACACATTGTACTTTGATAACGACGAGATCGTGATCTCCCAATTCTGAGGCTTATCAATTCGCGATTTTGCTGCTCGCGTTGGTCAGCATCCCACAACCGTCATGCGAAAATGGAATTGATGGGATCAGGAGGTCCATAGTCATCGGCGTGTAGGACCTGTATAGCCTTACGCGACTAGCGCCAGAGAGGACAGATGTACTGTTCGCTCCACCATGAAGCATCATGGAACTCCGTCACGTACTTTTATCTTGTTTGCAGCAAGATAAGTATTTATTCGGAAAGTGCGACAACAGACTACTAGGATGGTCAGCGTTGTCGCGGATTCTCTTGACGATGCAGGAGACGAAGGTGAGTCGACAGTTGTTCACACTACGACAACGCTGGATAGAGTCGTCATTCGCGGACAGCAATTTAGTAAGTTGAAGTTCAGAGAAGAATGAACCTTTCATTGCAGCAATTCGGATTTGCGATTACCTCTACGCTGGCCCTTCCCTGAAGACAAAATCTTGTATCATAGAGCGCAGTTTCTGAGAAGTCTCCGGACATCATTGGGTGAGGTGACAAAGTGGACTCGCATTCGTGAGGAGAGAGGTTCGTAGTGTGATCGTCTAATTTAGTCTCTCGTAAGTCGGTAAGGCGTATATCGCCATGGCACAATAAAAAAGCTTTCCTTTAAAATCTTTGTTGTCTTCATGTTAGTGCTCTGCAACTGCCGTCGATGAGATATTAAGCGCTAATACCATGCCCTTTTCCTGGTACTGATGAAGTCAGAGGCGGTCGTCATATCGACGAAGATGCCGGGCGGGGTATTGGCTATGTCTCAGTTACAGAGGGTACGTTAGTACAGTGACTACTGTGTACCACTTCGGCTTGTTCCCATCTTTGAACAGGTAACTGCCTAATACCAGTGCAGTGACGATTTTGAACACGCTATTTCCGCTTCTGTGCGGACGCCAGCTCTTCGTAACTGATTAGCAGGAATGGTAATTGTCTCAATGTTCACATTGTTCACGTTTCAATTGCCATAATATTTTTACTTAATGAATAAAAATCCTGGACGAAACAAAACTTATCTACGAAACCACCTTCACAAAATGGTCATTTTACGACCGTTTCTGCAGTCAGTGAAGTCGTACGTTGTGCTAGGTTTCTGGCAATCGCGTGAATGAAGGAAAAATATCAGTTGCTTGCGCTTTCCTTGCAGCTAGCCGGTGCTCTAGACAACTGGGACTGTGTGTACCCGTACCACTGGACGACGAGCCTATGGTTCGCGCCGTCGCCGCGCGCGGCGCCACTTTGGCGAGGCCTCGTGTCCTGCTTCAGCGCGTCCAGCTGGGGAGCGCTGGCGCTGAGTGTCGTGGCAGTCTCCCTGCTACATCGCCTGATACGACGCTCAGGTACGGACGCACGATCTGATAGTTCATTTACCATCCAGCTGCCTGCTCTGGAAGGTATAGCAACTCATTAGCACCGACAAGGCGACTGCTACTGCTTCTTCCAGAGACCAAAAGAGAAGTGTGCCTTAGTAAAATGTTCGTGTGGTATCATCAAAGCCTATAAATCTACGGTATCTACACTCTTGTAACTACGAAGGTAAATCTACAGATCCGGTACTTATGTTGGCTGTGTCCCAGTTTCAGAGGGTACGTTAGTACAGTGACTGGTGTGTACCATTTGGCCTGCCCACCAGAGGAGCATCAAGTACACTAATCCTGTGACTGACACACAGAGACGAAGGAGCAACCACGAGCAGCAGAACTCTTCCGTGTATAGAGGGTGATTCCGTGATGGTGTTAGAAACCTTCAGGGATGATGGAAAAGGATAAATGTATCAATTTGAATTAAGGTACCCTAGTCCGGCAATGACTGCATCGAAAGTTACGAGGGAAAATCTACTCAAGTTCCTCCTTAGCCTCGCACAGTACTTAAACTTAGAGCCCTAACTTTCGACCCTGATCATGACGTACATAAAACTCGCTGAATGCCCCAATAAGCTTAGAAAATTTCCCCTGTTGATGGTCTAGTAATGGCGCACAATACTTGATGTCAGAGAGACCAAAAATCTTAACTTTACGTTATATTAATGTCGAATTACATTTACTTGCCCATGTTTCAGAAGCTGCTACACTTAGAACATTTGCTATAAATGGTGTCCTCCGGCGTCAGTGTGGGCATGGCATCTGCCGCACACTGTTGTACCCATTCTAATGTCCCTATTGTCGTTTCAGCACTATCGTAGAAAGCGAGAACTCTTCCCTGAAGATCCTTTTCAGTCTTGACAAGCGTCTCGAACACAAGACTTTTCACATCGTCTCGCAAGACGAAATCTAGCTGAACCTTCTGGCTACGAAACAGGACCTCCTCTGTCTATCCACTTCTCAAGGAACATCTAATCCAGGTGTTCAGGAACCCTCAGTCCAAAGTAAGATGTTGGAGCCATATCCGTTGGCGAATAAGAAGTGCGCGTCGGGACTGCCTACCCTACAGTATTAGCAACAACAGTACCAGTAAATGTATTCCTGTGTCAGACGTGCCAGGACGATTTTCATTTATAATTTTTAACTAGGTCTTTCTGGACGAGGGTCGCTTACTTCTAATTGCCACCTTTACTCTTCTCCATCATCCCCGAAAGATTGTAACATAATCACGGAATCACCCTACTTGTAATACTACAGTGTTAATGACCGTGTAGGCTTCGCCGCTCTGTTATTACTGTCCTAGCTTTCGCCTTCCTATATATTACTTGGACTTACTGCTCGCACGGAAGTGTTTACGAATATCTAGTTATAGACTAAAACTTTTTCGGCTGTTCAAAAGCACTGCGTTTGGCTCTTACCTCTATGAACCGCTATGACTTTGACTATTCCTGTTCATGTGCACTATCCATTAGAGTGCTGCAACGCTTAATGTTTGACCGGTCACGGCTCGCCTGTTTACGGGGGGACCGAGCCGCTCGTGTCCGGCCCCACACGACTCGGCTCGGTCACGTACTCGCGCCATGTCTGTTGTCCGGATTCCGGACACGCGGATAACCGAGCATGACGTCTCACCTCACCTCGCCCCGGCTCGCTGCACTGTACTGTACAAATCCAACGCCTCTCTCTCTCTCTCTCACACACACACACACACACACGCACACAATGTATTTATCTCTCTCTCTCTCTTTTTAACCCAAAAGTAACGTTTCCAAGAACGGGTACGTGACACAACTACATTCATAAAGCACTTGGAAACTAAAATGATATTTCAATACAATAGCGGATGGAAGACGTGTCTCGTTTCCAAACAGAAGATATATTTTTCCTTTCATTA
The DNA here is from genome assembly GCF_023864275.1 of Schistocerca cancellata. Classification (NCBI taxonomy): domain Eukaryota; kingdom Metazoa; phylum Arthropoda; class Insecta; order Orthoptera; family Acrididae; genus Schistocerca; species Schistocerca cancellata. Next base: position 441,949,457 of record NC_064627.1, read on the forward strand.
AAAATGGTTCAAATGGATCTGAGCACCATGGGACTTAACATCTGAGGTCATCAGTCCCCCTAGAACTTAGAACTACTTAAACCTAACTAACCTAAGGACATCACACACATCCATGCCCGAGACAGGATTCGAACCTGCGACCGTAGCGGTCGCGCGGTTCCAGACTGAAGCGCCTAGAACCGCTCGGCCACACCGGCCGGCTCCTTTAATTAATAGGAAACATTAAATAAGTGCTGTCCCTGTAATCTAGAAGACAACTATCTTCATAAAGAAAGCATACAAAGAGCATTAAACATTTACGGACGTAACTTGTCATACTTTTCACTTGTTTGCAACAGAACCAAAATTATAGTTATTGTTGATCAGCAGTAAATCACTAAGGCGCTCCCGATTTAATTGGCTGCGGCGATTTGTTAGTAACATGCCGGCTTTACTAAAGCATCTTTCACTAGGTGCGCTTGTTGCTGGGATACATAAAGTACATCTTGCAACTGCAGCCACGCCTGGCAGATCAGTTTCATGTCTCCTCCACCACTTTAAGATGTCATCATCATCTCCGGGGTGCACTAAAATGAAAAGGTCTACTTCATCTGCTGCGGATGATCTGTTGTTCCTCCATTCCTTGAAACTATCTCTCCTTCTGGATGGTGATGACACAGTACTTGAAGGATCTATGATAATAAACAAAACAGACAAGTAATACAGAACTGATGTGGAAATAATCGAAACGTTCCGTTAAAAAGGAGGTATTTTACGTTAATGAAATATGATACGAATTATAACAAATGGTTCAAATGGCTCTGAGCACTATGGGACTCAACTGCTGTGGTCATAAGTCCCCTAGAACTTAGAACTACTTAAACCTAACTAACCTAAGAACATCACACACATCCATGCCCGAGGCAGGATTCGAACCTGCGACCGTAGCAGTCGTGCGGTTCCAGACGAATTATAACATTCCCGTTTTTCTATAATACACTATCCACCAACTATGTAAAAACGATTATGTTAATCATTGCATGTTGTACCTGCGTAAGTAGCACACATTTGTCCCACATTGCTAAGAATTTCCTGCTTTTCATTTATTTCAAACATATTAAGATCAAGGACAAACGTGTGGTTCCTGAAGAGATATTAAGATCAAGGACAAACGTGTGGTTCGCGAAGAGGGGCAGACATGGGGCAAGTAGTTGCAGGGGCAACAGTCTGGATGATTGACTGATCTGGCCTTGTAACACTAACCATAACGGCCTTGCTGTGCTGTTACTGCAATTGGCTGAAAGCAAGGGGCTACAGCCATAATTTTTCCTGGGGGCATGCAGCTTTACTGTATGGTTAAATGATGATGGCGTCGTCTTGGGTAAAATATTCCGGAGGTAAAATAGTCCCCCATTCGGATCTCCGGGCGGGGACTACTCAGGAGGACGTCGTTATCAGGAGAAATAAAACTGGCGTTCAACGGATCGAAGCGTGGAATGTCAGATCCCTTAATCGGGCAAGTAGCTTAGAAAATTCGGTGGTCAGGTGAAAACAGGGTTATAAACACAAAATCAAGTAGGGGTAATACAGAAGTAGGTTTCATAATGAATAAAAAGAAATAGGAGTGCGGGTAAGCTACTACAAACAGCATAGTGAACGCATTATTGGGGCCAAGATAGACACAAAGCCCACGCCTACTACAGTAGTACAGGTTTATATGCCAACAAGCTCAGCAGATGACGAAAATATTGATGAAATGTATGATGAGATAAAAGAAATTATTCAGATAGTGAAGGGAGACGAAACTTTAAGTCATGGGTGACTGGAATTCGATAGTTGGAAAAGGGAGAAAAGGAAACGTAGTAGGTGAATATGGATTGAGGGTTAGAAATGAAAGAGGAAGCCGCCTGGTAGAATTTTGCACAGAGCCTAACTTAATCATAGCTTGGTTCAAGAATCATGAAAGACGCTTGTCTACATGGAAGAAGCCTAGAGATACTAGAAGGTATCAGATAGATTATATAATGGTAAAACAGAGATTTAAGAACCAGGTTTTAAATTGTAAGACATTTCCTGGGACAGATGTGGACTCTGACCGCAATCTATTGGTTATGAACTGTAGATTAAAACTGAAGAAACTGCAAAAAGGTGGAAATTTAAGGAGATGGGACCTGGATAAACTGACTAAACCAGAGGGTGTGCCGGCCGGGATGGTCGAGCGGTTCTAGGCGCTACAGTCTGGAACCGCGCGACCGCTACGGTCGCAGGTTCGAATCCTGCCTCGGGCATGGATGTGTGTGATGTCCTTAGGTTAGTTAGGTTTAAGTAGTTCTAAGTTCTAGGGGACTGATGACCTTAGAAGTTAAGTCCCATAGTGCTCAGAACCATTTGAACCACAAGTTGTACAGAGTTTCAGGGAGAGCATTAGGGAACGATTGACAAGAATGTGGGAAAGAAATAAAGTAGAAGAAGTATGGGTAGCTTGAGGGATGAAGTAGTAAAGGCAGCAGAGGCTCAAGTAGGTAATAAGACGATGGCTAGTAGAAATCCTTGGGTAAAAGAAGAAATACTCAATTTAATTGATGAACGGAGAAAATAAAAAAATGCAGTAAATGAAGAAGGCAAAAAGGTATACAAATATCTCAAAAATGAGATCGACAGGAAGTGCAAAATGGCTAAGCAGGGATGGCTAGAGGACAAATGTAAGGATGTAGAGGCTTATCTCACTAAGGGTAAGAAGACAGATACTGCCTACAGGAAAATCAAAAGACCTTTGGAAAAAAGCGAACCACTTGTATGAATATCAAGAGCTCAGATGGAAACCCAGTTCTAAGCAAAGAAGGGAAAACAGTAGGTGGAAGGAGTATATAGAGGGTCTATACAAGGGCGATGTACATGAGGACAATATTATGGAAATGGGAGAGGATGTAGATGAAGATGAAATGGGAGATACGATACTGCGTGAAGAGTTTGACAGAGCACTGAAAGACCTGAGTCGAAACAACACCCTGGGAGTAGACAACATTCCATTAGAACTACTGACAGCCTTGGGAGAGCTAGTCTTGAAAAACTCTACCATCTGGTGAGCAAGATGTATGAGACAGGCGAAATACTCTCAGACTTCAAGAAGAATATAATAATTCCAATCCCAAAGAAAGCAGGTATTGGCAGATGTGAAAATTACCGAACTATCAGTTTAATAAGTCACAGCTGCAAAATAGTAACGCGATTTCTTTACAGACGAATGGAAAAACTGGTAGAAGCCGACCTCGGGGAAGATCAGTTTGGATCCCGCAGAAATAGTGGAACACGTGAGGCAATACTGACCCTACGACTTATCTTAGAAGATAGATTAAGGAAAGGCAAACATACGTATCTAGCATTTGTAGACTTAGAGAAAGCTTTTGATAGTGATGACTGGAATACTCTCTTTCAGATTCTGAAGGTGGCAGGGGTAAAATACAGGGAGCGATAGGCTATTTACCACTTGTATAAAACCAGATGGCAGTTATAAGAGTCGAGGGACATCAAAGGGAAGCAGTGGTTGGGAAGGGAGTGAGACAGGGTTGTAACCTCTCCCCGATGTTATTCAATCTGTATATTGAGCAAGCAGTAAAGGAAACAAAAGAAAGGTCCTGAGTAGGTATTAAAATCCATGGAGAAGAAATAGATCCGGCCGGTGTGGCCGTGCGGTTCTGGCGCTACAGTCTGGAATCGCGTGACCGCTACGGTCGCAGGTTCGAATCCTGCCTCGGGCATGGATGTGTGTGATGGTCTTAGGTTAGTTAGGTTTAAGTAGTTTTAAGTTCTAGGGGACTGATGACCCCAGATGTTAAGTCCCATAGTGCTCAGAGCCATTTGTGAAGAAATAGAAACTTTGAGGTTCGCCGATGACATTGTAATTCTGTCAGAGACAGCAAAGGACTTGGAGGAGCAGTTGAGCGGAATGGACAGTGTCTTGAAAGGAGGATATAAGATGAATATCAACAAAAGCAAAACGAGGATAATGGAATGTAGTCGAGTTAACACGGGCGATGCTGAGGGAATTAGATTAAGAAATGAGATACCGAAAGTAGTAAAGGAGTTTTGCTATATGGGGAGCAAAATAACTGATTATGGTCGAAGTAGGAAGGATATAAAATGTAGACTGTCAATGGCAAGGAAAGCGTTTCTGAAGTAGAGAAATTTGTTAACATTGAGTATACACTCCTGGAAATGGAAAAAAGAACACATTGACACCGGTGTGTCAGACCCACCATACTTGCTCCGGACACTGCGAGAGGGCTGTACAAGCAATGATCACACGCACGGCACAGCGGACACACCAGGAACCGCGGTGTTGGCCGTCGAATGGCGCTAGCTGCGCAGCATTTGTGCACCGCCGCCGTCAGTGTCAGCCAGTTTGCCGTGGCATACGGAGCTCCATCGCAGTCTTTAGCACTGGTAGCATGCCGCGACAGCGTGGACGTGAACCGTATGTGCAGTTGACGGACTTTGAGCGAGGGCGTATAGTGGGCATGCGGGAGGCCGGGTGGACGTACCGCCGAATTGCTCAACACGTGGGGCGTGAGGTCTCCACAGTACATCGATGTTGTCGCCAGTGGTCGGCGGAAGGTGCACGTGCCCGTCGACCTGGGACCGGACCGCAGCGACGCACGGATGCACGCCAAGACCGTAGGATCCTACGCAGTGCCGTAGGGGACCGCACCGCCACTTCCCAGCAAATTAGGGACACTGTTGCTCCTGGGGTATCGGCGAGGACCATTCGCAACCGTCTCCATGAAGCTGGGCTACGGTCCCGCACACCGTTAGGCCGTCTTCCGCTCACGCCCCAACATCGTGCAGCCCGCCTCCAGTGGTGTCGCGACAGGCGTGAATGGAGGGACGAATGGAGACGTGTCGTCTTCAGCGATGAGAGTCGCTTCTGCCTTGGTGCCAATGATGGTCGTATGCGTGTTTGGCGCCGTGCAGGTGAGCGCCACAATCAGGACTGCATACGACCGAGGCACACAGGGCCAACACCCGGCATCATGGTGTGGGGAGCTATCCCTACACTGGCCGTACACCACTGGTGATCGTCGAGGGGACACTGAATAGTGCACGGTACATCCAAACCGTCATCGAACCCATCGTTCTACCATTCCTAGACCGGCAAGGGAACTTGCTGTTCCAACAGGACAATGCACGTCCGCATGTATCCCGTGCCACCCAACGCGCTGTAGAAGGTGTAAGTCAACTACCCTGGCCAGCAAGAACTCCGGATCTGTCCCCCATTGAGCATGTTTGGGACTGGATGAAGCGTCGTCTCACGCGGTCTGCACGTCCAGCACGAACGCTGGTCCAACTGAGGCGCCAGGTGGAAATGGCATGGCAAGCCGTTCCACAGGACTACATCCAGCATCTCTACTATCGTCTCCATGGGAGAATAGTAGCCTGCATTGCTGCGAAAGGTGGATATACACTGTACTAGTACCGACATTGTGCATGCTCTGTTGCCTGTGTCTATGTGCCTGTGGTTCTGTCAGTGTGATCATGTGATGTATCTGACCCCAGGAATGTGTCAATAAAGTTTCCCCTTCCTAGGACAATGACTTCACGGTGTTCTTATTTCAATTTCCAGGAGTGTAGATTTAGGTGTCAGGAAGTCGTTTCTGAAAGTATTTGTATGGAGTGTAGCCATGTATGGAAGTGAAACATGGACGATAAATAGTTTGGACAAGAATAGAATAGAATAGAATAGAAGCTTTCGAAATGTGGTGCTACAGAAGAATGCTGAAGATTAGATGGGTAGATCACATAACTAACGAGGAGGTACTGAATAGGACTGGGGAGGAGTTTGTGGCACAACTTGACTAGAAGAAGGGATCGGTTGGTAGGACATGTTCTGAGGCATCAAGGGATCACCAATTTAGTATTGGAGGGCAGCGTGGAGGGTAAAAGTCATAGAGGGAGACCAAGAGATGAATACACTAAGCAGATTCAGAAGGATGTAGGTTGCAGTAGGTACTGGGAGATGAAGAAGCACAGGATAGAGTAGCATGGAGAGCTGCATCATACCAGTCTCAGGACTGAAGATCACAACAACACAAGATCAAGGGAAGACGGCCAAAGAAACGTAGCAGTTTTATGTCTGGAAGTGATCACAATCTTCTCACAAACGAAAGTCAACGCTCGTTTTTTAATCCTTTGCACCTCCTGTTAAAAAATACATATCTGTTAGTACACATCAGTTACGCTAGTTAATTATAAATCTATCGAGTATCATAATGAAACAGTGCTTTTAACTGCAGTAATTACTCACCTGACAGTCAGTGTCATTGACACTGAAAATTTGTTGCAGTTTGTGAAACCAAAGAACTAACGGGATTGACGGTTCTTTTTCACCTTCTAATTCATCTGTGGCCTCTTTAAAAGGGCTCAGAGAAGGCGCAATTTTTCCTGCACGCTTATTATCATATCCTTGGAATCTATAAGTGGAGTTCTTTTCCGTCAGCAAAGCAGCAACTTAGTTATACTGAGTGTGTAAGGATTCCAGCATAGTGTACAAGCTCTTGTTTCAACGATGATTTCAAAGACGAGCAGAGGCCACTTTTCTTAATGTATCTTACAATGCATTTTGCAGTGTTTATTGTTGATGCGATGTTCGGGGCATGATTTAACGAGAAGTATAGCTTAGTGCTGTGTTTATAAAATGAGCAGCACAAGGAATCCTTTCGTGATTTTCCAAAGCCTTTATTACATTGGCACCCTGGTCGGAGACAAAAAACAAAACTGTGTAACATGTCCGGCAAAATGTCCCAATCAGCCATCCCCTCTTCAATTTCTTTCATAATATTTACTCCCGTCTTCTTAACGTCTGGGAATTTTGTTGTAAATAAAACATTGTTCACAAGAGACTAATCTGTGTTAATGTAATGTGTTGTAAGCGTCAAATAGTGCACCTGATTAAGCGAATCAGCCCACATATCAACTATCGCAGTACATGTTTTATCAATAACTTCCGCAATAACAGAAGGCATTATTCCGTTTCATATTGCATAAGCTTCTTCTTTGTCATGTCTGATTATAGTAGAGGGATGTGGCATGACATCTGCCACGTTAACTTCTCCATAATACGCACCTAGATGTATTAATTCTTGGCCTAGTTCTCTGAAACCTTCAGCATTAAAAGGTCTCATATCTTTAGCACACAGTGCAACACACTTTGCTGTAATACCATTTTTTATTATTGCCGGTATCCCTGAAGGAGCTGTATCTTTGTGAGGTTTCTAGCAACTGTGTTTCTTTAAATGAGTCGTTCCCGACTGGAAACACAATAATGTGGAGCAGTTTATGCACGATACGTACCCAGTAGACGCACTGTTTTAGTCTACAACCAACAGAAATGTAGACCTTTTCGTTTCTTCAATGTGTAAAGATCGCTTTTAATCTTACGTCTTACTACACTGGCTTCCTCGCGCTGCATGATTACAGAGAGAGACACACCACAAATGAGAAGCTCGTACTGGCTGCAGTCTCACGCGGATAATGACACGTGTAATGTGTTTGAAGTTACGTGCTACGTATTCGGTCACGGCATCTATGCTCGGTCACTAGAACTAGTGCGGGGAGCCTATCCAGTTAGGGTGTGCTCGCCCCATCTCGTATTTTGTGCTCGCTTACTCGGTCATGCAGGACTCTACTATCCATGGATCGTTGTTGCAAATGCCCTTTACTAAAGGTGACGCTTCAAGAAATTCTGTACTTGGTGATTTAATATCACTGACTGTTCCTGCACATCGAATGCCAACACAGTTGCTACACTTTCTTTGAACTTGGACACCAAAGACTGTATCTCATATCTAGTGCTGGTACTCCATCATGTCAAGACCCTACACCTCTATACTTTTCGACCTTATAATAACCATTTTCGATTGACGCATTCTCTCTGCCAGATCCAACATTCCTTCTCCAAGACAAGAACTGACTCATCATTCATTTTCTTACAGAAATCAATGACTATTTCCACTTCGGCGGTTTCTCTCAGTGCAACTCCATTTCTAACATTCTCACTTGCCATTACGTGCTACTTCCTCATTGTTAGCGTCACACCCTATCCCAGTACCAGATGCCCGGCCGGCCGCTGTGGCCGAGCGGTTCTAGGCACTTCAGTCTGGAACCGCGCTACCACTACGGTCGCAGGTTCGAATCCTGCCTCGGGCATGGATGTGTGTGATGTCCTTAGGTTAGTTAGGTTTAACTAGTTCTAAGTTCTAGAGGACTGATGACCTGAGATGTTAAGCCCCATAGTGCTCAGAGCCATTTGAACCATTTGAACTAGATGCCCAAAAAAATGAGCACTATGGGACTTAACTTGTGAGGTCATCAGTCCCCTAGAACTTAGAACTACTTAAACCTAATTGACCTAAGGACATCACACACATCCATGCCCGAGGCAGGATTCGAACCTGCGACCGTAGCGGTCGCGCGGTTCCAGACTGTAGCGCCTAGAACCGCTCGGCCACCTCGGCCGGCCTAAATGCCCATCTCCCCCTCTCCGTTATCATATCCGTTGTGCAAGTTCTTCATAAGTCTAACAAAGGCACACCCCCACTTGTACCCGACTGAGCAGGGTCAAGGAGGAATATATCACTATCGATACGTTACAATTTGCAATAGTGCTAAGATGTTGCAATTGAGAACTGTGTCACCGTCCCTCGTAAGTGGCTCGTCTAGGCAGCAACAAGAAACTTTCATTATTGTCTACAACAACACTAATGTTTAATATGGATCTAAATAAAGCCCTATCAATTCGTACCTGTAATGAGCGATAGCTAGTGGAATTAAGGTCTCTCTTTATTTTATGTTTCTGCACATTGTTTCTTCATTGGACTGTGCTTCTGCTGTCTTTAAATTAGTTAACCTTCAAGCATCGATTGTGCAGAAATGCTGATTTTTACAGATCAACTACATTAATTATTGTTAAAAGAGGCACATGTCCGTAATTTTTATTCCGTGTTTTACCGTTCTTGTTAAGGTGCTTTTCTCGTAAATAGGAGGTCCGTGTTTTCCAGGCGAGATCCGTAACACAGGTTAACGAGCTACTAGCCATTATTTGCAGTAAGCACTTGATCATGTAATGCATGCATCGTTCTACAGCTCCTTCACCGTTACAATTAAAACTTACGATCTCAATCAACCATGTTGAGTACCAATGGGCTGCGTTGTCTGCCTAAATTTCACGTAAATAAGACGGGCAATAAAAAATTCAAATCATGTTTTTGGCAACGCAAGATGATCCCTCTTCATCCTATACAGGCTCCAACGTACATAACAAGATAAAGTGCACGGATATTGCTTCGTGTGTTTCTTATGTCTTTTCGTAAACCCGTCCTCGCCAGCCACGTGTTTTTTCCAGGGTCCGTGTGGGAGGCGGCGTTCATGTACGCGGGCCTGGTGGTGGGGGCGCCGTGGCGCGGCCGGCCCCTCGCAGGCTGGGCGCTCGGCTGCGTAGTTCTGTGCGCTGCACTGCAGAGCGCGCTGCTGGCGCACCTGCTGCGGCCGCCGCTGCAGCCGCTGCTCACCGGGTTGCCCGACCTGCTGCACCGCGCCAACCGCACCTGTAAGCATGCTCCAGCTTGCCGTCCCTAGGGCGGCTCTAGTCTCGACGCGGAAAATAAAGTTAAGCTGCCCATTCTCACACCGTAACTGTTAAAATTATAAAATATGTTGCACACCGCTGGACATTGGTTCAAATGGCTCTGAGCACTATGGGACTCAACATCTTAGGTCATAAGTCCCCTAGAACTTAGAACTACTTAAACCTAACTAACCTAAGGACATCACACACACCCATGCCCGAGGCAGGATTCGAACCTGCGACCGTAGCAGTCCCGCGGTTCCGGACTGCAGCGCCAGAACCGCTAGACCACCGCGGCCGGCGCTGGACATAAAAATTACAATACAAGGAAGTGCAGCAAATAACAAAACGGTACTCATTCTTCATACGCAGTAGTGAGAAAGAATACATTATTAGGTGATCATAGGGTGGAGAGTTTTAATGTAGTACAAAAGCGCAGCCACTTCCGCCTGTAAGAATGGCTCTAACCCGACTGCCCACGAAACGCAACTGATCTTGGATGACAGGTACCGGTACACCATTCCATGCTGTTTCAAATCTAAGTACCGTAACTCCCCTCAGCCAGTCAATTACATCTACGGCAGAGCTCATCAATCGGCTGGTGAGTCGTGGCATGCAACTCCCTCGGCAACCAATCACAGAAGTTTTTAATGGGTGTCAGCCCTAGAGAACAGCACCCTCTATTTGGAGATAGGTCAGGACAGCAAGGGCAGCACGCAGCCTACTGTGGCCTTCTCCACCAGACATCACGGCGACTAGAGTATCAGCAACAAAACTGACTGCCTGCAGCCGCGGGTTGCCCGCTTCGCAGGTACATTATTCTTGTTGTAGTTGTGATTCAAAGACGGATCGCCATTGTGTGTTGGTGTTATACTTGGAGAATTTGTTTTGGTTAATTAAACAGTCCAATAAATTGTTTCGGACTTTGATCGTTAGTTTCTTCTGCTTACGCAGACATATCACAGCCTATTTGAAAAACAATGTCGTGGAGACCTAGAATACAGGTTACAGCCTAAAACCGATTTTACTCGACACACCAATCGTATACAAGTGTGCATCAGCGCCCCCTAGAGTACAAGTCTGGAACTGCCAACTTTTTCGTTATCCCCATTACATGAAACACCAAAAGTGTAAGTCCGCGCCAGCGCCCCAGGGGGACATATTCGGAACCGCAGACTTGTTTAGCCAAATCACTGGATGTCAAAGTTCATCCTTTCGTGAAACTGCAATGTACTCATATTGAAAGTTCTGAGAGGTTTACGTTCGTATTTATTAAACAATTATTGTTATACTGTGTATCTAGAATGAAATTACGTTATGATTATATAGAATTATGGACTAAACTGGTCGTTTTATGTCGTGCTGGTGCAAGAATATGATTAAGTTTACGTTTGACAGCATTTCAGACATGGAGCATGCAGTTATGTATGTGGCACTTGCCGTGGCAGTGGTCGTCGTAGTCGTTATGAGAAGGGCAGAGTGATGACGTAATGCCAGGTGTAGGAATCAGGTTCGATCCTACCTAGGAAGAAGGGTGAAGGCAGAGGCATATAGCCCTGTTAATGAAGGAGTTAAGGTCCAAAGATCCACAGGAATTTAGGAACTAAGAATAGATATGTCTTGTTCCGACAAACTGCTATTGCTTTACATGACGGGATCCGCGGACCTGACACAGTAATGAGGGAAACACTACACACTCGGTTTATGCTCGTTTATCGCGTCTGTGCCACTCCTCTGTCTCTCTTGTTCAGCTCAGTACAATAGTGCGACCGCAAGGATACAAAACGATTTTTACAGTCCTAACTGGTCGCGGACGGCACATGTGGCTATTCTCTCAACACTATCCTTCCTGCCATTCTGAAATAATAGAAAAGATGCAATCACATCAAACAAGCGCGGTACTTTCACCAATTAAGGTGATACATACACATATCAAAAGTAATATTATATGCACAGTTTCGCAAAACAATAAACGCAGAATTTAACGTGTGTGGACGTACCTTATCGTTTGGTACAGCGTATCTAGGGGATCATGTAGATATCTTTCCTAGCTGTATGCCTCAATAAGCACGCTTATACTTTCTTTGTTCCTTCCTTTTTTACTGTAGGAAGCTATCACTAGATATACAATTTCTCTCGAAGGCAATTCAAAAAGGAGAGTTTTCATTTGTTTTGTCACTGTATTTATAAAAAATTCCACACTGCTGAAAAATGTGTTGAATATTTCGTTCAGTAACCAAAAGAGTCCTCAAGAGCCCAGGTACATATCACTTTCTGAACACATGTGTGCCGCGCGGGATTTAGCCAAGCAGTCTAAGGCGCTCCAGTCATGGACTGTGTGGCTGGTCCCGGCGGAGGTTCGAGTCCTCCCTTGGGCATGGGTGTGTGTGTTTGTTCTTAGGATAATTTAGGTTAAGTAGTGTGTAAGCTTAGGGACTGATGACCTTAGCAGTCAAGTCCCATAGGTTTCAGACACATTTGACATTTGAACACATGTGAAAACAATAACAAACAGAAAGCCCAATAGAAATGCTGCATTATGCACATACGCGTATACAGCTCCTCTACTGCGCATGCTCGGATACATGGCAGAATAGAAAGGCTCCTACTTCTCTACAACAGAAAAATTGCCTGCTAAATTCATACCTCCACCTGTTCTGCCGCTAGGTGGCAGGCCGTCTACAGCTGACCTGTACACGTTAGGTGTGTCATGTAAACCGGCGTAAGACGTCAGAAATGTTACGCCTGCAGTCCACATCATAGGCTCTGAGAGGCACAGATGACAATCGTGTGAAAGCCACGGCACCCCATACCAGCACGCCAGGTGGTGGACTCATCTGACGATGATGAAAACAATCTGGCAAACGTTTCTTTTCCTCAAAGCCCCTACACACAGGTATGTCCATCGCAATACTGAACCCAGGAACTGGTCTCCCGCGACAGTGTTGTCGTTGGGCGCACCACTGTTCTCTTCTGCTGCCACGTTAGGGAAGCCGCAACAAAGATCGCCGTGCTGACAGTCTGTGGCGTTCCGAACGTCGTTGCAATGTCTGTGTGGATACTTGTCTCGCTGCAAACAAGCCCATTCCTGAATCAAGGTACACGGCGTTGCTGTACGATCTTGCACAGGCGAAAAAACAGTGTGTGTGTCCTCTCAGGCGCTAGTCGTGTGGGCCTACTGAAATCCTGCAAAGGCATTGAGTAGGAGCCTCCTGAATCCATTGATTCCACACATGACAACATGTGGAACAACATCACAGAACGGTAAACCACAACCTCGTTAGGCAACGATCCTGCCACTGTCAAATATCACATGTGATGGTGGAAAGTTCTCCTCTTTGCCTGAAGCAATACATGATTTTGTCGCAAACAATCAACATGCAAATACGATTTCTAAACGAGAAAACTGTTGTATAATCTTCCCTTATGTGCACAATGTGCAGTTGGCGTTACTCTATCTACTTTGTAGAATCCCAATGAGATGTTAACTGCCGGCCGCGGTGGTCTAGCGGTTCTGGCGCTGCAGTCCGGAACCGCGGGACTGCTACGGTCGCAGGTTCGAATCCTGCCTCGGGCATATGTGTGTGTGATGTCCTTAGGTTAGTTAGGTTTAAGTAGTTCTAAGTTCTAGGGGACTTATGACCTAAGATGTTGAGTCCCATAGTGCTCAGAGCCATTTGAACCATTTAGATGTTAACTTCGGGGTATCCAAGTACGCAGCACACGTTATGCCAATTTGATATCTGTTGCGCGTTGCCTTCATCGTATTATAATTTCAATGGCTAACAGTATAGAATGACCACTACTGGTCACATATTGAGAGCAGCTTGTTTAAACTTCGTTCCCAGTTCTTGTTTCGAAGCCTAACCTATATCACAAAACAACTACGAGTGTACAAAATAACAGTGGCTGTGGAACGCCTAGGACGAGAGAAAACCACAATATGTCCGAGAAAATGTGAGCTCTTTTATTATTCCGCCTCAAGTAAAAGTATTTAACTCATCTTTCACTGTTTTTATCTTTTTTGAATCTTTTCTTGCAATGGCCCTTCTTCCACCAGTATAACAGACCGAATTTCAGCGATCGCTGCCTTGTATCTCCTGTAATTCTCCAGGAACGCGCTATTCACTGAACATATCATTATGAATGTTCCTAGGTTGGCTACATTTCTCAATTCGTGTCACTTAACAGTTGTTTGTGTTCATAAGAAAACCTGAGTGGTCATATGTTTTAATTTTTGGTAATGTACAGATAACCGTGTGTTCCTGTACAGCACTCAGTCTTCTATGCTGAATTTTGGATACTTAGCGAATAGCTGACAGTCTGGGGCCGCACTTTGTGCCTCTCTTCATTCTTGTGTGTCTATCCCAGAGCATTCCACGCCGCGAATTTTGTGGCTGAGACTATCAGCATTTCTGTGATTTACCTAGTCGATGTCCTGCTTCGGAATCGAGTTCACTCAGTTGTAACGCCCATCTCGTGAGACGACTAGTTGGATCTTTACACTCTCGGAACCATTTCAGTGACACATGATCAGTTATTACTTTGAAGCAACATCCATACAAACAGAAATCAGTAATTCCATATATTAGAGATAGCATTTCTTTCTCAGCAGTTGAATAATTCTTTCCTGCCTTACTAAGTGGTCTTGAGGCATGTGGTATTGGATGTTCTTGTTCATTTACCTCCTGGCTTAAAACGTGCCCCAAAGAAAATTTCTAGCATCACACAACACTACAAATTGTTTTTGGTAATCTGGAAAAGCGAGACGTGAACTATAGGTCAATAAATCTTTTAGTTTTACAAATTCTGTTCACAATCTGGAGACCGCTGGAACTTTACTCTTTTTTTCAGTAACTGGGTAAGAGGTCTTGCAATTTCAGCGAATTTTGGGCAGAGTTTTCTATAACAATTGGCTAGGTCTAAATATGGGTGCAATTCCTTTACTGTAGTGGATGATAGGAAATTGATGACGACGTTAATAAGCCATGGATCATCACGACACTATTCTACCCAATAATATGGTCCAAGTAACCAGCCTCTTCCAAATTAAAAAAAAAGACATTTTTCAAGACTCAGTGTTAAGTGTGCCGAGCGTGAACGATCAAAGACATCACATGAATGCCATATACGCTCCTGGATATTTAGATACAAAAGAATATCATCTAAACAGACCATGTGCTGCTTTGGGATTAATCCTTGCAATATGACATGTAACAACACTGTAAAGTTGTTGGTACGTTTTTCAGTCCGAAAGGTATGCAATGATATTGACAATGGACAGATCGAGGTGACAATGCTGCTTACGAATAATATTAACATGCTACCTTTAATTGATATTAACCCCTTCATTGTAAGGTATCTGTAAAATAACGACACTGAAGGTACTGGCAGAAGTAAAGCTGTGAGGACGGGGCGTGAGTCATGCTTGGGTAGCTCAGTTGGTAGAGCACTTGCCCGCGAAAGGCTAAGGTCCCGAGTTCGAGCCTCGGTCCGGCGCACAGTTTTAATCTGCCAGGAAGTTTCATATCAGCGCACACTCCGCTGCAGAGTGAAAATCTCATTCTGGAAACATCACCCAGGCTGTGGCTAAGCCATGTCTCCGCAATATCCTTTCTTTCAGGAGTGCTAGTTCTGCAAGGTTCGCAGGAGAGCTTCTGTAAAGTTTGGAAGGTAGGAGACGAGGTACTGACAGAAGTAAAGCTGTGAGGACGGGGCGTGAGTCGTGCTTGGGTAGCTATGATGGTTGAGCACTTGCCCGCGAAAGGCAAAGGTCCCGAGTTCGAGTCTCGGTCGGGCACACAGTTTTAATCTGCCAGGAAGTTTCATATCAGCGCACAATCCGCTGCAGAGAGAAAATTTTCATTCTTGTGCTAACCCATACTGGGAGCTTCGTACAGTGGACAGACCGCCCCCTGCCACGTTCGATGGCGGGTTATGAGGTCCGCCTTGCAGCCACCTCTCCTGTCTCTGTGAACTTTTGCTTGTGAAATTCCGTTCGGAATGTCGGAAACGTGTACGTGCCTAACACTGTTGTTCCCTGCAGTCACGCTTCATACGACCTATGCGACCACATCTGAAACATTTGATGTCTGTATTAAATGTGGCTTTCTTTTCCCTTGGTTTGGTGACCACGCCAATTTCAGTTAGTGCTTTCGCAGCTGCTAATGCTTCATAAGGAGCCTTTGGGATTTCCGTACCAACTCTACATGACGTTTCTGGCTGTAAACTCCGTATAAAAAGGCATCAAGTGCGCTTTTCTAAGCCTCCCTTAATACTGCCTCATTCGCATCACCATCCTCAATGAGCTCATACGTATCGTTATTAATTTTGCGAATACGGTCCACAAAATCCTCTACTGATTCCTCATGTTTCTAGAATATCCCGTTAAACTGTTCATGATAATATTTCGACGTGTTTTTCCTCCTGTATCTCTCTACTAGTCCTTAGCTGAAGTCATCAAACGACTATGCCTTTCTTAATTTCTCATAGCATATTACATACACTATAGCATTTGCAGCTAACTTTAGTTCAGCTACACTAAAAAATCGCTCATTACGATATTGTAGTGCCTGTGCTGTTAAGAAGAACGATGCAATTTTCGGGTATTACTCCAATTTCACAACCTATCAAAATATCAGCAAACACAAAGATATATTCCCCTGATTTACCGGAAATGGAGTGACCAACGAAGCAGTGTTAGAATCAGGGATAGGTGCACATCGTCGTAACCATTCCCTCCTTTTCTCCCTTAAAGATCCTAATTCTGTCTGCAACTGAGCTACGTGATCCATCAGATTCTAAATCACATCTTGAGCCAACAGATATATAGTATATCCAAAATAAATTGAAAAAAAAAAGATCGGCCGTGCGGTTAAAGGCGCTGCAGTCTGGAACCGCAAGACCGCTACGGTCGCAGGTTCGAATCCTGCCTCGGGCATGGATGTTTGTGATGTCCTTAGGTTAGTTAGGTTTAACTAGTTCTAAGTTCTAGGGGACTAATGACCTCAGCAGTTAAGTCCCATAGTGCTCAGAGCCATTTGAACCATTTGAAAAAAAGATCATAAGCATGACTGCAGCAGCAACTATGCAAATGTAATATACGGAATAAAAACAGCCGCCAGTTGCGGAAGGTAGTAGTCAAAAGCTCTTGACCTAGGGCCGGCCGGAGTGGCCGAGCGGTTAAAGGCGCTACAGTCTGGAACCGCACGACCGCTACGGTCGCAGGTTCGAATCCTGCCTCGGGCATGGATGTGTGTGATGTCCTTAGGTTAGTTAGGTTTAAGTAGTTCTAAGTTCTAGGGGACTTATGACCACAGCAGTTGAGTCGCATAGTGCTCAGAGCCATTTGAACCATTTTTCTTGACCTAGGTTTCAAACTATAAAAATGGGTCTTCTTCAGAAGTCTTATTACCTGTCCTTAAAATTTTAAAACATACATCCATGTATTTGCTAGCAGCCTTGGATACGTGGGCAGATACAAACTTTAGAATACGAGGACGAGGTGTCGGCAGCTGTTCTCTGCCAAAAATGGAAGCAGGAGCAGCAGAGAAAGACAGTTCATAGATACAACATCATCACTATTACTGTTCGTTTACAGTCATTGGACTTTGAAGCTGTTAGCTTCTACAGCGAGTGAGGCTAAATACACGTCACGGCGTCTGCGGCCCGGTGTCGGTAGGGGTTAGCGCTAAGCGCGGGCCTATGCTGCGACTGCTGCGTGAAGGGGAAGCTCACGTTTTTCAGCCCATGGCGTACCGGCCAAACGTGGCTGCTCCGCTCTCAACACGTCAGACTGTGCCACGCTCAGTGGTGCAGGGCGTGAAAGCCCCTGTCGATACCACGACAGGGACGGTAATGCCCGGATCCCCTGCACTGTAGTCCCGTGAAGGCGGCTGCGTCACTGATACGGCACTAAACAACACAGGATGGACGTCACATTGCTGCTCAGATGCTCGACGACGACAGGCTGGCTACGAGTGGTTTTAAATAAACCTTCTCTGTGGTGACACTGCAGAAGTGCGACGTTTTTGTGTCAACACGGAACTGATCTGCAATAACCTCATCGGCCGTTGGCGCGCGCCAGTCGGTCTAACCGGGAAGGCTTCTCGAAGGCTGGTCCCAGGGCACTGGCACGCAAAATGCTGTCACTGAAAGCTCTTGCTGCTGCTGAGGTGCTGATCACGCAGATCGACGACCAGTGGTGGCTGATGGCCTGTGTCTTGGCGCTCCGTCTTCTGCTCCAAGTACTGACATAGCTTATTCCGTTACAATCACAATCGATATTTTGGGAAAGCCTCCACCTGTGCCATTCATGATTTAAATAATGTGGTACTGCACTAGTTGCATACCTTTTCATGCTTTGCACGATGCGTTTCGAGAATTTACTCTCATTCTCAAGTGAAAATCTTTCCGTAAATATTTTGTTTGATGGTTTCATGTACTGTATGTTCTATCTCTCTTACACTGTACTCGTCTATTTGGTGTTATACTGCAATCGAAAAATGGGACAAAATAAAACTTGAAATTTTTTTACGTGCTAATGTTAGAAAATAGTACTAGATACACTGAAAACTACCACGCACATAACCAGCACACAAAATGAGCAGTACCAGCACACGTAAAAGCACTGGACACCCATTCAGAAACGTAGAACAAGATCTTAACAAGCTCCAACACTTCCAGAAATCACATACTATGGATTTCATGGTGAAGGTGAAAATTTCTGTACGCCACAAAAGAACAAGGAAGAAAAATTCTCTACGACAAACTGGATAGTGAATCAATTAATCTCATCATATGTTTTTCCTATATATAATAGCTGTAGCAAATTCCATAAATATGTTCATTTCTTCATACACCCTTGTCAATATTTGCGAAAATATAGTAAAAGTAGAATATATGGTTCAAATGGCTCTGAGCACTGTGGGACTTAATATCTGAGGTCATCAATCCCCTAGAACTTAGAACTACATAAACCTAACTAACCTAAGGACATCACACACATCCATGCCCGAGACAGGATTCGAACCTGCGACCGTAGCGGAAGCGCGGTGCCAGACTGAAGCGCCTAGAACCGCTCGGCTACACCGGCCGGCAGTAGAATATAAAGCACAATCGATAATTTATTAGTCGGTAAAGCTAAGGTAAAATTTTTAAGTGACAGATTTATGTAAATTATGTAATCTACAGAAAATATGGCATTTCTGATTCTATTCCATCTCTCTGTGAAGCCATGGTCTCGTAATATCTTTGTGCCACATTTTAATTTCACATACAAACAGTCTGAGAGTTCATTTGCATGTGCGTGTATTTCTGCGTAATGAAACCTGTAACCAGACAGACAAAAATACTATTTTCTAACATTGACACTAAGGATCTCGATATTTATTTTCATGATTCTGCGATTGCATTATAACCTCTGAAAGACGACTATAGTGCGAGAGAGACTGGACAACACGCAGAAAACATTACACAAAACACCTATGTAAATATCTGCACCTGACAACTTGAATTAACTCTCGAAACGTGTGGTGTTAAGCATGAAAAAATACGTAACTGGTGCAGTGTTTCCTTATTCAAATCATAAACAGGGATCACTTACAGCAAAAAAGAAACATTCGTCCATAAGGTTGCATCACTTTTTGAACACCCTTTACCAGAATGATTGTATCATGCAAGACGACTCTTCAATGTGCGAGAAAAATCAAAAAGTAATCGAAAAGATACGTACCGTAGCATTTTTTTTCCGAAAATCAATATTTTCTGTAGGAAGGACACAAAATTAATTCACCCATGTACAAAATGAACAAAATGGACTTAATGACTTCATGTAACTGCTTTCTCTAAATGTAGCCCGTTGGTCGCATAATGCACGAAACGTTTGAGTAATGAACAAAGCGAAAGAGGGTCGTAACTTGGAAAACATGCTTCCTCTAAGCTTGGCTGGCAGGGCTACTTCACGAATATCGTCGAGGGAATGAGGCGAACTTTTGTTTCTGTGTACCCGCCATGCGTGGTCAACATGAGCCGGGGAACCTCCCGCGGGGCAGCTCTTTCCTGCATCCGCGCTCCTCTGCCTACTTCGACCACAAGTGGTTAGGACAAGTGCATAGAGGCATGTCGTCTTCTGCTCCCTGAGGCTTACGAAGGTGTTAAGGTGTATTCTTTCTTCTGACCCCCGTTTCTTTGAGAGAGAGAGAGAGTGTGCCTCTTCATTGTCGATTCCAAGGCACTCTGACCGGCCTGCGCCCATTACCTGTGGCCCAGCCACGATTTGAGAAAACTGTAACGCGGTCACCACATGGCGCTCCCCCCCCCCCCCCCGCCCTTCCTGAACTCCCTTCACGTTGAGGAACACAGAAAGGCAGCTCTCGCTTCTTGCAGTCTATTACTGCATCTGCGCAGCTCAGTCAGCCAGCGCCTAATGAAATCGGCACTGATAATTGGCACACCATAAAGGCATAAAAGGATGGCTGGGATCAGGTAACCCCTCAGGTAGGCAGTATAAGCAGCACCTGCCTGTTAACGGGGTCAACTCTGCTCCTGTTGTACTTTTGATTCCGACTTCTACCTTCACAACTCTCCTTCAGGACATTGAAATACGAGTCACCAACCGCAGATATAACTGCAACTGTGTATATGATAATTCTCATAGTTGCTCCAAAACACTCCTACGCTACTCCGGGGCTCTGTGAGATTGCTCCGTTAGGCGACTTTCCTCGATAAGGAGTTCTTCTAACCCGTTCTACGAGCAACTACTCTCCCTTCTTGAATCGAAGAACGCAACCAACGGGAGTAACCTGACTGTTTCTTAATTTACCTCATTGGTGCTCCCAGGTGGTGCGGCAGGTGGTCAGCTGAATTTTGTGGTGGCGCACATCGGCAGTAGTTAGAATTATACTTCTTATCTCGAATTGTTCAGACACCACTTTCTGTTCTGCCTAGTTCTGCTGGCAGTTGGTTGTTTTCGATCTATTACTTGAGCTGTTTTCCCTCGTCGGCGGCACTCTGCCATGTTTGCTCCTCCTAACAATCGTCTAATGCAGATAATATTTCGAGAGACTTGTCGATGCCAATTACTGGTACTGTCAGCAGCTGTCGTCTTACCCTTTTAGGTATTGTCTTCCAGATGAGTAGGTTCATCTCTTACAGTTCTATAGGTGGGTCTAGGCGGCTTTTTGAAAAGACTTCACGCAGAAAGAACTACCTCAGATTTCCGCCACTAGGTCAATCTGGAACCGCGCGACCGCTACGGTCGCAGGTTCGAATCCTGCCTCGGCCATGGATGTGTGTGATGTCCCTAGGTTAGTTAGGTTTAAGTAGTTCTAAGTCTAGGGGACTGATCTCAGATGTTAAGTCCCGTTGTGCATAGAGCCATTAGAACCATTTTTTAACAAGAAGCTGGACGTTCCTTCTGCTATATTGCAGAAAGACCTGGCAGCAAGGTAGCTACCGTACATGTTCGCTGGCAGCGGTGGTCACGAGTTCATACGGTCGCAAGAAGACCGGGTTCCCGACGGCCACGTGGTACTAAAGAGAGGGAAGGCCACCGTGTTCGGCGCATGGCTCTCACGCATAGTACTGCCTCTGCAGCAGCAATTTGAGCAGCAGTTGGCGTCACAGTGTGTCACAACGAACTGTAACGAATTGGTTACTTCAAGGCCAGCTCCAAGCCAGACCTCCTGTAGCGTGCAAACAAGTGACTTCGAACCACTGCCATTTGTGATTTCATTGGTGTCAAGCGAGAGCACATTTGTGGCCAGGGAGAAGGTCTGTTCTGCTTTATGATGAAAGCTGGTTCTTATTCGGTGCCAGTGATGGCTGGGTGTTAGGAGGAGGCCAGATGAGGGCCTCCAACCAACCTATCTGCTGCAAGACACACTGGACCAACACTTGGAGCCGGCCGTTGTGGCCGAGCGGTTCTAGGCGCTTGAGTCTGGAACCGCGCGACCACTACGGTCGCAGGTTCGAATCCTACCTCGGGCATGGATGTGTGTGATGTTATTAGGTTAGTTAGGTTTAAGTAGTTCTAAGTTCTAGGGGACTGATGACCTCAGATGTTAAGTCCCATAGTGCTCAGAGCCATATGAATCAGTTGAACCAACACCTGGAATTATGGCGTGGGGTGCGATTTCGTATGACAGCCGGAGCACTCTCATGAATATACCACGCATCCTGACTGCAAATGTTTATTTCAATATGGTGATTCGACCTGTTTTGCCGCCATTCGTGAACAGCAATCCAACTGGATAATGCTCGTCCACGTACTACTTTTGTAACCCAACTTGCTCTACAGTCGACGTGTTGCCTTGTCCTGCTCGATCACAAGATCTGACTCGAGTACATGTGTGACATCAAAAGACGAGAACTCCAGTGTCATCCACAACCAGCGTTATCCGTCCCTGTATTGACCTACCAAGTGCAACAGGCATGGAACTCCATTCCACAAACTGACATCACAGCATTACAACATAATGAACGCGCTTATAATGCTAGCATTCAACATTTGGGGGTTGTACCGATTATTAAGTACCAGCATTTCACATTTGACGTGGCTTATCTCGCGCTTATCTTAACGTGTGATCCTGCAGTGCTAATCATTGAAATATGTTACTTAGACAAACGTGTTTCCGAAATTTCATTATTCTACAGTAATTATTGTTTGGTGCTGCGACTTTTTGCTTCAGTATATTATTATTATTATTATTATTATTATTACATTATTACTTGTACGAATAAAAATGAAGAAAAATTCTTAAACTCACCATCAAATCTTCAATAGCACCCATTCAACGATAATCTCATATTTCAGGGAGATAATGGTATGTGCGGGCACTTACGATTATAATTGTCAATGAACTAAGTACTACAGATTTAGAAATTTGGCAGGAATGTACTCATAATCCTAGTCGGAGACATCAGGATCACTAAGAACATCTTCGTTTTCTTTTGACTATGTGGGTATAGTCTGGAAAAACGTACAAGGCGGCCCCTTAGCGCCAGCTATTTTACCTGTCGCTTGCCATTATCTTACTGCGGCAGGCAGCCACTAGCGTTTGCCGTGAGGCGTCTTCCTGACATCTGATGAGTGAAATTAGAACTTTATCCTTGTGTATCGCACACATCAAAAAAGTTTCACCATTCGAGTTCCCAGAACTCCTGAAGATAGACGTTGACTGTGGATATTGTATCACAAACACAGTCCCTTTGACTGTTCCGAGATGTCAATGAACCCGCCCAAAGATGTAAACAACCATGCATGTGCAGCGTCTATTAGACGGAGGGGGTCTGACAGCCGATCGGTTCCAGTCATTCCACTAGGAAGAAGGTGCACCGCTCGTGTTGTCTGTAGTTCAACCATGCCTATGCGGTCAATACCACGGTTCGATCGCATCGGCATTGTTACTTTGTGCCAGGAAGGGCTCTCAACAAGGGAAGTGTCCAGGCAATGTTGTTCTGACATGGAGGAAATACAGAGAGAGAGGAACTGTCGATGACAAGCCTCGCCCAGGCCACCCAAGAGCTACTACTGCAGTTGATGACCGCTACCTACGGAATATGGCTCGGAGGAACCCTCACAGCAACGCCACCATGTTTAATAATGCTTTTCCTGGCGCCACAGGAGATCGTGTTACGACTCAAACTGTGCGCAATAGGCTGCATGATGCGCAACTTCACTCCCGACGTCCATGGCGACGTCCATCTTTGCAACCACGACACCATGCAGCAAAGTACAGATGGGCCCAACAACATGCCGAATGGACCGATCAGGATTGGCATCACGTTCTCTTCACCGATGAGTGTCGCATATACCTTCAAAGTAACACGTCTTTCGAGGCAACCCGGTCACGCTGAACGCCTTAGACACACTGTACAGCTATTGCAGCAAAGTGGAGGTTCCCTGATGTTTTCGGGTGGCATTATGTGGGGCCGACGTACGCCTCTGGTGGTCATGGGAGGCGCCGTAACGGCTGTACGATACGTGAATGCCATCCTCCGACCGATAGTGCAACTAACATATCGGCAGCATATTGGCGAGGCATTCGTCTTCATGGACGAAAATTTGCGCCCACATCGCGCACATCTTGTGAATGACTTCCTTCAGGAAAACGACATAGCTCGACTAGAGTGGCCAGCATGTTCTCCAGACATGAACCGTATCGAACACGCATGAGATAAATTGAAAAGGGCTGTTTATGGACGACGTGACCCACCAACCACTCTGAGAGATCTACGTCGAATCGCCGTTGAGAAGTGGGACAATGGACCAACAGTGCCTTGATGAACTTGTGGATAGTATGCCACGACGAATACAAGCATGCATCAATGCAAGCGGACGTGCTACTGGATATTAGACGTACTGGTGTGTACAGCAGTCTGGATCACCACCTCTGAAGGTCTCGCTGTATGGTGGTACAACATACAATGTATGGTTTTCATGAGCAATAAAAAGGGCAAAATGATGTTTATGTTGATCTGTATCATAATTTTATGTACAGATTCCGGAAGTCTCGGAACCGTGGTGATGAAAACTTTTTCTTTATGTGTGTATATTCTGCTGCTCAAAGGTAGCGCCGATTGCCCTCCAACTCAAAGTACACGGCAGTGGCGCTTTCCATTGTGTTCCAAAGCGCCACTCAGTTAGAAATTTCACTGGATTGTCATTACATAATTTCGGACAATTAAAGGTCATGACGCCGGCCGGAGTGGCCGAGTGGTTCTAGGCGCTTCAGTCTGGAACCGCGCGACCACTACGGTCGCAGGTTCGAATCCTGCCTCGGTCATGGATGTGTGTGATGTCCTTAGGTTAGTTAGGTTTAAGTAGTTCTAAGTTCTAGGGGACTGATGACCTCAGATATTAAGTCCCATAGTACTCAGAGGTATTTGAACAAAAGGTCATGACCGAGACAAAAGTAAGCAAAGGAGACATTCAGCTCCGAGAAGTGATAACTGTGAGAGAGAGGTTCTTCACTCTTCTGTAAGAAGCAGTAAAGATCTGATTTTCTTTTTCATTTACTGAACTGACATCATTTCTCTGCTAATGTCCTTCCATCGATCCACCCGCACATTTTTGTTATGCTAGTAACTATTATTTGGGTTCCATAATGCCTCTATTGTTTTAATCAGCTCAGTCAGGAGAACATACGTCTCCCTCTTTATTTTTACCGCGCACGAACAGCAGAATTACCATCTCGAAAATGATTCAAATGGCTCTGAGCACTATGGGACTTAACTTCTGAGGTCATCAGTCCCCTAGAACTTAGAACTACTTAAACCTAACTAACCTAAGGACATCACAAACATCCATGCCCGAGGCAGGGTTCGAACCTGCGACCGTAGCGGTCGCGCGGTTCCAGACTGAAGCGCCTAGAACCGCTCGGCCACTTCGGCCAATTACCAGCTCGATTGCATGAGGAGAGCACCCTGAAATCTCTTTGCCAAGAGACAGTAGACCGCTTTCTGATGTTAGTAGACGACGCCACCTTCCCCTGTTTCCGCAAACGCGCAGTTTGCTGCGTACGTAGAATGTTAGAACTCGACCCAGTCGATTTATCATTGACGTCACTGTCTCACTGACGACGTGGTTTGCGTTTGATTTACAGGCAGACACCGGATGTGCACCCACAACGAGTTGTCGATTCTGAACTGAAAGTCTCTAGTGTAAAACTGACTTTAAAGGAAGAGGTTGGTACGTGTGAAGTTGTGAGAGTGTGTGGAACTGCGCAGTCGCGTGCGGTTTCCCGCCGGAGCTGCGGCCGGTGCTGTCCGTGCTGGGCGACCCCACCACGGAGCGGCTGTCCGGCCTGTGCGAGGACTGCGCCGACGTCGGCGCGTGCCTGAAGCGCGCGGCGCGGCGCGCCGACATGGCGGTGCTCACCACGGCAGACACGGCCGCCTACCGCGCAGAGGCCGGCGGCTACCTCCACCTGCTGCAGCCGCTGCCTGACGGCTTCCTCTGGTCCGCGCCCGTCACCATCTACCTGCCCAGGTGCGCCGCGCACCACACTACCGTTACCCGTACTCTTTAATTTCTTATATTCTACACACAATGGCATAACCATAGCTAACACTCGGTTCAAGACCATGAAAGAACCAGAATGAGATTTTCACTCTGCAGCGGAGGGTGCGCTGATATGAAACTTCCTGGCAGATTAAAACTGTGTGCCCGACCGAGACTCGAACTCGGGACCTTTCCCTTTCGCGGGCAAGTGCTCTACCAGCTGGTAGAGCACTTGCCCGCGAAAGGCAAAGGTCCCGGTAGAGCACTTGCCCGCGAAAGGGAAAGGTCCCGAGTTCGAGTCTCGGTCGGGCACACAGTTTCAATCTGCCAGGAAGTTTCACCATGAAAGAAGGTTGTATACATGGAAGAAGCTCGGAGATACTGGAAGGTTTCAGATAGACTACACAATGGTAAGACAGAGATTTAGGAACCAGATTTAAAATTGTAAGACATTTCCAGCGGCACGTGTGGACTCTGACCACAATCTATTGGTTATGAACTGTAGAGTAAACTGAAGAAACTACAAAAAGGTGGGAATTTAAGGAGATGGGACCTGGATGAACTGACAGAACCACAGCTTGTAGAGAGTTTCAGGGAGAACATTAGGGAACGATTGACAAGAATGGGGGAAAGAAATACAGTAGAAGAAGAATGGGTAGCTTTGACGGATGAAGCAGTGAAGGCAGCAGAGGATCAAGTAGGTAAAAAGACGAGGGCTAGTAGAAATCCTTGGGTAGCACAAGAAATATTGAATTTAATTGATGAAACGAGAAAATATAAAAATGCAGTAAATGAAGCAGGCAAAAAGGAATACAAACGACTCAAAAATGAGATCGACAGGAAATGCAAAATGGCTAAGCAAGGATGGCTAGAGGACAAACGTAAGGATGTAGAGGCGTATTTCACTAGGGGCGAGATAGACACTGCCTACAGGAAAATTAAGGAGACCTTCGGAGAAAAGAGAACCACTTGCATGGATGTCAAGAGCTCAGATGGAAACCAAGTTCTAAGCAAAGAAGGGAAAGCAGAAAGGTGGAAGGAGTATATAGAGGGTCTATACAAGTGCGATGTTCTTGAGGACAATTTTATGGAAATGGAAGAGGATGTAGATGAAGATGAAATGGGTGATATGATACTGCGTGAAGAGTTTGACAGAGCACTGAAAGACCTGAGTAGCAACAAGGCTCCGGGAATAGACAACATTCCATTAGAATTACTGATAGCCTTGGGAGAGCCAGCCCTGATAAAACTCTGCCATCTGGTGAGCAAGATGTATGAGACAGGCGAAATACCCTCAGACTTCAAGAAGAATATAATAATTCCATTCCCAAAGAAAGCAGGTGTTGACAGATGTGAAAATTACAGAACTATCAGTTTAATAAGTCACAGCTGCAAAATACTAACGCGAATTCTTTACAGACGAATGGAAAAACTGTTAGAAGCGGACCTCGGGGAAGATCAGTTTGGATTCCGTAGAAATACTGGAACACGTGAGGCAATACTGACCTTATGACTTATCTTAGAAAATAGATTAAGGAAAGGCAAACCTACGTTTCTAGCATTTGTAGACTTGAAGAGAAAACTTTTGACAATGTTGACTGGAATACTCTCTCTCAAATTCTAAAGGTGGCTGGGGTAAAATACAAGAAGCGAAACGCTATTTACAATCTGTACAGAAACCAGATGGCTGTTATAAGAGTCGAGGGGCATGAAAGGGAAGCAGTGGTTGGGAAGGGAGTGAGACAGGGTTGTAGCCTATCCCCGATCTTATTCAGTCTGTATATTGAGCAAGCAGTAAAGGAAACAAAAGAAAAATTCGGAGTAGGTTTTAAAATCCATGGAGAAGAAATAAAAACTTTAGGGTTCGCCGATGACATTGTAATTCTGTCAGAGACAGCAAAGGACTTGGAAGAGCAATTGAACGGAATGGACAGTGTCTTGAAAGGAGGATATAAGATGAACATCAACAAAAGCAAAACGAGGATAATGGAATGTAGTCGAATTAAGTCGGGTGATGCTGAGGGAATTAGATTAGGAAATGAGACACTTAAAGTAGTAAAGGAGTTTTGCTATTTGGGGAGCGAAATAACTGATGATGGTCGAAGTAGAGAGGCAGAGAAATTTGTTAACATCGAGTATAGATTTAAGTGTCAGGGAGTCGTATCTGAAAGTATGTATTTGTATGGAGTGTAGCCATGTATGGAAGTGAAACGTGGATGATAAATAGTTTAGACTAGAAGAGAATAGAAGCTTTCGAAATGTGGTGCTACAGAAGATTGCTGAAAATTACGTGGGTAGATCACATAACCAATGAGGAAGTATTGAATAGAACTGGGGAGAAGAGGAGGTTGTGGCTCAACTTGACAAGAAGAAGGGACCGGTTGGTAGGACATGTTCTGAGGCATCAAGGGATCACAAATTTAGCATTGGAGGGTAGCATGTAGGATAAAAATGGTAGAGAGAGACCGAGAGATGAATACACTAAACATATATAGAAGGATGGAGGTTGCAGTAGGTACTGGGAGATGAAGAAGCTTGAACAGGATAGAGTAGCATGGAGAGCTGCATCAAACCAGTCTCTGGACTGAAGGCCGCAACAACAAAATAGCATTACCGATCTCGACCAACCATTGGTCGCCTTAGACCGCCAATAGATAAAAGCAGGAGACACATAATCATTATAGGATATAACTGACGGAAAACAATCGCAGCATCAAAAAATAATTAATGCACACTAATGACATTTCGGTAATACATTCGTCTAGGTAACATATATCAGTGATAAACGCTTTAATATAAGCGAGAAATAAACTATTGTAAATGAAAAATGGTGGTACATCAATAACCGCTGTAACCGCCAGAATGTTGAATGCAAGCATGCAAACTTGCGTGCATTGTATTGTACATGTGTCATATGAAGTTTGTGCGATGGAATTCCATGTCTATTGCACTTGGTCGGTCAATACAGGGACGGTTATCGCTTGTTGTGGGTGACGCTGGAGTTGTCATCCGATGTTGTCCCATACGGGCTCGATTGGAGAGAGATCTGCTGCTGGAGCAGCCCAAGGTAACATATCGACACTCTGTAGAGCATATTGGGTTACAGCAGTAGTATGTGGGCGAGCGTTATCCTGTTGGAAAACACTCCTGGACTGCTGCTCATGAGTAGTGACTCAACAGGTCGAATCATCAGATGGAAATATATATTTTCAGTCAGAGTGCGTGGGTCTACCATGACAGTGCCCCAGCTGTCATACGAAATCGCCTCCCAGACAGTAACTCCAGGTGCAGGTCCAGTGTGTCTAGCAGGCGGACAGGTTGGGTGCAGGCTCTCAACTGGCCCCCTCTAACCAACTGACGGCCATCGCTGGCAACGAGGGAGACCCAGCTTTTATCAAAAAACACAGCAGATCTCCACTGTGCCGTCCGAAGAGCTCTCGTTTGACACCAATGAAGTCAAAAATGGCAGTTGTTTGCGGTCAGTGGAACGAACGCTACAGCGCGTCTGGCTTGGAGCTTTCCTTGAAATAACTGATTTGTATAAGTTTGTTGCGCTGCAGTAATGCCAACTGCTGTTCAGACTGCTGCTACAGAGGTAGTACGGTGCACCAGAGCCATACGCCAAACACGATGTTCTTCAAATGGCTCTGAGCACTATGGGACTTAACTGCTGAGGTCATCAGTCACCTAGAACTTAGAACTACTTAAACCTAACTAACCTAAGGACATCACACACATCCATGCCCGAGGCAGGATTCGAACCTGTGACCGTAGCAGCAGCGCGGTTCCGGACTGAAGCGCCTACAACCGCTCAGCCACAGCGGCCGGCTCGATGTTCTTTCCTCACAGTAGTGCCACGTGGCCGTACGGAGCCCCATCTTCTTGCGACCATACAGTCTCTTGACCACCGCTGTCAGCAAATTCAGTGAGGTGTTGATAATGGTGTCGTTGTCTCCTTAAAGACAGTCCAGGCTAACCTTAACTGACCACGTTCAGTCTCACGAGGTAACTAACACCTTCGATCGTTACAGCATGTATTTAACACAAACCTGATTTGCATCCTCACAGTGTCGCTATTCACGCCACTCTTTGCGACTGGCGTGAAACTGCAATAGACGTCATCTTTCAGATTTAGAAACACGCCAATTAACTTTCATTGACGTCGAAGAACTCCTCCTTGGTGTTGCGATTTTTCCATCACTGGATATACTGAGCCAAGTAACTATTTATATAACGATGAAAAACATTATACTCAAAGGCACACGCTACAGCGATTGATGTGTAATGTTTCTGTTGCCTTGTCGACAAGGATTTGTAAGTCATGTCAACTCCTTTCTTCGTCTGTTCATGTAATTGTGCATTCGCGAAAGGAATAGTTACTTGTCAGATTTTATAGTTACATTCGTTAGTATAATATAGACAATGGAATAGTTTTCTCAACAAAAATCTGCTTTTCTGGATGTTGAACATTCACCCACGTTTCATCTTACGTCACCAAATCTGAACCAATCGTGTATGCACACTATCATCTGTGAAAATTGGAATATCCTGAGGGAATGGTCTGAATCGCTCCAGAATCAGAGTATGTCTAGAAATGTGGGACAATAACATGTGATTACGATTGCAGAAAGATGGCGTGCACGTAGGTACGAAGTGCCCTCTTTTGTGTGACTGGAAGGGTAAGTGTCATTCCATTCCAGACCCTTCAAACAAAGCGGGAACATGCAAGCAAGTGCTGATGTACCTTGTGGACGTCAGTGGGCACAATATGAGAACGTGGGTCAGTTCGAACGGAGCAGAACGATTGGTCTCTGGGACATGGGTTTGTTTTACCGTGACGTTGTAGCTGATACAGAACCACGCTTCTGCAACAGAGAT
Source organism: Schistocerca cancellata (assembly GCF_023864275.1). Classification (NCBI taxonomy): domain Eukaryota; kingdom Metazoa; phylum Arthropoda; class Insecta; order Orthoptera; family Acrididae; genus Schistocerca; species Schistocerca cancellata. The sequence continues at coordinate 441,979,936 of NC_064627.1, forward strand.
GTGCGTTTGAAACCGACCGAACAGCGTCATCCACAGTGTTTACTTCACATTGGAGCAGTGTAATGGTTGTGGACATGTCTGTGTCGACAGTTCAGTTTTGATCATTCGGTGCAACCATTCTGTCTTTCCACTGCTGGCTGGCTATAGCTCTGAGCACTATGGGACTTAACAGCTATGGTCATCAGTCCCCTAGAACTTACAACTACTTAAACCTAACTAACCCAATGACAGCACACAACATCCAGCCATCACGAGGCAGAGAAAATCCCTGACCCCGCCGGGAATCGAACCCGGGAACCCGGGCGTGGGAAGCGAGAACGCTACCGCACGACCACGAGATGCGGGCACTGCTGGCTGGATGGTAGCCTGTAGTGCGGAGGCGGTTGCAGCTGCACAGTAGTAACCCCTCATAGAAAAGTTGGCTTTCACACTGCCGCCTGCAATCTGTGGTTATGTCTTGGGGAACGCCAAACCTGGAGAACGGTGAGTGCACTCGCGACCAGCCCAGCAGTTATGTCTTGTATTATAATGACTTCTGGCCACCTCGTAAAAAGAATCGACGATCATGAACAAATACCATGACCTCCAAGAGTATGATTTCTACCTGTATATGTCAAAATACTGCTGATGGCATCGGGAAGTGAGCAATAGGTGCAAAGACACGATTGCCAATCTTATTGCTCTGGCATACCAGGCATGCACATGCCCATGTGGTGCACTCTTTTTGTGTTCTGGGCCACATGACTTTGGCAGGGACTAACTTGGCTGTGGCTCAGATTCCTCGGTGTGCTAGATTATGGAATGTGCTGAAAACCTCACTACGATATTGTTCTCGTATGTAAAGTCGGTGCTTCCCTTTCCCTACCCCACACTCAGTTCGTTTCGCACATTCAGGGCTGACACGCGTCTGAGCTATAATGATGTTCACTGTTCCTGTATAAGACAATGCAAGAGACGATCTTCTTGTTGCTTCAATACCAATCCTGCCCATTTTGGAGTTTAAACTGGAACAGTTCTCAGATAAGCAATCTGCGAACAGGTGGTCTCTTCCTGCTGTGTGACCCATATCTGTTGTGAGCTGCGCGATATACTCGACCTCCCTGCACTAACACGGCGCATTAAGGTCTGTGTCTTGCTGCAAGATAGCTTCTAGCGATTTGTGGTCCAAAGAAAACTGCAAAGTATCTCCCATCGACATATGGGTGGAATTGCTTGATAGCTAAGAAATTAGCAAACAGCGGTTGATAGCACTCCATTTTTTGTGCTGTTGAGTCAAGTTCTTAGAGAAAAACGTGAGTGGCTACCATTTTGCATCAGCTTTTCCTTGCAGAGCAGCGTCCACTGCTGTGTGGCTTGCATCTACACTGAAGCGCCAAAGAAACTGACATGCGTATTCAAATACAGAGATGTGTAAACAGGCAGAATACGGCACTGCGGTCGGCAACGCCTATATAAGGCAACAAGCGCCTGGCGCGGTTGGTAGATCCGTTACTGCTGCTGCAATGGTATGTTATCAGGATTGAAGTGAATTTGAACGTGGTGTTACAGTCGGCGCACGAGCTATGGGACACAGCATCTCCGAGGTAGCGATGAAGTGGGGATTTTCCCGTATGACCATTTCACAAGTGTGCTATCAGTATCAGGAATCCGGTAAATCATCAAAATCTCCGACACCGCTGCGGGCGGAAAAAGATCCTGCAAGAACGGGACCAACGACTACTGAAGAGTATCGTTCAACGTGGCATAAGTGCAACCCTTTTGCAAACTGCTGCAGATTTCAATGTTGGGCCATCACCTCATGAATCCATGGACCCTGCATCCCAGCAGGTGGTTGTTGCTGCTGGTGGAGGCTCTGTAATGGTGTGGGTAGTTGCAGTTGGCGTGTTATGGGACCCCTGATACATCTCGATACGACTCTGAAAGGTGACACGTACGTAGGCATCCTGTGTGATCACCTGCATCCATTCACGTCCATTGTGCATTCCGACGGAATTGGGAATTTCCAGCAGGACAATGCGACACCCCACACGTCCAGAATTGCTACAGAGTGGCTACAGGAACTTTCTGATCTTAAACACTTACGCTGGCCACCTGTCTCTCCAGACATGAACATTATTGAGCATATCTGGGATGCCTTGCAACGTGCTGTTCAGAAGAGATCTCCACCCCCTCGTACTCTTACGGATCTATGGACAGCCCTGCAGGACTCGTGGTATCGATTCCCTCCAGCACTACTTCAGACATTAGTCGAGTCCATGCCACGTCGTGTTGCAGCACTTCTGTGTACTGGCAGGGGTCCTACACGATACTAGGCAAGTGGACTAATTTGTTTGGCTCTTCAGTGTACTGTAACTGCCAAGGGGGCGCTCAATCTTGAGTGTCCCAGCAGCGTTGGCTTTGATGGATGTTTCTTTAAATCGTTGAAAGCTACTTCAGCATCGGGACGCCACGGTATTTTATGATGTCCTGTAGTCTGTTTACCAAACAGTAATGCTGTGAGTGGCTATTGAATGGCAACTAGTTAGCATGCCTAGGAATCTCCGAAGCCCTTGTAAGTTACAAGAAGGATATCTGTTCTACTGCTTCGAGCCACTGGGGCAGTGGTGCCAGGCTTGCCAAAGGTAACAAGTATCCCAGAAATTTAACCTCACATTTTCCAAATACATGCTCTCATAGACGGCAGAGAAGCTAATAGATGTGTTCAACATGTCATTCTATGAAAGTAAAGGCAAGCCGTTGTGGCCGAGCGGTTCTAGGCGCTTCAGTCTGGAACCGCGCGACCGCTACCGTCGCAGGTTCGAATCCTGCCTCGGGCGTGGATGTGTGTAATGTCCTTAGGTTAGTTAGGTTTAAGTAATTCTAAGTTCTAGGGGACTGATGACCTCACATGTTAAGTCCCAAAGTGCTCAGAGCCATTTGAACCATTTTGAAAGTAAGAATACTTGAATGTCCCCTAAATAGCAAAATATAAACAGTAATGTTTGAAGAATCTTGTGCATAAGCCATTGCCAAATTTGTGACCAAATGGCTTAAAATTGTATTCATACAAGCTGAATGGTGTGATCACTGCTGTTTTATTTGATATCAGATTGGACCATAATAATTTGAAAAAACACCTTAGCACACTTTATCACAGTAAAAATTTTGGCGTTCCAAAGTTTACAGCTAAAATCAGTCATGTTGGATATGGGATAGCTGTCTGGAGTTGTGCAGGCATTGAGCACCAGAATTATCTTTTTTAAGGGTCATATGGTTTGGGGAGGCCAAGGGCTACTGGACCTGGTCACAATACCTGCTTTCAGAAGCCAGTCGAACTATGATTGTTCTTATGTAGATATGGCAGTGTGTCTGCATTTTCTGTTGGTACTGGCAGGTTTGGTGAGAGCTAAAAAATCTTAAAGCAGATTATGAAAAAGTGGTTCCCTGGACAGTGCTATGATATTGCCTATAGTACAGCGTGTACTGAATCGCATCACAATACCCCAGTTCAAATGAAAAGGTAGAGGTACGAAACACCTTTATGTGGAAAGCCACCAGCACATCACACTGCACTTGACGTAATGCGGAAGATGGGGTAGGCAAAATCTTTTCTGTGAGTACCTGCACCAATCTAGCGTTCACCACATTGGACATAAGTTGACATCTACATAAAAAGTGCGATTCAATTATAGGACCAGGCACGCCTGTAAGCACAAAAATCTCTGTTGGGTGGAAGTTTGAATCCAAGTGTAACGCTAACGGCTTTTCACTGTAGGTACGAATTCTGGAGCTGTTAGTCGCAGTAAGTACTTGTTGCATTGCTGATATCAGTGCACTATCAGTTCTTATTAGACAGACTCTCACTCCTGACCCCGTGTAGGTCAGAAACTCTTCAGTCGATCAATGTTCATGAATGAACGATCGGTGTGATGGTTAACTACAGATAATGTAGCATCTGCACGTATTTGTACTACGCTCTGATTCAGGTGCCTATGCTGTTGCTGATGGACTTTAGAGCCCTCTAATGCCTGTCTTTGAAGTTTGAGTAGTTGCAGGGGAGTACATTGATGGGCAGAGTTGTCAAAGCGCTGTGGCATCAGAACCATTGCTATGCTGAGTCTCGTGGGGTGTCATTTTTTTTCCAATAGCGACTTCGTGGTTGCTGTTAGTGTGTAGCTACTTGCACATGGAGTTTTGGCACTTGTGCTCCCAACTTGTCCGCAGTCGGTTTGTTCGATACATGCTGCTGGTGGTAAGTATTTATGCATGTCGCCTGTGGATTTTTGGACACAAAAATCTGCTTGTGATGGTGTTGGCCTTCTTTACTAAGACTTGCAATGGTAAATCCATTTGTGCAGCAGCGGCCGTGTGGATGTTGGCTGGAAGTTTATGAAGCCATAGTACGCTTAAGGATTGTTCAGGAAGTAGTTCAGGACCCGCTTATGTAAATAGGGCTTTGAGCACTTGTGACAGAAACTTGTACTCGTATTTTCACCTGCGAAAATTTTTTGTAACAGCTCCTCCGATGCCACTGCGGTATGCAGTTTGAGAGCTTCTTTTAGTGCAGCGCAACTTCGTTGTGACAGAGTTTCTTCTGTTTCTTCCATGACTTCTAAATCCATATCTGAAACCACTATATTAAATTTACAAATGTTATCGGACGCCCCATGTTGCTGAAATACATATTTAGCCTGCATGAACCAGAGCTGAGGTCGCGTTGGCCAGAATGCGGAACACTTAACATTTCCGTATTGCGCATATGTATTGACATTTTGTGCATTTTCATCAGTAATTTCATTTTATGGTGAATTAATAGTTGTGGATCGCGGTCATGCAGTAAGTACTGCTCCATCTTGATTCCAGTTTCCGGTGCTTGTGTCGATGAATCCATTACTCCCAACGATATATGTTCACACTGACAGTCCTCACTTTCCTTTTTCTGGGTCACCACTACGGGAGCTTAAAATGACAGCTCAATTATCTAACAGCTATCATTTATTTGTACTCGCATAAGAACAAAACCATCTACATCTTCATCTACATTTATACTCCGCAAGCCACCCAACGGTGTGTGGCAGAGGGCACTTTACGTGCCACTGTCATTACCTCCCTTTCCTGTTCCACTCGCGTATGGTTCGCGGGAAGAACGACTGCCGGAAAGCCTCCGTGCTCGCTCGAATCTCTCTAATTTTACATTCGTGATCTCCTCGGGAGGTATAAGTAGCGGGAAGCAATATATTGGATACCTCATCCAGAAACGCACCCTCTCGAAACGTGGACAGCAAGCTACACCGTGATGCAGAGCGCCTCTCTTGCAGAGTCTGCCACTTGAGTTTGCTAAACATCTCCGTAACGCTATCACGCTTACCAAATAACCCTGTGACGAAACGCGCCGCTCTTCTTTGGATCTCTTCTATCTCCTCTGTCAACCCGACCTGGTACGGATCCCACACTGATGAGCAATACTCAAGTATAGGTCGAACGAGTCTTTTGTAAGCCACCTCCTTTGTTGATAGACTACATTTTCTAAGGACTCTCCCAATGAATCTCAACCCGGCACCCGCCTTACCAACAATTAATTTTATATGATCATTCCACTTCAAATCGTTCCGTACGCATACTCCCAGATATTTTACAGAAGTAACTGCTACCAGTGTTTGTTCCGCTATCATATAATCATACAATAAGGGATCCTTCTTTCAATGTATTCGCAATACATTACATATGTCCATGTTAAGGGCCAGTTGCCACTCCCAGCACCAAGTGCCTATCCGCTGCAGATCTTCCTGCATTTCTCTGCAATTTTCTAATGCTCCAACTTCTCTGTATACTATAGCATCATCCGTGAAAAACCGCCATGAACTTCCCACGCTATCTACCAGGTCATTTATATATATTGTGAAAAGCAATGGTCCCATAACACTCCCCTGTGGTACGCCAGAGGTTACTTTAACGTCTGTAGACGTCTCTCCAATGAGAACAACCAACGATGACAAACAACTGTAAGCATGGTGAACTTCAAATTTTTTGAAGTTTTCCCCGTAAAACATAGAGCTGGGTTCGGACAGGCTCGAACGCAATATTTCAGTCGGAATGTAAACCAGGAACGGAAGTCAATGCTGCAACGGCGAGGCACACCACTGGGCCACTGCCATACGACACTCAATGGGAGTGTGCAGAATGCGACTGCAGCAGAATGACCACACAGTAATATCATTCTGACAGCACAACAAGGTGAATTGAGACTGTATGACACATGCAAGAGCGTCTCCACAATATCCAGACGTTGTATAAAGCGCCAAGCAGGTCATCTGAAAACAACAGCTGGAACACTGCATTGCGGTATACAGCATTGACAAACTTAGAAATTGGGGCCAAATTCACTCATCGCCAGGAAATTCACTCATCGCCAGGGCTTGTTAACGTCTTAGGCGTTTGGGACTTCCAAACCACAGTATCAGTCAGTATGATAGTCTTATAAGTTACAGTGAATCCATGTTGCATCTGTTCCGTGATGTGCCAACTATTCCTCAACTGATGTCTTTAATCAGAGTACACCAGCAGGCCAGCCTGATGCACTAAACTGCCACGGACTACTGTCGCTGCCATCCTTGCTGTCATGTCCCCACTGGTGTGAAGACTTGATCGCCTTCAGCCACCAACCTACAAGGGGTCAACCAAGGATGTCCCTCCAGCTGTCGACCTCATATCTTCTGAGAGAGGCATACTCGTGCTGCCCTCTGGCTCTACCCGTGAGTGGCTGCAGGACTCTCGGCTGTCTCTTGTGGAAGGCCAGGGCATACTTCTGCATGGCGACTATCATCGTGTGCACAGCTGTTGGCCACCAACCAAGGCACAACTACAATGACCACGAGAACGCCTTGGTGGCACGATTCGCCAAGCTGTTAGCATCCCAGTTGGATGGCCAGTGCCTGCAGACCTCTGGACCAGCATCCTGCGCAAAAGTCACATCCACTGAGTTTGCAGTCCCTAACAAGGCCAAGCAACATTGTCACCTGCTGAGTCGGGTGTGTCAGCAACTCACAGACACTCGCGCCGCTCTGCCACTGCTGCTCAACGCCACAGAGAACTATTTTAAATTGTATAAATCCTGACAATTCTTGTATTCATAGCCAACATTGTCTTACTGATACCCTCAGATGTGCCACCAGACCCACTCCCTCACTCCATGCTTCACATCCAGAACAAGTACAGACCAACTTTCTCCGAAACTCCATAATTGGTGTTAGAATTGGCTGCCACTGCAGAACTTCAGTAACAGTGGAACCATGTCTGTAGTAATAACCACCGTTGCCTGTCCGGACTTGCAGTCCAACATGATGCAGTGCAATGAGTCACCATTTTTCTGTTGGCCCCCTATTTGTGTTCATTTTGCTGTGATCATGGTAGGACACGCCGAAGTGCACGGTTATCTCAGCATTACCTTTGTGAGGCTGACGGAGCCTGCAGAGATGTTACAATTTAAAGATAATTTAGGAAAACGTAGTTAAGGCCAGTGAAGTGTAAATTCTGTAATTTTTCAGGGCATGAGTTGCCATGCACCAAGGCACTGCAAGCCACATCTATCATTTACTGTCGATTCGATCATTTGACATAGGGCTATTCTGAGCACCAGTGGTCTATGACACGCCATAAACAAAAATTATTATTTTATGTTTCATTGTGTTTGAAAGCACAGTCTTTTCCATTATTCTCTTTTATTGTAATGGCAGTCCAGAATATACAAAATACCAGAGACATGTGCGCTACTATGCGCAAGACTGTTGCTGTTTTACCGGAACAGATACCCAAGTTGGCAGTTAATTTTTAGCAGAACGATTACAATGAGAAAATATGTAGGCATGTTGAAGTATTGCAAGCCCTTCAGCAGCAGATATAATCGTGATCAGAGGAAGTGTAATCAGTGTTGTTTGTATCCCTTTCTTCTGTGGATCCATCAGCAACTAATTTCATAACGCATTTTTCAAGGAAACCAACTGAGGATGTAACTGGGTTTATTAACGTTGTTATAGCAACCGCCAAATTGAGTCAGTTGAGACACGTCTATGTATGGCCAATTTACAGTTAACAGGCGGGGCTTAAAAATACATTGTGTATCACTGAACCCTTAGTAAGGCACAAACTTTCGAGTAGTTAGCTAATGGGCTGTGTTAGCGCTACTGGCAACAGACTAGCACTTCTTCAGGGAAAAAGTTAGTAGTTTGGCACAGGGGCACAATGAACCGGTGGAGTCTTTCTCAGATGGAATTCAAAAGATTAATTTGTAAACTTATGAGCTAACGCAGAGTGCAGAGGCTGATGAAATCATCATCCAGAGAGCTGACAGGAGGACTCTTGGTATTTATTTATGAGGTTTCCCTACTGATCTGCCTGCAGCTGCTAGAATCGCAACACAAGGAAATCGATATTGCTACTACAGGGCGTAGTAACCTTCAGATCTTTACCTCCAAAGTTTCCAATGTGGACGTAAGAGCCATCTGCAGAAGCAATGTCATCAGCCAGAGTATTACTAGTGTGGACAAGTCGGACATAAAACATGGTAGTGTAGAAATAAGAAACAGTTAAAACAACATTGGCAGAAGCGTCCATTAAATGCAAGCGAGAATGCACTGCCCATTAGAAAGCATTCTCAGTAGCACATAATACTGCACAGACGTTTGCGGAGGCAGAATGCTGCTTTTTATGCTTAGTACATGACAAGGAACATAAATTTTTAGTAGACTCAAGTGTGCATTTGTTCAGTCGTTATTCTGAAACTCTGAGGTGGGGAAAGATTCAGGTCTTCACTTTACAGGTTGTCTGGGGTAGGTGAAAATGACGTAAAGTATTTGGGGACAACATTGCTCAACTTTAGTATTGGAGCTATCGAAGGGAAAGCCTAAGACACAGCCAACCAATTCAGCTCTTAATTGGCAGGTTACTTGTGTACTACCTAAAATTAAAGACTCTAAACTATTTTGGTTCCACAAGCCTTTGTTTCTAGAGAAAACCACCTCTAAGGTTCATGACGCGCAATTGACTCAAATTTGTGGAATCAATAGATAACTGAAGACTGATGAGTTTTCATCATAATATATGGCGTCTGCAAATGCATATTTTTCTGTAAATCGAAGAAAGAATCACGACTGCCACTTATGCATCCATAAGGTAAACACTGTTCAACAAAAATGCTACTGGCGTAGCGACCAAGGCATCTGGCTGCAGAACATAGAAAGTGTGTTAGATTCCCGAATGCATTCTGCAATTTTTAATGTATTTTTCTGTTTAGAATTGGTTGGAATACGAGGGTTAATAAGACAAATAAGTCAATAACAAGGTAGGAAACAAATTTCTCAAATAACTTGGATTTTCATTAGCTTTTCGATGGCTCTTTCACTCTCTCTTTTACATGTCCTCAATTTCCTTTGAGTAACTAGAGGGGTGATTTTTCTCATATAAACGTTCGAAAATAATGTACTCGGGGCATCGAGAAGATTTAATGAGTGCACTCTTTGCTCAGTTACATCGTTCCTTTCGAAGGTTCGGCGGAAAACAGACTTCGTTTACATTTAAAAATATTTTTTCTTTGGGAATTAATTTTGATGCCTACCATGCAGACAATAACATTGCTTGAAAAGTCGGTGCTGAAAACTGATCATGAATTCCGCTGTTATCGTTATTCCATCCATGTCATTGTGTAATTCCCACTGGTTTTCCAGAAGCAGATTGCAAGTTGAAGCCTCGAAATAAAGTTTTTAATTTGGCGAAAAAAATAAACATCATATGGCTGGCACACATCCGTACAGTTTGGCAATATCACATCTACTGTGCAACTCAACTGATCTTTGTCATCTATTAACATGCTATCATACATGAAGGTATTAGTTTGTCCCTTACAGGAATCCAGTATCAGACCAACCTTGTTATCAGCACTGTGTGGTTTTAAAATTCTCTCAAGATATGTTTTGAATTGAATTTGTCAGTTTCCCACATTCGGAACAAGTGAAGTTAACATTTTTTTAAAGTGGCAGTTAGATAACTGGCCTCTTCTACACCCCTTGGACCAAATTAGTTATTATTTTCTTAAAAGCACAGAGAAACTTTAGGTATCAACTTTCCAAATGCTGTCGTGGAATTTTGTGCCACGTACAAACGCATTATTTTATATATCGTACCAACTGTCATAAGGATTCGTTTTTATCACTTATGTGATAACATGCGTCAAATTCTCGTCTTTGCAGCACTCATATTTGGAATTGTTTAAATACAATGAGGCTTAAAATTTTAATTCTTTACTAATCCAGGTAGCTTGAGAAATTATTTGCCTGCCTTGTTATTATTTATTATTTATTTACTTACTTGATTAATCCTCTATTCCTACCAGTTTCAATCTGGAAAAAAATACAAATTAAAAAAAACTGCAAAATGCATCTGGGATTCAAACATAGGCTGTCTTCCTCCCAGTCAGATGCCTTGGTCGCTACACCAGTGGCACTTTCATTGATCAGCATGTAAGTGACAGTCCAAGATGTTCCTTTTCTTGATTTCTAGGAAAATGTGTGTTTACAGGCCCCATATGTAATGATAAAAAATGCTCAATTTCAATTACCTATCGATTCTGTCAAATGTGCATATGAACTTCAAAAATGTGGGAGGCGGGGCGGTAGTTGTTGAGCCAAACTATCTTAGAGTCTTTCACTTTAGGTTGTACACAGGCGACTTGCAAAATACAAGCCAAATCGGTTGGCTTTCCCCTTGTGAGAGTTTTCGTGAACACATGGAAGTGCTGCCAACATTATTGAGGGGTATTCTACAATTCTTGGACTTGCCTTCCTTGAGACACATCACGCTGAAATCGATCACTTGCGGAGTATAATTGAATTCGGTGGAACATTGTTTCCATCAGGAGTGACAAAGCCAAGTTAGTCAATGTTGCAAGGTGCACTGATCATGGAGGTGTCGCCAACTGAACTGCAAACACATACATTAAAGACTGATTTGCATTATAACCTACTGTCAAGCATATGGATGGTTGTTTGGGTTGATGTAAGTATCAGTTTACAGCAAGAAGTATTGTGTGTTGTAGAACCACTGGAGAATAATGAGAAATTGGATAAAACACGTTGTTTTGTACACACATGCGTAGTTGGCATTAGTAATATAGACGGTGAGTTTATGGACCCTGTCAGCCTAGATAATTTTGGCATGGGCAAGGTTAGTCTGCAAAGGACTTCATTATTGCCACTTCAGATGTTATGATTGAAGATGGTGTTGATTGATCATGTGATGAACACAGCCACAATAAACCATAGATGAATCTGCATTACGTAAAAAGGTAAATTACTGACAAGATATTGATCCACAATAGAGAGAAGCTTTACTGCTGTGATTCATGGACTTAATACAAATACTCTGTTACCAGCAAATTACACAACATTGTGTGCACATGGACAATAACACTCTGGTCTATAGGAAACCTTATCGGGTAACGAGGTGTCTGCGGCCATAAAGAGAGGAATGTATTGATTAGCAACTAGTGGACGGAATAATGGCATATAGTGATAGCCCATGGGGTGCAACGGTGGTCATTGTCCTCACGGAATTACCAGATGTTACTTAGAAATACTGAATCTGTTGCACCATGGATATCTATCTGAATGCAGAAACACTCACTGATAGACTAAAAACTGTCTTCTCAACACCATGGAGCCATTATCAGTATATCAAAATGCCATTTGGACTCAAGAATGCACCGTCTACGTTTCATAGACTATGGGTTAAAACTTAACAGTTGTATGGTATACTTGGATGACATCATAATATTCGTAAAAATTACGGGGAACACATCAGACATTTAGAAAGGATATTCAAAAGACCACAAACTGCGCATCTGATACTCAGTGTGGATAAATGCTATTGCACACAGACAGAAGTCAACTATACAAGACATGTAATTGGTGGAAAAGCTGTAAAAATTTATCTCCAATTAGTATCAGCGGTCTGTAACCATGGGCAATGAAGCAACTACAATCGGTTGTAGGTCAATGTAAATATTAAATATATATCATCAGAAATTTGGCAGAAAAGCAGAATCATTGAACTGTTTAATAAGGAAACGGAAAAAAATTGAGAGTTCAACACAGTATCAAACAACATTTGAGGCACTGAAAAAGGCATGGACATCAGATCCAGTACAGATATTTCCTGACTTCAAGAAAGAGTTCATCTTATCATGTGCTGCCAGCAATGGTGCCATAGCCTACATTTTAAATTAAAACATAGATGGTAAAGACACCCAGTAGCTTCCCTGTCTCAGCAAATAAACAGGGTAGAAATGAATTACTCCACTACAGAAAAGAAGGTGTTAGCAGTTATTTATGGAATTCCCTACCTTCGATGCCGTTTACAGGGTCAGGAACTTAAGATGTTAACAGAGCACACTTCACTAAAATAGTTGTTTTGATCAAAAGACCCTTCCAGTAAGCTGACATTGAAGTTCTACATAAACTGGGTAGGAAGCATACGAATATAGACACTTAAAGCTGCTTAACTGGAGTGTTGTAAGCATTGCACAAAGCATAGCTGAATAGCAGAAAATGCAAGCATTTGACACAGACTGTCAGGCATTCAGATCACAATCACAGTTCAACGTGCAAGATGGCTTACTTTATAGATAGCAGACGTGTGGACCATGCATGGTGGTTCTGACTGCATTTAGGGATGAGGTTTCGTAACAAGCAGATGACCACATGTCAGTGGGTCGCTGTGGCCATAGAACAATGGATAGATGAGTCACTGAGAAATTCTGTTGAAAAATGAGGAGATGTGATACAGAACAACATGTGAGAGATTGTGTAGCTTGTGCACGAGGGCTGACCTTGACCACTGTAAAATCCTGTTACAAAGAATGACAGTGCCTTCTAAGGTTTTCAGAATGATTGCGCTAGACATTTTAGGGCCGCTTAATAGGACACCAAAAGGGAATAAATGCATATTGATGATAATACACTGAAGAGCCAAATAAAGTGGTTCGCCTGCCTAATACTGCGGAAGGCCCCCGCGGGCATGGAGAAGTGCCGCAACACGATGTGGATGGACTCGACTAATGTCTGAAGTAATACTGGAGGGAATTACACCATGAATCCTGCAGGGTTGTCCATAAATCCGTAAGAGTACGCGGGGGTGGAGGTCTCTTCTGAACAGCACGTTTCAAGGCATCCTAGATGTGCTCAATAATGTTAATGTCTGGGGAGTTGGGTGGTCAGCGTAAGTGTTTCAATTCAGAAGAGGCTTCCTGGAGCGGCTCTTTATCAGTTCTGAACGTGTGGGGAGTATTGTCATACTGGAATTGCATACGCCCCACACCATTATGCAGCCTCCACCTTCTTGAACAGTCCACTGCGGACATGCAGGCTTCATGGATTCTCCATATCCGTACACCTCCATCTGCTTGATACAATTTGAGATGAGACCCGTTCAACCAGGCAACATGTTTCCAGGCATCAACAGTCCAATGCTTGTGTTGACGGTCCAGGCAAGTCGTAAGGCTTTGTGTCACGCAGTCAGCAAGGGTACACGAGTTGGCCTTTGGCTCTGAAAGCCCATACGGATGATGTTTCGTTGAATGGTTCGCACGCTGACACTTGCTGGTGGACCAGCATTGCTATTTGCAGAAATTTGCCGAAGTGTTGCTCTTCTGTCACGATGAACGATTCTCTTCAGTCGTTGCTGGTACCGTCCTTGAAGGATCTTTTTCCGGCAGCAGCGATGTCAGAGATTTGTTGTTTTACCAGATTCCTGATATTCGTGATATACTCGTTAAATGGTCGTAAGGGATGATCCCCACTTCACCGCTACCTCCGAAATGCTGTGTCCCGTCGCTCGTGCGCCGACTATAACGTCATGTGCTAACTCACTTAAATCTTGATAACCTACCATTGAAGCGGCAGTAACCGATCTAACAAGTTCGCCAGACACTTGTCTTATATGGGTGTTGCCGACCGCAGCGCTCTATTCTGCCTCTTTACATATCTCTATAGTTGAACACGTATGACTCTACCACTTTCTTTGGCGCTTTGATGTAGACCATTCATAGGTCCATAACAATGGTAGCATTTCTGAGATGGTAAATAGTTGGATATTCAAGTTTGTCATACTGGATATCTCAAACACAGATCAAGAACGACATTCATATCAGATTAATGAAACAGTTGTGTCGTTTGCTTCACATTCAAAAACTCCTAACAAGTCAGTTTTATACGAAGGAAATTGGCAAACAGAAAGTGTACATAGAACTATGTCTGAAATGTTAAGCTACTATGTAAATAGTCAACAGAACAAATGGAACACATACATTGAATCCATAGTCCCAGTGCACAACTCAAAAGTAAGTACCAATACTGGCGCTTCATCATATGATGTGATGTATGGCAGAAACATTCAGTCTCCTTTCGATGTGATAAAATCCAAAAGGAGTCAGCAGTGAATTTATAAAAGGTTTACTTATATCTTGGCATAAGGTAAAGTGAACCAACAAAAAAGCCTTAGAACGTCAGAAACTGATGGGGTAACGTGAAGGAGGCTGCCACAGTATGGAATCGGTCAGTGGGAACTAATAATAAATTCATATAGCCTAAAGGTAGAACGAAGAAGTTTTTAAGTAAGTACCACTGTCCATATTAAGTTATTGAAGTGGCTTTCCCAGTAAATGTTAAGCTATAATCATCGACGAGAATGTCTATTGTTCATGCTGGTAGGGTCAAACTATTCAGAGGAGCTGTGGATGCACTCCTGCAACTTCTGTCAAGTACTCCAGTGGCAAAGGAAACGTCTAAGTAGGTTAGGAAACGATTACCTAACGTTGATTCCGATACACGCTGTGTACCTTACGCCCCAAGATAATGGATAAGTAGTTTGAGATAAAGGTTTTTTTTTTGTTTCAGCGATTATTGTACACATCCATTATCTTTTTTTTTATGTCGATGAGTAGGGAAGGATTTGCTTTTATTGTTGTTTTTTCCTCATGTAGACGCATTTTTGGAAGAGAGAGTGAACTGATAAAGTTTATTTTCTCTTAGGTGGCGTATCGAGAATGTCTGAAAGAAGGCATTTCAATTTGTCCAGCCAGAGTGGTACAGGCTAACTCACAGTCACATGAAGAACAGCTGCTCTTCAGGAAAACGGAAAGAGTGCCGAAAGGAAGTGCTGGCCCCATAATCTCATTTCCAGACGATGGGAGCGCAAGTGATTTATTCAGTTCTCTCGCCAAAATAGTAATCATGAATTGCTACGAGAACAGAAAACCCAAGAGCGTGTTATAAATTGAGTTATAGGACAGTGGTATTCTGATGAATGGTACAATAGGACCCCTGTTTCGGCTTCCAACTACAATCACTGGTATGATTACAATCACACCCCGCGTTGTATTGGCCGGAAAACCGTTAGAAGCGTCACCAGCGCAAAACCAGTCTTTCCTAAACAACACTTTGAGCCCAAACCTATTACAGTCATTGAACGCACTTGTAGCACTGTAGAGAGAACGTATTTCCATGGAACAAATGTTCCGGTATATGCAGCAACACCGAGATAAATAACAATACAATATCATGACTGCAAGTATTGCGATTACCAGTATTGCCGAGGATGTGATGGCAGTTTATGTACTCTACTTTTGCTTCAAATGTAAAATTGTCCACCCCCTGGTTTACCAGTACGCCAGATATCTGTGGAGTGGCTTACTAGTACAAATAAGGATCAGAAAGTGTAATGTATGAAATTGCGATTTTGTATCAGTATATAAGGAGTGTCCGCTGCTCGTAGTCTCGCGGTAGCGTTCTCGCTTCCCGAGCACAGAGTCCCGGGTTCGATTCCCAGGAATTTTCACCTGCCCCGAGATGACTGGGTGTGGTTGTGTCTCTTCATCATCATTATCGTCCGCCCCCGGTAGCTGAGTGGTCAGCGCGACGGACTGTCAATCCTAAGGGCCCGGGTTCGATTCCCAGCTGGCTGGGAGATTTTCTCCACTCAGGGACTGGGTGTTGTGTTGTCCTAATCATCATCATTTCATCCCCATCGACGCGCATGTCGCCGAAGTGGCGTCAAATCGAAAGACTTGCACCAGGCGAGAGCGGTCTACCCGACGGGAGGCCCTCGTCACACGCAATTATTATTATCATCATCATCCATCCCTATTACGGTCGGAGGAAGGCAACGGCAAGCCACCTCCATTAGGACCTTGCCTAGTACGGCGGTGCGGGTCTCCAGCATCGTTCTTCTAAGCTCTGTCAAGAAGCATGGGACTTCATTTCCATATAAGGAGTAAACAGAGACAGCGCAGAATTGAACCTGATGAGTTCAGTGAACCAAACACAGAAAGTAGAGCCATGGAATGAAGAAGCAAAACAAAAATATCGTGATTCGCGTCTCGTGAGCATCCAAATAATACGACTTGTACAGTGCATAA
The DNA here is from genome assembly GCF_023864275.1 of Schistocerca cancellata. Classification (NCBI taxonomy): domain Eukaryota; kingdom Metazoa; phylum Arthropoda; class Insecta; order Orthoptera; family Acrididae; genus Schistocerca; species Schistocerca cancellata. Next base: position 441,996,377 of record NC_064627.1, read on the forward strand.
CAATCAGTGAAAAATATGTGCAATGAGTTTGTATCAGAAGTAGCGTGCGAATTTTCTGAAGGGGAGGGGAGGAGAGTGTCGCGCCACAGAATGGATTTCTGAGGAAACTCAAAATATTCTGAAGCTCCCCAGCAAGGTCAGAGCTGAGCTAAGACAGGCTCGAACACAGTGTGCCTGTGGGAAAGTAAACCAGGAAGGAAAGTCAGTGCTGCAAGTAACGAGGCACATCATTGGGCCATTTGCTACACACCAGTCAATCGGAGAGTGCAGAATGCGATCTCAGAAGAATGACCACACTATAATGTCATTCTGACAGCACTACAGGTTGAAGTAAGACCGCCTAACACACATGCAAATGTGCCTTCGCGATACCTACACACTATAGAAAGCGCCAAGTTGAAGTCCTGAAAACAAAAGTTGGGAAACCGCAATGCAGTAGGGAGTGCTGACAAGGCTACAAAATATGGCCGAATCATTCATAGCCACAGCTTGTTAACGTCAAAATCATGGGCTAAATACTGGGACTTCTGAAGCATACGATCAGTTGGATTGACAATCTTGTAAGTTACAGTGAATCCATGTCATAGCTGCTCCATGATGTGTCGCCTATTGTCCGCCTGATGACTTCAACCACAAGACACCACCTGACAAAGCTAGTGCACTACACCAGCCATGGATTGCTGTTGCTGCCATCCTTGCTGCCATGCTGACACTGATGTGAAGACCTGAGCACGCTCAACCAATAACCCACGAGAGGTCAATCAAGGGTGCCCCTCGAGCTGCCGACATCCCACCTTCTGGGAGAGGCGTGTTCGTGTTGCACCCTGCTTGTACCTGTAAGCAGCTACAGCAGTCTTGGCCTTTTCCTTTTGGGAGTCCAGGGAATACTTCTGGATGACTAACATCGTCCTGTGTGGAACTGTTGGCCGCCAGTGAGTGCGGAACTGTTGGCCGCCATTGGGTGCGCAACTGTGATGACCATGAGAGCACTTTGGGGGAACAGTTTGCGAAGCTGTTAGTGGTCTGGCTGGATGGACAACGCCTGTAGAGCCCTGGACCAGCATCCTGCACAATGCTGCCCCCAAGTGTGCAGTCCATGACCTTGCCAAGCAACACTGACGCCTGCTGAGTCAGATGAGTCAACAACGCAAGCCCTGTGGCTGCTGCCAGTCAACCCCATGGAGAAGCTATTAAGCATTCTTTAAATCCTGACAGTAAATTTATTCAGGACCGACAATGTGTCACTGACATCCTCAGGCATGCCACTGGACCACACTACTGCACTCCGACCTTCACACCCTGCACACATAGAGTCCATAGTGTCCCAGGTCTCCACACGATATTGTCACCAATAGATTCTGTAATGTCTCCCTAAAAGTAATTTGTAAAGAGAAATGATGTAACTCTGAATGTTAATCATTTGAGTTGTGATGCACGTCAATGATGACAAAATGATAATAATAATAATAGTAATAATACTAACATGGAGCTGTAAATGATATTTCTGTTGTGTTGCTCAGTCTTTAAATACCTGATAGCTATAAAAACTGAAATGGTCGGGCGCAGAAATTACTGTTGGCAAGTGGCAATGCTTGGTAACACAGGACCACGATAATAAGTTTCAGTGTAACAAATGATTTGCATGATAATAAAAGTGATAATCGGACTTCATTAAAAAATACAAATTGCAGGCTCAACTAGTGAAAACGTAAATGTACATACGATGGCGCACTGATGGCATGCGATCATTGCGTCACCAGTCCGACCACTTCAAACTGTCTTAACACAATCCAACCACCTCTAACTAGCTTAACAAGCTGAAATCATATAAAAACCTCACAGTTAGTAGAGCAGAATATTAATCAATTTTCTACTGAACAAAACAGAATGCATTTTAAATATCTGATGATTATTTCATTATTAAATGTATTCTCAAAATAATACAGGACCGTCTCGTCCGGAGGTCGACAAGAGATAGATAAAAAGCGTTTAAGACAAAAGTTGAAACAAGAATGATCACACATCATTCTTCTGAACTTGATTCTCGAGCTTCAACCAGTATTACATGTGCTACACATGTATACTTTGCAGGATTAATTACATCTTTGACATTTTTATTTTAGTGGTTCCTTAGAATTCGCTCAATCATTGTGGGGAAATGGATTAGTAATGTTACCGCAGACTTTTCATATTTGTAAGATACACGAAACTAAAACAACTGCGCCATGCTACCGTACAGTGTATTTCTTGCAAAATGTAAATAGTCACGTTTTATTACAGATTTAAGTCATGGTTCAACAACATTTGCGTATTAATCTAACCTGTTTGTAACTTTAACTTCTGGAGAAGCTATATAGCCATAAAGCTGCTCTACTAACTGTAAGGTTTTTATATGATTTCAGCTTGTTAAGACAGTTAGCGGTGGTTGGATTGTGTTAAGACAGTTTGAAGTGGTCGGACTGGCGACGCAATGATCGCATGCCATCAGTGCGCTATCTTCATAGGGCAGGAACAATTTTAAATCGTTCATTGTTCAAGAATTGCTGTCTGTACGAAATACCTGTGTGTAATAATCTGAAGAAATATCGCGGAGTTTATTTTCTGCTCTTCCTTATTGTTATTATTATTATTATTATTACTAATATACACTCCTGGAAATGGAAAAAAGAACACATTGACACCGGTGTGTCAGACCCACCATACTTGCTCCGGACACTGCGAGAGGGCTGTACAAGCAATGATCACACGCACGGCACAGCGGACACACCAGGAACCGCGGTGTTGGCCGTCGAATGGCGCTAGCTGCGCAGCATTTGTGCACCGCCGCCGTCAGTGTCAGCCAGTTTGCCGTGGCATACGGAGCTCCATCGCAGTCTTTAACACTGGTAGCATGCCGCGACAGCGTGGACGTGAACCGTATGTGCAGTTGACGGACTTTGAGCGAGGGCATATAGTGGGCATGCGGGAGGCCGGGTGGACGTACCGCCGAATTGCTCAACACGTGGGGCGTGAGGTCTCCACAGTACATCGATGTTGTCGCCAGTGGTCGGCGGAAGGTGCACGTGCCCGTCGACCTGGGACCGGACCGCAGCGACGCACGGATGCACGCCAAGACCGTAGGATCCTACGCAGTGCCGTAGGGGACCGCACCGCCACTTCCCAGCAAATTAGGGACACTGTTGCTCCTGGGGTATCGGCGAGGACCATTCGCAACCGTCTCCATGAAGCTGGGCTACGGTCCCGCACACCGTTAGGCCGTCTTCCGCTCACGCCCCAACATCGTGCAGCCCGCCTCCAGTGGTGTCGCGACAGGCGTGAATGGAGGGAGGAATGGAGACGTGTTGTCTTCAGCGATGAGAGTCGCTTCTGCCTTGGTGCCAATGATGGTCGTATGCATGTTTGGCTCCGTGCAGGTGAGCGACACAATCAGGACTGCATACGACCGAGGCACACAGGGCCAACACCCGGCATCATGGTGTGGGGAGCGATCTCCTACACTGGCCGTACACCAATGGTGATCGTCGAGGGGACACTGAATAGTGCACGGTACATCCAAACCGTCATCGAACCCATCGTTCTACCATTCCTAGACCGGCAAGGGAACTTGCTGTTCCAACAGGACAATGCACGTCCGCATGTATCCCGTGCCACCCAACGTGCTCTAGAAGGTGTAAGTCAACTACCCTGGCCAGCAAGATCTCCGGATCTGTCCCCCATTGAGCATGTTTGCGACTGGATGAAGCGTCGTCTCACGCGGTCTGCACGTCCAGCACGAACGCTGGTCCAACTGAGGCGCCAGGTGGAAATGGTATGGCAAGCCGTTCCACAGGACTACATCCAGCATCTCTATGATCGTCTCCATGGGAGAATAGCAGCCTGCATTGCTGCGAAAGGTGGATATACACTGTACTAGTGCCGACATTGTGCATGCTCTGTTGCCTGTGTCTATGTGCCTGTGGTTCTGTCAGTGTGATCATGTGATGTATCTGACCCCAGGAATGTGTCAATAAAGTTTCCCCTTCTTGGGACAATGAATTCACGGTGTTCTTATTTCAATTTCCAGGAGTGTAATTATTGATAAAATCTCGATGTGTAAATGATTAATGACAAAATCCAAAACAATAATCCTGTCTCGCTACACGTTTCCCACAATAACCCGCATGACTTTGAAGATAGCTTACTGAATTCTGTGCTCCACATTTTCTACATCACGCGCAGGAAAATGTGTAGTTCTGTTGGGCTCACCACCGTATTTTACCACTTGATAATACTCGCAAAAACCGACCTAAATATCAGAGCACGAACACACACACACAAGTTTTGCATCACCCCGGTTCCCAGAACTCCTGAAAATAGACGTTGACAGTGAATATTGTATCACAGACACAGTCCCTTTGACTGCTCAGAGATGTCACTAAAGGTGTAAACAACCAAACATTCGCAGCGCCTATTAGACGGATGGGGCCCGACAGCCGATCAGTCCCAGTCATTCCACCAGGAAGGAGGTACACGGCTCATGTTGTCTGTAGTTCAACCGTGCCTAGACGGTCAATACCGCGGCTCGATCGCGTCAGCACTGTTACTTTGTTCCAGGAAGGGCTCTCAACAAGGGAAGTGTCCAGGCGTCTGGAAGTGAATAAAGCAATGTTGTTCGGACATGGAGGAGATACAGAGTCAGAAACTGTGGATGACATGCCTCGCTCAGGCCGTCCAAGGGCTACTACTGCAGTGGATGACCGCTACCTACGGAGGAACCCTCACAGCAACGCCACCATGTTGAATAATGCTTTTCGTAGAACCACAGGACATCGTGTTACGACTCAATCTGCTCGCAATAGGCTGCATGATGCGCAACTTCACTCCCGACGTCCATGGCGAGGTCCATCTTTGCAATCACGACACCCAGCAGCGCGGTACAGATGGGCCCAAAAACATGCTAAATGGACCGCTCAGGATTGGCATCACGTTCTCTTTACCGGTGAGTGTGGCATATGCCTTCAACCAGACAATCGTCGGAGACGCATTTGGAGGCAACTCGGTCAGGCTGAACAACTTCAACACGCTGTCCAGCGAGTTCAAAAATGGTTCAAATGGCTCTGAGCACTATGGGACTTAACAGCTATGGTCATCAGTCCCCTAGAACTTAGAACTACTTAAACCTAACTAACCTAAGGACAGCACACAACACCCAGCCATCACGAGGCAGAGAAAATCCCTGACCCCGCCGGCAATCGAACCCGGGAACCCGGGCGTGGGAAGCAAGAACGCTACCGCACGACCACGACCTGCGGACTCCAGCGAGTACAGCAAGGTGGAGGTTCCCTGCTGTTTTGGGGTGGCATTACGTGGAGCCAACATACGCCGCTGGTGGTCATGGAAAGCGCCGTAACGGCTGTATGATACGAGAATGCCATCCTCCGACCGATAGTGTAACCACCATATCGGCAGCATATTGGCGAGGCATTCGTCTTCATGGACGACAATTCGCGCCCCCATCGTGCACATCTTGTGAATGACTTCCTTCAGGATAACTACATCCTTCGACTTGAATAGCCAGCATGTTCTCCAAACATGAAGCCTATCGAACATGCATGAGATAGATTGAAAAGGGCTGTTTATGGACGACGTGACCCACCAACCACTCTGAGGGATGTACGCCGAATCGCCGTTGAGGAGTGGACATTCTGGACCAACGTTGCCTTGATGAACTTGTGGATAGTATGCCACGACGAATACAGGCAAGAGGATGTGCTGCTGGCTATTATGGGTACCGGTGTGTGCAGCAGTATGGACCACCACCTCTGAAGGTCTCGCTGTATGGTGGAACAACATACAATGTGTGGTTTTCATGAACAATAAAAAAGACGAAAATGATGTTTATGTTCATCTCTATTCCAGTTTTCTGCACAGGTTCTGGAACTCTGGGAACCGAGGTGATGTAAAACATTTTTTGATGTGTGTATAAATCAAAGTTTCTATGTTTCTCTTCAGAATGACTTGACATTAAAGTTCTATATCAGTAGTTCTTGTACAAGAAACTGTTAAGTGATCCCACATTTCATATACACAATGTATATTGACACTGTACGAAATTGTGAACGTATCACTCACAGTGTTTGCAAACTAAGTTTTGTTATACTTTCTAATTCCAGTTAAAACATGATGGACCGTTATTTCCCAGGAACAGTATGCTGAAAGATCATCTGGACATACTGATTGGTTGGATACAACAAGCCGGACTGCTGCAGCAGTGGTGGAAGGAGGTCAGAAGAGGCGCGAGAAGGAAGAACGTCACAGACCTGCAAGACTCTGAAATGTCGCCAGTGCCCATAAGTCTTGATCACCTACAGGGAGCGTTCTTCCTATTGCTCATTGGGCTCAGTGTATCGTCTGTTGCTCTTTTTGCAGAGTTTATGAGCACACGCTGTAAGACCAGAAAAAAGATTCAGTCCTTAAAAATGTTTGTCGTCAACTCACCAACAGGTAGAAAACAGGAAATATAAAAGGTTAAAATAAATATTCTGGTATCACCAGTAAACTGTGAGGGACACTATGTGATTTACATACGTTTATTTGATTTATTTTATTGCAGGCGTAAAATAGTTATCGTTTTCATTACTTTATCTATTCTTCCCAAAGTAGCAGACGAAGTATGTTTTCACTATTTGATAAATAGGCACTTGAAGTGATGAATTTTTAGAGCAATTTTGAACGAGCACAGAACTTGTGGTTGTATGCTGATTACAGGTAATACCTTAGAAAAAGGTTATGTACATTACTTATACAAATCTGTCTCGAATATGCGTGACTAGAGCTTGTGGCGAACATGTTAATTTAATCATAAATGTATACAAGCAAATTCCATTTATCGGGAAACCTATGGCATAATCACAATTTTGGTCTACCGGCAACCCTTTCCAGTCAGTGTTGGCCATCTACAAGTAGTATATGTGAAACAGGTTGTTTAGTTATTGGTTATCCAAAATTATGATTGTGCCTAAGGTTTCCTAATAAATAATTCTCTCGATTATATAATCTCCATTAAAGACAGCAAAGAGACCAAAATCAGCGTCCTTCATTAGAACATCACCTGGATCCTGCCTTTTCATCCGCTTGAAGAGGTCAGAGTCCGCCCCGATAGCTGAGTGGTCAGCGTAACGGATTGCCATCCTACGGGCCCGGGTTCGATTCCCGGCTGGGTCGGAGATATTCTCCGCTCAGGTCGCCCAATGTGGCGTCGAATGTAATACGACTGCAACCAAGGCGGCCGGACCTACTCCGCAAGAGGCTTCCCGGCCAATGACGCCAAACGCTCAATTCCATTTCCAGAGGTCAAAGATAGGTACAAAATCACATAGTGAATTTAAATGTTATGAATTCTGATAAGCAGGAATAAAAATATTTTATTCCACACCACACTCATGAATATGAAATACGTCTCCACCGAGGCTAAATTTCAAATAAAAGTCTTCCTTTTACTGTTAGCACTTCGTTTTCTGTTTAAGAGACAAATTGTTTTCCTCTTACCATCAGATAAATTGAAACGTCCCCTTTGAACATTTATACGTGACTGTGCTTAAACTGACACACAATATTTTTAGCGCAACGCAATCTGACTTTCAGAAATCCCTACAAAAGAATGGCCCTGACTAACATTAACCTATACCTTTCACAAATCACTTACCTCACAAAAATCTTCATTACTCGAACTACTGCAATACAGCGAGCGCCACTACTGCCAGCTAAATAAAAGATTCAAACTACAGAAGGCACTAACTACTGATAGGCATAGTTAGCAAAATGAAAGATTTTGATAGAGAACAAACAATGTATTTACCTTAATAGTGTTGAAAAACCATAATATACATAGCAGTTCATAACATCCAGTATCACAAATTTCAAAACTCCGCCATCTCTCTCCCCACATCCACCACTGCTGGCGGCTCACCTCCAACTGCGCAACGCTACGCGCTGTTAACATCCAGCTGCCCCTCTACAATGGCAGACAACAATGCAAACTAGCCACAGACTGCACACAGCACAGCCAGTGATTTTCATACAGAGCGCTACGTGGCATTACCAATATAAAAATCTAGACAGCCTACTTACAAAATGTAATAACTTACGTAGCGAGAGTCCTGCTTAAGTCCAATGCCATATCCACACACATAAAACTGTTGAAACTGTGTTCTTAATACATGAAAATTTGCATTTATTTACAAAAATAAGTAGCTCCACCATTACCAAACACTTCATTTTACAACTGACCAACGGCTACGTAAAGGGCACTTTACTGCAGCGCCTAGGCTACTTCTAAACAACATTTCATTTGAAGATTTCAGTCTATTCCGAAAGGATTTGAGTAAAACTTAAAAATTAGTTCCTGGAACATTGTTCAGTTCACAGCGAGTGCTCTGTGAGTCACACTCTAAAATGACCAGCTGTGTATTTACTCTGAAATGTCCACAGAACCATTGTTCGTAATTCGTACACGGAGAGCAACAAGATTAAAGAAGCCCACATGCCATTAGAGTACTTTTGTGTAGGTACAGCTTGTTTCATCGCTTTCAGTGATGATCGGAGGTCTGGAGAGTGTCTCCTAGAATTGAAGATGTTCAGTCTTAGAGCTCATCGCGTTCTATAAAACGCTGATAAATTGGTAATGCCATTTGGGTAGCAGTAAGTATGGGGGAGGGGGAGAGGGGGTTAGATTCTTTATGAGTATAATACGCAATGTTTGGAGGTTCCGATTTATGAATATTCTTTTCCATCCTTTCTTACTTTCGCTCCTGACGTTTTGCCAAAAGTCTTGCATGTCCTCACAGTACTGAACAATGCTGCTTCTGATGTACATTACACACATTAGTAGCGTTTTCGTTTTGCATGTTGGTATTCGGGTTGTTATGGGTTTATTTATCGATTGTCATTTTTTATCTGTAGCTCGCTGTTGCTATTTGAGTTTACACATTATTATTTTCTCATTTCGAAATAGTGAGTGGAGCTGTGGACGCTAGAAAATGGAGTGCGAAGTAGAGAAACAGGAGCGTTTTCGAAATATTCTTCTGTTTGAGTTCAATACAGGGCTGACAGCAGCGTTGGCAACCAGAAGCATTTGCGCCGTATATGGGGATAATGCCATTGGACAGAGTGCGGCATGATTTATTTTTCCGCTTTAAGGAGGATCACTTTGACATTAGTGACTCTCCACGTTCAGGAAGGCCTTCAGGGTTTGATGAAGATCTTTTAAAGGCACACAGTGACTTGTAAAAGCTAACCTAAACACATCACACACATCCATGCCCGAGGCAGGATTCGAACCTGCGACCGTAGCGGTCGCGCGGTTCCAGACTGTAGCACCTAGAACCGTTCGGCCACTTCGGCCGGCAATGTTATGCATCTGATGGACGGTGTGGTGTACTACGAATTGCTTCCCCAAGGTGTAACCATCACTGCTGACATTCATTGTCAACAACTGAGACATCTTGCAGATGCAGTCCAAGAGCAACGAACAGGACGACTGCGTGAAGTGATGCTACTCCACGACAAGTCCGCCCGCATTCTGCTAGACTGACACGAAACATTATGCAGGAGTTGGGTTGGGAAGCCATTCCGCACCCACCTTATTCGCCTGACCTTGCACCCTCAGATTTTCACCTTTCCCGCTCTCTGTCCAACAGCCTCCAGGGAACTTCCTTTCCGGACGAAAATGCGCTCCTAGCAAGGCTCGACTAGTTCTCCGCCTCAAAACTAGGTGATTTCTACAGTCGCGGAATCGAAAATTTACCACAGCATTGGCAGACTGTTGTAAGTAGTGAAGGAGAATATATTATTGATGACTAAAGACTCTGTTACGTGTATTTCTGGGGGACTGATGACCTTAGCTGTTTAGTCCCCCTTAAACACCCCAAAACCACCACCACCACCACGTGTATTTCTTGTGTTTATTAAACTTATGAAAACACGCTACGAGCTAATGTACTAACTTAATACATTACATAGCTTAATGCACGTAATTAGCAACACAATCATAAAAGAACGGAACTGCAGTGTTATCACCTCTCATAGATGCAATGTCCCAGAGCATGGTTGTTCCCCGTATTTGATAATCAAATCTGCATTCGACTTAAGATTCTTGCCAGACTAAAGCGTGTAATGCAAAATCAAGTCAGATAGTGCAGTGTTTAACGCAATGAATTCGTACTTGGAAGGAACGAGTTTCTTGTCTCTGGCCAATCATCCTCTTTACGTTTTCCGCTCTATCCTTAAAATTACTTCAGATTTCCTCCAATAAGGGCACAATGGATCTTCTTTCCCATTCTGATCCCGCCGAGCTAGAGCTCTAAATTACTGTGCCGACTGTTACAGAGCTCTCCATTCCCTAATTGGCTTCGGGCAAATCAACTCCTCTCAAACGGTTTAACTCGCTGCCCAGGGAAAGAAAATGTCTGACAAATAGTGGAAGTGTTTCTTAAATGAAGGATAACTGTTACATCACATTGAATGTTGCTTAGGTTTGTCGGCCCGACAGATCTGAATGCCCGCAGGGAGAAATGGACGGTTGATTGGGCGGCGGCAGTACCTGTGAAGCGAGGCCCACCAGAAAGACAGGTCATGATGTGTACGACACGGCACGTGACACTGCAGGTCTTATGAGTGCCAGCAGGCGTCTCCGGAGGGTGCGAGTAATTATTTCAGATGAGTTTAACGATTCTTGGCGGTGCGATTAAATGCAAGCGAGCTCTTGGTAGTACATGACAAAGTTATGACTTTTAGTGGGTACCTTTCCAATTACATTTTGATTTCCTCGTGACCCTGCACGGAGCCGAACGTTCACGAAGTATAGCAGACATGCCGAGTAGTGTGACGTCACAAATTCATTGCGAGATCCGTTACTCTCGTGGGCCTCGCTCTGAAGCACTGCAATCACCTAGAGAGCGCCATCCGTACGTAATAGCTCGCATGAATGCTCAAGCCAGCAACTGAAAGGTGGCTACACTGCGTCACAACGCCAGAGATTGCGCCAAACATTATTATTCCGCCGCCTCCACTGGTGCAGTAGTAGTTGAGAGGATGTCGAGGGCAGTTGTTGTTCCGTTGGGCGAGAGGGTAGATGCTGTTCAGTTGGTGTCATGTATAAATGGAAGATGTTGCAATTGTCACAGTGTATTTGAGAAAGGAGATGGGCTTTTGATTTATGATGCTGCTGGTGTAATGGAAAATTTTCGTCAATATATAATGAGGTAAAAAAGTATTACAGTTTTCTTTAATCACAATGCCTCTTGCTCACAGGTACAGTCGACAAAGCATCTGACTCGTGTTCATTTATTAGACTTGTATTTCTGGTTTCTATGTGTAATTATAGTATTTCTGGTTTTTCAATTAGTTCATTGTAAATGGTGTTTAAAATATTTTGTCGTATTGAGAAAGAACCGAGCCAGATACATGTACGTTGAGTCACACTACCACACACAGAACAGTTACACTGGTGCTCTGTTGTTTCGTAGCTTTTATAGTTGCAGGGGACTTAATTAATCAATTGTGTTAATGGAAATTCCTTGTCATTCTTTATTTTTATTTTGTGCAGTCAGATTGCATGCTAATACTAGTCAGGGCCAACCGGTTACGAGACTTCGTAACGGGCCACACAGCTACTAAAATTATTGCATTTATTCATTAATATATATAATTAAGCCCCCATGCACGTGGCGACCGCTGCTTAGGATCGTCCCTTGGAATTCTTTTGATAGTAAAAATAGTAGACAGTAGTATTGTTGTAGTAATTTGTAGTTTAGTGATTGTAGTCTATACTGCACGTGTAGATTTTGTAAGTGAACATTTGTAGTTGTCTTGTCATTCTTCTGATGGTATTTTTGTAGAATTTAATTTTTGTTGTGCTGTATACGGGTTTGACAATTTTGTGCAATTGTGAAGGTTTTAATTGTTCGTTAATCGTGTTTGTCGGGAAGCATTTCGTGTGATGGTATTGTTGGTGATAAAGTGTTATATTGTGTGTAATTTTCGTATAGTGACGAGTGTTGTATATTTTGTAAATGATTACGCGATCGATGGAAAAGGCTAGTTTGTTGGATAGTCAGAATAGCGAAATTGTTAACATGGCTAACTCGCCAACACAGGAGAACAGTATGGTAAATAATGAAGTAGAAAACAAATTAATAAGCTGGGAAAATAGTCCGGAACCAGTTCAAAATTTTTCACAATTGGAAAATTTTCGGAATACGAGATTAACGGTAGAAGATTCTGGAATAGTATCGAACACAGATAGCTTTACGGCTATGACGAAGGAAGTTAGTTTCACGGGAAATGTTAGGGGCGAAAAGAATTTCGAACCAGTTAAAATGGAGCAGTTGATGAGTGCAGTATTAAAATTGGGATCACAAATGGGAACAATGGAAACGCGGTTAGACTCACGTATAGCGATATGTTTATAAAACATGAAAGATGAATTAAAGAAAGAAATTAGAGAAGAAGTACAACCGATTTTGAATGGTCACAATAATAGATTAACTTCAATAGAAATTAGACACAAGGAACAGGATAGAGAACAGGAAGAAAGAGATCGCGTGACATTACAAAAATTTTCAGAGTTAAGTTTACAACGTGCACACAATAAGGAAGAAATATTTGAAAGAATCGAGGAATCCGTACCAAATGACAGAATAAATAACCTAACTCAACAATATGAACAGTTAACTACTAAATGTGTCAATACTGAAACCCGAGTCGCGACACTTACGGAAGACGTAAAGAAACAGAAAGAACAAATAGGTGACTTATCGGAAAGAGTTGAGGAGATTTCAGATAAATTGACAAGTCTTAGTTTAAATGGGGACAGAGATTCAGACGATACAGCTCCATTGCCATTTGCAGAAACAGAAGAGTACCAGAATATAATTAACATGTTGAAAATCAGGGATAATTTAATGAGCGCGTGAAAAGGAAATCTGAGGCTTTACGAAAGCAAGTTAAACAAATTGAAAGCGAATTCGTAGGAAAAGACAGTATAAGAAATTTAGAATCACCGATAGCGAGGGGTTTTGAAGAAAATAATTTATTTCATTTACGGGATGCAACAAGAGAGCGCCAGGCGCGCGAACTTGACAATAATCGACATTCGGAAACACTTTTTAACTGTTCGGAAATTTAAGATCTTTCGCAATTCTAATAATGACATACATCCATGTTCATGGTTAGATCAATTTATGTACCCGTCAAATTGGCCAGTAAGTCACAAACTGCAATTTATGTGTGGATATTTAGAAAACGAACCGGCAACGCGCATGCGCGCACTTAAAGATTGTAAAAATTTAAATGATTTTTATCATGCATTTCTATCGGATTATTGGTCCGAAAACACGCAAGACAGAGTCAAACATAGTCTTATTATGCAGCGTAATTTTAAACAGTCTGAGTTCAGCATGCCGGCAGAATACTTTGAAGACATGATTCGAAAGAATCAATTCCTTTCCAACCCTTATAGTCCGACTGAATTAATTCGTATTTGTTTAACTAAGCTGCCACAATCGATAAGACACATTGCTTTAGCCGGAAGATGTAAAGACGACATTGAAACTTTTAAGACTTTGCTACAAGAACTTGAGTATGACAACGACGACGGAACTTTCTGTAATTTTTTCAGTAACGGTAATCGCAATAGATTTTCAGAGAAAAGGGTTAATGATCGGAACGGACGTTATAGTGGTAATTTTGAAAATGACAGACGAAACAGACAGGACAATAGATACCAGCCTTATGACAAAGGAAAGCGTAGCAATTAGACAGTATTATTTAGTTTGCAATGATATTCTTTTTAAACGAAAATCGGTTCACTCTTTGGTTAGTTTGCATTCCTGATGAGTGGGTTAATAAATTGATTTGGTATACACATTTCAGCTATGCACACTTTGGTCCCAGAAAATGCATTCATAAATTACGAGAAAATTGCTACTTCAGTAATATGCAAAAACGTATTCGATTTGTTCTTGCTAAATGCAAATTATGTCAAAAGGCTAAGCCGCCAACTATTTCTCACAGAGCACCGTTGTTTCCTATCATTCCAGCGAGATTAAAGGAGATGGCTGCAGTCGATTTGTTCGGTCCAGTGGTTCGTTCTACTAATAGTTTTGCGTACATTTTGGTAATAGTGGAACTGACATCAAAATATGTGTGTTTTACACTTTTACGCAAAGCAACAGCTCGTTCAGTATCTAATGCTTTCATCAAACATTTTCTTAAAGAAGTGGGTCATGTTGATAAAGTTATATCAGATAATGGATCACAGTTTCGCTCTAAAATTTGGCTTCGTACTCTACGGCGTCGTAAGATTAAACCAATTTTCATTTCACTTTTTCACCTTCAATCTAACGTGTCAGAGAGATGGATGAAGGAAATCAATAAATTGTGTCGTCTTTATTGTCATCATAATCACAGAACGTGGGATCAGTATCTTCATATTTTTCAAAACATTCTGAATGAACCCCCTAATGCTTCAAGTTCTTTACCGCCTATGTTGATATTAAAAAATAAAGCACCAATAAATCGTATTTCTGAAATCGTTCCTTTTCCGCCTACACGGAAGCTGCGGCATTCTGAAGTTGTCAACCTGGCTCTACAAAATATTGCATCTGCGGCTGCTAGAAGAGAAAAAAGAATGGTTCAAATGGCTCTGATCACTATGGGACTCAACATCTGAGGTCATCAATCGCCTAGAACTTGAAACTAATTAAACCTAACTAACCTAAGGACATCACACACATCCATGTCCGAGGCAGGATTCGAGCCTGCGACCGGAGCGGTCGCTCAGCTCCAGACTATAGCGCCTAGGACCGCACGGCCACCCCGGTCGGCTGCTAGAAGAGAGAAATCAGCTAAACGTCCTGGTCGTTTAAAAACTTTGTCAGTTGGTCAAAAGGTGTTAATTAAGTCTCATCGTTTGTCTCACAAAGGAAAAGGTGTGTGTCGAATTTTTTTTTTTTTTTTTTTTTTTTTTTTTTTTTTTGTTGCTTTATGACGGTCCATATAGAGTTCGCAAAATTATTCATAAGACTGTTGAAGTAGAAACTCTTAAACCACGGCGCTCTAAGGGAATCCATCATATATCGAACGTTAAATTTTTTTGTGGAATGACATACTTTTGAGAAATTAACAGTCACACGTAAACACACAGAGAATACAAGGATACCGCGCCGTGTTCTAGCGGTAGCACATACACAAAGCGACAGTCAGTTCGCCCGCCGCACAAGGTAGCCATTGACCGCAAACAATTACTTCCTACGTCACGCGTACCTACAGCTGATCGAGCACTCAGTGCGAATGCACTGACAGCCGTAGACAAATACACAGTCTAATTTCTCCTATTAAATTCAGTATAAAGCTATAGTGACTTGATAACTTTACGCTATTAAATTTCAGTTTTTCCAGGATACAATTGTATAAAATATTTAAGAACTTCAGGTAAATTCTCTGCGTGTCTGACATTAAGAAGACTTGCTATCGAGAAAATTTCAGGAAGAATGTAATTTCGAGGAAGAAAGTAATAAACTAAAAAGGTAACTACACTCCTGGAAATTGAAATAAGAACACCGTGAATTCATTGTCCCAGGAAAGGGAAACTTTATTGACACATTCCTGGGGTCAGATACATCACATGATCACACTGACAGAACCACAGGCACATAGACACAGGCAACAGAGCATGCACAATGTCGGCACTAGTACAGTGTATATCCACCTTTCGCAGCAATGCAGGCTGCTATTCTCCCATGGAGACGATCGTAGAGATGCTGGATGTAGTCCTGTGGAACGGCTTGCCATGCCATTTCCACCTGGCGCCTCAGTTGGACCAGCGTTCGTGCTGGACGTGCAGACCGCGTGAGACGACGCTTCATCCAGTCCCAAACATGCTCAATGGGGGACAGATCCGGAGATCTTGCTGGCCAGGGTAGTTGACTTACACCTTCTAGAGCACGTTGGGTGGCACGGGATACATGCGGACGTGCATTGTCCTGTTGGAACAGCAAGTTCCCTTGCCGGTCTAGGAATGGTAGAACGATGGGTTCGATGACGGTTTGGATGTACCGTGCACTATTCAGTGTTCCCTCGACGATCACCAGTGGTGTACGGCCAGTGTAGGAGATCGCTCCCCACACCATGATGCCGGGTGTTGGCCCTGTGTGCCTCGGTCGTATGCAGTCCTGATTGTGGCGCTCACCTGCACGGCGCCAAACACGCATACGACCATCATTGGCACCAAGGCAGAAGCGACTCTCATCGCTGAAGACGACACGTCTCCATTCGTCCCTCCATTCACGCCTGTCGCGACACCACTGGAGGCGGGCTGCACGATGTTGGGGCGTGAGCGGAAGACGGCCTAACGGTGTGCGGGACCGTAGCCCAGCTTCATGGAGACGGTTGCGAATGGTCCTCGCCGATACCCCAGGAGCAACAGTGTCCCTAATTTGCTGGGAAGTGGCGGTGCGGTCCCCTACGGCACTGCGTAGGATCCTACGGTCTTGGCGTGCATCCGTGCGTCGCTGCGGTCCGGTCCCAGGTCGACGGGCACGTGCACCTTCCGCCGACCACTGGCGACAACATCGATGTACTGTGGAGACCTCACGCCCCACGTGTTGAGCAATTCGGCGGTACGTCCACCCGGCCTCCCGCATGCCCACTATACGCCCTCGCTCAAAGTCCGTCAACTGCACATACGGTTCACGTCCACGCTGTCGCGGCATGATACCAGTGTTAAAGACTGCGATGGAGCTCCGTATGCCACGGCAAACTGGCTGACACTGACGGGGCGGTGCACAAATGCTGTGCAGCTAGCGCCATTCGACGGCCAACACCGCGGTTCCTTGTGTGTCCGCTGTGCCGTGCGTGTGATCATTGCTTGTACAGCCATCTCGCAGTGTCCGGAGCAAGTATGGTGGGTCTGACACACCGGTGTCAATGTGTTCTTTTTTCCATTTCCAGGAGTGTATTAATTGAGTTTATTTTTCAGGTAACATAATTTGCTGCTCGCGATTACGTGATTTATACTTTGTGTTAAATTTTATGCTCTATGAATTTACTTGTGAAGCGACATGCTTGGGTACATTTGCTGATTTTGACAATGCTTTTTTAATGAACAGGGTTGTTATTTGTGTATAATATGCATCGCTTGGCTGCTATGCTTTTTCACTAATGTCATTTTTTATTATGTGCCTGCTGTGCCTATTTATTTAAATCATATTTGTCACCTGAGTAATTGTGCCGATATGGCTATGTATGTAAGTTATACTTTGTGATTTATCTGCTTGCGCCTTCATGTTTACTTATTAAGATTACATATGAACATTTATTTTCTTATGCTGATATGATGCTAATGATCTATTTATTATGTAAGATGTATACTTGCTGCTTTGCGTATGGATTGCATATTTACACATTTCTGTTTTGTTGTCATAACTACTCTTTAATTTAGTATAGAGAAATACTTATATACTGTGCACGAACATAGAGTTTAGGTTACACTGTGGTATTAATTATAGATTGTTCGCTTGGCAGAGCCTCGTTGTAGAGATTGTGCTGCATCCCCTTGTTGACATTCTGTTCTCTACTGGTATATTTACTCGCTATTGCATGTTTTGCTTACGCTCAGTGCTTTACATTTTAAGATAAGAAAATGAACTGCTATAATTCTATGAACTACATGGGTACAAGAAACTTCACTGAAGTCACATGAACTGGAGGTTTTATGGAAGCTGTATAAATTCATTATAATAGAAAGGAAGCTGACGACATGAAATGCCAACACTAGCTTTAGACCACTGACAGTTGTTACACTGCATTCTTCATGAGCAATTGAAATAGCAAGTGACACTTGACGCAAAGAAATACTCCACATGTTTGCCTCTGTTTTGCCATGATTCTTGAAGTGGTGTAGACACTGTGAAATATTACGATTTATTCATTCAAATTCTTATGTGATCATTAATACTGTGTACTCGCACCTACTTACTGAAAGTTATTCAACTGAAGGCTGTTAGAGGTCATGTATGCATTTCTTTTATTTTATGATGGACAAGGTAATCAAAATGTATTTTATAATTCATAATGAGAAGAAGATTTGGCTCAGGTGGATTACATAGAGGTTGTGTGTGGACGTTGTGTCTTCGGATTGTATGGGATGATGAACTAAAGTTTGCACTATGATTTTATCTGTACTTGTTCGAGGAGACTGACTAGAGGAAAGAGTTGTTATGGAAGTGAAATGATATTGGTGATAAGGCTTATATGTATCGACGTACTGAAGAGGTATTATTGAAGTATTGAGATTGTGTGATGTTGATGATTATTGGAGTTTTCGTGGATAAGAGGTAAGGTAAATGATATTAGTGAAAAGATTTATATGTATCGACGTATTGAAGAGGTATTATTGAAGTATTGAGATTATGTGATGCTGATGATTATTGGAGTTTTGGTGGATAAGAGGTAAAGTAAGTGAGGATCATAATTTTTTTTTTTGTTGGTTTATATGGAACAAGAAGGATGAAGATGGCAGACTAGAACACTCCAGTGGAAGGAAAATTGTCTACACACACACATTGTTAAATCAATAAGCAGTATATACTTTTGGGGGGGGGGGGGTGAAGGAAGTATTTGTGTACGTTGGCAAACTAACAGCTGTTCAGCAACTGTATATTTTGATGTGGCTTGACAAACATTGGTCTTGACATGATGACTATGACGTTGACTAACTATTATTGACTATTATACACTGCTGCCATTACTAAATTGTTAGTATGTGGATGAAAGATGACTGAGTGTGTTTTGTGTGTTTTCCTTTACTAATCCCAAATAATTGGTACCGACCTACCTCCTAAATATTATTTTACTTATTTGTTGTGGCTTGCACTGACATCCATAAATATTATAGGTTTACTGATATTTGTGTATTTTTAATAGTTAATATGATAATTATCTGATATCACTTGTGTGTTTATTATAATTTGTATGTTTAATGTAAGAGCATTGATAACAATTTTGTAAAAGCAATTGTGTGTGCATTCAAACTGTTGTTCGTGCTTACACCTATTAATATTGGTGGGTGCCACCTGGAAATGTTTAATTTCTGCTGATGAAATCTGATGAACTGTTTAATTATTGATGGTGGATATTATGGACTGTTACCAGCACTTGTTCAACATTGCTGGGTGCCACTGTTGGAACTGCTCAACCACTGAAGAGATGTCACTTGTTGGTGTCTGCACCTGCTCGCCATTGCTGGGTGCCGCTATTGGAATTGCTACTATTGATGTGATGACACTCATTCGTGCCTGCACCTGCTCACCATTGCTGGGTGCCACTGTTGGAACTGCTGCTACTGAAATAATGTCACTTATTGTTGTCTGCACCTGTTCAAAATTGCTGGGTGCCACTGTTGGAACTGCTCAACCATTGATGAGATGTCACTTGTTGGTGTCTGCACCTGCTCGCCATTGCTGGGTGCCACTGTTGGAACTGCTACTATTGATGTGATGACACTCATTCCTGTCAGCACCTGCTCGCCATTACTGGGTGCCACTGTTGGAACTGGTGCTACTGAAATGATGTCACTTGTTGCTGTCTGCACCTGTTCATCATTGCTGGGTGCCACTGTTGGAACTGCTCAAACACTGATGAGATGTCACTTGTTGGTGTCTGCACCTGCTCGCCATTACTGGACGCCACTGTTGGAACTGCTGCTATTGAAATGATGTCACTTGTTGCTGCCTGCACCTGTTCAACATTGCTGGGTGCCACTGTTGGAACTGCTCAAACACTGATGAGATGTCACTTGTTGCTGTCTGCACCTGTTCGCCATTGCTGGGTGCCACTGTTAGAGCTGTTCAAATACTGCTGATGAAATGTTATAGGACTGCTATTTGCACCTGTTGACCATTGCTGGGTGCCACTGTTGGAATTGTCAACTACTCTGAGAAGTGCTACCTGTTTATTGAATTATTGAAAAGATTTTATGTAAATATTTGTGTAAACTGATTTATTGTGTATTTACTGTTTATGAAATGTTGTGAGACTCTTATCTGCACCTATTCGTCATTGCTGGTGCCATTGATTGAACTGTTTAACTACTCTGAGAAATGATACTTGCGTAAACTATTATGTAAAATCACATGTATGCAAGCATTTGTATTCCTTAGTGTATTTTTATATATTAGGTTATTGAAGGGTCAGTGCAAAGCCAAAATTTATTTAGTTATGTGATATTTACTTATTAATATCATATTTTATTTTTGTCTGTGTTTTTTGGACGAATTTGTTGGTACTTTCACCACCAATGCTGGCCTAAATACCACCGAATTCTAGCCTATGGAGGAGGGTCATATGAAAGGTGGCTACACTGAGTCACAGCGCCAGAGATTGCGCCAAACATTATTATTCCACCGCCTCCACTGGTGCAGTAGTAGTTGAGAGGATGTCGAGGGCAGTTGTTGTTCTGTTGGGCGAGAGAGTGGATGTTGTTCGGTTGGTGTCATGTATAAATGGAAGATGTTGCAATTGTCACAGTGTATTTGAGAAAGGAGATGGGCTTTTGATTTATGATGCTGGTGTAATGGAAAATTTTCGTCAATATATAATGAGGTAAAAAGGTATTACAGTTTTCTTTAATGATAACGCCTCTTGCTCACAGGTACAGTCAACAAAGCATCTGGCTCGTGTTCATGTATTAGACTTGTATTTCTGGTTTCTATGTGCAATTATAGTATTTCTGGTTTTTCAATTAGTTCATTGTAAATGGTGTTTAAAATATTTTGTCGTATTGAGAAAGAACCGAGCCAGATACATGAACGTTGAGTCACACTACCACCCACAGAACAGTTACACTTGTGCTTTGTTGTTTCGTAGCTTTTATAGTTGCAGGGGACTTAATTAATCAATTGTGTTAATGGAAATTCCTTGTCATACTTTATTTTTATTTTGTGCAGTCAGATTGCGTGCTAATACTAGTCAGGGCCAACCGGTTACGAGACTTTGTATCGGGTCACACAGCCACTAAAATTATTGCATTTATTCATTAATATTTTAATTAAGCCCCCACGCACAACTCTCGTCGCAACCGAGATAAACTTGCCCAAATAGCCACCAATCCATCACCCTGGTATACGTTTCTGTTCTGTATCGTTTCCATCACACCTGACTCCGGGTTGTCTCTGCTACGTTACCACAGCATCTTCGTTTCTTGCTTGGTCACTCTTTGAAGTATAACACTTTGTATGTAGGGCATCCGCAGTCGAAATATTCCGTGTAGAATAAGGAGGAGAGCTGCGGGTGCTAAAAAGTTTTATTCAATGATACGACGGGTTTCGCAAATGCATTTGTATCAACAGGTGCTTATCGGTATAAAAATGTACAAAACTACAGGTCTACTTATGGTCAATCCATAAAAGCGATCTGATTAAAAGACAGAGAAAGCACATTCCCCAACATTGTTATCAAGGTATTTAAAATTTCTAACTCGTAAACGTGCGAAAGTCCATGAATAAAAAATGGGGCCACGGTCATCCCGAAACCTTAAAGAGAACCCGTTAAAAACGTCAAAAACTGGAACGTGGTGATATAAAATTAATAATTTCTAAAGATTTTCAGCAAAAGAACCGTGTTTGAAACATTGACGGAGAAAAACTATTAGAATAATGTCACATTTTACCTCCAATGTAGAGAACCTGGGGAGGAAGCATTGCTATTGCCAATATTAAACTAAACTTGGCTGCAGCATGGCCTACGCCGAAAACCGCTCATGCGCAGCGTCTCAAACAAGGTGTAGGTAGGTACCCTGATTGAAATGTTGGGAGCTGGCTGTACGCTTTTAAAAACAAACTAAGGAACAACAAAAAATTTTATCAGTGTAAATATGTAATTCTTAACTGTAAGTGTATCATAATAGGTATTAATGCCCTCCACGAACTTTGATAGTATCTGAAAAGTCTCGAAATCTATTGTAACAGTAATATGGACATAAGGGACTCAATAACAGAATGTATTGTTTCTGATTGTTTTTTTTTTAAATCTAGAGCCAGTCTTCGGCATTTCAATCGGAGTACCCAGCTACACCTTGTTTGCGACACTGTGCCTGCATGGCTTTGCGTGTACGCCATATTGCAGTTTACAGTTAGTTTAATACCGCTAACAGCAGCGCTTCCTCCCCAGGGTGTCTACACTGGAAGTAAAATGTGAGATTTTTCTCGATCAACGTTTCGAACATGGTTCTTTTGCAGATTATCTTTAGAAATTATTAATTTTATATCACTATGTTTCCGATTTTGACGTTTTTATCGAGTTGTTTTTTAGTTTTCTGGGTGGCCTTAGCCCCGATATTTTTATTTATGGACGTTCGCACATTTGAGAGTTAGAAATTTTGTTGATGAGAATGTTGGGGAATGTGCTTTTTCCGGCTTATAAACAGATCGCTTTTATGGACTGACCGTAAGTAGGCACAAACTTAATCGCTTTTATTTCCCATTACTTTCTATCGCCAAAATTCTAATATGTTGTTTTATACATGTTTATACTAATAAACACCTGATTACAAAAATACAGTTCGCCAAATCGGTCGCGTCTTTGAATAAAAATTTTTAAGTCACAGCTGTCCTTCTCATTCAACATCTTTGGTGTATGTTTGCTTGTTGTTCACTTGTCCGTCTCGTGTAGTCGTAAACATTTCGCCTAGGACATTTGTCGTTTGCTCAACCTTCGGGTCTGCTTCATCTGTGATTCTGCTGTCTCGTGGTTACCGCCTACACCACAGAACAGTTCTTAAATAGAAATAAGCAGTCAGTAACGTACTTGTAAATTGGCAATTTGTACTTAGCTTTTTTCAAGTGACACGTACCACATTGTAAAGTTTATCCTGAATGTTTTCTACGAAAAAAAAAACACTAAGTTTGGTGCTACATTCCGTGAAGGAAATCCAATACAAATCGTCAATTCCCGTGTCAGGTGGGACTACAATAGTTCCACTGCCCACGTCAGCAGCGACTGTAAATATCACAAGGCAAAAAGTTGCAAAATACGTATTTTAGGATTCCTAACCTTTAACTAGATGATTATGCTGAACGTCCCATCTTTTCTATTGGTCACGAATGGACAACTTGCATCTGGCAGGGAGGCTTAGAAATTCACAAGCAGAAGTAGCGAAACCGCAGTAGCATGAGACGCGGGGTTTGGAAGAAGCCTGGCCAGCATGAAGAGTGCCGAGACATAATGCTGTAATCAATAAAGACATGTAACAACTTCAGAAAACGCGAGGGATGATCAGAAAGTATCAATAATTTTATTACCGAGAAGTACAATAAGCAACGAAATAAAAAAAATAACAAATGAACTTACGTCTTTTACCTGCTTTCCTATGTAGTCACCAACATTCTCAACACACCTCTCCCACTGTAGCACCAGTTTCATTATGCTATGTTCATAGAAGTCCGTTTGGTTGGACTATAGCCACCAGCATACTGCTGATTGCACTTCCGCATTTATGGCAAAGGTTTGGCAGGGCAGGGATTTCTTCACGGGACCAAACAGATGAGAGTCCGATGGTGCGAGGTCAGGTCTGTAAGGTGGCTGCTGGAGCACCTCCCACCCAAATTTGGCGATTTTCTCACGAACAAGGGCGGCATCACGGGGGCGAGCGTTGTAATGAAGAAGTTTGACACCGTCAGCATTATTGTTGTAGAGTTTGTCACGAAGTGCACGACGTAACTTAACCAAAGTTTTAATGTAGGCTGCAGCGTTCACAAGGGTTCCGTGTTTAGTGAAGTCCACCAATGACACTACATGCAATTCCAGAACACTGTCACAAGTACTTTCCTAGCAGAATGAGTCACTGAACTGTTTTCTTACTAGGGAACCAGCATGTTTCCACTCCATAGAGGGCCGAGAGGAGTGGCCGCGCGGTTTGAGGCGCCATGTCATGGATAGCGCGGCCCCTCCCGCCGGAGATTCGAGTCCTCCCTCGGGCATGGGTGTGTGTGTTCTTCTTAGCATATGTTAGTTTAGGTAGTTTGTAAATCTAGGGAGCGATGATCTCAGCAGTTTGGTCCCTTAGGAATTCACACACATTTGAAGTCCATAGAGGACTGCTTGGTTTCAGGTGTGGGGTTGTACGCTCACGACTCATCACCAGTAACGATTCCTTTCATAAAGCTATGCTCTACTGCGGCGTAAGCGTTAAGTGATCAAAGCTTATGATCATTCGCTGGCCCTTGTGGTTGTCTGTCAGGTTCTTAGGCACCCAGCGAGGACTAACTTTACGAAATTTCGGTGAGTCATGAACAATAACGTACACCACACACTTAGGATATGCAGAACTACTGCGACAAGGTCCGCAGTTACAGACGCTGATCGTTCGAAATTGCTGCCCCTATGGCCCCTAAATTCTGCGGGGTTGAAGCTGTTAGACGCCCGGAGCGAAGAGTGCACACCACCTGCAGACATCGCTACGGTCCATACAGTCGTCCACGCATGGCCCTGTAAACTTCACTCGATTTATGCCGTTTGGCCCACAAATATCGAACTACATTCGCTGCTCTCCACAAGTGGGAAAAAGGAACACCTAAATCTTTCCGTTCGAGCTCTGAATTCTCTTATTTTATTATGATGATCATTTGCCCCTACGTAGGTGGATGCCAACAAAATATTTTCGCATTTGGAAGAGAAAGTTGGTGATTGAAATTTCGTAAATAGATCTCGCCGCAAAGAAAACCACCTTTGTTTCAATGACTGCCACCCCAACTCGCGTATCATATCAGTGACACTCTCACCTCCATTGCACGATAACACGAAACGAGCTGCCCTTCTTTGCACTTTTTCGATGTCCTCCGTCAATCCTACGTGGTAAGGATCCCATACCGCGCAGCAATATTCCAGCAGAGGACGGACAAGTGTAATGTAGGCTGTCTCTTTAGTGGGTTTGTCGCATCTTCTAAGTGTTCTGCCAACAAAGCACAGTCTTTGTTTCGCCTTCCCCACTATATTAGCTATGTGGTCTTTACAATTTAAGTTACTCGTAATTGTAATTCCTAGGTATTTAGTCGAATTGACAGCCCTTAGATTTGTGCGATTGATCGTATACCCAAAATTTATCGAATTTCTTTTAGTATTCATGTGGATCACCTCGCACTTTTCTTTGTTTAGTGCCAATTGCTGCTTTTCGCACCGTACAGGAATTCTCTCTAGATCATTTTGTAATTGGAATTGATCGTTTGACGATTTTGCTAGACGGTAAATCATCTGCAAACAATCTAAGGGGGTGCTGAGATTATCACCTAGATCATTTATGTAAATGAGGAACAGCAGAGGGCCTATGACACTACCTTGCGGAACACCAGATGTCACTTATGTTCCACTCTATGATTTACCGTCTATCACTACGAACTGTGACCTCTCTGAGAGGAAATCACGAATCCAATCACACAACTGAGACGATACTCCATACGCACGCAATAGTCGCTTGTGAGGAACGGTATCAAAAGCCTTCTGGAAATCTAGGAATATGGAATCGATCTGAGATCCCTTGTCGACAGCACTCATTACTTCATGGAAAAAAAGAGCTAGCTGTGTTGCACAAGAACGATATTTTCTGAATCCGTGTTGGTTATGTATCAATGAGTCATTTTCTTCATGGTGATTCATAATGTTCGAGTGCAGTATATGCTCCAAAATCCTACTGCAAATTGAGGTCAGTGATTTGGGTCTGTATTTCAATGGGTTACTCCTATTTCCTTTCTTGAATATTTGTGTGGCCTGTGCTACTTTCCAGTCTATAGGAACAGACCTTTCGTCAAGTGAGCGGTTGTATATGATTGCTAAGAAAGGCGCTATTGTGTCTGCATACTCTGAAAGGAACGTGATTGGTATACCATCTGGACCGGAAGACTTGCCTTATAGGACTTAAAAGCTGTTCGTCAAAGGCTGTACATTGCTAGTGCCGACACTTGGAGCAGTGGTCATCATGCTGCTTATTCGTGCGGCCGACAGTTCTCATCCCTGTTTTATGATAAATTGCATCTAGCAAATATTCCAATCCAAAAACGTCAACTAACTTAACAGTGTTCCTGCTCAGTAACAAACAAAGGCACTTAAAGACGAGTAATATTTTAAGATGTGCTTAATTTCAATTGACGTTCGTGAATTTGGCCGTGACCTAAGGGGCAAACCGAGCGAGGTGGAGCAGTAGTTAGCACACTGGACTCGCATTCGGTAGGACGACGATTCAATCCCGCGTCCGGCGATCCTGATTTAGGTTTTCCGTGATTTCCCTAAATCGCTCCAGGCAAATGCCGGGATGGTTGCTTTGAAAGGGCACGGCCGACTTCCTTACCCGTTCTTCCCTAATCCGATGAGACCGATGACCTCGCTGTCTGGTCTCCTCCCCCGAAACAACCCCAACCCCTAAGGGGCAATGGGATAAGTAGCACGACCACCGTTGGATTAGAGGATGTGAGAGGGGGAATGTTTTATCGTTTCATGACGTGTTTATTAACAATCTGCCACAGTTGCTGTACATATGTTTGGCGACTAGTTTCGAACCAGCTGGTTCATTCTAAAGTATGGCCTACTGAGGCTGCGCTGAAAGTGCCTAATCTTAATAACAAACATCAATATACCAATACATGCTTTAAAAAATACTCGCAGATGACTGTCACGATCAACATGTGTCTCTAAGCAAGTGATAATTAATTCAGTTTAGTTCTGACTAGCTTAGAGGCACATGTTGATCGTGACAGTCATCTGCGAACATTTTAAAGCATGTGTTGCCATTTTGATGTTTGTTGTTAGGATTAGGCAATTTCAGTGCTGGCTCAATAGGCCAGACTTGAGACTGGACCAACTAGTTCGAAGCTAGTCCCTAAAACATATATACTGAATCTGTGACAGATTGTTGATAACCGCTTCGTGAAATATTAAAAAATGTGCTGCTCCTATATCAACAAAATCTTCGAACTGAAAAAAAAGAAAAGTTTTATCGTTTGCCTGCCAGTATTGAAAACGCTAAGGCTGGCGCGACTCGTACCGATCAGCTGCTATGACACGGAAGTAATATGGAATCGTGAATGCGCCTTACAGAAGCGATCATTTTTAATGCGGTAATTATTTATAGCAAGGAACATTACATTTCATGAGTAAGTTTGTTGTAATAAAACACAGCGAGTGAGTAGCAGAAAACCGGCTTTTAAATTATTTGTCAAGCTTTTTGTGATGGTTTCTCGTATTCAATAGTGCATTTAAATATATGTACAAATACCATTGTCAGTCAGTTAATAATTCGTTCACACAGACAACGTAACACTTCGATAGGCAATTACATGTCACAGGTCGCTGAGGGTGGCAGCAATCTGAAACAGAAAACAGTCGACATGAAGTGTTCTGAAAGATCTGTAC
This sequence comes from Schistocerca cancellata, assembly GCF_023864275.1. Classification (NCBI taxonomy): domain Eukaryota; kingdom Metazoa; phylum Arthropoda; class Insecta; order Orthoptera; family Acrididae; genus Schistocerca; species Schistocerca cancellata. The sequence continues at coordinate 442,023,812 of NC_064627.1, forward strand.
TTGTGGGAGGAAGCGAGAAGGGCGAGAGGAAGCGAGTGAGGGGGGGGGGGGGGGGAGGGGCGGTTATCTTAACTTACCGACCCCTTGCTTTAGAGTCTACTGGGGGTCCATAGCATACTATACTCTGCTCATCATAAGAATAAACCGGATGTAAACGTTATGCTATGTATTCCTCCGCGTTTTCCATAATCTCATTGGTTTTAGGTTCACGTGGAGCGGAAGCCAATCGGTGTCCAATACAGTCAAGTACGATCATAAAGATACTTTTTATGTTGCGTTACATGCACGTAAACTGAGCGATAATGCGGGACAATATATTTACCGGAACATGAAACTTGCACAGCACTCGCCAGCCAGCGGGTCCAACTAAGCTGCAATGATGTGAGCAGTTGCAGTTCAGAGGTAAAAAGAGACGAGCAAAGAAACAATGTAGCTTCGAATGCAATTTAAAGAGAGTGAATTAATATTCGGCAAAACTCCAGCACTACCGCACGCTTCTTGGGTGACCAGATGGAAAACATAAAATGCTCTCATTCTCACCTTACATAGTATTCTAATTATAGACAAAAGTGATGAAAATTCCGATCTTAAAAACAGGGTAATTTTTCTGAACGAGCTTTCGGGGATTTCGCGGTACTGTTGAATACCGAAGCCACTGATGGTATTAATTACAGTTAGTCGTCTGGTAATCTCTGAGCTCCTTTCTTTTCCGAATCAGAGAAATACATTTCAGTTCTGGAACTGCCATCTGCTACGTTGATAACGAGTCGATCAACAGAATCCACGAAGCCACCCAGGCGCCGCATTTTTTCCTCTTCTTTTATGACGTGGTTTTCTATATCCTGCCAGCGTGCGGCAGTGACCTGTGAAAAAGCTGTGTGTGTTAGCTAGTTCCAGTACGTCTGGCAGCTTAACACGTTTGTTATTTCTCGGGCCAAATCCCTTAATTTGGCTTCAGATCAGTTCTATTGGGATCATATTGTAAAGGTACAGTGGCAAATGTAAAAATGCAGCATTTGTATGGTGCGCTCGATGCTGTGAAAATGATTCGTTTTTCATGTTTCTTTGGCACTTCTCACTCTGGTTCTTGTGAGACTACATCTGTGGTGTAAAACAATCGACATACTCCAAACAAAAAGTATTTGGTTTTTCATTTTTCCCCTAAAAAATATACTGTTATGTTTTCTTAATTTAAGCAGCCTTTATTAACAGTATTGCATAAAATATCAATTATTAAGAATTTTGATTTGAAATGAAACCAGGACTTCCGCGTGCAGTTGTAATTAGAAACAAGAAGACATGCATTATTCTTAAAAAATGATGATGAATTTTAAAATTACGAGATGTATCGGGTGATCAAAAAGTCAGTATAAATTTGAAAACTGAATAAATCACGGACTAATGTAGATAGAGAGGTACAAATTGACACACATGCTTGGAATGACATGGGGTTTTATTAGAACCAAAAAAATACAAAGTTCAAAAAATGTCCGACAGATGGCGCTTCATCTGATCAGAATAGCTATAATTAGCATAACAAAGTAAGACAAAGCAAAGATGATGTTCTTTACAGTAAATGCTCAATATTTCCACCATCATTCCTCAACAATAACTGTAGTCGAAGAATAATGTTGTGAACAGCACTGTAAAGCATTGGCGTCGGATGTTGTCTTTCAGCATCCCTAGAGATATCGGTCGATCACGATACACTTGTGACTTCAGGTAACCCCATAGCCAATAATCGCACGGACTGAGGTCTGAGGACCTGGGAGGCCAAGCATGACGAAAGTGGCGGCTGAGCACACGATCATCACCAAACGACGCGCGCAAGAGATCTTTCACGCATCTAGTAATACTTTGTTTTTTTGTTTTTGTTTTTTTTTTGTTCTAATAAAACCCCATGTCATTCCAAGCATGTGTGTCAATTTTTATCTCTCTATCCACATTATACCGTGGTTTATTAAGTTTTCAAATTTATACTGACTTTTTGATCACCCGGTAAGTATTTCAAATTGAACTAAGAAAAGTGACTCAGATGAAACTTGAACCAGCGAACTATGAACTGCACTAGGTTATCAATCTACTATGCTACACATTCCGCTGTAAATCTAATGAGTAGTCGTATCTCCCAGTATCAAATACAGACCCTCGGAAAACTTCAAAGACGATTTTTTCGGTAAATTTATGAACAACATTAAGAACAATCTATATATCGGCACTTTTTAACCGTGTTGACACTCGTGTTTCACTACAGAACAGAAAGCAGCCGCGGTCATTTTCATACTGCGTATTAATAGCGCGATAATTAGAGCACAACAGTGCAGAGACTAAGACTGTACACGATTTTTGAAATAAAAACTCCAGAGCTGAAGCGCGAGTAAGAAAACCGTTGATGGCTGTTAATACATTAGAATATCTTAAAGTTCTTTTAATGTAACTTAGTAATAACATACCTAATACATAAGTATGTGTGCTATGGCCTCTGAGCAATACTGGGTTTGTGTTTGCTTACATCAGGTTTATTCTTCTGATGAACGGAGTATAATTTATGTACATGACCAATATAACAAGGCAGGGGTGTACGTAGGGGTTGGCAGGAGTGACCCCCGCCAGAGGCGTAAGAGCAAGGGCGGCGCAAATTCCAAAGGCCGCCGACGATGACGTGACGGAGCGCCGCGCCGCCCTCTGAAAAAAAAAAAACATTGCGCCGAGGCCAATCTGGTATGAGAAATTGTGGAAAAATTTGCTACAGAACGGAGAAGAGATAGTAAAGGAAGACGCTCTGATAGCGAAAATCCTCTTCGCTTTACTGGGAGGCACTTTCCTCATGTCACTCCAAGTGACCAGTCCAAGAAACGCAGACTATGGCGTAGTGTGCAGTCTGCTCAAAACAGAATGTGCGCCGCGGCTGGTATTATCTTTTTAGATAAACTTTTGAAAAATACTACTACCAATACTTATTTATTCTTGATTTTTTGGCAGTGCTCAGCTAATATACCGGGTGATCAAAAAGTCAGTATAAATTTGAAAACTGAATAAATCACGGAATAATGTAGATAGAGAGGTACAAATTGACACACATGCTTGGAATGACATGGAGTTTTATTAGAACAAAAAAAATAAAAAAGTTCAAAAAATGTCCGACAGATGGCGCTTCATCTGATCAGAATAGCAACAATTAGCATAACAAAGTAAGACAAAGCAAAGATGATGTTCTTTACAGGAATGCTCAATATGTCCACCATCATTCCTCAACAATAGCTGTAGTCGAGGAATAATGTTGTGAACAGCACTGTAAAGCATGTCCGGAGTTACGGTGAAGCATTGGCGTCGCATGTTGTCTTCCAGCATCCCTAGAGATGTCGGTCGATCACGATACACTTGCGACTTCAGGTAACCCCAAAACCAATAATCGCACTGACTGAGGTCTTGGGACCTGGGAGGCCACGCATGACGAAAGTGGTGGCTGAGCACACGATCATCACCAAACGACGCGCGCAAGAGATCTTTCACGCGTCTAGCAATATGGGGTGGAGCGCCATCCTGCATAAACGTCGTACCAAACAGCAGGTGTTTATCAGCCAGGCTGGGGATGATGCGATTCTGTAACATATCGGCGTACCTCTCACCCGTCACGGTAGCAGTTACAAAACCAGAATCACGCATTTCCTTGAAGAAAAAAGGCACGATAACGGTAGATGGGGTAAATCCAACCCTTACCGTGACTTTCTCGTCGTGCAATGGAGTTTCCACGACAGTTCTAGGATTTTCGGTAGCCCAAATTCTGCAGTTGTGGGCGTTTACAGATCCTCGGAGCGTGAAATGAGCTTCGTCGGTCCACAACGCGTTACTCAGCTAATCGTCATCTTTCGCCATCTTTTGAAACGCCCACAGATCAAATGCCCTCCGCTTCACTAAATCGCCAGGTAACAGTTCATGATGCCGATGGATTTTGTACGGATAGCATCGGAGGGTACGCCTAAGTGCTAACCAAACAGTAGTGTATGGAATGCAGGTGCGACGTGCGACTGCACGAGCGCTGACGAACCCGCTACAGTCTCCATTTTTTCCTGAACTGTCTCAGCAGCATTACGCCTTGTGCTCGGTCGGCCACTACGGGGTCTATCGTCTAAACAACCCGTGGCTTCGAACTTCGAAATCATTCTCGCCACAGCTGCATTTGTCAACGGACCTTTACCCGTTCGAATCCCCTCCCTATGGCAATAGGATCGTAACGCTGAATTCACCATTCTGATAATACAGCTTCACTAAAAGCGCCTTTTCAGGTAACGTCAACATGCTGCGACTGCTGGTGCATCTGATTCTCTCTCTCATTACAGCTCCTTTTATACACGATTGTCATGCGCAGTCACTGACTTTTGCTGTACAGCGCCATCTGTCGGACATTTTGTGAACTTTTTTTTTTATTCTAATAAAACCCCATGTCATTCCAAGCATGTGTGTCAATTTTTACCTCTCTATCTACATTATTCCGTGGTTTATTAAGTTTTCAAATTTATACTGACTTCAGACTTTTTGATCACCCGGTATATTACCCTAGCTGAACCTCCTTACTCCATGAACTTTTTTATCAGAGCACGAGAGCACATAAGCTTGCAAACCAGGACCAGTTTTGACATCTTCATCTTCCTGCAAATGCATAAAGCGCGATTGTGGTCAGATCCAGTTGACATATTTCTTGTTTAATTGGGCAGGTAAACGTATACTCTATATTCACGTTAAGTAAATATTATTTACTTGTTATATTAGCCGATGGCAACAGTTGCAAAATATTAACTTAACAAAGTACCCAGAAAGTCATATTAGACCTATTTAATAACAATTATCAAACCTATAAACAAGATTCGTTGATAATATTACCGGTCTCATTAATTTTGCTATGGTAATTGCCATATCAAATCTTTTTACCTTATTCTTTTATCTCTGCTGAGTCCACAATTTATTACCAGATTTGAGGTTTTGAAGGAACATAGATCCTTTTGGCTTAATTGTACCCTCGCCAGGTCAGGGCAATTACGTCTTGCCCAAACGTATAAGATGAACATCAACAAAAGCAAAACGAGGATAATGGAATGTAGTCGAATTAAGTCGGGTGATGCTGAGGGAATTAGATTAGGAAATGAGACTCTTAAAGTAGTAAAGGAGTTTTGCTATTTGGGGAGCAAAATAACTGATGATGGTCAAAGTAGAAAGGATATAAAATGTAGACTGGCAATGGCAAGGAAAGCGTTTCTGAAGAAGAGAAATTTGTTAACATCGAGTATTGATTTAAGTGTCAGGAAGTCGTTTCTGAAAGTATTTGTATGGAGTGTAGCCATGTATGGAAGTGAAACATGGACGATAAATAGTTTGGACAAGAAGAGAATAGAAGCTTTCGAAATGTGGTGCTACAGAATAATGCTGAAGATTAGATGGGTACATCACATAACTAATGAGGAGGTATTGAATAGAATTGGGGAGAAGAGGAGAATGTGGCACAACTTGACTAGAAGAAGGGATCGGTTGTTAGGACATGTTCTGAGGCATCAAGGGATCACCAGTTTAGTACTGGAGGGCAGCGTGGAGGGTAAAAATCGTAGAGGGAGACCAAGAGATGAATTCACTAAGCAGATTCAGAAAGATGTAGGCTGCAGTAGGTACTGGGAGATGAAGAAGCTTGCACAGGATAGAGTAGCATGGAGAGCTGCATCAAACCAGTCTCAGGACTGAAGACCACAACAACAACAACAACAGATCCTTTTGGCTTGATTGTACTCTCGCCATGTCAGGGCAATCACGACTTGTCCAAAGGTTTAGGGGTGAGGATTTTGAAGCACGAGGCCTTATGAGAGCGACGTAGAACAAGTCATGCTGAACGCACCATGTACACTTTCGGCATTACCCGGTTATCATACTGAGAAATAATTTAGCATTTAAAAGTTCATTGGCAGTGACGACTCACCTACCTCCCCATCCTGGTCGGCTTTCCATCAGGTTTCAAAATCGCCACCCACCTTCGTAGTGGTAGGTGTTTGTGTTAGCTGGCGAGCGGAAGTAACCCAGACCGGACACGCACCTCCGTCTTGTCTGTCGCCAATTCGCAGGACCTCGGTGCCGACACTAATCCTGTCGACCGTGAGGCTGACTGCTCCCCTCAAAGGCTCGCCGAAGCTGCATTCACAGTTAAACAGCCCTTCAAAACTCAACAGTTACCAGTTCATCTGTGGCTGTGTAGCAAGAGGAAGCGCTCGGTCGTACATCAAGGAAGGTGAATCATGTGTCCTATAATAGCAATATGTTTTCTGTGCTCTTGCTCATGGTTCATAAGCAGATACGATTCGTTCATGTTTGAATGTAACTCTTATTTTGTTTTATCAGGCAGTTAAACATTTTTCCCATTTTTCTCGCAGTAGAACCGCACTATTTATGATTTGACGCTTCGTACGTATATCTGCTTAATTTATGGACTGGCTTTTTCTCCCGCAGTCAATTTCTTGATTTGAAATTCGTAGCAGTAAGTAAAACTACACAATAACAACATATACATATCAAAATCTGTGGAAAGTCATGCATATGTCACTATAAGTTTCAATCGACATAGGTGTTGCCAAAAGCGTCCCTAGGGAAGATACTAAAATTACCAGTCTTGTTGTTAACGCCACAGTCTGGAACCGCGCGACCGCTACGGTCGCAGATTCGAATCCTGCCTCGGACATGGATGTGTGTGATGTCCTTAGGTTAGTTGGGTTTAAGTAGTTCTAAGTTCTAGGGGACTGATGATCTCAGAAGTTAAGTCTTAGTTGTTGTTAACGAGTACATAAAAAACCAGAGTTTTGATTATTCAAAATAATATGAACTCATACATCTACAATGCCAGTCACACAGTTTTTGTTTCTCACAACTACGTACATTTCATTTACTAAAATTAATAAATATGTACATACTCGTGTTTGATAATTGTAGCACCTTTATTGCTCATTTCAGTAACATTTGATATGCTATCTAAGGAGATTTGGCTGTTTGCCATATTCTTTAGAACAGACGTACCAGCTAAAACATAAACTTTGAAATTATTGAAGATGAAATCAGTTTTTTATCCTAAATGTCATCATATTCGATAATATTAAAGTGACGCTAATTTCATTATTATGTCAGATGAATGTTTTTGATAAAAAATGAAATCCAGCAGAACTTTCTTGCATTTCTTAAAGCGTTTGTATGGAATACAGAACACAGAACGACAGCAATAACTTTCTTTAAAACGAAAATAAAGCCTGACATGTGAAAAATACTAAATGTTTATTTCTCTCTCTCTTACAGATTTTCTTTTTTTTTCTCTCTAGACATCGATGATCCCTTCACAATTTTTTCTGTACGTAAAACTGGTATTATCAGGCGTGAACCAAAGTTTCTGGTCAGACTCTTCCTGGAAAGTGCTCTCTGGAAATTTCAGTAGAAAATCTCTTCATGATGCACAATGCCCCTCTTGTAATGTATGTACATGGAGTTTGTTCAGCTTCTCTGTAATGCTCTTCTGCTGACTAAACGATCCCATGACGAAATGTGCCAGTCTTCTTTGGATCTTCTCTATTCTTCTATCAGTTCTAACTGGTTGGAACAATACGAAGAATCGGTGGAACAAGCACCTAATAAGCTACTTCCTTTGTGGATGAATTACTTTTCTTTAAGATTCTTTCTATGAATCTGAGTGTGGCATATGCTTTCCCTACTATATGTTTTATGTGATCATTCCACTTATGTCACTCTGGATAGTTTCTCCTGATATTTTATGACACATACTGTTTCTAGCAATTTGTTATCAATAGTGCAGCTATACAGTAGTGGATTTCTTTTCCTATGTATGTGCAATATGTTACATTTATTTACGTCCACAGCTTGTGGTTTCTGGTCACGTTCTCACTTCCTGAGCACGGGGTCCCGGGCTCGATTCCCCGTGGGGTCAGGGATTTTCACCTGCCTCGAGATGACTGAGTGTTTGTGTTGTCCTCATCATTTCATCATCATTCATGAAAGTGGCGAGATTGGACTGAGCAAAAGTTGGGAATTTGTACAGGGACTGATAACTGCACAGTTGAGTACTCCACAAAACAAACATCATCATTTATTTACGTTCAGGGTCAACTGCCAGGGCCTGCATCCTTCATCAGTTCTGCAAATCATTACTGTCTTCTGATGTTGCTACTTTGTTATAGACAACTGTATCATCTGCAAACAGCCTTTGAGAGCATCCGACACTTTCTACTAAATCATTTATACATTTTGTAAATAGTAATGGTCCTATCACACTTCCTTGAGGTACACCGGAAATTACCTATTCATCTGTAAATTTTTTTCTGCTAACTGAGATGTGTTGAGTTATGTGTCCAAAGAAGTCTGGAACCCAGTCGCGAGTCTGCTCAGGTACACGATAAGCTCATTTTTTTTTTCACTAAATGGCAGTGCGGGACAGTGTCAGATGCCTTCCTGGTGTGAAGGAATACAGCATCAGCCAGAGTGTCATTGTCTGTGGTGCTGTGATTCTCATGGAGGAACAGAACAAGCTGAGTATCACAGGATCTCTGTTTGTGGAATCCATGTTGATTTAAAGAGGAGATTTTCATTCACCAAAAACATCATAATTCTTGAGCATAAAACATGTTCCATATAACAGATTGGCATTAATAATAAGAGGTCTATAATTGAATGCATCTGCCCTACAGCCCTACTTAAAAATAGAAATTACCTGCATATTCTTCCAATTGCTAGGTACGCTTCATTGCTCAAATGATCTATGACAAATTATTGCTAGAAGGGGAACAAGTTCTTTCTTATAATATTTGTAGAATCTTACAGGTACAGTATCTCATCTGGTCCTGATGCCTTTCCACTACTAAGCAATTGTAATTGTTTCTCTATTCTGTTATTGGTTATCTCAATATCTGCTATTTTGATGTTTGTATGACAATTGAAAGGAGAGGTTGTGTTATGATCTTCCATGGTAAAACAATTTTAGAAGACTGAATTCAGTATTTCAACCTTCTCTCTGTTATCTTCCATTTTGGTGCCAGTATGATCTCTGAATGAATGAATAAATGATTTTGACCCATGTACTGATTTTACATATGACCAAAACCGCTTAGGATGTGTACTTGGCTCCGTTGATAAGGTTTTACATTCAAAGTCATTTAATGATTCTCTTGTTACTCTCCTTATGCTCATTTTTGCTTCGTTTAGCTTTTATTTGTCAGCTAGGTTTTCACTTCTCTTCCCAAGACAGGCACACACACGCAGTATGGTACCTTGTGCCTAAAAAAAAAAAAAAATCATCATCATCATCATCATCGTTTAAGACTGATTATGCCTTTCAGCGTTCAGTCTGGAGGATAGCCCCCCTTATAAATTTCCTCCATGATCCCCTATTCAGTGCTAACATTGGTGCCTCTTCTGATGTTAAGCCTATTACTTCACAATCATTCTTAACCGAATCCAGGTACCTTCTCCTCGGTTTGCCCCGACTCCTCCTACCCTCTACTGCTGAATCCATGAGTCTCTTGGGTAACCTTGCTTCTCCCATGCGTGTAACATGACCCCACCATCTAAGCCTGTTCACCCTGACTGCTACATCTATAGAGTTCATTCCCAGTTTTTCTTGGATTTCCTCATTGTGGACACCCTCCTGCCATTGTTCCCATCTACTAGTACCTGCAATCATCCTAGCTACTTTCATATCCGTAACCTCAACCTTGTTGATAAGGTAACCTGAATCCACCCAGCTTTCGCTTCCATACAACAAAGTTGGTCGAAAGATTGAACGGTGCACAGATAACTTAGTCTTGGTACTGACTTCCTTCTTGCAGAAGAGAGTAGATCGTAGCTGAGCGCTCACTGCATTAGCTTTGCTACACCTCGCTTCCAGTTCTTTCACTATGTTGCCGTCCTGTGAGAATATGCATCCTAAGTACTTGAAACCGTCCAACTTTGTTCCTCCTATTTGGCACTCAATCCGTTTATATTTCTTTCCCACTGACATTACTTTCGTTTTGGAGATGCTAATCTTCATACCATAGTCCTTACATTTCTGATCTAGCTCTGAAATATTACTTTGCAAACTTTCTATTGAATCTGCCATCACAACTAAGTCATCCGCATATGCAAGACTGCTTATTTTGTGTTCACATATCTTAATCGCACGTAGCCAGTCTATTGTTTTCAACATATGATCCATAAATTATATGAACAAGAGTGGAGACAGGTTGCAGCCTTGTCTCACCCCTGAAACTACTCTGAACCATGAACTCAATTTACCGTCAACTCTAACTGCTGCCTGACTATCCATGTAAAGACCTTTAATTGCTTGCAAAAGTTTGCCTCCTATTCCATAATCTTGTAGAACGGACAATAACTTCCTGCTAGGAACCCGGTCATATGCCTTTTCCAGATCTATAAAGCATAGATACAATTCCCTGTTCCACTCATAACACTTCTCCATTATTTGCCGTAAGCTAAAGATCTGGTCCTGACACCCTCTAAGAGGCCTAAACCCACACTGATTTTCATCCAATTGGTCCTCAACTAATACTCGCACTTTCCTTTCAACAATACCTGAGAAGATTTTACCCACAACGCTGATTAAAGAGATACCTCTGTAGTTGTTACAATCTTTTCTGTTTCCATGTTTAAAGATTGGTGTGATTACTGCTTTTGTCCAGTCTGATGGAACCTGTCCCAACTCCCAGGCCATTTCAATTATCCTGTGTAGCCATTTAAGACCTAACTTTCCACTGTATTTGATGAGTTCCGACTTAATTTCATCCACCCCAGCCGCTTTATTGCACTGCAATCTATTGACCATTTTTTCCACTTCCTCAAATATGATCCTATTTCCATCATCATTCCTATCCCATTATACCTCGAAATCTGAAACATTACTGATCGCATTTTCACCTACATTGAGCAACTCTTCAACATATTCCCTCCATCTGCCCAAGGCATCCACAGGATTCACCAGCAGTTTTCCTGACCTGTCCAAAATACTTGTCATTTCCTTTTTACCTCCCTTTTGAAGACTGCTAATTACACTCCAGAATGGTTTTCCAGCAGCTTGACCCATAGTCTCCAACCTGTTTCCAAAGTCTTCCCACGATTTCTTCTTGGATGCTGCAATTATCTGTTTGGCTTTGTTTCTTTTTTCAACATAACTTTCTCTGTCTACCTGGGTTCTGGTATGTAGCCATTTTTGATACGCCTTCTTTTTCCTTTTACAGGCTGCCTTGACTGTATGATTCCACCAAGCTGTTTGCTTCATCCTACTTTTACACACTACTGTTCCAACACATTCTTTAGCCACTTCTAGTACTGTGTCCCTGTACCTTGTCCATTCCTTTTCGAATGACTGCAATTGACTACATTCAACTAACTGGTACCTTTCTGAGATCGCTTTTATGTACTTGTGCCTGATTTCCTTATCCTGAAGTTTCTCCACTCTTATCCTCCTACATATGGACCTGACCTCCTGCACTTTCGGCCTCACAATCCCAATTTCACTGCAGATTAAATAATGATCAGTGTCATCAAAGAATCCCCTGAATACACGTGTGTCCCTCACAGCCTTCCTGAATTCCTGATCTGTTATTATATAGTCAATGACAGATCTGGTTCCCCTGCCTTCCCAAGTATACCGGTGAATGTTCTTATGTTTAAAAAAGGAGTTTGTGATTACTAAGCCCATACTGGCACAGAAATCCAAGAGTTGTTTCCCGTTCCTGTTGGCCTCCATATCCTCTCCAAATTTACCCATAACCTTTTCATACCCTTCTGTTCGATTTCCAACCCTGGCGTTAAAATCACCCATGAGCGGAACACTGTCCTTGTCCTTCACTCTAACAACTACATCACTGAGTGCCTCATAAAAACTATCCATCTTATCTTGATCTGTCTTTTCACAATGCGAATATACTGACACAATCCTAATTTTCTTACTAGACACTGTCAAATCTATCCACATCAGTCGTTCGTTTACACACCTTATTGAGACTGTGCTGGGTTCCATTTCTTTCCTGATGTAAAGCCCTACACCCCATTGTACTATTCCTGCTTTGACTCCTGACAGGTAGACCTTGTATTCTCCCACTTCCTCTTCTTTCTCACCCCTTACCTGAATGTCACTAACAGCTAAAACGTCCAGCCCCATCTTACTTGCAGCCTCTGCCAGCTCTACCTTCTTCCCAGAGTAGCCCCCATTGATATTAATAGCTCCCCATCTCATTACCATTTGTTTGCCAAGTCGTATCTTAGGAGTCCCTGGTTTGTCAGTTAGAGGTGGGACTCCGTCACCTCCAAAGGTCCGAGGCATTTTGCTCTGATTGTTGCCAGCATCATATTTAAAGTACCAGGGAAGCAGGTTGCTAGCCTTACTTGCCCCGAGTCCCATTGGGTTTTACCCCTAACGGCTGAGGGACTAACCGGTGGATTTGGTAGTCTTTGCCGTATGAGCACAAAGGTGACCACGACTCAGAATATGTCTGAGATGCCCAGCCTTATTCCAAAGTAACTGGTATCCCGACTGTCGGGACCTCTTACTTGGCCACTCATACGTTGCCCGTGGTTCATGAACTAGGACATGACTACAGGAACCCACACCATGAAAAAAAAAATGACCTATTTGAGTTCACTTAATACTAGCATGTTGATTGGTCCTACCATTGTATTATTGGTTTCTTGGAGAAGTCTTCTGCTGTGAAGTGTGGCCAGCAACATTATAAAACACACGTGTTGACCACAACTCTTTATTTTCCTTCTTCATTGGAAACAGTTTGTGAGTCTGTCTTGTGATATATCAAAATTTAACACTCTGCCAGACACACAGTTTTCTAATGAGTCCTATCATGATAACAAATGTGCCAGACATTACTGCATGTTTGTCTCAGAATGTCTTGTTCCCCTGCCCCCCTCCCCCATACAATCAACTTGATAAAATGTTGCTGGGCAGATAGACTCTGCTACTGTCCATGCTAGAAGATTAAGCTTGTGCTGTCAGAACTCTAATGATATATGAGAGGTGGATTTGTGGTAGAATCTTAACATCCAACAACTGATGGTATGGTATGGTATTGGTGGTTTTGCTACAAAATAATTTTATTTTAATAAGACCGAATGTCTAAATTCAGCAGCTCACAACCATGTAGTGGACAAAGTCCTATGGCATGTGTTCACAAACTGTTTCCATATCACTGGATTGGATGTAGAGGACTTGTGTCTTGGACGGTCTGTTCTCCGGATTTGATGCCCAAAGACTTTTTTCTGTGGGGAAAGCTGAAAGATGCCATCTACAAGGACATACCACCTACAAGCAATGATGATGTATTACTGCAGCCTCCTCAGACATCTCTGCCAAAATGCTAGCACGTGTGCAGCAATCATTCCATACCAGACTGGAAGCATGTATTGCTGCTGCCAGTGCTCAGTTTGAACACAACCTATGACAGTCAAGAGTCTTGTTATTGGTCAGAAATGACATAACTAGTGTGTGCTCTTGAGTTGTTCTTTAGTGTGTACTGCCACAGTGTCAGTGCGGGAATTCTTCAAAATACATCTCATAAATGGCTCACACTAGAATTCTGCAATAAACACCACATTTAGTTTGTTCATGTCAATAGGCATTGTTCCATTTACAAAAGTGTATCTTTGCACAAAAAATACTTCTGCTAACTATCATTACAATCAATTTATTGGCTAACATTAAGAGCCCATGACAACCAATCCATTCTGTGAAAACCACGCATCAATAGCAATTTTCATTTCCACAATATTTGTGGTGCAAGTTGTAGGTGAAATACCCTGCACAATGGACAAAGTATGTCATCATGAAAATGTGTCACTGGGAAAATTAGCAATCCAGTCACTCAGGTTACACACAAGATGTTTCAACACAGCAGTTACAAACTTTCAGCGAAGATAGAGTACAGCTAGATGATGGAAAATCACATAACAGTGTTTCATCAGAAACTCTTTCCTGGCATGGTAGCGGGGACAAAAAACACAAGGAAGGAAGGATGTGAACAAGGTGAGAAAACATGTTTCTTATGCTTAGCACAGCAAAAATGCTGCAACAGCTTTGGCTGGTGTATGCAGCACAGGGTCTATGTATGTGTCGGGTGACACAGTACGTGTGAGCAAATTGTGGCCACAGTCACTGTGAAGCTTCATTTCACCTGCCAACAGAGTGGAAGTAGGAAGGCACATTACACAAACATGGTGCTCACTGATATGCATCTGGCATATGGGCAACACATTGCAGTGGACAAGGTGCACAGCAGTTATACGTCCAACATTACTGAATGAGGAGAACTGCCACACCATCTTTGCACACTTGCACCAGAGATTGTCAGAAAGTGGATCCTTCAGCAAGGAGACACAACAATGTGAGTGAACAGTAACAATGATAGCCAATGAGGAGACTGTGCTGGGGCTGATCCAGAACAATCCCAGAGCCAGTACATGTGCTATTGCCAGTCATGTCAAGACTTCGCCAGCAGCATCTGACGGATTCTGAATGATAATTCTGTGTAGCTGTATTACACCCAATGTATGCAGTTACTGGACAAAGATGATTTTGCTCCACATGTGGACTCTGCATGGTAGTGTTTACAGATGCACACAACACAAAAATGGTTCAAATGGCTCTGAGCACTATGGGACTTAACTTCTGAGGTCATCAGTCCCCTAGAACGTAGAACTACTTAAACCTAACTAACCTAAGGACATCACACACGTCCATGCCCGAGGCAGGATTCGAACCTGCGACCGTAGCGGTCACGCGGTTCCAGACTGTAGCGCCTAGAACCGCTCGGCCACCTTGGCCGGCAGCACACAACACATCCTGGTTTCCCAGCCACTATTATGTTCACCGATGAGGCAACCTCCATATGGGAGAAAATTTTCAAGCCACATAACACCCAACTGTGGTTGGAAAAGAACCCATATGCTACAAGAACCTGTGCAGCCAGAGATGGTTTTTAGTTAATGTATAGGCCAACATTGTCGGGAATCACCTTGTTGGGCTGTATGTGTTCCCCCAACATGTCAAACAATGGAAAATCCAGGATGGAATGTAACAATATCAGAGTAGGAAAGTTGCTACTCACCATATAGTGGAGATGCTGAGTCGTGATAGGCACAATAAAAAGATTTACACAATCATAATCATGGCCGAAAGCTACGATTGTGTGAATCTTTTTATTGTGCCTAACACGACTCAGCATCTCCGCTATATGGTGAGTAGCAACTTTCCTTCTCCAGTATTGTTACATTCCCCCAACACGTGACGGATGTGACTTGTCTTATCTTTCTTCAGTGAGTATTGCCACAGCTGCAAAGCATTCAGCCGAACAGTTTCAGCATGATACGTCCCCCTTGCATTACAGTCTTGATGTGTGTTGCCACTTGCGTGCACTATATTGCCGCAGAAGAAGGTGATTAGCACACTTGCTGTAGTGTAGTGGTCATGATACTAGACTGTTGCATGCAAGGTCGTGAGTTCAAAACTCCTCTGAATTGTAAGATTTTAATTTCTATATTCGGTTTGAGTACATTCTAGAAGTATCCACAAATGGCAAGAATCATTATACTGGAATGTTCTGCAGCTGTATATATACTGCATGTGTTCTGGACGGAGTCAGTTCGCTCCATGCTCTTGTATGTGCAAGTGCTGAATAAACCTTTGTTAAGTGAAGTTAGTGTTCGTCATTCATCTACTTACACCTCCCTCTATGTGACATTATTCTGGTGGAGATGCTGGGTATTGTATTCCAGGAAGAACTGCGCAAGAATTCGGTGACACACTATGACAGAAGTGCAACGCTGAAGATAAATTAAAGTGCAGGGCACACCATCCAGGAGTAACCACAGCCTCCTACATTCAAGATGTCTTGGAGCTGTGTAAAATAGTGGATCCTAGAATGGAAGACAATAAGGTTGCACATCTCATGAAGGATGTTGCTGAGGGCATGTATCAAGCCCTACTCCTGAAGGAGGTTTCAGCAGCAGACGACTTCATAAAATGGTGCCAGTATATCCAGACAATGCATCAAAAAAGAATTACACACAAGAAGTTTGAATGGCTTCCAAATGTCGTATCGATGTCTGTGATGGAGGAAGCAACTGATTTCACAAGTGTTCTTCGTCAGATAGTGTGAGAGGAAGTTCAGAAGGCACTTGGATTGCACAGTGAGCAAAAAACCGAGACTCTTCAAGAGGTCATAAGGGAGGAGGAACAGACATTGAACCCAATCTCTTGTCCTTCATTTCCCTTTAAAATGGTAAAAAAGTCGAGACCCAGGTGAAGTTATGTTCCTACAATGCTGCATGAGAAACCTGTTTGGGCATCAAGGAAGACTGATGTCTGGAGGACTCAGGATAAGCAACCAGTATGTTTACACTACAAATGACAGGGACATGTGGTACGCTATTGTTGAGGAAGGCGGCAGATATTTGATGATGCCCGTGCTATAAGACAGCAGACCGATCTTAGCTGACACCAACTCCGGGACAACGAAGCTGAACAAGAAGATGTGGGTGCAGGACGATGTAGGTCACCATCGCTGCAAGTTATCTGCTGGAGAGGACGCTCCCCAAACACGCTGATCAAGGTCCCCATCACCATTTAGAAGCTAAAGCTGATCACCTAGCCACCACAACCTGGAAAACTAAGGGGTAAGACCTTTCTTGGAGGAGAGCCAGTCGAAGAGAAAAAACCTCTGCCATCGATCACTACAAAAATGATAGGAAATTACATCGATATCCTCATGGATGGCCAACCAGCCCAAGCTCTTGTGGACTCTGGAGCATCATTTTCAGTCATTTCAGAGAAGTACCATTATCAGTTTCAGAAAACCATATTTGTTAACAGCAAAACATCTCTGCTGAAGGTGGTGAATGGGAAATATGTAAAACCTACAGGAGGATATATCATTCATGTGGGTATAAGTGGCCATACACAGCCCTTAGAATTCATCATCTTACAAGAGTGTAGTCATGATGTCATTCTCAGATGGGACTTTTTGAAAGCTTCTCAGGCAATTATAGACTGTGGTTGTTCGAAGATTACGCTAGACGAGATGAGATGCTGCGGACAGGAAGATGTGCATCCGAGTGTCTGGAGACTATGTGTCACTGCTAGAAAGTTAGCTGTCATGTGCCATGCCATGCATCAACCCATGGATCTTGTAGTGTAATGTAAGAGAAGCCCACTGAAAAATAACTTGGTCATCCCAGCCTCGTCGTCTTGTTTAAGAACAGATTCAGTGAATTGTGAACAGTAAACTGTCACTGAGAACCGCAGATCCTTCCAAGGTGCATGTTCGTAGCAAATGCTGAGCCATTAATTGCAGAACAGCTGAGCACCATAGAAACCTCCCATGCCGAGTCTGTGGGCGAAATTAGCGCTACCACTACAAGACAAGATCTTCTAGCTCGACTATCACTAGATCTCACTGTGGAACAACAGAAGATGCTACTTGCCATTCTTCAAGAGTTCTCTGAATGCTTCAATCCACAGGTGAAGAGAAAAGTAGACAAATCAATGGTGAAGCACCAGATTAGCACTGGAGACCATCAACCAATAAGCCAGAGAGCATACCATGTGTCAGCAACAGAACGTTGAATAATTCGCAACGAGGCAGAGAGAGTGATGAAGAATGACATCGTTCAGCCTTTGCAGAG
Source organism: Schistocerca cancellata (assembly GCF_023864275.1). Lineage (NCBI taxonomy): Eukaryota > Metazoa > Arthropoda > Insecta > Orthoptera > Acrididae > Schistocerca > Schistocerca cancellata. The sequence continues at coordinate 442,041,530 of NC_064627.1, forward strand.
CCCATGGTCATCACCAGTGATTCTCATCAGGAAGAAGGATGGCAGTTGGCGCTTTTGTGTTGATTACAGGAACCTTAAAAATATAACTAAAAAGGACGTCTACCCTCTTCCACGAATTGACGATATACTAGATTGTCTGAGGGGGGCTAAGTTTTTTTAACCATGGACATGTACTCAGGATACTGGAAAATCAAAGAAGATGCTGATCATGAGAAAACTGCATTCATCACCCCTGAGGGGCTGTATGAGTTTAAGGTAATGCCGTTTGGTTTGTGTAATGCACCAGCAACTTTTGAACGAATGATGGATAATCTTCTAAGGCACCTGAAGTGGATGATGTGTCTTTGTTATTAAGATGACATTATAGCAAAAGAAATCAAAATACTTGGCCACCTTGTGTCAAATGAAGGTGTGCAGCCAGACCCAGAAAAGGTGAGAGCTATAACGGAATTCCCTATTCTTAAAAGTATTAGAGATGTGAGAAGCATCCTCGGATTGTGTTCTTATTACCGTTGTTTTATCAAAGACTTCTGTATCAAAGCCAGATCCCACCAAGAGTTGTTAAAATCCAATGTTAAGTTTATTTGGGGGGGTGTTCAACAAGTTTCTTTCTATGTGCTGTGAAAAGCTCTGACAACTGACCCTGTACTTGGTCTGTATGATGAGAGAGCACCTACAGAACTACACACAGATGGCAGTGGATATGGGATCGGTGCTGTTCTGGTGCAGATTTTGGATGGGAAAGAGAAGGTTACAGCCTATACTTATAGGACACTCACAAAAGCCGAGAGAAACTACTCAACTACAGAAAGAGAATGTCTTGCTGTGATCTGGACCATGTGCAAATTTCGACAGTATCTCTATGGAAGGCCATTCACAGTTGTTACAGACCATCATTCACTTTGTTGGTTGACAGGTCTTAAGGATCCAACAGGACGACTCGCAAGGTAGGCACTACATCTTCAAGACTATGATGTTACCATAGTGTACAGAAGTGGAAGAAAACACCAAGATGCCAACTGTCTCTCAAGAAACCCTATGCAAGACCATCAAGACCTTGATGAAGATAATGGCTGTCTCGCTGCACTCCAGGATCTCTCTGCTGAGCAGAAGAAGGACGCCAAGATATCTCAAATTATGCTTGCCTTAAATCAGTCAGAGGATGTGAAAGGACAATTTAAGGTAGTTAATGGATTACTTTGCAAGAAAAACTTTGATCCGTTTGGAAAGAGGTGGCTACCAGTGATTCCTAAACAAACCACATGCACTTAGATGTACTACAGAAATTCCATGACACTCCTGAAGCTGGACATTTAGGATTTATTAAGACATACATTAGAATCCTCAAGAGATTTTTCTGGCCAGGTTTATTTAGGAGTGTCTGTCACTATGTGTCGCACTGTCAAGAGTGCCAAAGGAGAAAGACAGTTCCTCAGAAACCACCTGGTCAACTCATACAAATTCCACCAGCCGAAATGCCTTTCCAGTGTGTCGGGATTGACCTCCTCGGACGATTTCCAACATCTGCTAGTGGCAATAGATGGATTATTGTTTGCACTGATTATCTGACACACTATGCCATTACAAAAGCCATGAAAACAGCCGAAGCGTCCAAGGTAGCCAAATTCATCGTGGAAGACATTGTATTCAAACACGGTGCCCCAAGGTCGTTAATTACAGATTGAGGGTAAGTTTTTCAATTGAATCTTGTGATAGAGATAAACCGTTGGTGCAATATTACTCATCACATGACGACTGCCTACCATCTGCAAACTAACGGGCTTTCTGAATGCCTTAATAAGACCTTGGCCGACATGCTATCAATGTTTGTCAATGTTGAGCAGAGCAACTGGGATGAGGTGCTACCTTTGGTGATGTTTGCCTACAACACTGCCAACCAAGACACCACAGGATTTACACCATTTTTCCTGGTGCATGTGCATGAGGCAACTACGATGATGGACACTGTGTTTCCTTTACATCCTGATGACATGCACGATGACTACATCAGCCTGGTGTTAACCAGAGCTGAGGAAGCACAGCAATTACCTCGACTCCACATGCTGCAGGCTCAAGAAAACGATCACTGACTGTATGACGCGAGCCACCACCCAGCCTGGTGACCTCGCCTGGATCTTCATTCCTGTTCAGAAGGTTGGTATCTCTGAGAAGCTCCTCAGGCGCTACTTTGGACCTTATAAGGTTGTAAGACAGTTGTCTGATATTACTTATGATGTTGAAGATTTTGACCCCAACACAAGACGACGAAAGATCAGAGATATGGTCCACATCCTTCAAAGGAAGCCCTATAAGGATCCTGCAAACCCAGGGTAAATTCGAAGCTCCTGCAACAGGCAACAAGCGGAAGAGTGACAAAGAACATAGTGGCAAGGGAACTTCTAAGAAGATCACCACCAGGGCGAACATCAGTCATCGGGAGTTGGAGTATGCAGGACCGATGACTCATTCCCGGACTAGGATGATGTAACACCAAGACGCTGTTTTCTTAAGGAGGGAGCAATGTTGCAGAAGAAGCTGAGTAGCACAGTCACTGTAGTTTAGTGGTTATGATACTAGACAGTTGCATGGAGGATCGTGAGTTCAAAACTCACCTAAACTTTAAAATTTTAATTTCCACATTCGGTTCGAGTACATTCTAGAAGTATCCACAAATGGCAAGAATCACTACACAAGAATGTTCTGTAGCTGTATATATACTGTATGTGTTCTGGCCGGAGGCAGTTTGCTCCATGCTCTTGTATGTGCAAGTTCTGAATAAACCTTTGTTAAGTGAAGTTAGTGTTCGTCATTCATCCACTTGCATCTTCCTCTACATGACAGTGTCGTCAACACTGGTTTGGCCAGAGTGGTCCGACTGTCAGACCTCATTTGCCTTGACTACTTCCTCTGCGGACACATCAAGTCACTGGTGTACAAAGCCCCAGTAACAGTCCACAGGAACTTCTTACATACATTGTGACAGCTTCTGGGGAAGTTCAGGACAGGCAAAGTATTTTCCAGAACATGAGCCAGAGATGTGAGGCCTGCATCATGGTCCAGAGTAATAATTTCAAACATCTTCTTTGATGACAGTCATCGTATGTTTCTGCTGTACTGAGCATCATAAACATGTTTTCTCACCTTGTTTGTGATCTTCCTTTCTAGTGTCTTGTGTCGTCACTACCATACCAGGAAAGCATTTTCAAAAATGCATTGTTGTGTGATTTTCCATCAACTAGGTGAACTATATCCCTCCTGAAAGTTTGTAACTTCTGTGATGAAACATCCTGTATAAATCAGTGGAGAGACGTATGAAACAATAGTGTATCACTTAGTTCAAACAGTGAAAACAGCAAATAACCAGGTGAAAATATAACTTCCCATTTGCGTGTGTACTGTGTGTTGTAGCATTCGCAAGATTCATCACTAATCACTCTCTCTACCAAGGGAGCATGGCTGGTTATTGTAAAATACATTAAGTGGTTCAAGCAGGCCATCATCATTTTGTCCTGGTTAACTGTCAGATTCTTCATCACCCAACATGTGGCAACTTTTATAAAGTCCAGTTAGCCATGCGTAATATCACACACTGTTGAAATCAGCCAACTCATACAAATATCTGGGTGTTAACACTTTGTAGGGATATGAAATGGAATGATCACATACTCTCGGTCATGGCTAAAGTAGGTGGTAGACTTTGGTTTATTGATGGAATACTGGGGAAGTGCAATCACTTTATAAAAGAGATTGCTTACAAATCACTCACGCAACTGGTTCTAGACTACTGCAAAAGTGTGAAAACCACACCAAATAGGACTAACAGGGGATATTGAACGTAGGACAGAGAAGGGCAGCACAAATGGTCACAGGTTTTGTCTGATGCGTGGGAGTGTCACATGTATACTGAAGGAACTGAACTGAAAGACTCTTGAAGATAGAGATAAACTATTCCGAGAAAGTCTATTAAAAAAGTTTCAAGAACTGGCTTTAAATGATGGCTCTGGGAATACACTACAGTCACCTACATATCATTCACATGGCGATCGTGAGGATAAGGGCAGAATAATTACTGCATGCACAGAGGCATTCAAACAATCACTCTTCTGCGCTCCATATATGAACGGAATGGGAAGAAATCCTAATAACTGGTGCAATGGACATAACATCTACCTTGTACCTCACGGTGGTTTGCAGAGAGTAGATGTAGATGCAGATGTACATTATGTAAGTTTTGGTGAAGTTCATAGCAGTGTGCCGGACATTTTTTGAAAATGATTCATGTAATAGAGAATTCTGAGTCTGTCTTTTTATTGTGCAGTTCTACTGACATGCTAATTTAATTCCAGCTTAAAAGTGTGGCACTTCTATGTTTTTGCATAGTTTGCAGTTTTTATGAACTGATGAAAAATTGTGTAAATGTGTTGCTATGGTCCATGGTGGTTAAACTACTGCTGCTTTCTTTCAGAGTGAGAAAACCAGCATCCCCACCACCAGAGAGGTCACTCCACATAACTGGGTAACAGAGGCCACCAGTGGGTGATACATTTCTTTAAGTATCAGAAGACAAATGTAGAAGAGATCTCTTTTAGGATCCTAAGCTTGTGTTTCCTTCCAGCTACTTGAGTTTTTTTACAGGTTTCATTAATTTACTGTAGAATGTCATGAGGAAAAATACTGCCAACCAGATGATGTCACTGAGGGTGGTGGAATAACTGCAATAAGGTGCTTTTACAGAACCCACGATTTGTAAGTTCTTGCTGTCCAATAACATGAATTTTCTGGGCCATGTGGGTGCCTAAAGCTTATTAAAGCATTCTGCTCCACAGCAGAAGTCTCATAGATATTTCCAATCCACCATGCTATTCATAAATGTATGCAGCATATTGTCCTGGCTGGAGGTCTGATATTAACACATCTCTTTTGGCCAGAAAAGATGATTCATCATTTGAAAACCTGCTGACCTGAATAGTTGTTTCATCAGTTGACAAAAATGATGATCTTCTCCAGTTCCTGCTAAAGTATGCCCATATTAAAACCATTCTTCTTGTAACACTATATTGTTCAATTATTTCCTAGCTGATGACAGCAAATTTAATGTTATTAATGCTCTCAGCACGGAAGCAAAACAGGTCATACCTCCAGCAGGCTGCAAGCATTCACATCATCCAGCAAGTTCATTTTATTGGCCATCAAGGAGTGACAAATCCTAGCCTCCATAACAGCACATTATTGCAGTATTCCAGCACTGCCCCAGTGACATTGTCTGGTTGGCAATATAGTTTCCCTCATGACACTCGACATTAGATTAATGAAACCTGTAAAAAAATTCAAGTAGCTTGAATGAAACATGAAATTTTGAGTATCTGAGGACAAAGATACAAAAGGTCTCTTTTAAGTGGAACATCAGCAACCTTGGCAGGTTAATGTATGGTGTGGCATTATGGGAGGAAGGGTAATTGGCCCCCATTTTATCAATGGCAATCTAAATGGTGCAATGTATGCTGATTTCCTACATAATGTTCTACCGATGTTACTACAAGATGTTTCACTGCATGACAGAATGGCAATGTACTTCCAACATGATGGATGTCTGGCACATATCTCGCATGTGGTTAAAGCGGTATTGAATAGCATATTTCATGACAGGTGGATTGGTCATCAAAGCACCATACCATGGCCCACACGTTCACCGGATCTGACGTCCCCGGATTTCTTTCTGTGTGGAAAGTTGAAGGATATTTGCTATCGCGATCCACCGACAACGCCTGACAACATGCGTCAGAGCATTGTCAATGCATATGCGAACATTACGGAAGGCGAACTACTCGCTATTGAGAGGAATGTTGTTACAGGTATTGCCAAATGCATTGAGGTTGACGGACATCATTTTGAGCATTTATTGCTTTAATGTGGTATTTACAGGTAATCATACTGTAACAGCATGTGTTCTCACAAATGATAAGTTCACAAAGGTACATGTATCACATTGGAACAACCGAAATAAAATATTCAAATGTACCTACATTCTGTATTTTAATTTAAAAAAACCTACCTGTTACCAACTGTTCGTCTAAAATTGTGAGCCATATGTTTGTGACTATTACAGTGCCATCTATCACAAAGCAAAAAAAAGTGGTCCAAATACACATACACACACACACAAAAGACACACCTTTTTTAATTGTTCGGACTTGATCTCACTTCCTGGTCATCAGGACTTTAAATATTACTTTCCCCAGAGTGTACTAAACAATTCTACAACAAAGAAAATACAGCAGATTTAATCTGAGGAACAGTAAAATATGTGTGTATTTTAAATGCATGTTCACCTTGTTATATTTTAGGGTCTTACACTCGCATTCCAAAAGAAAATCTAGTTTTTTAGGTGGTTTAGGACACAGTCTTTCTTAAGGAAAATGTTTAAAAGAGTTTGTGGAAGACTCTTTTTTATTTTTCTTTTTGTGCAAGTGGGCTAAAAACAGCCATTTTTTGCATTTTTACAAAAATTGCAAACTTTTCCCTCAATTTGTAAAACATTGGAATGCAGCAAGAGAATGAAAGTTTATGTTATAAAACCTTGTACTGGTAATATGTGCAAAGTTTCAGGTTTATCCTGCAATTACTTTTGAAAATAAAAAAAGCTAAACGTCACCTTTTTTTCAAGTGTCTATTTTTTCTGCTGACTTCACTTTAAGTTATCCATATGAAGATTGATCAAGAAATCCTTTTTTATTACGTTGCTTAAGAGAGCAATAAAAGTTGTACAAAAGACTCCCCCGTCCCAAGAAAAAATTGCCCTAACATCAAGGGTGCATTTTCAACAGCTGTGTAATGGGGTCAGACAAATGACTGTATCTCTTACAGTATTAAATTAGTGATAGTAAAACTTCACCAAAGTTCACTAGGAACATGTGCGAATGTTGACATAAAATTTCAGCAAAATATGTGATGGTCACGTGGGAACCTCTACACCACTTGGCATGGAATGACCCTTCTGCAAGTCAAACCAGTGATTAGGTACTGCTTCCATGATCTTTGAATAACAAAGGATTGAACATATAAACATTTGAACACCTACTGTTCAGTTAGTTTGATCTTCCATTGACTATCTACAACCATTCTTTTCCAGTGAATCCCAGCTGTAATCTCTGTCACATGGAAAAAACTAGCATCCTGCTTCCAAATACACTGTCTTCTGATAAGCACATAGGGGGTATAAACAAGCTGCAGTGCTAAAAGTTAGTGTATGGTATTTTCGTGCAATTCTACTGTACTAACAATGTATTTAATTCTCATGCCAGTTCTCTTATGTTTGCTTGTGTTATTCCAGTTTGATGAGTTTTCCTTGTTTTATAGTAGCCAGTGTGTGTATGTGTTGCAGACAATTGAGCTATTAGAAATAACTGTTAGTGCCTATGCTTGCTCCCTCTGAGAAATGGTTTTATTAACACTGATATTGTAGCAATGTTATCACTGTTACCTTACCAAAGCAAGGTGCGAAAAAATGATGCCTTTTTCATATTCATCAGGTTTTGTTTGCATTTGTATCTACTTAATTACATTAATATCCATCACACAACACAAAATCAGGTAAGAGAACCACGCAATCTATTAGAAAGGATGTTAAACCGAAGTCTTCTCTGGTGCCTTGAGTCATACAGGTTTCATTCCCTATACCAACAGTTTCTGCAAATTTATATCCACCGCTGTCCACCTGATGTGCTTGGAGTTTGCAGTCAGAGATACCTTCATAAACTATTGCCATTGAATTGACGTGTTCTTCAATCTATAAAAAAGCATAAAACACCACACGATATCACCACATCCTTTTCACACTAAACTTATGGGGCTTCCATTGTCCTCTGCTAATCCTTATAAACAACTCTGTAATTCTACAGTTTCACATATCTAGGTTAGAGTGACCCTCAGAAATTGAAATGCACATGAGAATGGAGTACGTCAAGGATCAGTCATAAATATCACCCTCTCTGCCATTACTAGCGGTGGCACACATCCTAATTGGGCCCCATGGTCTTGCCATCACTGGGTAGGTGAATTCTGCTTCTATGACTGTGCCACATGAATGTATGCCATTGAATGCTAACTCCGTGAACCCACCTGAAAGACACACGAATAGTCCAGAAACACTGCTTTTTACTATCTCATGGAAAAAAATTTAGTAATTGCAACCACTCGAATAGTTTCTTGAAAAGAATCCATCATGCTATGCAGACAAGACATTGACCACACCAGATGCATCTATGTTCTTATACTAAAACAAAAACATTCCCTTTGATATGAATACTTTACCCCCTTGACATTTGGTCAACAATCTTGTGGAATTTGCCACTTCGAGCAACATGATTAAGGAACTGAAATTAGATACTTACCTTCAACTCAACCACACAGGTGACAAAATAGCCATGAAACAAATCCTGCATTTCACGAGAAGAACTGATTTCCAGAACAGGGTCCCTTACCTCAAATTGATACATTTATCATTTTTCATCATCCCTGAAAATCTATAATGTAATTAGACAGATAAAAATCTACTCACTAAGCATTTGCCAGCTTTTGGAGCCAGTGACTCCTTTTGGTAGGAGGGGGAGGGGGGAGGGGTGAGGTATGAAGTAAAGATGGGTCATTTGCGAACAAACGGGTGCAAAGGAACAGTTTACCAAGATGAACCAAAGCACTGAGGAATGAATTCTAAGGAACGGTCTTTCATAGTTCACTTCAGTCGTGGCTTTCTACTTGTAGTTCCTGGGAACAGGAAACAGTCGGTCTTGTTCCTGCAACAGCACATCGGCCAGTCTCGTTCCAGCCTCGGTCCCATTCCCATCTGTCTCGGTCTCAGTCTCCCTCGGCCGGACTCGTCCTCCTTCGCGCGGCCACTCGTCGCACACAGTTCCTTTGCCGACTGCTCCTAGTTAGTTCAGTATCGAGTTGTTGATCATTTTGTTCGCTGTGCACGCCTATTCTAGATCTATTTCAAACCTTTCTTCAACTCTGGACTTCTGGTTCTTTTCATATTCTATTCATCGTCCATGACCAGTAATTAAAATGTATTTAATAATTACGTAAATTACATAAAAATTCATTGTATGTAATACATACATCTTTCCAGGTAACAAAAGGGCATATCAGCTTACTTCATTATTTCAATAAACAGCAGAAGACATACTTATAAAAACGCAATTTTTTTGTTATTACACATGCAAAGGAAGTTGGCACAGCATACAAGTGGCCATTTTCTGTCTTTTTTTATCTAAGATAAAACAGCATGTTCATTGTTATGGAAGGCAGACCGACTTAAAACCAAATGAAGCCCGGGCTCCATAACTGAGTGTCTGGTCCCATATTTTGTAAAGAGAATATGATGATTTCCACAATATTATTTCTGTGGTACAGGGTGGTGCACGAAATATATGCCCCAGGTACTAGACAGCTCACTGTCGTTCACTAATCGTTGTCTTTTTTTTTGCATTAGCCTATTTGTTATTTCTTTACTGCCCAATTATTATGTGTTTATGTATTCTGCTTGTAGCAGTCAACAAATTGTGTGTAATTGGCAAGCAGTCTGTACCCTGGGCTGGTTTTTTTGTGCACCACCTTATATTATTTCACTGCCATCAGCCACATAACACTACCATTGGCTAAACTAGAGGTTTTGCAAAATCACGGAAATTACTTAAAGTGTGTGAGAATTCTGTAAGGAATAAAAACTCTGTACTCTAGGGGGCAGTCTAGTGTGCCCTTTTGGTGCCATCTGTCCTTGAGCCACCTATGCTAGTAATTTTAAATTTTTCATAACAAGCATACAACCATATACCATGCACAAATGAACAAGTAACAATAAATGGTTCCCAAAAAAAGTGTGGTCACCAGTAAACTAGTTCCCAAGGATGAACAAGTTTGCCCATCTCTAGTATGAAGTAAAAGAACTGGTGAGGTTTAGGGCATGGGGAAAGTTTGGAAAAGTCACCCAGAACCCTGGGTGGAAGAGACTCACCACATGAGATCGTGAATCTCTCACCCAGCAGAAAGCCCCAGGTGACTGGACGAAAGAGCAGGTAACTCCAGTATATAAGAAGGGTAAAAGAACAGACCCAAAAAATTCCAGACCAATATCCCCAACTTCGGTGTGCTACAGAATCCTTGAACATATTCTCAGTTCAAATATATTAAACTTCCTTGAGACTGAGAAGCTTATATCCATGAATCAGTACAGATTTTGAAAGCATCACTCATGTGAAACACAGCTTGCCCTTTTCTCGCATAATATACTGAGAACTATGAATGAAGGGCAACAGGCAGATCCACATTTCTAGTTTTCTGGAACGCATTTGACACTGTGCCCCAACAGGAGTGTCCCTGGAGGTGTGATAGGACCGCTGTTGTTCTCTATACACATAAATGATTTGGCGACGGGATGAGTGGCAATCTGTAGTTGTTTTCTGATGATGCTGTGGTGTGTGTTAAGTTTAGTGACTGTAGGAAGTTTAGTGACTGTAGGAAGACGCAAGATGACTAGACAAAATTTCTAGTTGGTGTGATGAATGGCAGCTAGTGCTAGATGTGGAAGAATGCAAGTTAAGTAGGAAGAACAAACCCATAATGTCTGGATGTAATATTACTAGTTTCCTGTTTGATACAGTCAAGTCGTTTAAATATCTGGGCGCAACGTTGCAAACCGATATGAAATGGAACGAGCATGTGAGAACTATGGTTGAATTTAGAAAAGAGTGGTTCACCTGTAAAGGAGACCTCATATAGGATGCTGGTGCGACCTACTCTTGCGCACTGCACAAGTGTTTGTGATCCATAGCAGGGGGGACTGGAGGAAGATATCTAAGCAATTCAGAGGCGGACTGCTAGATTTATTACTGGTAGATTTGAACAACATGTAAGTGTTACGGATATGCTTCAGCAACTCAAATTGGGTATCCCTGGAGGAATGGCAACATTCTTTTCAAGAAATACTATTGAGAAAATTTATAGAACAAGCATTTGAAGCTGATTGCCAAACAATTATCCTGCTGCCAACAGACATTGTGCATAAGGACCATGAAGATACGATACGAGAAGTTAGGGCTCCTTCACTCTATTTGCAAGTGGAAACAGAAAGGAAATAACCAGTAGTGGTACAGGGTACCCTCTGCCACATAACATGTGGCGGCTTGCGGAGAATCTATGTAGATGAGATCAGAAGGAATTGTTGAGGTCTGCACTGGACTTGAGAATCTGCGAGCTGAGATGTAGAAGATAGGGTAATAAACAAGACACATATTGGGTAATATGCATGACAGAATTACTGAGAAAACATTGTTTATGAGTTTAAATATTACTGACTAAACAACGTTCATGAGTTAATCGAGTGGAAAATTTAGTGTATTGTACATATTAGAGAGAGAGAGAGAGAGAGAGAGAGAGAGAGAGAGAGAGAAAATTAATGTAAATTAAGGCCAGGTGGCTGGCAAGAACCAAGGACACGTAATGCCAGTTCCCATCTATGGAGTTCTGAGAAACTGGTGTCTGGGAGAAGAATCCAGATGGTTCATGTGGTGAAATAGACACCCAGATCGAAACTGTCATGTTTTAACAGGATATCATGTGTTGCCAGTATACACCCGCTGCCTATGCCCATTCATCCTAATTGATAACTACTTGTTAGTCATACCAATGTAAAAGGCCAAACAGCATTCATACAATAGCTGGTACACGACATGTTGTTGCACAAGTGGCTCTCCTTTTGATAGTATATGTTTTGCCAGCTACAGGGCTGTTATATGTGGTGGTAGGAGGACACACAGGGCAAGTCTTATAGCGGGGATGGTCACAGGGTAGGAGCCACATGGTAGGGAAATGGGTGCAGAAGGAACATAGGGGCTGACAAGGATATTGCAGAGATTGGAGGGTGACAAAAAGCTCTTCTAGGTGTGATGGACAAAATGTCAGGCAGAATGGACTTCAAATTAAGGGCAAGATTGTAGGAAGTCATAGTCTTGTCAAAGTAGCTGATTGATACATTCACGAGCTGGATAATTTTGAGAGACAAGAAGTGTACAACTAAGTTGTTTTTTGGAGGGATCAGGGGTACCAGGATTGGATGTGATGGTCCACGAAATCTGCTTTTGAACTAGGCTAGTAGGGTAATTATATCCAGTAAAGACTGAGGTGGGAATGGTAGAGTATTTCTGTAGAGTAAGTACTGTAGTTTGTTAGTAGGTTTAACGTGAACAGAATCATGTAGCAGGCCCTCTGTGATCACGAGGTCAACAGCAAGGAAAGTAACATGTTAATTGGGATAGGATCATGTGAAATTTTATCAGCAAATATATTTAGAGATACCAAAAATTTTAACAGATCAGCCTAAAGTAGTAGTTTTTTAGTATGAAGTTGATTGAAGTGAGCAGGAAGGACGTCACAGATTTGGAATCAGGTGGCACTGATTGGGGAAATGTTCAGCAGCACTACGGCCATGTACATGGGGGCTGATGATATAGTGGAAGGTGGCATCTGTGGTGCTTCAAGAAAGTTTGTAACATCATAATAGAATCACCCTGTATCTTGACTAATAACTGGCTCTGCTCAACCACATCACTACTATAAATGGAAAATTACAAAATTAGTTATATCTTGCAGAGAGTAAACATGACAAAAAATGGGCCAGCACAGTTCTTAGAAGGTATGTGCCACAGGAGACTTATTAATAGCTCCTTTGTTGTTTTTAAACAAATGATAATTTTTCAAAAAATTTCAAAGGAACTATGAGTTGTTTGATCAAACTGAATCACATCAGTAACCATCTGCATTTATGCATTTCCCACAGTACCACTACTGCTAAAACCTACTTCCACTTACCCAATCCTAACTGTTTATAGAGTCTTATTATGAAATACTCTTCAATAAGAAAGACTTAAGATTTTTGTATATGTTTGTCTCCTTGAGGCAACGATCCACAAACACTTTTTCTCCGGTCTTGCAACAGGGAGTATATTTCAGATTAACCTGTGTCAATTCGTACTAAGTACATAAAGGGAAAGCTAACAAAGTTAACTGCATTTGGTTCAGTTATTTTGAAAATGTTACATGTACAGAAACAATGAGCTACCTTGACTGACAGAACCTTGGTTTGAAAATATTGATTACATCATGAAATCAAACTTAAAATACTCAATAACCATTTGGACATTGAAACATAAAAAGTCTATGCAGTCAGCATATGTTGCTCATTCTGAGATAATGAAGGAAGATGATAAGTTAGAACATTCAGCAACTGCTTTCATATCTAAAAGCAGGAAGATTACAGTAATTAGAATAATACATGCACCTATATTTCTATATTCCACAGGTCACTGTCTTGTATGTGGCAGAGGATAGGTTCTACATGGTGTATCAGAATCATTTTCTAAAAAGCTTTTGAGGTTGGTTAGGAGAAGTATTGTTGGTATTGATTTGTATAAACACAAATTTCTCTTAATTTTACTCTTGTGATAATTAAATAGCATATAAATTGGAGAATGAATATGGTTCATCCTCCCTCCGGGCCCTTTTGATCAACAGTGTTTCAGTGAACTGCAAAAATCAGGTGAAGTAATGACTTAATAATAACTGTTATTGAGTTCTTAGTTTTAATGTAGTTTGTGTTTTATAAATCTTATCATACATGTAACCTGACTAGAGCTGTGTGAGCCTGTGGATCAAATGTGTTTCCTCAGAAGAATACAAATTCAGACAATGAGCTGAGTTTGTGTGCCTATTCACGGCTCATTGTTTCCTCTTTTATAGCAAGCTGTTCATCACTTCTCAAACTGTTCAAATTTTTTTTGTATAGGTTGTTCAAGTTTCAAATTAAGAGATTACCTGAAAACACAAGTCTGACTTATTGCAAAGAACATTTTCAGGTTGTCCTCAGAAGATGATTCTTGACTGCCACAATAATTACTCCATTGAAACATTTTTATAATTTTATAATTTCTTTAGCAATGGTGTTATTTTGATATCCTTCAGTGATACTTTTTGTTTCTGCAGGCATATTTGATTGTTCTTTTTTAAATTGTGAAACAGTTCTTCTTCTTTCAGTTAGCATTAATCCCATCTCGTCAGGCTCCGCTATATTCAAGATTTGGCAACTGTATTTTTTATTTAACTATGCAGAAGGATGCCCTTCCTGTCCCTGCAGTCATTAGTTCCCAGAAGGAGGAAAGTCATGGATGCCACCTGTCTGTGAATTCTGTAACTTAGTTCTGCGTGTGATTTCATTATAACTGTTTAGTGTGTCGTGTCTCCGAGGTGGAAATGCTAGATGTCTAAATTTTAAACTTGGGCTATAGACTCTGACAGAGGTGATTAGTTTGCTATTTCTCACATGTAATACACTGAAGAGCAAAAGAAACTGGTACACCTGCCTAACATCTTGTAAGGCCCTCGCGAGCACTCAGTAGTGCCGCAACACACGTGGCATGGACTCAACTAATGTCTGAAGTACTGCTGGACAGAACTGACAACATTAAGCCTGCAGGGTTCTCCATAACTCCGTAAGAGTACGGAGGGTGGAGATCTCTTCTGAACAGCACATTGCAAGGCGTCCCAGATATGTTCAATACTGTTCATATCTGGTGAGTTCGGTGGTCAGCAGAAGTGTTTAATCTCAGAGGAGTGTTCCTGGAACCACTCTGAAGCAATTCTGAAGTATGGGACCTTGCACTTTCCTACTGGAGTTTCTAATCTTCCCCTCACAAAATTTGTTGTTGTCACTACTATTGTCAATGGTAATGTCTCTATTTTTTCCAAAAAATGGGACAAGTGTAACATTTACAATAAACCTTTTACGTATCTTCTTTTCTCGTAGTTGGCTCCAGTTCTTCATGTCCAGGGGTCTCATTCTTTAAGCTGAAATTTCCACATTTTAGGTTCTCATATTCCAATTGACATAAATAATTTTAATGAATGCCTGTGCTGATTTTTTGTTTTCACAATAACTTATTGTCTCACATTTTATAATATCACACTGCCTTTAGAATTTTCACATTAACAAAACCAAAATTACATTTTTCTTCCAAAATACAAAAACACGTATGATCACATCAGAGGTATGCCCACAACTACCACTACCTCCTCACTCTGCAGTAATAACAATATTCCAATACCAAATTGCATAATTAATAACAGAAATTTTAAGTGTGCCAAATATTTTGTAACTTCAAATGTTTGTAAATAATAATAATAATAATAATAATAATAATAATTAGTACATATCAATTGTAACAACGAAAATAAAGTTTTTCAATTTCGTAGTTTTAAGCTTGAAATACAGGGTGAGCACGAGGTCTTGCCCTGATTATAACAATTTCTTACAGAATAACCGCTTGACATCATAATTTACATTTGATGCCATTACATAGGTTAGTGTTACTAGCTTTCTTTTTTTTTATCTCCACTTACGTTTGCAAACCTCAATGTGTGCTCCCTTGGTAGCTCGGAGAATGTCGAGGTGGTATTCCTGTTCCAGACAGGTGTTTCTTAACATGTGTTCTGTCACAGTACGCACAGCAGCTTGTATCCTAGTCTTCAGTTCGTCGATGTCAGCAACTGGCGTGACGAAGACTCTGTCCGTGATATAGCCCCAGAAAAAAAAAATCAAGGGGCGTAATGTCTGGAGAGTGGAGTGGCCAGGATGTTGGACCATTCCTTCCAATCCACCGATCCGGAAATGAGGAAATGAACCATGAACCATTCAGGAAATCACCCCTATCAAAGCCCAGTGTGTGTGTGTGTGTGTGTGTGTGTGTGTGTGGAGGGGAGGTCCATTTTGCTGGAAAATTATCCATGGTTGATATTCTTCTATCTGTGGGACAATGAACTGTTGCAAAACGTCTAAGTAAATGTTAGTGGTAATAGATTTTTCCGTGAAGAAAAATGGTCCAAAAACCTTGTTATGCATGAGGCCGCACCAAACATTCACTTTTTTGATGTCTCGCTGTAACTGTACAGTGGCATGTGGAGACTCTGAACCCCATATATGGCGTTATGCCTATTTACTATTCCACTGACAAGAAAGGTGGATTCATCTGTAAAGCATATGCGATTTAAGTAATCGTCAGCGCCATCAATGCTGTCTCAATGCAATCTCAGTTGAAAATTCAGCATGAGTCAGCAAATCATTCAGTTGCAGGGCTTGCACGATTTGCACTTTGTAGCGTGCAACCTAAGCTTTTCATGAAGAATCTTCACCACACTTGCTTGCAGTATTTGAAGTTCACGTGATGCTTGACGTGTTGATTTAGACGGACTCTGTTGAAACAATTGCCGAACACGATCAACAGTTGCATCACTCACACGAGGTCTGCCACTTCAAGGATGGTCTTCAACACTGTCTGTTTCGTTAAACTTTGCATACCATCGCTTTATTGATTTAACGTCACGAGGGCTGTGTCCATAAGGAGCCGGAAATTTACACTGAACACTGATGGGCGATTCTGTTTCATGAAACCAAGGCACACATCGCACTTTCTCCTGTTTCGACACCATTTCGCCAGCAACCAATGTGACCTAACAGACCGCGTCAGTATTGTGGAGCGCTAGTGCCATCTATTGGTCACAACAACTAGTAACACTAATCTATGTAACAGCATCAAAAGTAACTTATTATGTTAAATGGTTATAAATTTTTATAATCAGGGCAAGACTTTGTGCTCACCCTCTATAACATATTGTGTATAAAATTATATGAAACTTTTCAAACAGTTGAGATAATATTGACCTGTCCAAAATTCAAAAATTAGTTCTGGTATTGACTACTTATGATGAGGAAAAGTAATGCTAGAAGAGGGTGACCCTTTAAAAGTTGGCCAAGTCCGTCAGAATGTACAATGGACATGAATGGATGCAGGTGATCAGACAGGTTGCTTACATACATGTCACATGTCAGAGTTGTATCTAGACGTATCAGGGGTATCACTCCAATGGCACATTCCCCTCACCATTACAGAGCCTCCATCAGCTTGAACAGTCGCCTACTGACATGCAGGGTTCATGGATTCTCCATACCCACACACATCCGTCTGCTCGATACAAATGGAAACGAAACTCGTCCAACCAGGCAACACATTTCCAGTCATCAACAGTCCGATGTCGGTGTTGATGGGCCCAAGTCGGTGTTGACAGGCCAAGGTGAGGCGTAGAGCTTTGTGTCGTGCAGTCATAAACAGTACACGAGTGGGGCCCCGAAAGCCCATATTGATGTTTCATTGAATGGTTCACATGCTGACACTTGTTGATGACTGATGGCCCATCATTTAAATCCGCAGCAAGATGGGTTGCACTTCTGTCATGCTGAATGATTCTCCTCAGTCGACACTGACCCTGTTCTTGCATGATCTTTTTCCAGCCACAGCGATGTCGGAGATTTGATGTTTCACTCTCGTGAAATGGTCGTACAGGAAAATGTCCACTTCATTGCTACCTTGGAGATGCTGTGTTCCACTGCTCATGCACCGGCTATAACACCACGTTCAAACCAACTTAAATCTTGATAACCTGCCGTTGTAGCAGCAGTAACCAGTCTTAATAACTGCACCACCAGTCTTAATAACTGCACCAGACACTTGTTGTCATATGTAGGCACTGCTGACAGCAGCACCACACACTGCCTGTTTACATATCTCTGTATCTGAATATGCACGCCTATACCAGTTTCTTTGGTGATTCAGTGTAGATAAAGACGGGAGATGCAAAAATATGCAACAGCAAAGATTTCACAAGGCAAAAGGCGTTTCTATCAAAATAAGCATCTGCTAACTTCAAAAAAATAAACCTTGAGACTGTTGACAGTAAGATCGATTGATGAAGCAAGCAATGAAGATGCCATTCAGTGAGAAACTGTGTCTAATAAGGAACATAATAAGTGGAAGAGCACAAATTACAACTTAAGTTGTAGTGGAAAACAATGGTTAACGTGATGGTAGAGAGGAAAAAACATAGGGGCAAGCCTCCCCAGAAGTACAGGAGACAGAGTGTTGCTGCCATAGGTTGCAAAAGACTAGTTATGCTAAAATGTAGAGGATGCTGATGGGTGACAAGAATAGAGAGCTGCCTCAAACAAGCTTCGAATTAACAACCATCACCCCATTTCTGCATGCAAAACACTTTAAGATAGTATTAACTGTAACAGAAAAAAAACTTGACAATCAATCTTCTCCCCCCCCCCCTCCCCCCCTCTCTCTCCAGTGACCTACTGCAGTACATAAACTGGTCATTTCAATTCCTACAAGGTTAGTCTTTCGTTTTACAGTTTTTTCAAGAAAATCTTGTATGCAGCAATTGTGAACTCAAAAAACTAAACATTTATTTCTACTTATGCTGTTAAGTGTTAGCTTCCATCCTCTGCATTTGAAACAGTACTTATTTTTATGTCAGGATATGTCACATTTTTTCATGCTGCACTAGTAAATTTTGTGTTTGCTGGGATTCAACCCATAAAGTTCACTAAATTTCTTAAAGGATTTTGGATACAGTTTTACATAAATAAGTTCCTTAAACGGTAACTTTAATAAATGGTGTTTGAAACAGTAATATTTACTTACATAAATACATTTTTCATGTCAATATTTTTTTTCCTTACAAATCATTTGGAAATTTCCAGAAATCAGAACAAAACAGTTCATGTGTCTGCAAAACTATAATTAAGCAACTTGATCCCAAGGGGCACAGCAAACATGTGGACTACTGCGTGGACGGCACCACACTTCGGGCCGCACAACTGCAATGCCCTTTCTGTGAGACATAAGTTCATCTATGTGTTCACGAGTAATACTGTCACAGTACCCCAGATCCAGCCGTCGCAGCTTTGGTAGACTGGAGACCAAGAGGGGCAAAAAATCACGACCTGCAATATCAATAGAAGGATTACAATTAATTGTAAAACAAAGTGTACAGCTACAAATAGACAGATGCTGAATAAAATGTGTTTGGCTGTCAAGAGAGCAATGCATGATGCCTTCACTGACTACCATACCAGAATATAGTCAAATGATATTTCATAAAACCCAAAGAAATTCTGGTCATACATAAAGGCTGTTAGTGGCACCAAATATAGTGTCCACTCCCTAGCGAATGAGACAGGAACTGAAATTGAGAGTAACAAAGAGAAAGCTGAAATGCTTAACTCCATTTTCAAATGTTCCTTTACAAAGGAAAACCCAGGAGAACTGACCAAATTTAATTCTCACACCATTGAAAAGATAAATGAATTAAGTATTAGGATCAGTGGTGTTGAAAAACAGCTGAAATTGTTAAAACTGAACAAAACTCCAGGACCCAAAGGAATAATTGTCAGATTCTATGCTGAATTTGTGGCTGAATTAGCACCTCTTCTAACTATAATCTATTGTTGATGCCGTGAACAAAAAACTGTGCCCAGGTCTTGGAAAAAAGCACAGGTCACACCCATTTACAAGAAGGGTAATATAAGTGATCCACAAAACTACCGTCCCATATCCTTGACATCGATTTGTTGTAGAAGCTTATAACATATTCTGAGCTCAGACATAATGAGGCACCTTTAACCGAATAACCTCAATGCCAAATAGCATGGATCCTGAAAATATTGAGCACGCAAAATACAACTCTCACTTTTCTCACCTGACATACTGAAAGCTTTGGATCATCAAAGCAGTCAGGTAGATGCAGAATTACTCGATTTCAGAAAAGCATTTGACTCAGTACCACACCTACACTTATTGTCAAAATTACAATCATATGAGGTATCAAGTAAAATTCGTGACTAGATTGAGAACTTTTTTGTAGTGAGGATGCAGCTTATTGTTTTGGATACAGACTCATTGTCAGATATGGAAGTAAATTTAGGTGTGCCCCAGGGAAGTGTGTTGGGACCCTTGCTGTTAATGCTATATATTAATGACCTAGCAGACAATATTAACAGTAACCTCAGATTTTTTTTGCAGATGATGAAGTTATCTATAGTGAAGTACTATATGAAAGAAGCTGAGTAAATATTCAGTCACATCTCAATAAGATTTCAAAGAGGTGCAAAGATTGGTAGCTTGCTTTAAATGTTCAGAAATGTAAAATTGTGCACTGCACAAAATGAAAAAAAATATAGTATCCTATGACTGTAACATCAGTCCCTGTTTCATTTACTAGGGACTGGCCACTACCTTTGGTGCCACTAACAGCCTTTACGTATGACTAGAATTTATTTGGGTTTTGTGAAATATAAAAATGGTTCAAATGGTTCTGAGCACTATGGTACTTGACTTCTGAGGTCATCAGTCCCCTAGAACTTATAACTACTTAAACCTAAGTAACCTAAGGACACCACACACATCCATGCCCGAGGCAGGATTCGAACCTGCGACCATAGTGGTCGCGCGGTTCCAGACTGTAGCCCCTAGAACCGCTTGGCCACCCCGGCCGGCTTTATGAAATATCATTTGACAGAAATGAGCCAATTCATCCAAATACCTGGGTGTCTCACTTTGTAGGGATATGAAATGGAATATTCACTTAGACTCAATTGTGGACAAAGCAGGTGTCAGACTTTAATTTATTAGTAGAATACTGGGGAAGTGCAATCAGTCTAGAAGTGCAATCAGTCTACAAAGGAGATTGCTTACAAATCACTCGTGTGACCAGTTCTAGAATATACCCATACCAAATAGGACTAACAGGGGTTATTGAATGTATACTGAGAAGGGCAACATGAATTATCACAGGTTTGTTTGATCCATGGGAGAGTCACAGAGTTACTGAAGAAACTGAACTGGAAGACTCCTGAAGATAAATGTAAACAATCCAAGAAAGTCTATTAACAAAAGTCAGGAACCAGCTTTAAAAGATGGAAAATACTATGATTGCCTTCACATTGCTCGCATAAGGATCGTGAAGATACGATTAGAATAATTACTGCACATGCACAGAGGTATTCAAAGAATCATTTTTCTTGCACTCCATACGCGAATGGAACACGAAGGAAACCTAATAACTAGTACAGTGGATCGTACCCTCTGCCATGCACCTCAAAGTGGTTTGCAGGGTACAGATGGAGATGTAGAACTGCTGTTTTGGACATTAATCAATATAATCTGCATCAGCATTTTTTTAATTAGCAAATGTGTTCTCCAACCTTTGGTGTATTAATCGCAATTCATTTGCAGTCATAGTGGCACATGTCATTTACAAGATGGTTGGCTTCAGTCAACACAACCCAAATCTCTTATCATTACAAAGTTATATATTGTAGTACCATGTTTACACAAGTATAAGACAAACCTGAATACAAGATGACTCCAATTTTTTTAAGAGGCTCCTTGGGAAAAATTAATTTTTAACATATTCTGACCAATCAAATTTAAAAACTTTTACTGATGTAAGGGATCTGTCTAAAAAGTTGACTTTATACCTATTCTAAATTTATGTCATTTATTGATTGTCTACATTTTGATAAAATGAATGAGGAGAAATACAATATACAAAAAGAAATTGATCACATTAATTTTTATCTTCACTACCTTTTCTGTTTACTGAGTCTATCGTCTGTGGTATCACTATTTTTAATCATTGCTGTCATCATCCTAAAGGAACAGCTCTAAAACTCATATCACAATTGCCACAAATATCTGTTTCTTTGGAATATGTGATTTTTGTGGTTGTGGTTGCTGTGGGACCCGATGGCTGTGTAGAACGAGCAGCTGACACAACCTCGTTCCCATCATACCTCACAGTAAGCATTGACAACTTGCTGTGCGAAACACACTAGTATGCCACTGGTCCCCACCTAGAGTTTGCCATCTCCTATTTTGATTCCAAGTGCAGAACTATTCAGGAAAACTGCAATTTAAACATGGTAGATGTTCATAAAAAGCCAAAGTATGCAATATACATTCCCTTGGTTGGCTGCATGATGAAATTTCTGCCTATTTGACACTCTCCTCCATGTAGTTCTCAGCCACACTAGGTCGCTGTTCCCCCTCCAACTTCCCTTAGTGCTGTGCTTCAGCAACAGTGAAACATGGACAGCAATATCTTATAGGGTGCAAGTCGTATCTAACAACAGCAACTAATACAGAAATAAAAGGTTGCAATCATAATTCAATCCAATTCTAGAACTTTTGCTCCACGATCTAGTGACCCCTGTTCATACAGTTTCTGCAACAGATCTTTCCACTGCTATTTATTCTTGTGATAACAATTACAGTCAGTTTAATATGATTTATTTTGTTTGTCTAACATTTCTTTTGGACTAATTTTTCTTCTTGTTTTATATGACTGTCATCATCTTTTTCTACAGCTGATTAAAAGCTGGTAATGATTTTCTCTGCTATTCTAATATGTGTACAACAACTGAATTTCTCATTTGCAACCCATTTGGCATATCATTAGTTTCTCATAACCAAATAACCTATTGAGTTGTGTTCAGAATCAAGTGATGGTTTTTGAAGGATATGATTTTTGCCTTTGAATGTTATCTTTGCTTAAAAAAGTATCATAAATGTATGTATACAATACCCATGCATGTATGAGAATTTTTATTGCAAACCTATTCGAATACAACAAAAGTTTGTAAGTTTATAGAATTAAATGTTATTTCCTCCTGTGTTTAACAAAATTGTCAGTTTTTAAGCAGAGCATCAGATTTTTGTGATGGGTAGTTTACAGTTTCGCGCATGTCCCTTGCACTAGTACTGCGATTCAAACATCATGTGATTATTCAAGCAAGGTCAGTATTTTATTAGGAAATCTCGATCATATATGAACAAGTATTGTTTGATATACTCTACCATTCGGAACTGTTCAAAATAAATTTGTACAAAATCTCAATAGTCAAAGCTTTATCTATAGATGTAAGACAACCCCTACATTAATCTATTAAACAGTATAAAAATGTTGCCTCATCAGTGATAGTTTGATCTGCGAATATAGGACAATCTCATATTTTCGAATGGCAAATTTGCGGAAAAACCATGTCTTATAATTGAGTATGAGGTAAGTCAATTATTATCCGCAATTTAGTTATACTTTTGTTTATTTTGGTAGCACTGTCTTTTTACGTTGATGACACATGCTTTGTTTATTTGTTGTTATATCTTTGCAGTTTTCAAGCTGCTAGATTAGTTTTGTTATCGCTGCTGTGCTGTTAATCATGGCTGCTTCGCTGTCTATTTGCACCAAAGAAGGGCAATGTTCAGTGTTCCGTTTTTGTGGTCAGAAGGCATATCAGGGGCTGAAATTCATCGAATACTTTCGGTATAGTACAGGAACAGTATTTTGCCATAGCCGAGTGTCTACAAATGGACTGAAAAATTCCGAAATGGTCGCACAAGTGTTACGTATGATGAAGGAGCTGGACGACCTTTTACCGCCACAAATGAAGAAACCATTGAGCGTTCACGTGAAGTCATTCTCTTAGACAGACGATTAACTATTGACAAAGTGGCACATCACCTGAAAATTAAAAACAGTTCTGCCTACGAAATCATCCACAACAGACTTGGGTGTCATAACATTTGTGTAAGATGCATCCCAAAACAACTCACACAGTTGCATAAACAAACGTGCTTGGACACCTGTAAAAAAACATTTGGATCACTACAGTAATGAAAGGGACAACTTCTTAGACAGGATCATTACTGGTGACAAAACATGGATCCATCATTACAAGACGGAGAGTAAAGGGCAAAGTATAGAACGGAAACATCCAAATTCACCATGCAAGAAAAAGTTCAAGACCCAACCGTCCGCAAGAAAACTGATGCTTATGGTCCAGTAGCGGAACATTATGGGGAAAGGGCACAACAATAAACAGTGTACGTTACAGTGAGATGCTTACTGCCAGGCTAAAGCCCGCAATTTGAAGCAAATGCCGAGGATTGCTGTCAAAAGGTGTTGTGTTGTTGCACGACAATGCCCATCCACATACTGCTGCCCACACTGCTGAAACACTCCAGAAACTCAAATTTGATGTACTGGATCATCTTCCATATAGTTCCCGATCTTGTCCCTTCTGACTATCACTTGTTTGGTACACTCAAACAGATATTAAGGGACCGTCGATTTGCCTCAGACAAAGCAGTGAAAGAAGCAGTGCATTCCAGGCTGGCAGCTCAACTGAGAACCTTCTTTTATGAGGGCATCAGGAAGCCTGTACAACAATGGACCAAGTGCGTTGAAACGCAAGGAGACTATGTTGAAAAATGATGTTCTTGTAAGTTTCCTATCGTTTCCTCCTTTCCCTTGATGGATTACAAGGTATTGACGACCTAAGAGTTTGACCACACCATGTGGGCCCCATTTTCAGCAGTTATTTTCTCCTCAATTAGTAAACTGGATGGTGCTCACATACCTTAAGCTATTTCTTACTGAGCACCCAGCCTAACTAAATCATGCAGTGAACAAGAAACACTTGCCAGATATTCTCCATCTACAAGTAATCACAGTTATGACATAAATTTGCTTCACTGCAGTGGGTTGTGCTCACATATCTCCAGCTATTTCTCACTGACCACCCGGCCTAACTACTTTATACATTGAACAAGAAACACTTGCTGACTATTTCTCGTCTATAAATAATCATAGTTATGCTAGAAATTTTTTTCACTGCAGTGTGTGTCTGATTTTTTTCTCTTTGAACTGTAAGTCTACTTTTATTCTCCACTGTATTTATTGTGTACATTTTTAAATATATCAACATTTCCCATCCATAATCCTTGCACAGAAAATTCTGATAAGAAGAAGTAAAATAATGAAAAATGATTCAGTTGCTCTTAGCATGTGGAATAATGTGGTCACTAAACTGCCATTACCAAACAGATAAAACATCTGGTTAAGAAATCAGAGCATATGTATACTGTAGTTTATTACTGAGAAAATATGGTGTATGTCAGAAACAGTGATGGAACTAATTACAAGCATTATATTGTACAAGAAAGTAAGAACTAAAATGACTGACAGGTCACGTAGGAGTCAAGCTAATTTTAATACTTTTGTCTGTGCTTTTGCTGCTCAGAACACGTCTTTTCCTTTATAATATTACTTTTAATTTTAAATACTCTGTTGAGAAAAGTCTCAAGAGAACTCTTTCAGCAAGATTACTGAAACTAACTTAGCAGCTCAACAATACTGAGGATATGCGAAACATCCTGACACTTGGCTGGAAATCTCTCCTTACATCTTTTAACAGTCAGAAAAAGTTTTGAGGCTGTCCCTCACAAAGTCCAGCCATATTTTTTCTCAGATATCACAATATCACTGCAAAGACTACTGTGGTATTCTGATAGCTTATGCACCTTCTGAATATCTCTTAATTTTTGACTGTGGTACCTTCCTCCATCCCCTTTTCTCGCATATTTATACTTTTCCCTTCAGGTAACTTACACAGGCTTCAGTGCATTCTCCCATCTTCTGTTTTACTTGCTCATTTACACTTTCAATATGTTATCATGGTGTGTTTCATTTCTAAACTGTCTGTTTCCTTCCTTAATTATTGTGAAGTTGTTCTGTTTTTCTTCTTCTTCAGCCCCCCCCCCCCCTTATCATTCATCCCTGCCTTCAGGGATCAAATTATCTTTCCATAACTTTTCTCCTCCTTTTTTCACAGTTACAGTGTTATCTGTGACTCCCACCTCTCATTCCACTTGCAACCAGTTTTCTTCTGTCACACATTCCATTATTGAACACAACTCAGCACTTTTGTCTTGTTTAAATTCTAGCTGCTCAACAGTTTTAATATATATGTCCTTTCCTTTTAGTTTATCTGCAGTCAGCATCTGTATTACCTTATTTTTGTCAGTATTTTGAATTTAGCTTTATTTGTCATAACTACTGGACCACAGTCATAGCCAGTAACTGCACATTAATAGATCAACATAGATCCAGTTCCCACAGCTATGTTTAACCACAATGTAGTAACTATGCTTGTTGAGTTTTGTGTAAAGATACAGGCTAACAACTTCTGTCACACACTGGAGAATTTTTGAAATTATTAATTTCATGTTTCAATTTTTCATATTCTCTTGAACAAAGACACAAAGATGTAATTACATTTTTACTATACTTGCACTGTGCGTTGTAACAAGATGTAAGCATTGAATTCATTGTTCCGATATTCCCAGTAAAACTTCCCTTTCACACAGCATGGAGCTTCCTCATCATAGAACAAACTCCAAAAGACACTGTGTTGCAAAGCTTTGTAGATCAATAATTACTCAACAGCTGCTCACATCTACCTGAGTATGGCCAAAGCATAATCAAAAATTTGCTCACTGGCTACTACACTCATGATAATGCATGAGAGCAATGAGTTCATACAGTGTCTTGCATAACAAGCAGATCTCCATGCAAACAAACAGATACATCTGAACTCCCAGCAGTTTTTCTCAATTTTTCGTTTATTCAAGATAAACTGACTTGCACTGAAAGCCTGTCTCATTTATAACGTGCTATTCACAGGTACCAATATGAAGCATCAAAGTGGTCTTATATTCAATACATAATGGTCTTATATTTCAATAACACACATGTTCTTCTACACAGTAGTGTGTAGTCAGCAGAAATATTCTCGGAGGACAATGTCTTCTGTACCCTGGTGCAAGAAGATGGTTCTGAATAAAATGTCTGTTCATGTTTTTGCTTATATGAATATGTTGGTGGAAAATTTTCTACATTCTGTTATATCCAACTGGTGTTACAAAGTTTAGAACAAAGCCTGTTATCCACACATTGTTCATCACTGCAGCTAACTACAGCAGCAGTGATTTTGCCCAAACTGAAATAGATACTGTAGACTCTTGGCCCTTGAAAATCATAATATATTCACGACTCCAGAGACAGAATTTCTTCAGCACCAACACACTGACTACAATTAGTTGTTCCTTGATAGCTTTTCTTAATTTTCCTGAGAGAAGTTGTCAGAGAAAGGCTTAGTAGAACCTTTTAGAATATTGGAGTAATATGCCACGTAACACTATTCCATTCATCAAGGCAAAAGTTTCTCAATGGTGCACTGCCATTTTCTATACCTGCCAGTACTCATAATGCTGGAATAAGAGCTATTACATAATGGCTGTTAGCAGTTCGCACACAGGAGATTACAGCGTGGTAATCCTAAATTCATTTATTACTACATGTATGCCACACAGCATGGTTTTCCACAATATAATATGAGAATATGAATCTGATTTGCTAGGTTAGGTGAACTTGCTCTGTTATGATCCATATTTCAACATTTTACATACTTTAGTAAAGAGTTACATTCCAGATTGGTTTCGGCCTTTGACAAATGTAGTTTCAAGTTATGTTTAAGAGAGCCTAATTTTTGTCTCATAAAGGTCCAAAGGTCCAAAGCAGTTGTTATGTTACACACAGAAAACAATGATTAACAATGCATCCATTCAACACAAATACATTATGTACTACACGATGCTAAAGCTCATATGAGTGAATGATAGAGTAAATGAATAGCAATTGTAGGTTTGAGGCTGCTCAAACACAGCCCAGTGCAATTGCAACAACAACAAATAATAAAAGTTACTGTATGTCATAGTGTGTACAATACTCCATGAAGTACACAAATTTATCACTGATTTTTGAAACAGGATACACACCTGAAAGGCCATCATTCCAGATAAGACTCATAATCTGTATATGATGACAGTGCTCGATTATTCGAGACACACCTCGATCTGAGATATGAGGGCAGTGTATTACAGACAATCTCCTGAGACCCGCACACCTGCAATCATAGCAGAGAATATGCATGTAGTAGATAACATTAAAAATTGTGAATTACCACTAAATATGATTACAGAAAAGAAAAGTTGTTAACTTCTTACAGAAGAAATATTTGAAACTGACATATTACTCTGATGTGTGTACTGATACTATAGTGTCACGTTTCCATAATTGATGATGATGATGATGATGATGATGATGATGATGATGATGATGATGATGATGATTATGATTATAGTGAGAGAAAGGAGAGGGTGTTATCCAGCACCAGCACATAACCTACTCATCTTGAATAGCACCAAGGGGTTTGCAAAGTGTAGTGTCACCATCCACCACCACCATTAAATAACTAAATAATAAACTTGGCCATGTGCTCTCACTGCCTGGGATCTTATGGAGAGGTTTGGAATTCAGCTAGGACCTTGACTTCAAATCTGCAATGAGGCATTTTACACCACCACCTCTCTTCCCGAAACTGACCAAATACTGGTGATTAAAATTAATTTTGGACCAAGATTTGAACCATATACCTCAAAGTAGAACAATATTGCAAAGCCATGTGTCAGTAGGCTTGACTAAAGAGCATAATAGCATAACTAGTCACTCAATGTCCACCTTAAAAATCTGTTAAATCTGTTTCTTCCTAAATTAAATCTTAGCTTCCTTATGACTGTGCCCCAGAAAATCAAGAACCATAAAAATAAAAAGGATTTACTACTGCTATCTGCCCTGTTCTAACTACAGTCTTGGTTGCTTTTTTAATGGAAAATGCTTATTTATCTTTCAGTTTACATCACCATATTTCATCAAGTTACTACTATTTCTATCATCTTTCTCATTTATTTCCAATCATATCAGATATGTAATTGGTCTTATCTTCTTGTTTACACAGTACATCGTGACACTGTTAAGATTTCAGTAAGATATTACTGTGAAAAAAATCTGTTAATCCATTCATTCGCACTGTATTAACTCAAACATTTATTTATTTAGTGTGTGGCACTGAAAACCATATATGATCACACAGGGTATTTGGGGGTAAAAGTACTTGTAGGGCAAACGTACAAATCAAGTTTTCTGGTCCCCAAAGCAGAAGTACACCATATTCCCACCAGGCAGTGCACACTTCATCTCTTCAGTTCTGGCCTTGAAGCTCGTCGTATTTGGACACTTACGGATGGAGAAAATACAGTAAGTCACTTTTGTATGTTTTCTATGTAAAATTTGTCTAGAGTTTTCATTGAATATTAGGCGAACCTCAATCTATCTACGAATTAGATAAACTCAGTATTGAAACAGTAATGTAAATGGATATGTAAAAAAATCTACTCACCAAGGAGCAGCAGGAGAACATACACACAAAAAGGTTTAACTTTTACAAGCTTTCAGAGCAAGTAACTCCGAAAGCTTGTAAAGATTTTTTTATTTATCTGTTTACATTACATTGTCAATAACTGATTATATTCATTGATATATCAGTATTGGGACTGGCAGCTATCAGATTCCAATATCCACCTTGATCTTCATGAATTTAGCTGTATGTGTTATCTGTAGACTTCTGAAAAAGAAAATGGCAGAATGGGGTAAAAGTATACAGGTATAACAATGTAAAAGTTCGTAGGAGTTACTTTTACCCCATCAATAAACTATTTGTGAACTTTTATGCCATAACCTGTACTTGGACTAGTGTAGTCTCCTCTCATGTATTCTAGCATTCTTTGTTGATATTTATTTATCTAGAGTGCCTAATCATCCACATTAGAGAACTTAATTTTTCTTTTCTATATTTTTTCTTTCACAGGGTGGTCATGTTTTCAAACATATCTACCTTTCAGGCACTCTTCGAATATAATCACATCTTCCACAAGACATTTTTTTCCAGAAACCAACTGAGAACATCAACTTTCACAGCCATTAACAGAGCCACTCTAGCATCAAGCTCTTAGCCTTTTGAAATGGGAGCTCAATATGGCTAGCATCCAAAGCTACTGTGTTTTCAAAGGCTGCCTTAAGAAAATGTCTTAAAATGCCAAAGGAAGTCAGCACTTTGGCCATTTCATGATAACTTTTTCATTGGATGAAGAACTGTGTTTCCCTTGATAAACATTTCTTCAGCCTTACTCTCCAATCATAAAATATTTACTTTTTGAATCACTGAAAAATAAAAAGTTCTTAATTTGTTTCTCCATGAATTTATTTATAATAAATTATTTTCCTCAATTGGGAGTAAGAGTATGCAAAATCATTTTTTAAGAAAACTTTTATTGCACCTCTCATAGCACTTGGATGACAAACTTCTGCACATTTGTTACAAAGATACCTAGCTGTTGCATGTGTAACTAATATAATATTGCTACAAGTTTTTTATGAAATTTTTAGTAAAACAAAAAATTTGTGCTTTTATCCTTCTACCCTATATAAGATATGACAAATAATCAAAAACAAATGATGTAAGTCCATATAAAAACAAAAGGATATTAATCTCATGGGTCACAAACAAACAGAAATTTTACATATTCAGTTGCTTCTTGGGTCACAGAAGTCTGATCACCAACCAGGATATGACCATAAAGGGCTTTCTACTTTAATGAGTGTATGTTGTGTCCACTGGTAACATACTGACTGTCTAATGAAATTGCCTTTACCCATCGATGAAATGAGTCTCACATCTGACACGGTTTGTTTTTGTCCTTTCAAAACTAGTCCATATTTTCTGGTGCAAGTCAAAGCTCGGGCCTTTTCTTTGATACCGGGAAAGTTGTTGATACATACTAATAACCACACTCCTCACTGTTTCTGTTATTCTTCATTGATATGAAAACTGTCAACAAATAGTTTTCTTGCTTTTAAGCATGGAGGCTGTAGTCCATCAATTGCCACACTTTAAGATTACTGGTGACTTGAAAGCAAAGGATTACTTTGTATTTCAGTGTATTTTAATTTTATGTTGGTGAATAAGTTCATAGCATTTTTGTTTTGCATGCTGGTATTCTGGTTGCTATAGGCTTTTTTGTCAATTACCATTTTTTATTTGTAATTCACTGTTGCTATTAAAGTTTACATGCTGTCATTTTGTCATATGGAGACAATGAGTGGAGCTGTAGACAAAACAAAATGGCATGCCCAATGGAGAAATCAGAAGATTTCTGACATATTCTCCTGTCTGAGTTCAATAGAGGGGTGACAGACACTGAAGCAGCCAGAAACATTTGCACGGTGTATGGAGATAATACCATGGACATAGCATGACAAGAAAATGGTTTTCTTGTTTTAAGGAGGCTTGTTTTGACATTAGTGACTCTCCGCATACAGGAAGAGCTTCGGGGTTTGATGAAGATCATTTAAACACATTAATCCGCAATGATTCATGTCAGTGTACTTAAGAACTGGCAAATGTGATGAATTGTGATCATTCCACCATCGTGTAACTTCTGCATGCTATGGGGAAGGTTCAAAAATCAGGTGTGTGGGTACCACATGCTCTAAGTTAAACTCACAAAAATCAGCAGTGGTCATAAGTGCATTCTGCTTGCTTGTCATCAATTGGTTCATGGACAACTCTGACCATTCCTGCCGTCTATTGTTATTTGTGATGATAAATGGTGTCTTTATACTAACATAAAGAACACAAAGGAGTGGTTGAGCCCAAACAAAGCAGCAACTCCCCTTACAAACACTGCACACATCCACAAAAGACAATGTTATGCATCTGGTAGAAAAGTGGCAGTGTGGTGTACTACTAATTGCTTCTTCGAGGTATAACCATCACTGCTGACATTTATCGTCAACAACTAAGGCACCTTGCAGATTCATTCCAAGAACAATGATGAGGAACACGCCATGAAGTGATGCTACTCTACGATAACATCCAGCTACATTTTGCTAGAATGATAAAGAACACTAGACAGTAGTTGGGTTGAGAAGTCACTCCACAGCAGTCTTATTCAGATGATCTTGCACCCTCATATTTTCAGCTTTTTCACTCTGTATCCAACAACCTTCAAAAAACTTCCTTTCTAGATGAATATGTGCTCCAATTATGGCTCAATGAGTTCTTCGCCTCAAAAGTACATGATATCTACAGCCACGGAACTGAAAAGTACCCCAGCTCTGACAGACTGTTGTAAATAGGGAAGGAGATTATTATTTATGACTAAAGTCTCTGTTATCTATCTTCTGTGTTTATTAAACATGTGGAAATATTCAACAAACTTATGAACCAGCCCGATAATTAAGGAGTAAAGTCACTAAATAGTAGAGACACTGAGAAGCCAACAGGATTGAAAACTTTGGTAGCTTCCAGAAGAAAACACACACACGTGTGTAAGGCTACATTGTACCAGCTGAATACACTGTGCTGGGACTGGAGTTCTGCAGCTTGACAGGAGTGAGGGTTTGTGTCAGGTAGGATGGGGAAAGGTGGCTGATGGCTGGGAGTGGGGCAACAGGTGCATAGATTTGGAATGTTGGAGGGATAGGAATGCAACACATTACCACTGAAATCAAGAATGTAGGAATGTGACACATTGCCATTGAAATCAAGCATGTTGTACCCAGCAATGTGTTCCAGCACCGAATGGTCAACGTTGTTCTTGGCCACAGTTGGTGGTGGCCATTCATTTGAGTCGACAACTGCCCAGTGGCCATGGCCACATAAAATGCCATGTAGAACTTTCAGCAGAGCTGGTATTTGACATATCTGCTTTCTCGAGTGGCCTCATCACCTCTGATGGGTAGGATAAGTGTGTGACAGGACTGGATAAGGGCGTGGTGGGAGGATGTCTTGCACCTGGGTCTTCCACAGGGATATGACCCATGTGGCACAGAGTTGGCAGTGGCTGCGACTAAAAGATGTACCAGGATATTGCATAGACTGGGTGTATGGTAGAATACCACCTTGTGAGGAGTGAGGAAAATTGCAGCTAGGATGTTTCTCATTTCCTGGCACAATGATAAAACAGTCAAAATCCTTGTGAAGCATATGGTTCAACTGTTCTAGTCCAGGATGATACTGAATGATGAGGACAGTTTTCCATTGCAG
Organism: Schistocerca cancellata; assembly: GCF_023864275.1. NCBI lineage: Eukaryota > Metazoa > Arthropoda > Insecta > Orthoptera > Acrididae > Schistocerca > Schistocerca cancellata. The sequence continues at coordinate 442,074,321 of NC_064627.1, forward strand.
CTGGTTCTTGGGAGTGGTGGTATGCAAAATATGCTGTCAATGCCATCTGCAAATCAACACATCAAGAGAGATTTCTAAGCACAAAGCAAGCTGAATTGAGCTTCATGCTTAAGTTATTTATGTGCTAGTGCCACCTCACTTTATTATCCATCTGGATGCCTAGTAACTTCACATATGGAGCCTCACGCAGTATGAGGTATCTGTAAGTCATTTTCATTTAAATGATAAAAGTTACTGCAGTGCCGATATTGTTGGCACCTATCAAAGACAATGTGAACATGAACATGCTAATAAAAGAAACAGATTATACATATGACAAATATTAACTAGATAATAGCAGTGCAAAGATCCAGGCAGCAAAATAAATAACAACAGAAATGATGAAAAGACTACTCACCTCTCAACAGAAATCTAATATCGGTAAATATAATGCCTGAAGACTAAAAGAAACTCTGGTCTTCTCATTAATTCTTTCGCCATAAAAATTGATATACTCAAAGAGACAGTCATAATTTTTAATTACTATAGAGAAACCATTGAGGGTAGAGCGAAGGAAGTGAGGTATCAGTACAGCAGTACATGATTATTCAAGAACTGATGGCAAAGGAGACAAGGTGTACATTAACATGCAGAGGAAAAGGATACGAGATGGAAGATACAGAAGATATATGATAAAATGATGAGTGATAGCTGAAAAGTAATATGATGGAAGATGCGAGGGAGAAAAAACTGAAAGGGAAGAGGCAAGATAAAAGTCTAACTGGAACTGGAGGAGAAAGAAAGTCATAATGTGTCAGCAGAAAATCATACCTTTTTGCAATGATTTCTAACCCAGCATCAGTGAGAGCTTCACACCATGCCAGTTTAAGAGCAGTAAGATTCTCCAAGTATGTGGAAAAACTGAGGAAGTGTAGCAGCCCATTACGAGTAAGCTGTGAAGGGTCTGCCAGTTCCAGAGCACTCAAACTTGTCAGTGGTACCAAACATTCTGCGAGACCAGCATCTCCTAGGCCCTGACACGGTGCCAGCCCTAGTTCCTGCAATCTTAACAGGACACAAATACTGTCAACTACATCCTAAAATGAGCTATTTTTGTTATCTGGATAGCTAAGGAATTTTATCATAACAGAAAAGACAAGAATGAAAACTAAAAATTCCTACTTACCAGACACTAGAGGAACCAATATACAAATTAAAGACGGTAAATCCATGCCATTAACAATGTGAGTCCTTTCTTAGGAAAAAAAAGGCAAAAATAACAAAAGGTAAAGATTGAAGGGAAAAGTGAACAGAAGTTCATTTTTTCTCAAAAACCTATGTTCAAAAAAAAAAAAAAGGTGCACAAAAGGAAGAGAAAGTAGCGATGAATTTTCATTGTGACTGCCTCCATATTTTATGCTTTTTGTATGTCAGTTTTGCTAGCTGTTAAAGCAGAGCAGTCATCACAGAGAAATAAATAAAACAAATTTTATCACCATTTATTAACTACTACTTTCATCCATTCACCAAGCAAATACTTACTGTGTGTTTACCACAGATTGGTATTACAATAAGTTGTGGTCCTGCTAAGACAGTATATTATTTGAAGAAGATCTTTTATTCGCTACTATGGGCTAATTTCAAATTAACAGTCATTTTCATGTGAACATGTACTTATGCTCATACATATGCTATTCATGGACCATACAAAGCACTCTGACAACATGTATAATCTGCTAGAGCACATGTATAACCATATGTACATTTACACTTGACTGCTAGTTTGAAATTAGACAGTAGTGATGAATAAAACAGCTCATTCTAATAACATACAGTCTCAGCAAAACTACTTCTACTCTTGCTCAAGGTTTGACGCTTGTGGATCAAGAATAAGCAAAGAACCTTTTTGATGTGCTTAAAAGGAAGCAGTAAACTGCAGCATTAATAAAGAATGTCAAACCTGACTTTTTGTCACCATGCTATTGTTTATCTTGAACAAGTTCAGTGACTGGCAAAAAATAAACTACTGAAGTCCAGCTAAACACTGGTGTTACCTGTGGGCAAAGAACACAGGTTTGTACATGTCAAATGAGAAGAGCTCTATTGTAAATGGTGGGTTAATGTTGTTATTACATACACCTCAAATATCTCCAATACCTTTGTTCTTTTGAGAAAATATTCTATACCAGTACATTAGAAATTAGGTCTAAAGAGTGGTGTAAATTGTTGTGATACTGAAAAAGGTTAACTCACAATCCACTTTTGTATGGGCAAATACTGAAAATCAAAATAAGGAAGATAATAATTCAACCAAAATTTGCTTTTAACACAATTGCAGTTTAGTTCCTGTAATTAAATTATACATAACAATGTGCATGAAGAATTCGGTTAATGGTCCCTCCTTGAACACAAGATACATTAGATAAAGGATACACAGAAAAGAACAGTGTGAAGTGAATCTATTATCCT